>NC_037090.1:29990000-30597500 GCF_002994745.2 Rosa chinensis
AGGAGGATTCAGATTGAAATTAAAAAACGAAACTAAAAGTATTGATAATGACTTGTGATCCATCCCAAAGCAGACCCCAGTAGACACTTTCAAATCCTCCTTCTCCAAGTTCGCTGTCATAATTAAAGTTGTTTGTCATAATTACTTGTGATCCTCCATGTTGGCTGCTTCTTTCCTCTTTTTTCTATAAGTACATTTTGATTGATGAATGTTCTTTGTTCTTTGTAAGTTTGTAATGAATAATATTCCATGATCATTCAAATATACTGTTAAGATTAACTGAGTAACCAGGAGGATTCAGATTGAAATTAAAAAACGAAACTAAAAGTATTGATAATGACTTGTGATCCATCCCAAAGCAGACCCCAGTAGACACTTTCAAATCCTCCTTCTCCAAGTTTGCTGTCATAATTAAAGTTGTTTGTCATAATTACTTGTGATCCTCCATGTTGGCTGCTTCTTTCCTCTTTGTTTCCTATACATCAAATTCCATTCAATCATAACATGAGGTACATAGTATTAAAATAAAAAATTTGAATGAATAAGCAAATTTCTAAAGCAAAAAATATTATTGCTAATAGCAGACAAACAACAGCACTGAAGGCAATCAAAGACCAAGAATCGAAACACCAAATGGGTAAAGTTCAGGACACTTTTCATGCTTGCTGAATTAGACAAAATGGAATAAAAAAGATGAATTGCGTGTTGAATTAAATTCCATAGATAGTTTAACTCAAATTCTCAACCTACAAACTAAATTCAGAACGTATTTGATGAGACTAAACCAATCAAAAACAAGAACCCATATAACCCAACACCAAATTGAAATCACATTCAAACTAAATCCCACACTCCACCAAAACAAAAGCCAACAAAAGAAGACACGAAATTTACCTCGTCATCCACATCGTTGCTTCAGAAACTGATTAATATGCAGCACCTAAACAAATAAAACAAACAAAATCAAAACCAATGATTTAAGCTTATACATTAAGTTCAAACAATCAAACATCATTCAGATGATCCCAAAAACCATGCAATTACAGCAAACCCAAAACTCCAGGAAAAAAATTACCAATACCCACAAATAGATTCACACAACCCGATTGAGCAAATGTTGAAGAAACAATTTGATGATAATGGTCTGCAGATGATAACACAAATGAAAGTAATGAACTTTGGATCAAACGTACCCAATGATGAAAAAGCTGTTAATTTGAGAAGCCAAATGGATGAACAGTTCTTATGAACTTGGGTACTGTTCTTATGAGAAGTGTTCATCCATAGTAAGACCTTTCAATTGAACTTGATATTTTGCATCTATTAGATGTCTTCCTTTCTCACAGTCCTTCGGGATCAAGCAAAGACCTTTCAATGCCGAATCTATAGTAAGGTTCTGAATGGGAGGAACTAAAGAGAACTGCTTTCGGTTTTTGCATCGCCTTGCAGCTTACCCGCGCTGTCTTTCCTCTTCGCAATCAATGGAACTTGATTTAGCAATTGAGGATGAGAGCATGCAGGTTTTCCAATTTATTGATTTAGAGGAGGGGGAGGGGCTTAAGAGGATCGCTTAATTACAAAACCCAAAACAAAACCGGAGACATCGGTGGAAGAGACCAGAAACAGAAGGAAAGGGCAAAATCGTAAAGGCCCTATTCATACGAAGAGGAACTGTTCATAAGCACAGTAAAAAAAGGAGGTCAGCTTTATGTTGAGGCTGCGGGTAGTATCTAGAGACTTGAGACTTGGGTAAAAATGATTTATGAAACTTTAAAACTCAAATATTGTGGTCTAACCCTAAACCTTGAACTATACTAAATGTTATTTTATTAATTAATTATTCTCATTAATTTGAATTTATATTATGGTTCAAAAAAAGGTTGAACAATTGAATTTCAATTGATTGATTATAGATCAAGACATTGACCAATATTGCTAGAATATATGTTAATCGGCGAAAACAAAATTGATAAGAATAATTAACCATAAACATCAAGTGATCTATATTGTATATTTATGTTGTTGAGAGATTAGGAATGAGAACAAACTCACTAGACAGACTAACAATCATTTATTTGAGTAAATTTCTATTAGAAGATACTGGAGCATTGAAGAGACAACAAGTTATTATTTTGTTTAGTGTTTGGGTTGCATTTGTTTTATTATTATTAATTTTTTTTGGTTTTTGTTTTTGTTTTTTTATATTTTGTACATCCTAGAAAATATGTATAAGTCATTCATAATAAAGTATATAGATTTTCATTAATCAATAAAAGTCTGTTGCTATAATCAATGGTTTTAAGAAATCCATAACAGTCTATCAACTTTTTAAAGAGTATGTGGACTTTTCAAAAAATCTGTCATTTAAAAAAAGTCTACAGAAATCCAAATACAATACACCTCCCGTAGTATCTAGAGACTTGAGACTTGGGTAACACCCTATTTGGCTACCAAACACCAAGACTACAATTTCATACATTATGATGAAAAAGAATTCAACTTGAATTTCCCATTCCTTAATTGTTTTGCTCCTTTTTTTTTTTTTTTTTTTGTGGGAATCAAATAGATAGATGCATGCACGCTAAGGAACTCAAAAGAAAAGGAAGAAATTAAGGAACCTGACTGAGGCATTTCTTTGAATTTAGATAAGACTGCCCACTCCTATTCACCAAGAAATCAAAATCTAGCCCACTAACCCATTTTGTACATGGATAACTTCCCACTACCCTCATCTGCAGAAAACTCCTCATATTTCTCTCACTTCAATAATTATCGAGACATAAATATTACAAAAAGAAAATTTAAAACAAAAAATCTGTTTTACATATGCATAGTTGTTAAAGGAAAAACACATTATGTGCCTTCGTCAAAGTGATTGACGGAGAGGGAATCAAGCAATTAGCAATTACCATCAATAAGCACAATTACGGATCAATTAACGTTTAATGTCATCATTGTAATTGTTCTTTCCATTGTAATTCTCTCTCTATATAAAGGGGCTATGAAATGAAATGAGTAGACCATTTTTCCAATCCATTTTTACTTTAACATGTTATCAGCACGCTCAGAGCCAATAGTCAAGACAAAAAAAAAAAAAAAACTCTACTTTTCTAGTTTATTTCCTGCAAAAAAAAAAACCAAAACCCTAAAGAAGAAAACTCTTTTTCTTCTTTTCTGCCGCCACCAACCAAAAAAAAAAAAAAAATTCTCCCTAGGCCGGCCTCACCTTTGCCTCTCCAGCCGAGCACCCGGCCAAGCACCACAGTGCCTAGCCCAGCACACGGGCCTCCAGCACGGCCCCTACAAACCCAACGCACCCATAGCCTCGCTGCCTAACCCCACCACCGAGCCCAGATCGGCCTCACTGCCCAGACCACCCCCGCGCCTGCAACAACGGCAGATCCATCATTCCAGCCAGCCTCAACCCGTCAAATCCTTCTTCCCTTCACCGCCCAGCGTCCCCGCAACTGCGCAGCGCAGCCCCGCTCATCCTCCTGGCCACGAAGCCTCACAAACCGAGCGCCATCCACCGATCTCGACCTCAAACCAGATTTCCTGCAGCCTCGATTCGCCTGCAGCACAACACCACGTTCAGGCCAGCCTTCCAGAGCCCATCCCCGCGTCAGTCCACTACAGCAACTGGAATTGTCTGCAAACCAGAAGGAAAGGAGGAGGAAGAAAAGAAAAGAAAAAAAAAACACAAAGAAAAAGGAGAAGTGACCCGGCCCAAAAGAAAACCCGGCCCAGAAAAAAAAAAGAGACAAAAGAGAAAAAAACCAGGCCAGAAAAAAAAAATAGCAGGCCCTGCGGCCCAGAAAAGCAAAACTGCTGCCCAAACAGAAAAAACAAAAGGCCCAAAGAACAGAAGGCCCAAAGAAAAAAAAATAAAAACAGAAAGAAAAATGAAACTCCGCCCAAAGTAAAGGGGCCAGCCCAAAGAGCAGACCCGGCCCAGACTAAGAAAAAAACACTCCGGCCCACTGCTGAAAAAAAAATCACTGCGCACGCCTGCAACAACACGCGCGTGCGCTAGGATTGTTTTATTTTCTCGAAATCAAGTATGTTTTCTTTATTTTGTTTTTATGATTTTTAATCAAGCATGTGAATTTTATTTATGTTTTCTATTTTTAAGCATGCTTTATACTTCATTGTTCATGCTTTTATTATATTTTGTTATTAAGCATGTTTAGTTAAATAATTTTGATCATTTTAAAGCATGCCTTATTATTTATGTTTTATATGATTATATTTAAGCATGATTTATAATTATGTTTAAGCATGCTTTATATTTTATTGCTTATATTTTTATTATGAATTTTTAAGGATGTTTCGTGATTTTTATTTTACACATGATAGATTATTGCTATCAGTATGTGGAACACACATTTTGGTGTTTATTTATGAATTTCTTGAGCATGCCATGTAATTTATTTTAATATATGCTATGTTTTTATTATTTATTACGTGCTATAATTATTACTTGTTTAGAATGCTATACAACATATAAACTCCATTTTGCCATGATAATGAAAATTCATAAGCATTATACATACATACTTACCGTGATAATGCATTTTCACGTAGCATCGAAAAAAAATGTGACCATTACGAATCTTGGTCTTGAAATCTAATTCATATTTTTGAAAAATAATTCACGTGGATGTCTTTATGGCTGCGTAATTTATATCTTCCCTCTTGTTTATGTAGATGGCTGATACAACTCGACCTGAATTTGACATTTTGGACTCAGACGGACTTGAGTACGACCATTGGGTTTCTGATGTAGAAACTGCCTTTGTGGCAAGAGATTACACTGCCACCATTACCGACCCCAAAGACGATGGACCGTCTGACAAGGTGAAAGCAAATGCCTTAATGTTTCTGAGGCGACATAGTGATTCTAGCCTATGCTGGGAGTACCTTCAGTTGAAGACACCCAAGGAACTGTGGGATGCCCTTAAGGGACGTTTTGGGAACATTCATGACACCTTGCTCCCAGAACTAACCGTTCAGTGGAATGAAATCCGCTTGCAAGGGTCAATGACTTCAACAAGGATATGTTGCGCCTAAAAGCACGTCTAAATTTCTGTGGAAAGGAACTCACAGAAGATGATATGATCCAGAAGACTCTTTCCACTTTTCCTACTTCAGCAATTATACTAGCGAACCAGTATAGGCTGGAGTATGATAACAAAAGAATCACAACCTTCAACAAGCTGATCAACCTACTGCAAGTGGCTGAGAGGTATAATGAGGTTCTTTTGAACAACAATGTCAGGCCTGTTGGGACAAAGAATATTCCCGAGGCTAATTATGGCAAAGTAAAAGGTGGAAAGAACCCCAATGCAAAGGGAATTCGACGTGCTGATCCCTACCCACGTGGCAACAAAGCACCACGTGGCAAGGGACATGGGGGTCATGATATGGGCCGTGGAGGCCCTCCGAATGTATGGCGCAGAGATGGTGGTGCTGGCCCTAGTGGTCAGGGAAACAAGGTGCAAAGGGCACCTAAGAACCCTTCAGTCAAACAGAATAGAGTTGGCAATGAACCATGCTATAGGTGTGGAGTCATTGGTCATTGGTACAAAAACTGCCAAGCAAGCAACAAAGTAGCAACCCATTACAAGAGGTATAGGGAGTCAAAAGAACAAGAGGCTCACTATATGGAAGAAGGAGGCCATGACCCAGACGTCAACCTCACAATTGCAGACTTTAATGGCAACAAGGAATTTGCTCAGTCAACCGATGCACCAGATTTTGACTGATCTGCTTTATTTACTTTATTTTCCAAAAACAGTTGTGAAGGCATAATGCCTCATTTTTAATTAGACTATTACTTGATCTTAAAGTTTATTTCAATAATGGTTTGATGAATTAGAACAAGACCTTGATTTGATTATCGTTGGTTTATTAATAAATTTCGAATTTTATTCTCAAGCACTGAATTTATTCAAATTTATTTACTACACATATTTACATGGTTCAAAATTGCAATATAAAGATGTAAAGCAATACATCTAGAGAAAAAGATTATTATTAGAATGAAAAGATTATCATTCTACTAAAATGGAAATACTCTAAAGAATCTGAGATATATTTAAAGTCAAAGATGCTCTGTATGCACCAAGAGCTAATCGAACCTTGTTAAGTTTCAAGCCAACGGTTATCATGTAAAAACACACTGTGAGAATGGAACTGAATACATTTATATTACCTCTAATGAATGTGGAAGGAAACACATTTTAGAGAAACTTATGAGTCAATCTAGTGGACTGTACCTCACTACGATTCGGATCATTGAATCCTATACTGTCACCAACAGTGAAATGTGGGACACTGACTCATACAGAATTTGGCATGACCGCCTAGGGCATCCTGGTCGTGACATGATGATCCGTATTTTAGAAAACTCATATGGACATCCCTTCTTTCGAGTGAAACATAAAATAGGACAAAAATTCGTCACACTGCAAGGTGTCGTTTCTAGTATTGCTCAAATGCAGTTATTGCCTTCTGAAGTACCAGAAGCACTACCTCCCTCCCATTATGCCTCATTGACTATTTCAAAGGCATAACGTTCGTTTTGCAAAGCTTGCTCTTTAGCAAAAATAGGATTGAGATCTTCCTATGCTAAAGATACAAAACAAAACATTCCATTCTTACAAAGGATACAAGGAGATATCTGTGGACCTATCCATCCAGAATGCGGACCATTCAAGTACTTTATAGTTCTGGTGGATGCTTCGACAATCTGGTCACATGTCGTTTTATTGTCCACAAGAAATGCTGCAAAACTCCTAGCACAAATTATACGTTTAAAGGCTCACCACCATGATAACCCTATCAAGTCTATAAGGCTTGATAACGCTGGAGAGTTTACATCAAAAGCATTTGATGAATATTGCATGCCTATTGGGATCGATGTAGAGCATCCTGTACCCCATGTGCATACACAAAATGGTCTCGCAGTAGCCACCATCAAAAGGCTATAGATGGTGGCTAGGGCAGTGGTTATGCGCACCAACCTGCCTATATCTACCTGGGGTTATGCAATATTGAACGCAGCTTTACTTATTCGTTTCAGACCCACTGCTAGCCAACCATTTTCTGCGTACCAGTTGGTAACTGGATATGAGCCTGACATTTCACACTTACGCATATTTGGTTGAGCAGTATATGTGCCTATTGCGCCCCCACTACGCACCAAAATGGGTCCTCAGAGACGATTAAGTATTTATATTGGATATGAATCCCCAACAATTATCAGCTATTTGGAAACCTTGATAGGCGATCTCTCTACTGCTAAATTTGCAGACTGTCACTTTAATGAGACAATCTTCCCGTCGTTAGGGGGAGATAGGAAAAAGGATTTTCCAAGGGAACGACAGGAATTGTCGTGGTTTGTTCCCACTCAGTCTCATTTTGATCCCCGCACTTCACAAAGTGAAAGTGAAGTGAAAAGAATAATCGATCTTTAGAACGTAGCAGATTCGATGCCTGATGCGTTTACTGATATCACAAAAGTGAGGAGATCACATATACCAGCTGCAAATGTGCCTGCAAGGTCAGAAGTCCCCAACAAGGGGCACGGTGCTGCAGATAGAGGCACTACAACCGCACTTAGTGAAGGTGTGGTTGAGGCCGTGGCTCCCTGAGGAAGAGGGGGAGGCCACTTGGTTCGATTGACACTCACCCAAGGAAGAAGAGGATGAGTAAGGCACAAACCAATCATCAATGTATAGAATCCCTCTCATGAGATTGTCTCTTATTATAGTTATGTTCATGAATCAATACTGGAGGACGCTTCGATGTTAAAAATGATTTCAGAGAACAAAGAAATCTTAGAGGATTATGAGAGTGCGTATGAGTCGATAGAAAGATCTTCCATACACATTGATGATATATATACTACTGCTCAAGGAATCATAGAGCACGATGATATCGAACCACGCTCTATTGAAAAATGTCAACAAAGAGCAGATTGGCCTAAATGGAAAGAATCAATCCAAGTAGAATTAGATTCTCTAACAAAGAGACAGGTATTTGGTCAGGTAGTGCTAACCCCACCAAGTGTAAAGCCTGTAGGACATAAATGAGTCTTTGTCAGAAAGCGTAATGAGAAGAATGAAGTCTTGAGGTACAAGGCTAGCCTTGTGGCGCAAGGTTTCTCACAACGCTTTGGAATTGACTACGAGGAGACATACTCTCTTGTAATGGACGTTATAACGCTCCGCTACTTAGTTAGCTTGGTAGTTTCAGAAGGACTGGAAATGTAGCTCATGGATGTGGTTACTGGATATCTCTATGGGGATCTAGATTCAGAGATATATATGAAAGTGCCTGATGGCCTTACATTACCCAAGTCAAGTGACTCTAAACCACGGAGTGCGTTTGCAATTAGGTTGAAACGCTCATTTTACAGATTAAAACAATCCAGGTGGACGTTGTATACCCGTCTAAGTGACTACTTGATTGGGAAGGGATATAAGAACAATGAATTATGCCCCTGCGTATTCATAAAGAAAACAAGTTCCGGATTTGCAATTGTAGTAGTATATGTCGATGATATGAACATAGTAGGTACTCTTGATGAAATAAGAGAAACCGCGAGCTACCTGAAATCTGAATTTGAGATGAAGGATCTTGGGAAAACTCGATCCTGTCTAGGCCTTAAACTAGAACAACGAGTTTGTGGAATACTAATCCACCATTCTGCATATGTCCAGAAGTCAGGCAATTTAACATGGGCAAAGCGCATCCTGCTAGCACTCCCATGATCGGTCGAAGATTGGATGCAAGAAAAGATCCATTTCGTCCAAAGGAAGATGACGAAGAGGTGTTGGGAGCTGAAATTCCCTATCTAAGTGCAATATGCACATTATTGTACTTAGCCCAATGTACTCGACCAGACATTGCATTCTCAGTGAACTTGTTAGCTAGATTTAGCTCAGCGCCAACGCAGCATCACTGGAATGGTACCAAGAACATTTTTCGATACCTAAAAGGAACCATTGACTCGGGACTGTTCTTTCCCTATAGAGAGACAAGAAGGGACCGCAGATGGAACTACAATCCCTAAAGGAAATGTTGATGGTGAAAGCGCCACTCCCTACACCGAAACGCCAAATGACGTTTTGGTTGGTTTTGCTGATATTAGGTATCTCTCTGACCCACATAAAGATCGTTCCCAAACTGGTTATGTATTTACCATTGGGAACACGGCGATATCTTGGAGATCAACCAATCAAACCCTTGTGGCTACCTCCTTGAACCACTCAGAGATCATTGCTCTACATGAGGCGGTTCGTGAGTGTGTATGGTTAAGAGCTATCATTACACATATTCGAGGGACTAATGGTTTGAGTTCTACCACTGAAAAGCCTACTTGCATTTATGAAAATAATGCAGCTTGCATCAGATGAAGCTAGGATATATCAAGGGTGATAATACAAAATACATCGCCAAAGTTTTCCTACAATCAGCAACAACAGGGTCTCCTCAAGATTCAAATGAATCAAGTAAGGTCTGAGGAGAATGTGGCAGATTTGTTCACCAAATCATTGCCTAAGGCCATATTTGAGAAACATGTGAAAAGCATAGGAATGCGAAGACTTTCCAAGCTCCCCTGATTTTTGTAAGTATCAGGGGGAGGTGTAGACTTCAGGGGGAGTTTAGGGTTTAGGCGCATGTCATCCTCAAATGTAACAGGCGCGTTGTGCTCTTTTCCTTCGACCAAGGTGTATTTTTTGTCCCACAGGGTTTTTATTGTTACTTGGCAAGGTTTTTAGTGAGGCAACAACTCATGCACCATTTCATCTTTGACTTGGCACAAGGGGGAGTGTTAAAGGAAAAACACATTATGTGCCTTCGTCAAAGTGATTGACGGAGAGGGAATCAAGCAATTAGCAATTACCATCAATAAGCACAATTACGGATCAATTAGCGTTTAATGTCATCATGTAATCATTCTTTCCATTGTAATTCCCTCCCTATATAAAGGGGCTATGAAATGAAATGAGTAGACCATTTTTCCAATCCATTTTTACTTTAACAATGGCATATATATTTTTTTTTGAATCCACCCAAAACATATGCCAATATATATAGTCGTCACAGGCCAGAATAGGCCGTTACATACCATTCCGCTGCCATGTACAGACAGACAAGAAGTTAGTGGTAGTACCCACAAGTGGTACGTACATATAGTCCTACTCATTGTACATTCAAAAACGTAGACATAGCGGATATCCTCCCTCGGTACTATTCCAGAAATGCTAAAGAGGCATAGATGCACATCTGTGCTTAGTTTCCTAATATAAGGAATTATTGTAATTTAGACAAACTAAAAAACATATAAATGGGCATAGGGAAAAAACACCCCAGCCCAAATTATGCCACAGAACAGTCCCAAGAGAATGGGCCCAACTCAAGGCCCAGTGGAGAGTTGACCCGTGCCAGCCACCATCCTCAACCTCCAGCGCTGCCACCCATCCTTAACTCCATTGCCGGTCATGCCGTCAGACCTCCAGCCGTTGCGACCCCACACGAGACTAATCAGAACCGCCCAGCGACACCGCCCCCACGATCAGTATAGATCTACCACAGCCACGCCACCCCAGCGATCCTTCCAGACCTCCAAAGCCTTGCCACCATACCGATCTGCCATAGCCACCGGTTCCAGAAATCTCCTGACGACGCCCCCACCACCACAGGTCTTAAAAGCGCTCCCACCATCCCTATAGAATCTGACTAGCCTGGACTGCTCCGCCATACCCCGAGCCACCTTCATTCATGAGACTATCTGACAATAACTTTCAAGACCCGCCCGGCAGCAGCCCAAATCGGCATATCGAGACGCTGACGAGCGCCGCTAGACAAGAGGAAAATCGGGAAAACCTAGACGCATAGCATATGTGGGCAAGACTAGTAATAATAATAGTAGGATGTTTACTAAATTCTTAACCAAATAAATGTTTTTATTTTTTTTTGGATTTAGTGTCTTTTTCGAAGTTGTACAAAAACATTTGAGAAGTAAATCCACAAATAATTTTGTTCACACCAAACACAATTGCACAAGAAACCCAATTTTTGACAGTTTCATACAAATAAGGACACAGAGCTCATACCCAAAGCAAATGGAGCAGGCTTGGTTTTGGATTTTAATGCAAAATTACCAAAACTCTTAATTTTTAAAAAAATTTACAGCGATGCGATTGAGGATCAGATAACCTCAAACGTAGAGGTCTTCATCACCCACCCGGAAATCCAAAGTAGTTTCATTCCAATCCCCTCGCCATTTTGTCCAAATTTTCTGTCTCAATTTTAGCCTCTGATCTCTAAAGAGCAAGCCCCGTTTCAGCGTCTCCTGATTCCAAACCACTGCCACCGGGATCCACGTCTTCCATTTTCTCGACAAAATTGTGCCCTTTACCTCCACCCTCGTCTGCCCGTCCTCCCCACCTTCGCCACCCACCCTGACATAGCCGACAGGTTGCTGCTCCTCTTCGCCTAGTCCAAGGTGCCTAAGAACAAGCGAGCCAGTAGGGAAGCTATTGTTGTTCGCTGCTCTGGAGCTTGAGGACTTAGGCCAAGAGATCACTAAGAAACTTCTCCAATTGTGTAGGAAAGAGCTAAGATCTTCCGGATTTTGGTTCAAGGACAATTGGGCTAGAGTGATTTCAAGTGTGTTTCATGTTTTTGAGGCAATTAGTCATGAAGTTTTGACTAAAACTGATAGTGTGAATCACAATTTCAATATACTACACAGGTGTATGGGACCTAAAGATCTTCTCAGTCATACTTTATTGCCTACGGTCTGACGGTCTCCTTTCCACGGTTCACCGATTTGCCAAGCAAGAACTAGCTAATGAGCTTTCTACTATGGCATCAAATCGCAGATTAACTCAGCGATGTTGCCACCTCCAATATCAGGAATCGATGCCTCCATTGTCAAAATAGTACAGCCTGCCTCCAATGACCTCCCATTAGTGATCACAGCTAGTATGGATCGCTCAGTTTGGATCGCACATGGCAGTCAAATATCCAACTACAATTAGAGGACATAATTAAACTCGATTTTCCGAGTGTACTCTTGAAATAGTTGTCGTCATGTCAAAATCCGACCCAAGGATGACGAGTTTGGGTTAGGAGGGGAGGGGAGTGGAGTGGAGGGGGCGTAGAGGGCTAGTTGGTTGGTTAGGTCGAGAAGTGGTAGCATGTGGCCTTGTCTAGGGTAGGGAAAGACTAGGATGTGAGGGGGCCAGTGGTTTTGGCCGCCGGAGATTGACATGGTTGCTGAGGAGAGGAGGATTAGAGAAAATAAGTTTTTTGTTGTAAGGTTTTGTTAGAGTGTGGGACTTTGGGTACAAGGGTAATTTAGCCCCTAATTTTGGGAGAGTGACTAGTTTTCAATGTCCACGTCAGCAGTTAACGTCCAATTTGGATGGAGCAATTAAAAATAGACATGGTTGATGAAATTTGATAGTATAAGGGTGTTGTTGATTAAATTGAAACCGTATGGACTAACATGACGTTTGGCCCAAACATCAAGCGGGGTAAATTGAATTTAATAGAACCAAAAGCTTAAACAGTAAGCATTTGCAGAGTCCTGCGTTATATACAAATGAACCTAACCACATGCTTACCGATTAACCTCATTTTCTTGCGTCTCTGCTGCTTATTCTTATCACACTTCAAAATGTTTGTGTTGGTTTTTTCCTGTGACACAAGTCCAACTTTCTAATCCTGGAAACTCAAGGATTCAGCTTGCAAGAATGCTATCCATTGATTCAAGGTAAGACACCATTGCTTTGTAAGTTTGAAAAAGGCGGGTTTATAAGATGTCGTTTTCCACTGATAAAATTTCTCTATTTGGTTTATTCTTGTGGCTATTTTTTTAAGTAGCTATGTAGTAGGAAAGGAAATATCTAGGAAATTATATGTTGATTAATCATACCTTAGAAATAGTTCATCTCTTTTCATGTAACTTTGATGCATTGACTTATGTTGGGCTTTTCTTGTCTTTGTTTATTGCTGGTGTAATTCTTTAATCATTATCTTCATATTTTATCTCCCAAGGTAAGTATTTGCTTATTCTTGTGGTGTCATTGGGTCATATATTGTAACTCAAATCCTCTGCTTTGTTGATGTGTCGAAACTAGATGATACATTGAAGAGAGTATTGCTTATTTGTTTGCTAAGTTTTCTGTCGCTTCGGTGGCAAATCTTAGGATAGCTAGAGTATGTTAAAAGTAATTTTTGTTTCTCTTGCAGTAAACTCTTTGCACAAGCTCTGTATGTTGTTTGTGAAACATTAATGTTTTTGTAATATGATATCAAAAAATAAAAACATATTTTTTTTTGGTAGTCTTTCTTTGTGTTAATGTCTAAGATTCAATGGTGGCTAAATCTTGGTTAACGCTGGCCTGATGGGCGGACCGCTACTTGTGGTGTAATCAGTATTTTCGCTACCTGTCAAGTAAAATACAAAGGGCGTCAGAGGAAGAACGCACTGGGCGGTCTTCTCTTCTCCAATGCCTAAGTTAGTCAATGTATTTATGTTGACAGAATAACAGTAGGTAAGTAGTAAACGCGTAATTAATGAGAAGAAAGGAGTGAACCTTTTTTAGGTGGGGAAGAAGCTGACCTCTTCCTTGTTTTCGATGTGGGACTGACATGCTTTAGTTCCCAGTTTGTGGAGCTTCTGATGCTGTTTTGGCGCTGTGCGTGGCTGCTCGTCAGCGGTGATCTGGGGGAGAGCCGGGGCTCAGACGGTAGCCTGCTTGGCTGTGTTTCCGTAGGTTACACTGTTGGTGTTAGTTGGTACCGCTGGCGGTAGCATGAGCATGGCTCATTTTAGCTAATTATACTTGGCAAATGCTCATGTAAGCACAAGTCCCCCAAGTCCCCAGTCAAGGAGGGCAATCTTGGTTGGGGAGTTGCTTAGCGGTTTGAAGCGTTACTTCTGCTAGACTTACACAGGCATAATTAGTGTCAGTGCATTGTCAACCATGGATTTGTTCTGAGCAAATGCTTTATACCTTTTTGGGTGGGCCCCTGCTAGGTCCCCCAGGGAGTCCTCCACTCCCCGGCTAAGATAGACCTCCGTTTGGCCGTAAATTGTTTGTTGAGGGGAGCTGCGCAGAGCAGAGGGTGTTGGGTAGCGATCCCAATCTTTGGTACTCGAGTGTCGGGGGTCAACGTGCCTGATCAGGGCCGTCGAAGACTTGTGTTTGACATGTCCCTTAGTTGTCCAAGAGGAACAGGGCTTAACTGCAACTCCGCGTAGCGGTCGTTGTAGTTGCCTCGGGAGTCGCCGTTGGCGGAAGTCCCTCCGCTGATGGCCACTGGTGTGACACGTTGCTGGGATTCTTGTAAGATGGAAGGGAGAAGTTCCGCTAGCAGTGTTGCGCTTAGCAGAGACTGTCTCGCTTGCAAGATGAAAGGGAGAAGTTCCGCTAGCGGTGTTGCGCTTAGCGGAGACTCGCTTGCAAGATGAAAGGGAAAAGTCCCACTAGCGGTGTTGCACTTAGCGGAGACTCGCTTGTAAGATGAAAGGGATAAGTTCCGCTAGTGGTGTTGCGCTTAGCGGAGACTCGCTTGCAAGATGAAAGGGAGAAGTCCTGCTAGCGGTGTTGCGCTTAGCGAAGACTCGCTTGCAAGATGAAAGGGAGAAGTCCCGCTAGCGGTGTTGCGCTTAGCGGAGACTGTCTCGACGATTGGTTTGTTTGCCCTTTTGACGGTTACTTCGAATGGAGGCTTCGTCTGACAGCGCCCGACATGTGGTTATCATGCATTGGGTTGGCGTGTGAGCGCACATCACCTCAGCACGCCTGTCTCTTCGCCATTAATGCCAGTAATTATTGATTTTGCCTCGGTTAATCCGGAGGGTAAGTGCGATCGTGGGGCACGTGTACCGCTGTTGTGTGATGTCATTTTTCAATGGACGGCCTGGATCGGTTTGATGTTGACATAAAAGAGAGGGAAACTCAACAGGGTTTTGACATCTTCTGCACTTCAAACTGAACTCGTCGTCTCCAAGCCTTGCCTTCTGAGATTTATGGGGTGTCTTCTACAAATCGAGTGAGCGTTGCCATTTGATGAGAGAGATCCGTCGAAGCGAAAACAAGCGTCTCCAAGCACACAAGGGTTCCCATATTTCAGGTTGGTAATCCGAGCCTCGTCCCTGTTTTATTGGTTCTTGTTGCTGTCAGTTTCTATTTTTTGGTATTTTGAAGTGATTTCTGCCATTCCCCGGTGTCTTTGAGGGTCTAGAGTGATTTTTGGGGATGGGCTTAGGTGCTTGGCAGAGAACTGAGGTTTATGGATTTGCTAGATGGTCGAATCTGGGTTTTGAGTGTGCATGTTCTTGTTTTGGTACTTTTTTGGGTTTTCTGGGTAATTGTTCTTGGCGTTCTTTGGCTAAAATCTGACGTAGGGTTAGCTTAGATCTTGTTGGAACTGACTGACTTGGGTTTTAAGGTTTGTGATGGCTAACGTCGTAGAGATCTCGAGCGGTGAGGATTCCGGGTCTGACGTGTCTCTCAGCAGTTTAGATAGGATATTTATTGACTCGTTGCGTCCGTCTGCCCCTGCAGGAACCTCACTGCCGGAACCAACATCCAACCCTTTCAAACTATACCCTGGGACATAGCGATGGCCTGAGGTAAGTGACCAGAGAGTTCGACGGCAAGGGAGGAAACTGCTGCCCGCTAGCGGCGCGAGGAGAGGTTAGCTAGTAACAGTGGGGCTAGCGGTTCCACTGGTGGGGAAGATGTCGTAGGCGAAGAAATAGAGTCAGCCTGGGTTCTTTCCGATGGTGTACCGGTTGATGAGGCGGGAGCTCCGATGACTTCGTCGGCGGTAAATCGTTTGAAGAGGATATTTCGCCTACCGGGAGTAGTGAAGCTACGTCCGCCGACTGGAGATGAGAGAGCGTCAATTTTTCCAGCGGGGCATGCCACCGTGCATGAGGCCATCTTCCGCCAGAGCGTGACGTTTCCTCTATTGCAAAATCTCCAAATTTTTGTTTGCGAGTTTGACCTCATGTTTGGGCATATTTGCCCCAACATGTGGCAGTTTCTGATGGCGCTGAACTCGCTCTGGCGTTTGTCTGGATGTGAAGGGACGACCGTGGCAGAGGTACTTCACTTCTACAAGCTTGTCTATTTGAAGCGACAAGGGTGTAGCGGACAAGTGAATCTTTCCAGTCGTCAGGAGGCCCCCAAGTTGATTGAGAACCTGAAAGATTCCATATCTCCCTGGCGGGCCACCTTCTATGTTGCGACCACGGGATGGGAGTACGACGCGGGGGTAAACGAAGGGGCTCCCACGTTTAGGATTAAGTCGGAGTTCCAACCAATCCGAGGTTGTTGCTTGCCTCCGCTGATCGAAGTTGCTAGATTTGTTTGTATGATATGCCTCTGTATTTTGTTTTAATCATTGTTTCGTTTTCTGTGTAGCGGGCTTGCACTTTAACTTGACGCATGACGAACAGTGCCGCGTGGCAAGGATTAAAGGTTGCTGGCAGAATCGTAACGCCTGCTCACCGGTTGGGAGTTGTTGGTCGACCTACAGTTGACGCGCGCCCTTGGTAAGTACCTCCCCCAACTTGTGATTTACTTCAATTTGTCTCATGCTGACTAGCGTTGTGCTTGTTTAGATACATCGCTGACTAACAAAGCGAGCCGCAACGCGTTTGACAAGGCCATGGACAGGGCAGAAATTCAGAACTTTTTGGAGGGCATATATGCCGCTGGGCTGGCTGCTCAGCAGACGGTCGTCGATCCACGGACCCTGGGGGTGAGCCAGTCGCAGACCGAGGTAGTGATACCAATGCCTCATCATTCACATCTTGGGGCTTCCAGTCTGAATGTGGTGCAGGCTGAGACTCGCACCGAGGATGGTGCCAGGGAGAGAAACCGCTACTATTGCGGGGTTGGAGCCACAAGTAACCTCGAGGCCTATCGCCACTGGTGACACACAGGCGGTTATTCAAAGGAAGCAGCGACAGAACGACAACGATGAGGAAGATGAGGCAGATGATGCGGAGATCATTGGGGCCCGCCAACAGAAGAAGGCTAAGCGGGCCTCGCAGCCGGTGCCTGTGGCTGTCGCTGGCGAGGTGCCGCAGGGCGGCCTAGACTCGTTCTCTGCCTATGCGAAGTTTTTGATCGATCTTGAGCGAGAGTTCTTATTCCATCTCTGCGAAAGGCTCGGGTTTGGTGGGTTAGACGGAACAGTGTGGCCGACGGTCCTTCAGCAGTCATCGCTTAGTTTAACCTTCGGGCATCTGTCTGTCGGGCTTCATGAGCTTTTCCTGGCGGTGTCGAACCAGCCTCAGATTGAGCGGCCGCTGAGCGAGGAGATTGAAAATCTCCGGAGGGAGTTAGGGGAGGCACAAGATAAGCTGGTGGAGACCGAGCAGCGCCTGACCAAGGCAGAATGTGACGCGTTGGATGCCCGCGTGTTCCGACTGGAGCAAGTTGAGCGTTGCCATTGAGCGAGACCTTGAGCGGAATGACCACGTGTTCCGACTGGAGCAGGACATAGCTCTGCTGTAGGAGCAGCTGGCGGCCAAGGTTAAGCAGGCTGATATCCTGCAGCAGGAGTTTGCCACCCATTCTGCGGAGTTGAAAAGGTTGGAGGGCGAGGTTGCCCGACTGGAAGCTGAGAGGAGCAGCGCAGAGGCCGCTTCCGTGGAGTCGTTCAAACAGTCCCTGGCATACAAGTAGGCCCTGACGGAGGCGGCGAAGGTCCGTGCCGCTGCCAATTTGGACCCGTTGAACAAGAAAGGAGCCATTGACTGGGTCAAAGCGTCTCAGTCTGCCAGTACGTCGAGTCAGGCTATCCTGCCTGCAGGTGGTCCTACCACTGGTTAGTCTGAGGGTGTGTGTTCTGGTAGTGGCGAGAGCGACTATGGTCCGTGGACGACTCTCAGCGGACTCCACTGCCTACCCAGTCTGAGGTGTCGTGTGCTGATTTCCTGGCGGCCAACACACGTGCAGATGGCACCATGGTGACGCCGAGCCCTATTGCCCATGGCTCTGACCAAACAAGTCGTATGGCCGCTCAATAGCCGCCGGTTGATGGTGAACAAAGTGGTGTTGCTCCCAACAACCCTTGAAGACGTTGCCTTTTCTTTTGCGTTGCCACTGAGGCGCTCTATTTTTTTTTATGTAGACCAATTTTTTGTAAGACAATATTTTTGGGCGGGGAGTCCGGACCCTAGATATATGCAGTATTGCCATTTGCTTCTGAAATTTTGCCAAGTATGGGATTATTTCTAATGACATGATTGCGTTGTTTGAATGTTGATATACCGCTAGAGTTTTGACTTGAGCTTTTGCTAATCAACAAAACATTAAAGGAATTAAAATTTTTCCAAGTGCACGATGTAGCGGACGTGGTCCGCCGAATGTTGTTGGCGTTGCCAGTTAACTTTTGTGCTGGACTTGGAGACAATGGTTTGAATAATTCCTCGTTTCATTGATAGCTGACAGATCAGCGTTTACAAAAGCGGGGTTATACCCGTTGGGTAGCTTCCCTTAGCTAAATATTGAACAAAAATTTAGCTAAGTCAAGATACTCTTGGGTAGCGGCATGACTATTTGTAATAATACCGAAGGTGTTCGGTATTCCAAGGGTGGGTTGTCGTGACGCCATCCTTGTCCATTAAATAGAAGGTGCCGGGGCTGACGACCTCCACAATTTTGTATGGTCCTTCCCAAGTTGGGTGGAGTGCCGTTAGCGGTGGAATGACTTCCTTCATTACCCAGTCCCCCAGTTAGAGGTTCCGGGCTTTGACTCTGGCGTTGTAGAAATGCAATACCCGTTGCTTGTTTTGCAAGTTGTGCCAATAGGCCTTGTGGTGTCTTTCCTCAAGGAGATCTTTATCGAGGTTGATGCCTTCGCTGTTGGTCTTGGGGCAATAGGCCTCGATCCTAGCGGTAGGTTAGGTGACCTCAATGGGTAGGACGGCCTCAGTTCCAAACATCATACAGAATGGTGTTTCACCGGTAGCGGATGTTGGGGTAGTTTTGATGGCCCATAGAACTTCCGGGAGCTTCTCAGCCTATAAACCCTTGGCGTCGTCAAGCTTCTTTTTTAGCAGCTTCTTGATTATCTTGTTTGCTGCTTCGACTTGGCAGTTGGTTTGGGGGTGAGCGACAAATGCAAAACTCATCTTAGTGCCCAGGTTAGTGATGAAAGATATGAGTTACTTGTTGTTGAACTGTGTGCCATTATCTGTGATGATTGTATGGGGGATGCCATGGCGGCAATAGATGTTCTTCCAGTGGAAGTGAGTTACCTTGGCGGTGGTTATTGCCGTTAGCAGTTCCGCCTCTATCCATTTGATGTTGTAGTCTACGGCGACAATGGTGTACTTGAACTGACCCTTGGCGGTTGGAAATTTCCCAAGTAGTTCCAGGCCCCACATGGAATGAATCCATGGACCGATGATTATCGAAAGGGGCTCTGCCGGGGCATGGGGGAGATCAGCGTACTGTTGGCATTTATGGCAAGACATGGACACCTTCATGGCGTAGTCGCCAAGCGTGGGCCAGAAGTAGCCCTGTCGCATTGGGCGATTGGCTAGAGATCTGCACCGAAGTGGTTTCCACATTCCCTGCAGTGTATCATTGCTAGAACGGCCTTTCACTCCTCTGGGGTTAGACACCGGAGGTTAGGATGGGTGAATTCTTGGCGGTAAAGCTTGCCATTTTGGATGTTATGGCGGGTTGCTCTCCGCTTGAGTTGCCGTACCTCAACCTTGTCTGCTGGTAGCATTCCTTTGAGTTTATACTTAATGATCTCATCCATCCAGATGGAGTTGATTTCAATGTTGAAAATCTCTGCTAGGGTTTTGGTGATGCTTGGCTTGTCAAGGCACTCCACCCTTGTGTCCGCTGGACTTTGGTGTGGTTGAGCGGTTGCTAGTCTGGCCAGTGAATCAGCCCTGGCGTTCTTTTCCCTGGGGATCTATGTGATTGTGTGAAATTTGAATTTTTTGAGGAGCGTCTTGAAGTATCCCAGGTATACAGCTAACTGTTGGTCTTTGGCCTGGAAACTGTCATTGACCTGGTTAACGACTAGCTGGGATTCGCTAAATATGTTGACGCTGTCAGCCCCTGAGTCGATGTCGGCCACAGCCTAGCCCTTCATGGCAGTTCTTGGCCTATAGTCAATGTCGAACTCGCTAAGCTCGATAGACCACTTGCTGAGGCGTCCGGAGTGCTCAGGGTTCTGCATTACTTGCTTCAGCGATTGATTAGTCAAGACATGAATTGTGTGGGCCTGAAAATACCTGTTGAGGCATCTAATGGGGACAATTAGTGCGAGAGCAAGCTGCTCCAGAGGAGTATATCTTGTTTCCGCCCCATTCATGCCTTTGCGGGGCTAGAATACCAAGAGCTTGTCCTGTCATTCTCACCATACAATGGATCAGCTTACCGTTGATGAGGATACCACTAAGTAGATGTAGAGAGTCCGACCCTACACAGGAATAGAGAGAAGTGGGACTGCCGCCAAATATTCTTTCAAGCTTTGGAACACTACTTCACCATCTGGTGTCCAGTCAATTACTTTCTTGTGGGTCCTCTTCAGAAATTTGAAAAATAGGAGGCATCTGTCGGTGAGCCAGGAGATAAACCGAGAAAGGGCGATTAGTTTGCCCTGCAGGCTCTGGACGTGTACCTTCCATTCCGAGGACTTCATGTTGAGGATGGCTTGCACCTTGTCAGGGTTAACCTCTATGCCTCGTTCACTAACGATGTATCCCAAGAACTTGCTGGTGGTGACGCCAAAGAAACATTTTTCGGGATTGAGGCGCATACCGTAGGCCAAGAGAATGGCGAATATAATGCGGAGGTTTGCCACGTGTCTGCTGGCCTTGATGCTCTTGACTAGTATATCGTCCACGTAGACCTTTATTATTTTGCCAAGGTGCTTCGCGAACATAGAGTTCATCAACAGCTGGTATGTTGCCCCAGCGTTCTTCAAACTGAAAGGCATGACATTGTAACAGTATAGGCCCTTATCGGTTGTGAAGGTGGTGCACTCTTGGTCGCCGGGGTGCATCTTGATTTGGTTGTATCCTGAGAATGCATCCATCATACTGAGCAACTCATGCCCCGCTGTAATGTCAACCAGTTGGTCAATGCGGGGTAGTGGGAAACTATCCTTGGGGCATGCCTTGTTGAGACCCTTAAAGTCTACACACGTCCGTCACTTTCCACTAGGTTTCTTAACCATGACCAGGTTGGAAATCCACTGAGGATAATTGACTTGGCGACTTCTTCCCCAATTGCAAGATATCTTTCTTTATCAAAGGCTCTTCGCTGTTGCTAAACAGGATAAAAGGATGGTTTGATGCTCAACTTGTGCGTGATGATCTCAGCGGAGATACCCGGTATATCAGCGTAGGACCATGCAAATACCGCGGCGTTGTCTCGTAGAAACTGAGTGAGTTTTGCCGCTATCTCTGGGGATGCGAACTGTCCGCTCAGGGTGCTCGTCGGAGATGCTGATAACCCTCAAAGGGTTGACAGTCTCCTTTTTCACATATTTCTCCTCGCCATCCCTAGGATCTTCAAAAATATTTGTCACCAGCACATGGTTTCCTACCGTTAGGATCTCATGGCGGCGTGTCGACCATGCCACAATCGTTGAATAACACTCCCGTGCCAGTTGCTGACTTCCTTTCACGCAGCCTGTCTCGTTGGGTGTAGGGAACTTCATGAGAAGCATGTATCCATCTATGATGCATTTTAGTTTGTTGAGCGCTGGTCGACCAATGATGGCATTATATGAACTGTAGCTATCGACAACAATGAACTCCGTATGTATTTCCGCTGTACATGGGCTAGCGCCAATGACTAGGACCATGTAGTTAGAACCTAGCGATTGTGTGACGTCACCGGGGAAACTGAGCAAGGGTTCGTGATCTTGGAGTAATTTCCTATTCCGCTAGAGTTGGTTGGAGCAGCCATTGAATATGATATTGACAGTGGATCCGCTGTCAACAAGGACCCTTCCCACTGACCATTTATCGAGCATGGCATCGATCAAGAATGGTTCGTCGTGGGGTAGATGCACTCCGCGCTCTTCCTCCACCGAGAAGGTAATGGGTTCCCAACCAGACTTTAAGAGTTTAGCGGATCTCTCATAGCGGATGTTGCAAATTTCTTTAGGGTGGTTAGCGCGTGCAAAACGTTTTCTTGCCCTATGAGACATGTTGGTTGATTGGAGCACCATCGTCGATGGTGTTGATGCAGCGTATGGGCTCGATGTTGGCCACCACAGGTGGCGGCTAACGCACCTTGAACTATTCCAACTTACCATCGCAATACAAACTCTCAATTGCCGTCTTGAGAGCGTTGCAATTGTTGGTGTTGTGGCCCTTGTCCTCGTGGTATTTACACCACTTGCCAGTGTTTCTTGGTTTTCCCATTCTTGGGTACTTTCTTGGGGGTGGCGGTGGGATCTGGTCTTTGCACTGGTCATATATTTTTTCATAGGAGGTTGTGAGGACTGTAAACACTGCGTACAGTTGGGAGGACTCCGTCTGTTTGTTACGGCTATTCCCGTGGGATGAGCAGTTGCCCTTGTAATGCTGGTCCTTTTGCCACTTACTCTGGTAGTTGCCCTGTTGCCACTCTCTCTTCTTATCAGTTGGAGTCGTAGTGGAGGTTTTGTTAGCGGTCTCCTGCTGGCTGGAGGAGGGTTGAGTGGACTTTGTTAGCGTTGGCGGTAGTGGTGGTGGTGGGGTCTCTCCTTATGTGATGAACTCTGCCTGTGCGTGGATGACGGCCTCGCTCATGACGTGGTCATATGCAGCATTTGGATGATTGTAGTTGAGATGATAGAGAAATGGTCCCTTCAGGAGTCCTTGCTTAAAGGCTGCCAATGCCATTATTTTATCAAGATCGCGGCACTGAGATGCCGTTGCTCGCCACCTGGTGACAAATGCCTTCAATGTTTCCTCTGCGCCCTGCTTGACGTTGAACAACTGAGTTGTGTTATGATGTCCGGCAGCCAATAGGATGAACCGAGAAAGGAAAGCGTTTGATAGTGCGTGGAATGAGTCGATGGATCCCGGTGGGCACTCAAAGAACCAACTCATTGCCTCACTATCCAACGTTTCGTTGAACAAGTGGCAGAGGGTGGCGTTATCAAATCCCTTGTTGTTAGTGACTTTTTTGAAGGTGTCCATATGGACGAAGGGGTCAGACATGCCGCTGTAATGTGGCATCTTTGGTGTCTTTGCATGTGCTGGTCTGACGGCCTGCAGAATCCTGGCGGTGAATGGTCGTGGCCTGAACGCAAAGAGCGGATTTGGAATTGGCGCCTGCCTCCACTTGGATTAGCCTTTGCTCTAATTACTGCATCCTTTCCAGGATCAAGGAGGTTGCATCACCGGCGAGCCCCACCTAGAGGTTCCGCTACACTCTCTCCCGCCTGGGGGCAGGCTGTTTACCTTCAGTTGTAGCCCTGGTTACGGAGCGGTTGGTTTGCGGTTGTGATTTTGCTTCTTGTTCTAACATGAGTCGGGGTGGGGGAGGTGGACCCATTCCCAGTAGCTCGGGTGGGTTCAGCGGTACCTGCATCTGTATGATTGGTGCAGGTACCAATCAACCGGCATTGGGTCGACTACTTCTGGTGCTCATTGCTCGCTCTGCGCTGGGTTAGCGTTTGCCTCCAGTGCCTTCTTCAGTTCGTCGAATCTTGACATTAGCATGGCCACTTGCTTTTGGGCCTCGGCCTTTTCTCTGCGCTCCTGTTCGCGCTCCCTGTTTGCCTTGTGGAGGTCCACCAATGCTAGCTCATACATAGCGGCGAGGTCCTGGCCTAGTGGGCGACTGTTGCCTAGTCGGGCCTCAACTACAATTTGAGTCAGCGGGACCTGGGATGTACCCTGGTGTTCCACGCTAGGGTTGACCGGAGTGCTAAATAGTGCACGGTTAATGTTAACCGTTGGGTTAACATTAGTCGCGGGGTTGGTGGGATGGGGGTTGGCGAATTGGTCCGCCTGCTCTTCAGCGTTGCCCCCGCTACCGTTAGTCATGGTAATTGTTGTGGTGGGATGGCCTTTTGTTCAAGGATTTCCACAGATGGCGCCAATGTTAATGTCTAAGATTCAGCGGTGGTTGAATCTTGATTAATACTGGTTCGATGGGCGGACCGCTACTTGTGGTGTAATCAGTATTTTCGCTACCTGTCAAGTAAAATACAAAGGGCGTCAGAGGGAGACCGCGCTAGGCTATCTTCTCTTCTCCGATGCCTAAGTTAGTCAATGTATTTATGTTGACAGAATAACAGTAGGTAAGTAGTAAATGCGTAATTAATGAGGAGAGAGGAGTGAACCTTTTTTAGGTGGGGAAGAAGCTGACCTCTTCCTTGTTTTCGATGTGGGACTGACATGCTTCAGTTCCTAGTTTGTGGAGCTTCTGATGCTGTTTTGGCGCTGCGCGTGGCTGCTCGTCAGAGGTGATCTGGGGGTGAGCCGGGGCTCAGGCGGCAGCCTGCTTGGTTGTGTTTCCGTAGGTTACACCGTTGGTGGTAGTTGGTCCGCTGGCGGTAGCATGAGCGTGGTTCATTATAGCTAATTATGCTTGGCAAATGCTCATGTAAGTACACTTTGGGGCTGATAAAGAGGAGAGGGAGAGAAAATTGGTAGCAAAGAGTTAGAGTGAGGGGAAAATAGAAGCGGTCTCTTAAAAAAAAACACCAAAAAAAAAAAGAAAGAAAAAAGGTAGCAAACTAGCATAAATAAATTAAAGCAGCAAATTGACATCATGATGAAAGTTAAGGGAGCAATTTGAAAATTAAGTGATGAAAAAAATATCTATTTTTCACATCCCCTCCATGGCATCATCACAGTTTAAAAAGCTCTTTGGTTGAGGAATTGGAATTGCACAATAATGCATATCTACCAAGAGTGTAACATGTCTGCAGATGGTCTAGCACAGTTTTGACGTACTTTGAATTTGGGACAACACTTTTTTGAGGAACCACCTAATTGTATCAAGCAAAGACTCCAAGAAGATAAAGAAGGTCTTCTGAGACCCAAATTTGTTCTTGCTTAGTTAGTTTTTCGGGCTTATAGCCCTCCATGTAACCAAAAAAACAATATATATTTTTCGAAAAAATAAAAAAAAGAGAAAACGATAAGAAAAGAAATCAATAAAAGATCTGTAATTGGTACATTTTGTTTTTCTACTGAGCCTTGGAACGCGCCTCACGCGCCTTTCCCAATTTCCCCTAGCCATTACCCAACTGCTACACTGATTGGCCCGTTGACTTGCTTTGACTCCTGCATTTCCCCTGCTTCTCTGAAGGTACTGGTGGTGACGCCTGCTTTCATCTTCTCAGCCCTTCTACCGGGAAGTGGTGGAGACTCGGAATCTCCGATGATGCAATGAAAACGCACGAAAAGTGCACATATTGACTGACCTCGAAGCCCTTTGCATGGAGGATCTTGACTCCACATTACAGTCCTTACCACTCCCTTAGCCTGCTCTGAGTTATGCCTGCATTTTGAAAAATCCCATCGATCGGTACCATACAAACATAACTGAGGACTTCGAATTCACATATGCTGATTGTACCTACACTCAGGGCAAGCATGGCTAGAATGTCTCGTTCTCTGAGAAGGTTCACAACAAACTAGATTTCGACTGGCGTTGTGCTGTTGTTGGCAGGCTTATGGGTAAGCCAAATTCCACCAACACTTTTAATTTCATGCTGAAGGGTCTTAGGCGTAAATGGAAAACTAAAGGGGGCTGGCACCTTATTGATTTGCCGAATGACTTTTTCATTGTTAAATTCAACTTGGAGATGATATGAATGTTGTTATGTGTGGTGGACCTTGGATTTTGGCTGGTCAAACCTTGATTGTGAGAAAATGGAGTCCTGAGTTTGACCCTATGAACAAAGTAATTGGGGAAATGGCTCTATGGGTTAGGATTTGTGGCTTGCTTGTCAAGTACTTTAAGGACTATACTGTTGCAAAGATTGGCAAAATTCTGGGGGAAGTTGTTAAGGTTGATCAGGTCACCATTGACCAAGCTAGAGGAAAATTTGCACGGGTATGCATTGAAGTGGATCTGAGTAAACCTTTGCGTCCATATGTTGAAGTTGAATATGTGGCTTACAATGTTGTCTACGAAAGAATTTCACTTATCTATTTTGAGTGTGGATGCTTTGGCCATTCTAAAGACAAATGACCATTGTGGTTGCTATGCCTAATGCTCCCCTCCATGATAATGGTACTGAATGTGCTGGTAATGACCAAGGCCTGGATTCTACTGAGAATTTTGTTATGCAATAGGATATGGACATGCCTCAAGCTTCTTCTTCTGTGATCAATGAAGATATGGGACCTTGGATGCTTATGAGCTATAGGAATAAAAAGAAAAATGATACAGATGGAACAAGGAAAAGTGTCAGTAAGGGGTCTAGATTTGCTGTTCTACAGGATGAGGATGCAAATGTTTCGAATGAAATTGAGACCATAGTTGACAATTCTGCTAAAACTCCTACTTCTCCCATTCTGAAGCTCTAGACAAGTTTCCAAGACAAGAAAAAGAAACTCTCTAAGTTTATCCCTACTAAGTCTGGTGCTATGACAGACACAAAAGCTCCTGAGCCTAATTCCTTGTGTGGAACTGCCCTGCAGGATGCCAATACAATGGTGGCCTCCAACTCTGGGACCACAAATGCAAAGCCAAGAATCCCAAAGAAAGATGTTTCTAATAATATTGCAGCTCTAGCAGTGTGAAATCCACTTTGCATTACCAAATCCAAGGATTTACTTCTCCTACTAGCAAACACCAATCTCATATTGTCAAGAAACTCTCTTTTGAAAATAATGATGTTGATATGTTTGGTAATGGGATTTCAGCCATCTTTGGTCACCGTCCTCCTGAGGAGAGATCTATGGCTTCTGAAGTGCAAACTCATATAAACCAAGATAGTGACAGTGTTGTTGATGCTTCACCTCCAATGGAAAATGATTTTGACAAGTTTGTGGAAATGACCTTTGCTGCTAATAGCTTACTAACTAATGATGACTGCCTGCCTTCCAATACTTTGGAAGGGGTGGTTAATGCTTAATCAGACCTCTAGCCTTTCCTTCTACGCTTGCCTAATGTTTAAAGCTCTATATATTCTGGAACTCTAGTGGTGCTAGAAGTGAGAACTTCAAAACTACAATTGCAGACCTTGCTAAGTTACATTTTGTTGATATTTTGGCTATTTGTGAGCCAAGGGTTCAGTTCAAAACGGTTAGTAGTGCTCTCATATCTATTGGTTTTCCTGATTCTAGAATTGTTGAAGCTAGGGGCTTTTCTGGTGGCATTTGGCTGCTATGGGATAAAAATAGAATTCAGGTTGATTTTATGGATGAGAACTCTCAATTCATTTCTGTGAAAGTCCTTATTCCTGGTAAGCAAACTTGGTTGTTTATTGTAGTTTATGCTAGTCCTACTCATGTCATTAGAGCATCTCTATGGGTTTACCTGGAAGACCTTGTCAGTTCTGTCAATCTACCTTGGATGATCATGGGGGATTTCAATGAGCTTGTTTCTGCAGCTGATAAGAACTGTAGCACTCTCTCTGGCAGATTTGGCGGCCTTAGAAATTGGATTAATAGAAATGGCATGTTTGACCCATAAGATTCATGCTACACTTGGACCAATAATAGAGTTAAAGAGAGAGGCTTGATAGGGGCTTCTGTTTCTCTGCTTGGAGAACCTTATTTGCTGATGCTTTTATTAGGCACTTGCCAAAAACAAGATCTGACCATTGCCCTATTCTCTTCTACTTTTCTCTAATAACTTTGTCAACAGAAATGCTACTCCCTTTAGGTTCCAAGCTATGTGGCTCAACCACAACACTTATGCTGATTTTGTTTCCAATTCCTGGGAGTCTTATGATGGTAACTTTTCCAACAAAATCACTCATCTCTCTTCAGCCCTCTCCAAGTGGAACAAAGAGGTCTTTGGACACTTGTTCTATAAGAAAAAAAAAACATATCCTTGCTAGAATTGGGGTATCCAAAAAGCCAGGGACAGATTTGAGAACCCTTTTTTGATCAATCTTGAAGCTAAGCATATCCATGAGTATGAAATTATCTGTGAACAGGAGAATTGTTTTGGAGGCAAAAATCAAGAGATAAATGGCTTAAAGATGGAGACAAGAACACTAGAATTTTTTCATCTGATCACTTTGGTTAGAAGAAGAAGGAACAAGATTGAAGGCCTTCATGATTCCCAGGGTGTTTGATCCACTGATTCCTCTATTATGAAAAAAAATTGCTGTTGATTTCTTCACTAACCTATTTTCTGTTGGTTGTGTTAAAGATATCAGGTTTACTATTCCTTGGCTCTTTCCTGAAATTGATCAGAATAACCTTCAAACTCTCTGTAAGCCTATTACTTTACCTGAAGTCAAGCCATCTCTCTTCTCTATTGGAGGCCTCAAAGCTCCTAGCCATGATGGTTTCCCTGCAATATTCTTCTAGAACCATTGGCAGCTATGTGCCAATGATATCTTTTAAGTTGTGCAGGAGGCTTTCCATACTTGTACCATTCCTCTAGGTTTAAATCATACTATCATCGCTTTGATTCCTAAGATTGAAGGGCCTCAAAATATGGTAAATTTCAGACCTATAAGCCTTTGTACCACTATTTACAAATTTATTTCTAAAATCATTGTTGCTCGGATTAGACCTTTAATGAAGAGGTTGATAAGCCCCAACCAGGTCAGTTTTGTTCCTAGTAGGCACATTTCAGATAATGTTATGATTGCTCAGGAGCTGCTTTTTAAATTTAAGAAATCTCGTGGTCAACTGGGCTTCTTTGCTTGGAAAGTTGATATGTCAAAAGCCTATGACAGACTGAGTTGGAATTTTATTGAAATGGTTCTCTATGAAGCTCAATTCCTTCATAATCTGTTCAAACTAATTATGCACTGCATCAGATCTATGAGCTTTCAAATTTTCTTTAATGGTGAGCTTACTGATTCTTTTCATAGCCAGAGGTATTAGACAAGGTGATCCCTTGTCTCCCTACACTTTTGTTTTATGTATGGAAAAACTATCTCACCTTATTCAATCTACTGTTGAGTGTGATTACATAGTCTCTCATCTATTTTTTGCTGATGATCTAATGCTCTTTGTTGAAACCTCCACTTATCAGGCTAATGTCTTGAAAAAATGTCTTGATACCTTTTGCTCTCTCTCTGGACAAGCTGTGAGCTATGAGAAGTCCCTCATCTTTTGCTCCTCAAATAATTGTAGATCAGTTGCTTCCAACATCAGAGAAATTTGTGGTCCTCCTCTTACTAGTGACCTTGGCAAGTATCTTGGAATGCCTCTTATTCACACTAGAGTCAATAAGCACACCTGAGCTGGGATCTTTGACAAGGCTCAAAGTAGGCTTTCTAGTTGGAAAAGCAAGGTTTCAAGTATGGCTGGTAGACGTACTCTTATTCAATCTGTGTCTTCTGCGATCCCAATCTATGCTATGTAAACGGCTAGACTACCTATCAGTCTTTGTGACAAATTGGATAAACTTAATAGAGACTTTATCTGGGGTGATATTGAGGATAAAAAGAAGGTCTATTTAGTCAGTTGGGATACTATTTGCCAACCTAAGCATCTTGGGGGATTAGGTATCAAGAAAACTTATGACATGAACAAAGCTATGCTTGCAAAGGCCAGTTGGAAAATTTGGCAAGCTGATCCTGGACTTTGGGCTGCCATTTATAAAGAAAAATACCTGCAGAAGAGTTGTTTAACTGATAATAATTACAAGGCTCCCCTGGACTGTTCTAGCACTTAGAGAAGTATCTCTCATGGGGCTGAGTTGTTTAGATAAGGCCTCAAATTGCGTGTAGGTGATGGCAAGACCATAAAGTTCTGGTATGACTCCTGACTAATCCCTACTGTACTTATTTCTCATGCTCTCCCTAATGTTGTTATAAATAGTAATGCCACTGTTTGTGATTTCTGGGATGATTTTGGATGAAATATTGATATGCTCTCTTCTGTCATTCCTACTCATTTGGTTGACTTAGCCATAAGTACTCCTACTGATTTTGAGGGGTGTGGGGATGATGTTAAAATCTGGGTTGCTACCTCTGATGGCTACTTCACTGTTAAGTCTGCTTATAACGCAATCTTTAATTTTTCCAACCCTGTTGATCCTCTTTGGAAAACTATTTGGAGCTGTGATATTCCCCCTAAACAAAAGACCTTTATATAGGTAATGCTTCACAGGAAGTTGTTGACTAATGTTCAAAGAGCTAGGCGTGGCTTCACCAATATTAGCACCTGTCCCATCTGCAACTCTACTGATGAGACTCTCCTTCACTTATTTAGAGACTGTCCTAGAACTAAACACATTTGGTCTGCTATTCCTAAACCCAACTCCATCCCTAATTCCTTTGTCCTTGATTGGAATGGTTGGATCACTGCTCAATTGCACTGTAAGTCTCTTACTCATAAAGGTATCAAGTCGTGTAATCTTTTTGTTGGTGTCTGTTGGTTTATCTGGAAATGGAGGAACAAGTCAGATTATTGATTCTAGCTTTAATCTGCCTATCAATCCTGGGAAAGTCATTCTTGACTCTGTTGATGAATGGAAAATTGCTGCTGTCAAATCTAAAGTGTCAAGTACTTGTGAGTTCAGTATGTTTTCCTGCACAAGGCCTCTTGATAATTTCTATAAACTCAATGTGGATGGCATAAGAACCTCTCCTTCTGGAAGGATTGGTGCTGGTGGTGTTATCAAAGATCACTTTCGCAATTGGATCGCTGGCTTTCAAATCAATTTGGGTGTTGGTGCTATTCTTGAAGCTGAAGCCAGGGGGTTGAATTATGTCTTAAGATTGCTAGGAATCTGCTCATTTCCAATTTGGAAATTGAATCTGACTCCGCCATCCTAATTAACCACTTGCAAATTAAGGTCTGACTTATCCCTGCACCCCCTTGGATCTCTTGTTGATGGTTGCCACCATTTCATTTCAACTTTGGATAACTCCAGAATCAGTCATATCTTCAGAGAGTGCAATATGATAGCTGATGCCCTAGCTAAAACGAGTATTAATCACGCTCCTATTCTAATCTTCTTTGAGGATCCCCCAGCTCATGCTGCGCAGGCCTTTTTGATTTAGATGGTGTCTCTAGACCTAGAAGGATTGGGAATACTGCTGTTCCTTAGTTAGTTTTGTTTTTTCCTTTCGTTTTTGGGCTCGGGTGGTTCTATTTATACCTCCATAATTAGCATTTAGATCTCCTTATTTTTTAGAGTGATAATTGACTTTGTCAACTCATTCAAAATGACTAATAAGAACACAAAAGAGGGAGAAAACATTAAAAAAAAAAAATTCCTTTTCTTGTTTCACAAACCTAGTGTTCCTTTTGCTCCTTTTGCATCTTCAAACTCACGTCCTCTTAATCGTCATGGTTAGCCTAGAGATGTTACCTCCAATTTGTTCAATAAAACGTCTTCCTCATATTATTGGTTTTAATCAAAGTCTCTCTAATGATATTTCCAAATACATGACAATTTTACTTTCTCCATCTCCTCTAACATTTAACCCTAATTTATATATCAAAATTCATGGGAAAAAAAAATGAAAATTTACTAATTAGGAATAATCGTCGTTCTGGAATCTTTGTATTAGGTAATGCTTAAAAACTTTTCAATTTCATCTTCTACAGTTTTGTCTTTTATTACTCTATCAATAATGTATCAAAATTGTTGGTTTAATTTTTGGGTGGTGCTATTCACACACCTCTTCTAATTTTCTGTTACTTATTCCAATATTATTTTTTATAAATTACCCTAACTACCCTCCCTTGTAAATCTATTTCTTTTTCTTTTTTCTATTTGGCAATTCAATCATGAATCAAACATTATTATATAATAAAATAATTTTTTTTTTACTTATGAATGAAGGAAAAATAATACGTTTAGGCTGTTTATAATCATAAGGCCATCATTATTAGGCCGTTGTAAAGTTCTATAGTTGCTCAATGAATTTAAATACAACAAATAATTTCAGTTAGAATCTTATCAGGAATAATGGATTCAAAGGGGCTCGAATGATCACTGAACTCATTATTTTTTTTCCATGCACTACTACAAAAATTGAATCAGACGACACCTCTCAGACGACGCTATGTAATTATCTGTCGTGTGAATGATTTTTTTTTTTTAGACGTCATTTTGTTAAGAGCTGTCGTCTGGTAAGGACTTAGGAACTCGTTCAGAAGACGTTTAAGATAAAAAAAACTGTTGTGTAATGCTAAAAAAATTTGAGTGCCAAGTTTCCCACCGTGTTAGTGGTGCCAAACCTCATATTGAAGTCCAAAATTGATATAGGCTGGCTTTGAAACCCTACCACTAGAGCAAAAAAAATAACAAAAAACTCAAACCTCCTCACTCTCTCGACACAGATTCAAATTAAAGGCCAAAACCAAAACCAAAATCTCCTCTGCGTCTCCCCAAAACCAAAACCTACAACCTTCACCGCCTACACTTCAAATCCATCGGATCCAAGACCTCTGTTCTACGCCGACACCAAATCCATCGGATCCAAAACCTAGATCTCTCTCCTCTCTCCCTCTTATCTTCTACACGGCTACACCTATACCCCAAATCCATCTCTCCGACAACCAAACCAATAGTAAACTAAACTTGTTGCTCATGGCTTCCGCTTTGGCCACTTCCTTTGCTTCCCAATTACTCCCTCGCGCCCCACCCAAAGGTCTCCCTTTGCTTTGTCCCACAGTCACACCTGTGTCTGTAGCTGTGAGAGTCCGAGATAGCAGGCCGTTATCCGCTGTGGCGGCGGCGAAGAGTAATTCCAATCCTCCGCCGACGACGAGGAGCCCTAACAAAAGGAGTAAAGCAGCAGAAGAAGAAGAAGAAGTCGTTGAAGAAGTGGAAGAGGATCTACCCTGGATTCAAGAGAAGGCCTTGGACCTGGTGGATTTCACCGGCTCTGTCATGCAGGCCATTCCTGGACCCAGAGTTGGCACCAGCTCCCTCCCTTGGATTTTGGCTCTTCCTCTCACTTATGCCGGTCTCAATTTTTTCATCGGCGTTGTCAAGACCATCAAAAAGTTCTCTTCCCCTCGACATAAACGCAAGAACTGGTATGCTTTCTCTTCTTTTTCTGCTCAATTGATTTACAGTTTTAGGGTTTAAGACTAAGAGGTCCTGATTTCTTGTAACAGGTCAATAAAAATGCTATGCTATGCAAATCAATAGACAAAATGTTTCAGAATGGCTCCGACCAAATCACGCCTGATGCCCTGAAACAACTCGTGCAAAATGTGACATTTCTACTCTTGTTGATACACCATGTACATGCATTAGTTTTTTATAGTTACAACTCAGCATACTTACATTATCATCTCACTGCTGGACCAAGGAAGTGAATATATGCATATCACTGAGTTGCAAATTGGGATCATTTCAATAACAAAACAATAAATTGATTCGTTCTATTGGACTATGTCGTGCTCTTGTAGCATTTCATATCTTTGTGAGAGTGATTTTGACAACTGTCTCTAATTTGTATCCAGACAGGTTTTGGTGTGGAGGAGATTTTGCGCAAGTACATCTGTTATACTTTGAATGAAAAGCCATTCAACCCAGACATGGTTTCCAATTTAATTCAGCTCAGGAAAGCTTCTTTGTTCGATGATTCTCAGGTGGCTAAAATTCTAAATGAAATTTCAAGAAGAATTGTGCGAGACAAAGGTAAAGCGTTGACCTACTACTATCATCACTTGTATGATCTAATTACACAATACTCCCTTTTCCATATAAAAATAATCTGATAAGGACATGTAGGCGGTGAATGTATACCACCTCCTCCTACATCCGATTATGAGTTACAGAAGAAGGATGCTTGTAATGTGCTCATAAATATGTCCTGCTTCTACTACTACTTCTTTTCATGACTTCTCCATATATCATTCTATGGTCGTCATCTGTTAATGTTTTGGATTTTTTGTGTTGTTAGCAAGGCATTACACTTAATTTGATACATGTACTGCCAAGGTACATTGTACTATTTGCTCCTTTAGCTTTCTAATAAACATATATGGAATTAAAAGTCAGAAAAATTCATTGCAAAATTGTGCTATCAGTTGCTGACTGCTTGTTTGCAACTTGCAAGGCCAGTTGTAATGGATATGGCAGGTTATACTGAATGGGGTTTTAAAAGAAAATTAGCCGTTCAAGCCCTATATGGAAAGGTGTTCTATCTGTCAGAGGTAAGGGACCAAACAACCAAAATGACTTTGACCAACTGCCTGTATGGTTTATTTTTATTTTTTCTTTTTCTTTTGTTGTTAGAAACTACCTTGATTCACATCATAAGAAAATATGACTAGTACCTTGCTCCTCTCGTTTACGTTTCCAAGCTAGTACTTAGTTGTCCTGCCATGGAGAAATTCTGCATGCTACTGGCTTACACCCCTTCTCACAAAATCAGATTCACCACTCACGTGTGAGTTATTGTGAGAATTGCAATAGGATATTTAGTAGTTGCCTTGTGCGAGATTTAGCTAAAGGGTGATGGTACTGTTAGTTCAGTTTGATGGAGTGACATCTAATCCTAATGATCTAGTAATTGTGATTGGTAAGCTTTATATGTCACTTCAACCAAAGCCTGTGTAATTTAATAACTAGTGATGCCATGTCAGGAATCGATGGTCAGTGTTGCCTGGCTAGCTTCAACAATGCCAACTTGTTAGACAATGCCCTTCTTATTTCTAATCATTGGAGTTTGCGAGGACTTCTATCAAGGAAAATAAGTTCACTTGGATTGTTAATAAAACCTTAGAAACAAATTTTGTTCTTCTCCTGTAATTAGTTGAATTAAATAAGTCAAGAGATACAGGGAGACCACGAATGAAGTTCTGACCTATTTTCTTAGATGAGTTTCAAGGGCTGTTATATTTTTCCAATTCTGTTTTTCATTTTATATTTTCATTCTGATCATACCTAAACCTGAATAGATTATAGTATACCTCTCTAATACTGTTTTTATGTTCTTGCAGGTGCTACTAATAAGCCTCAAGAACTAGATGACGTAGTTCTTAGGAGACTGGTTAGTTTTGTTTTCTTCTCTCTTTCACTTTGCTAAAACTATCTTCTGAATCATTAATGTTAAAATTTTGTGACAGTCTGGGATTGCACAATGATGCTTTTCCTGCGTTGGTAGCGTATTTGTGGTAGGGGTTGGGTTGGGTTCAAGGAAATTGTTTAGATTTTCCAATGAACAGTGACGACCTTATTTGGTTCTTCTGTTACTTGAGTAGTGGTCATGTATCTAAGTGCTCTTCTCAAAAAGAAAAATACACACAAGTTTTGTATTCTGAAAGGTTCTAAGCAAAGAAATCACTGTGCAAAGATGGGAAGTTGATCGCCACATTCTGAAGTATCATTATCCTATTTTCAGCTATTGTTATGTCCAATCCGTTTACTTTCTATTGCTTTTTTTTTTTTTCTGGTTAAACTCACCGTAAAGTGAAACCCTGACAGGTGAAGAGAGTATACATACCTTTACCAGATCTAACTGCTAGGAGACTCCTCCTAAGTCACAAACTCAAAGGCCAAGCATTTTCCTTACCAAGTAAGATTATGCTCTTATCTTGTAGCCAATACTTTTATTTAAGATCAATGATCTAATATATCCGATTAGGTGTAAACGATACTTTAGCTTACTATGTTAATTAGTCTATGAATTTTTTGTTTTAACTTGGCATCTCTTGTTACAATAGAGTATGTCTCTTGTTACAATAAAGTGTTTCTCATGTATATGGACAATGTTTCGGAACTTTCTTCTTTGTAGATCTTACTCCATGTAACCAAATAATGACCAAAAGAAGTGATGTATTTTTTTTTTTGGGTGGTGATTAAGATCTGTGGTTGATTTTTATGCTTACTAAAAACCATTGCTTTTCTTTTCTTTCTCTTAATTTGTTATCAAATTCAAAGGGCATAAATATCTGTTTCATGTAAAGTTCAGAGCACATAAACATTGCTTTTTGATATTAGTATGTCTTTTCAATTTACTATAGTGCATAAAAGTTGATACTGCAGTCTCCTCCAGCTAAATACATCTGCTTAGGTACTTTTGTTTCAGTCCAGAATCTGGTACTTGAAATGTTGGCTGGTTATACATTACTTAATTTGAGTCTTCTTTCGGCTTGAGTCTTGATGTTATTTGGTTAGATGGTTGTTGAAGGAAAGACATATGATGTTGATTATGATTTTTTGTATATATGTTCCAGGCTAGAATGAGATTTTTGGGAACTGTTTTTGCAAAGTGAAATTATTTCACCAATGCTAAGGTACAATTTTAATCGACCAATCATGTACGTCTTACATTTATTCTCATGTATTGTTAGACAATTCATTTTAGTACTTGTGATTCATATGAGTTAGTAGAGGACAGAGGTTTACATAGTAGCTGATGGAGTACTTTTCTGGAAATGCATAATATACATTAAAGTCTTTGCATTGTCTACAGGACAAATGGGAAACTTAATTTGGTTCACACAGCACAAATCTCTTCTTAGCAAAGAAGGGGACAGCCTATTCCCCAATTGCTCTTGGACAAGAGTATTGGTTGCCCATTCTTACTGGTGCCAACACCAGGCTAAGCAACATGACAAAAACCAGGCTTGTCCTAAGGATCACAGACAGTAGCTCAACTTGTAGACATGGAGCTCCAATGTACTCGGCATTATATAATGTAGAAAAGAGCAAAAGTTGATAGATACAGAGAAAGAAGGCAAATGTACAAATGACCCTCCTAAATTAGTGTATGAATATTTGGGAAATAATTAGGTTTGATATCAATTTACAGAATTCATTTAATATGTGGTGGAATTTGAATTAATTTGATTGTTATATATTTTGTAACAGTTAGACATCCAGAATAAATGGAAAGCATTGTCCAACTTGTTATAACACAACGTTAAAAGCTCAATATGTCGTCTCAAAGCACAACATAATATTCACAATAGCCACATAATAAAAACTGTCGTCTGAGATTAATACAGATCATGGATGCTATCACAAAATAGTTGTGTGAATAACAGTCACACAACAGTTATAAAAAAATGACTTCTGAATCATAATCACACAACGGGTTCTTAAGTTGCCTGTCGTCTGAGTGACGTTCACACGACAGTTAATGATGTCGACAAGCTATCGATAGTCTGTCGACATGCATGCCGAGTTCTTCAGACGACAGTTCTCTAAATCATGTTTCATCAGACGGCAGCGAGATATACGACAGTCAGCTCCGCATCAGACGACAGTTTTCAGCCGTCGTCTGATTCAATTTTTGTACTAGTGATGTCTCCATTGCAAATCAAATGTAAAATTTTCTCAAAAAATGGGTCTAAAGTTTCTTGTTCTACCATGATTAAACTTCAAAGCATCATATTAGAGAGATAGAATGACTATGCTAGAGAAATTTTTGATGAAAAAGAAATAGGGAATCGAAAAGAGTTTTGAAGCCCTCTATGTCTGCAGAAAAATAAGGGTTTAAGATTTGAGGATGATTGACTTGCCAAATAGAAAAAAGAAAAACATAATTATGAGGAAGGGCAGTTAGGGTAATCTTCAAAAGAAAATTGAATTAAAGTAATAGGAAAATAGAGGGGGTGTGTGAATAGAGAAAAATGGTGTGTGAATAGCACCACCCTATTTTTTTTTCCATAGTAAACATGTATTTAGTGGTATCAATCTATCATCAACAAGCAAAATTGACATCTTCAACGGAGAAGGCATTAAAATTATGCGGTGATTGTCCAGATCTATTAATTGCTTTCTAGGCTTTAGTTTAGGGTATTGCAGTTACTGGAATTGCAATCCAACTTTCTTGAGAAATAGAACTCTCTTAGAATTTTCATTGTGATAAAGGTCATATTATGCACATAAGGAATCGCATATATACAAAGCTGTTCTTTTGAAGAGTTTTATCAAGTTTTAGATGCATGCTTTATTAGTGGTGAATAGGAAAATGTACTGATCTGGATGTGAATTGCTTTGAGGATATTTTGGGGAAAATAGGGAGGTGTAGTTAGCATATTGCGTATTTGAAAAAATAAATTAGAGGTCTAATAAGTAAGGAGGTCTAACTGCCAATTTCGGAGGTATGAATAGAAACACTCTTTGACTTTTTTAGGCTCCTAGTGTAACCAAAAAAAAAAAATTTTGTAATTGGAAAACAGAAACCATTCAATAAAATTTGGGAATCTGATACGGGGGGCCACACTCTCTGTACTCCCAATCATATTTTATGACTGAATTTTCTTTTTATTTATTTATTTATTTATTAGGGTGAGGTTTTCTTGTTGCAGTTGGGGTTGTAATTTCTGTATATAATATTGTTTTCGAGTTTTATTATCATATGGGTATGTAGTTATCTCAGCCTTTGTTTTTTTTGTTTGGTTGTGTTTTATTTGGGACTCAACGATTTGTGAGCTATTTGACCCTGTCTATTTGTTTTTTCAGTTAATGTTCTTTCTTAAATAAAATCTCTGATTTTTTTTTCTTTCTAGAAATTGGGCCTCTTGGCAACGATATAGACTAGATTTTCAATCAATGATTTTCCCTTTCCCATGGCTTAAAGGAGTGATTTTTCATTCCTAATTGTGTGGTTAAACCATTATGTCATTAGTTTTCTTTCTGTACCGTCCAGTAGCGGAACCAGGATCCAAAACCTGTCTAGGCTAATTAGCAATCAGACTAATTTCTCTATAATATATATATATATATATATATATATATATTTTGTACAATAACGATAGCTCACACAACTTTTTGTACAATGACGATAGTCCCATAAGAAACCAAGCAGTATCAACAGAGGTATTGAGAGTAAGTAATTCATTCCACAATTTAAGCTGTTTTTCCTTTTGAGGATACATGTATAAAAATGTAATGTACCAGCGATCAGCATTTTTAGGATTAGAGAAGCAGAAAAATGAATATAACGAGGATGTTCAAGAACAACTGAAATATTATAATTTATTTCATTCCAAAGTAATGTCAAGCCACCACATTGCCCATCCGCTGGAATACAACAAGCATTACCAAAAGGAAGCTTAGAAACTAGCTTATCTGAAGCATCCTTATCGAGTCTAGTATCCATTAAATAGAAAACATCAAGAGCAACTAAAGAAGATAGAAAGGTTGCTTGAGGGACAAAACCTGGCCGTGAACAACCACGGCAATTCCAACTAAGGATTGTCATTCTAAACTATTGAAAGAAGAAGGTTCTGCATTGGATTCTTTAACAGAGTCTCTGCCTCGTTTACAAGCTTATGAAGAAAGATCCAAAATAAGGAGTCACATAATCTTGACTAGAGGTATGTAAATTTATGCTAGAGTTGAATCCGAAAAAACAAGTACACCATAAGCCTAAGCTTGTAATATGCAGATTAACAAAATCAAGAACAAACACTCAAACAGAGAGCCAATAAAATTAACTGAGCAAAAGTAAAAGACAAACCTGGCCTTCACGAACTCAAAGCTACAATTAAACATTAATTGATAATTATCCAAGCTGAAAGAGAGAGCACAGTGACCAATTGTATAGGTAAGAACTTGAACCCAACTCACCGTCATAAGTAAAACCCAATTGAAGGCAATGGGGCATCTGCAATCCTCAAAGCCAAAGAGGTGGGGAGCCATCAAGGAGTAGAAATAACCTCAACCCAAATGGATATTGAAGAGATTCTCTGGACCAGTGCTGCGTTTGATTCCAAAACCCCAATTTTCCGTTGTTGCCATGCCATATTGTCCTGGTCTCTTGCGCAAAAAAACTGATGATCGAGAGATTTATGATTTGGTTCTTCAAATTGATAATCTTTGAGATAGAATTGATCTTTCCATTTGATCACCAAAGCGACCCAGAATACATATACTTAGGGGTTTTTGGGTCAAATTCTTGTCTAGGCTGCAGCCCAGATAGCCTACCATGTGGTTCCGCGCCTGGGCACTACGAATCCAACTATCAATGCATGGGAAATCATCAGCTTGACAACCGTTGAAATCAGTGACGTATCTAGGATTCGAAAATGGGGTGGGCTAAATTCATGGGTGCCCATTTTTTTGAGCGAAGGCCAAATTTTTTTCTGTTTTTTTTTTTAATGTCTCCATAGCCAAACCTGCATAAGATCAATGATTCCTATTCGGAGCCAAAATCAGTGCATAATAAGTACTACAAAACAAGAACACTCAAATCCACGTACACAGCATAGCCATAAAAAATTCATCTAAACACCCAAAAATTAGGAAGCATAAAAAGAACACCATTTGATATAAACGATTGATACCCGGAAAATGAAAACACAAAGTCCGTAGAACTTCAGAAAGGCTCTTATGGTTTTCCGTAGAACAAGATCTGTTCAATGGCCAACATTATCTTGACCACTGAAGGTTGGTTGACTTATGGTTGACTTTGCTTCAATTCCTGTTTGGAACTATTAGCTGCTCCGCCTCCGTATCTTGGTTACCATACAAGTGTATCTCTATATACAAAGCGAGGAGGCCTTTAGAGTTCATTATTTGGTCAAATTTTTGAACTTCCAATATTGCCCTTGATATTTCCCACGATTGACAGAGTAACAGAAAGGGGATTGATGGTTCTGGCTTTTGCCGCACAGAGAAAACTACTTCTGTCTAGGGGTGTCAATTTCAACACGACTCGAAACCCGCACGAAATAAAGCTAGTTGAACCCGCAGGATTAAAAAACGGGTCGGCCGTGGGTCAACCCGCCATGACCCATTTAATAAGTGAGTCGGCCATGGGTCAATCTGCCAACACGAAGTGAACCCGTATAACCCGATTATGCTATACTTATTCTTGAAATTTTGGACGTTGGGAGTATTTGATCATAGGATTAGATAATTTGAAATAATTTGCTTTATAATTATTGGATTTACTTATTTATGAATATATAAAATTATTTATATTCTTCATCTTGTGGAGTTTTTAGTGAATTTAATAAATTTATGCATTTTTTTTTAGTTAAATGGGTCACATTATTAACCCTTAAATGGATTATTTTGTCTAACAAGACATGACCTATTTGTTAAATGGGTTAAGCAGGTTGGAAACGGGTAACCCGTTTAATAAATAGGTTGAGTTTGAGTTTAAATTTTTGACACGATTATTAAATGGGTTGAATTTGGATTTGTATCTTGCGACACGACAAATACCTTAACCCGACACGACCCATTGACAGCCCTACTTCTGTCTTTTAATTCGAGGCAGAGGAAAGCGTTTAGAGCGGTAGGGTTGAATAATTATGGGTCTTGGGTATTGGAGATTGATGATTAGGGTTCTTGATGGCAGAGATTATTAGGTGAAAGAGTGATTGAGGAGCAAAAAAATGCGAAAGCCTTTCAAGGATTCGTTTAAGGCACTTGAAGCTGATATTCAGTTTGCCAATACTTCGAAAGACTCTTTTTAATCTTTTCTTTTGCTCAATCTTCATCCATAGTTCATTTCTTTCTGTTGATTACATGGATTGATTCTGGGTCATACCCAAGTTTGTTTATTTGTCATGATTTTGATGGAAATTGGTAATCTTGGGAATTTGATCTGTCTAGTTTTGCTTTTGGAATTTTAGTTTTCTATACCATTCATGCAAGATTAGCTTTATAGTTTGTACAGGTTGAACATTTGGATAATTGTGTAGATGATTCTGCTCTAAACCCACAAGTCACAATTGCTTATGAATTGTATGCTGAATTCTATAAAGGAGTGCAAAGTTGATTTGTGCTAATAGAAGAGAGTACTATTTGAAGGGTTTGAGGAATTGAGCTTATTTCAGCCATAGACAAACATGCTATGATTTTGTATTAGAATTCTTATCAAATTACAATATCATTAAAAGTATCCTATTTCAATTACAATATGAAACAGAAATCCATTCAGAAGCCAAAATAAGAACAGTCATCTAGAGTCGATGTGTGGTAATTTTCTTTTAGTTCTTGCTAATAGTTTTTTCCAAGTGCTAGTGATCCATGGAATTTGAACCGTTAAATCATTTATTGTTTGTTGGGGTTATAGGCTGTCCATTTGTTGTATATATGTTGATTCATGACTTGGTAATTACTCAAGAAGTGTGATAACTGGGGTAAGGCGAACATATATATAAATTCAGAAAGCTAGCTTACTAATTATGTTTTTGTTTTTCAGGTTTGTTAGATTTGAAAGGTTTAGACTTCAACCATGCTCCATTTTTTACCAGGTTGGGATCTGAAACCATGAGATTTTTTTTTGTTGAGTCACACAGAACTTCCCGTTTGATTGATCTTTTGATATACAACTATAATGTTTTGACCTAAATGAGCAGTTCTTTTTGTAGGCAGTGAAGGGGTAAAAAAAAAAACAAGATATGATTTTCTGTTTCCAGATTTATAGCAGATATTCTGTTGGATTTTGCATTGGTTGTATATTTTGTTGTCTATTGTGAAATTATATGGCTGTTGCATGATCTAAGTTTTGAGAATTTGTATTTGAAATAAGTGGTACAGTTAATTATCTCTTATATAGAGGAAAGCGTTTTCATATCCATTATAGAATTTTGATGAATGAATGACATGAGTCTTTGGATAACAGAACCATTAAAAACTTTACAATAATGTCACTCTCCTAGAACACTATATAGAGGAAAAATATTACACACTTTGAATCATATAGGTCTGAATCAATAGAGTCAAAGATTCTTATCATATATACCTGCTAAGCTAGAAGAGAAGCTATCTAGAAATTTAATCTGGTCGGTTACTCTAATACAGTCAAGAAATATAATTTTATACATTTTTTGTTAAAGAATACATGGAAATAGGCAACTGCTGAATATACAAAGAAAATACTTTCCGTTACTATGATTGAACTCATGGAAATACAATTGCTTAAAGAAACTACTTTGAGTTTCTTGAATTCTACCCCAATTAAATTTTGCTGCACTTTTGCAAATTGGGTCAAGCTGTTTAAATTTCTTGATTGATTATTTGCAGGTACTAGCTCTAGAGCACAATGTGAAGATACAAAAATGTACTAGCAGTGGCTCTTTATGTGCGAAACTGGAATGTCCTAACAGCAACCATTCAATTGCTAATGAAGGTACTTTTGTCAATACTAATAAGTCTGAAAGATTGGGGAAAGAGGTTCCACTGAGTAAAGCTTTGATTTGGGGGCCAAGGGTAAGAGGAAAATGAAAAATGTAATGAGAAGCAAGGCAAGAAGCAGCTCCTTATTTGAGAAATAGTGCCGAATTCTAACTGTTGTATAAGTAGCTGAGTAATTCTGACTGTTGTGCCTTTAACCACATAAAAAAGATGGACAATATAAAATAATCACGATAATTAAAACAAAAGTTAATCACACACGTGAGCAATGCACTTCCGCACGCGCGTAAGCATGTGTAGGAAGCTAGTATGCTCATTAACTTGACAACTGTTTGGGATATCGCCTGTATTTTGATTTTAATAGCATAAGAAGACTTGCTAGAATAAAGTCTTATTAAGCAGCATGATTGCTGCATTGTTATTATTGTCTTATTAATAACTTCACGTGTTTATGGTACTGGCCAATTTTCAAGAGATCAACATCTAATGAGTTTTAAATATTTGCATGCTGATTTATACTAGCAAGCAGCTTGGAGATGACAAAACTGCTAAAGACTACAAAATTGAGGGTGGCTCTGTCCTTCATTTAGTGCTTGCACTACGTGGTGGTAGTCTATAAATTGTATCGTAGTATTGTATCTATTGATGTTCGGGCAAACTCTTTTGTGAAAGCTTTATCGAGTCTTGATACCCCAAAACATTTGAGTTGCATGACAAGTGGGTTACTTTGGACATAAATATTGGTGTTACATATTGCACTTTACCTTTCTGCTCTGTGATGTTCACTGTACTGCTTTTGTGCTTTTACTGCTCTGTGATGTTCACTTTACCTTAGCTTCACTAGGGCAACAAATTTTATCAATCCTGATTACAATTGTTTTCTGCTTGTGGATATTCTATAAAACTTGGTGACATACTGACATGTACTCCATATGCTACTTGTGTGTCTGGAAATTAGATGAAGTATACCTTTCAGAAGGAATGTGATAATTCTACCTAGTGTATCTATCTAAGAAGGGAACTGTTATCATACTTGAAAAATCAATCTACACAATCCAAACCGGCTGTTTAGAGTTGAAAGCGTGTGATTTAGAATTCACATTCTCAGAGATGGTAAACTGAAATGATTCCGCAATGAATTATAATAGTATAGTAATCAGGGCGATTGAAGTCACACAGATCTGTTGTTAACTTTTGGTTAATAACGATCTAAAGTTGGCCTAGATGAGGTTACAACTTGGCACAAGACAGAACATGTTATTTATGTTTAAGGAAAAAGAGATTCGAGAGAAATTGTAGAGAGAATTGTCATCATATTAATGAGAATAGGTGCCCTATATATAGGGATTACAAAGCACTAGTTCTAATGTTACAAGGAATACCAATCTGTGTAGGATTGGGAAATCTAGAACCTTCTCTCCTATTCCTACTCCTAGTTTGATAAGACACACTAAACTTGATTTTCCTTCAACACTCTCCCTTGTGCCGCTCAAACTTGGTGGTGACGCTTCATCCGTTGCCTCGTTAAAAACCTTGCTCGAGTGAAAAAAAAAACCCTGTGGGACAAAAACACGCTCGAGGAGGAGAAAAAGAGTACAACACGTCTTCTACTCTTCGAAATCAAACATGTAGACATCATGACTCCCCCTGATGTCGATATCTCCCCCTGATTGCTACAATCATGGGAGTTCGGATAACTTTCTCAATCCGATGCTCTTCACATGTTTCTCAAAGGTGGATTTAGGTTGCGACTTAGTGAATTAGTCCGCTACATTATCCTCTGATCGGATTTGATTCACTTCAATCTTTAGAAGTGATTGTTGTTGCTGATTATAAAAGAACTTAGGCGATATATGCTTGCTGTTGTCGCCCTTGATGAAACCTAACTTCATTTGTTCAATATAAGCTGCATTATCCTCATAAATGCATGTAGGTTCATCCGTGGTAGACTTCAAACCACAACTTCCTCGGATATGTCTAATTATAGACCTTAGCCATATACATTCACGTACGGTTTCATGTAGAGCAATAATCTCTGCATGATTTGAGGAAGTAGCAACAAGGGTCTGCTTTGTAGACCTCCAAGATATCGCAGTGCTTCCCATGGTAAAGACATAACCCGTTTGGGAGCGACCTTTGTGAGGGTCAGAGGGGTACCCTGCATCAGCAAAACCCATCAAAACATCATTGTCATTTTGATGGAGGGGGATAGGGTGAGGCCGGCCACCCTTGGTGGTGGTGGCGGCATTGGTGGCAACATGGCCGGCCAATTTATCATGGTGGACGGTGGCTCCATGCCTAATGGGGTCCGATCCCATTCTTCCGTCATTCCTTTTCTCTCTGTAGGGATAAAATAGGCCCATATCAATCGTACCTCTCAGGTATCAAAAAATTGTCTTTACACCAATCCAATGGCGGCGTGTTGGCGCAGAGCTATATCTAGCTAACAAGTTCACTGCGAAGGAGATGTCCGGTCTTGTGCATTGAGCTAAGTACAATAATGCGCCTATTGCACTTAAATAGGGCACTTCGGCCTCTAATGCTTCTTCGTCCTCATCCTTTGGACGAAACGGATCTTTTCCGGGTTCAAGACTATGACCGATCATGGGAGTACTCACAGGCTTTGCTTTATCTTCATTAAAGCGCCTTAGAATTTTTTGAGTATATGCAGACTGATGGATCAAAATCCCATCACTACGGTGCTCGAGTTCTAAACCGAGACAGAACCGTGTTTTCCCAAGATCTTTCATCTCAAATTCGGATTTCAAGTATTTAGCAGTTTCCTTTAACTCATCTAGAGTTCCAATTAGGTTCATGTCATCGACATAAACTGCTATGATTGCAAATCTGGAACTTGTTCTTTTAATGAACACGCATGGGCATATTTCGTTGTTAATATATCCCTTCCCAATCAAGTAGTCACTTAGACGGTTATACCACATCCGTCCGGATTGTTTTAATCCATATAGTGAGCGTTTTAAACTTATTGAAAACTCGCTCCGTGGTTTAGAGCCACTTGATTTGGGTAATTGAAGTCCATCTGGAACCTTCATATATATCTCTGAATCTAGATCCCCATAGAGATATGCTGTAACCACATCCATAAGCTACATGTCAAGTTTTTCGGAAACTACCAAACTGACAAGGTAGCGGAACGTTATAACGTCTATTACGGGAGAATATGTCTCCTCGTAGTCGATTCCAGGGCGTTGTGAGAAACCTTGCGCCACGAGGCGAGCTTTATATCTAACCACCTCATTTTTCTCATTACGCTTTCTAACAAAGACCCATTTATGGCCAACAGGTTTTACATCTGGGGGTGTCTGCGTTATGGGCCCAAATACCTGTCTCTTTGCTAGTGAATCCAATTCAGCCTGGATCGCATCTTTCCATTTAGGCCAATCCGCTCTTCGTTGACATTCTTCGACAGAGCGAGGTTCGATATCATCATATTCTATGATTCCTTTTGCAACATGATATGCAAATGCATCATCAATTGCCATAGAATTTCTATCCATCATCTCATGTACACTAGTGTAATTCATGGAGATCTCTCTATTCTCTGGAGTTGGTTCTGACATTGGAGCGTCCCCCAATGATGTTTCTTGGACATAACCATAATCCGGAATGTTCTCATGAGATGGATTATTTACATCGATGATTAATGGATTATTTTGTGCCAAACTCGCTTTCTTTCTTAGGCGAGAATCCATCGACCCTATTGGCCTCCCGCGCTTCCTGGCAGGAGCCGTGGGCCTAGCCACAACGTCACTACCACTGTGGATGTTGGCGCCATGCTCAAGTGCCCTTGAGGTGGCGTCATGTCCTCTAATTTTAGGGACATCAATCCTTGCAGGCACATTTGCAGCAGGTATGTGTGATCTCGTCACTTTAGCGATATCAGAAAACGCATCAGGCATCGATTCAATTTCGGACTGTGCGGTTCGGGGATCAAGATGAGACAGAGTAGGGACAGACCACGACAATTCCTGTCGTTCCTGTTGAACATTCATGTTCTTATCTCCCCCTAACGATGGGAAGACTGTCTCATCGAAGTGACAATCCACAAATCTTGCGGTAAAGAGATCGCCTGTCAAGGGTTCTAAATAGCGGACAATGGTTGGAGAATCATATCCAACATAAATGCCTAATCGTCGTTGAGGACCCATTTTGGTGCGCTGTGGTGGCGCAATAGGCACATATACTACACACCCAAATATGCGTAAGTGTGAGACATTAGGCTCATACCCAGTCACCATCTGGGACGCAGAAAAGGGTTGAGTGGCAGTGGGCCTCAGACGAATAAGCACAGCTGCATGCAATATTGCATAGCCCCAAGCAGAAATAGGGAGATTGGTTCGCATTACCAATGCCCTAGCGACCATTTGTAGTCGTTTAATGGCGGCTTCTGCGAGACCATTTTGGGTGTGAACATGAGGAACTGGATGTTCAACCTCAATCCTAATGGACATGCAATAATCATCAAAAGTCTTTGATGTAAACTCCCCAGCATTGTCTAATCTTATAGACTTAATAGGATGATCAGGGTGATGAGCCCTCAACTTAATAATCTGTGCTAGGAGTTTAGCAAATGCAGCATTCCTAGTGGACAATAGCATGACATGTGACCAGCGTGTCGATGCATCAACCAACACCATAAAATATCTAAATGGTCCGCATGGTGGTTGAATAGGTCCACAAATATCACCTTGGATTCTTTGCAAGAATGGTATATTTTCTTTAGTGTCCTTTGCATAGGATGGTCTCGATCCTAATTTTGCTAAAGAGCAGGCTTTGCAGAACGAATAATGGGCTTTAGAAACAACCAATGTGGATTTTGGTTGAGCCACGAAGTCACAATGGACTTGAGAAGTAGAAATTGGAGTCAGGGGAGCAGAGGTGGCATCAAAGCCACCCTTGGGCCGCAGGGGGATGGCGGCGTCGGCTTGTGATGGCCGAACTTGAAGGGGAAAGGCACCGTGAGGCGCAGGTGCTCCTCCTTGATCCAAATTTCGAGTTTTACTTCTTTTCGTTCTGAAAAATGGATGTCCGTGTGAAGTCTTTAATATACGGATCATCATATCACGACCTGGATGTCCCAAACGGTCGTGCCAAAGCATATATGTGTTGGAATCCCATAAATCATCCCTAATAACATGATTGGATTCAATTATTTGAATAGTGGTTGCATACAACCCACTAGATCGACACATAAGTTTCTCTAAGACTCTTTTATGTCCGTAGTCGTTAGAGGTGATGCAAAGGAACTCTTGTCCATTCTCACAATGCGTTTCCGCATGAAAACCATTGGCTCTTATATCTTTAAAACTCAATAGGGTTCTTCCTGCCCTAGGAGCATAAAGAGCTTCGGTGACGTTTAAAATTGTGCCATTTGGCAACATAAATTGGGCTGGTCCTCTACCATGAATCAATTGAGATGATCCAGCCATCGTAGTCACGGAAGATCGAGATGGTGTCATCCATAGAAATAGTTGCCTATTTTGAAGGATAGTATGTGTAGTTTCACTGTCCACGAGGCACTCTAGCTCTCCGGGAAACATACTGAAAAATAATAAAGTTCGAAATTAAAATATGTCCAAGACATTGATTTAAAATAAATCGATACTTTATTAACAATAGCCAATGATTACATCAAAGTTTCGTGACCATAATCTAATCCAAAATAAATATCAAATCGTAGACAAATCGTAGTCACCCTATCCGTTTAGTAACTCCAATCAAATATGACCAGGGAAGTAGAGAGAGATGTCGGTGGAGCGAGGCTCTCTTAAATACCACTAATCTCAATTACTTTCCTAGACATCATATTTAATTAGGTGCGCCACATAAGATAGAATTAATACAAAATGTCATTTTATTGACTAAGGCATATTGCCATTACATAATTCTTGGAAATTAAAAGACTATTCTAAATAAAAATCTGCGCATTCTATCTTCATCGCCAGATTTAAAGTCTTTTATAGCTCGATATCTTGATTACCATTGATCAGATACTCCATAAAATACCATGAAGAGGATGCTCTCTTGATTGAGATGTATTGACACAATACATATGGTCCCTAGGACCAATGGCGTTGGAAATAGTGCTATCATGGCCAAAAGTGGTGCCATGGTGTCCAACCTTATACCCTCAACGTCATGACTCCTATGGTCATGTTAGGGTTTTCTCAATCAATTTGTTCTTTTGTGTTTTTCACAATCATGCATAAATAATATGATGCAGAGAGCCTCCGAAGAATATTTCATAACTCTTTCAAAGTTTTAGTGAAGCAGATATTATTCCATCGTGCTTCCGTGTTCGGAAAGTTGTGAATGTACTAAAATGTTCACTAGGTGCAACCCAAAGGTTGTTAGCGTTATCCTCATTCATGTACTCAAACTGGAGGGCCATCTTCATGTGGCGCTTCATCAGGGTAAATACCCTGGAATTTTCTATCTCAGTCTGTGAGTCTTGAGCGGTTCCTTTAGTTTCGGAGTCAATGCTTCCACGAAAACTAGTGTTAAGATTTCCGAGCCTTAATGCTACCAAGAAATCGATTTCCAAGCAATTTGGATTAGACCGAAACAATGATGTTTATATGGTCATAAATCGATGCTTACGGACGCTCTTAGTCTGAAGTCTTACGAACGCTTTTAGTTTGTTAATTGCGTGAATCCCCACGATTCCGCTTTTCAAGAATCGAACCCACGTTATAAGAAAGGTGGGATGTAGAAGAAGGGAGGTTGCAAGTCCCCGAAGAAAAAGAAGGAGAAATTAAAATTCGGAAAACAGGAACTTTAATTTAAAAACTTACTTGTTGAAAATTCGGAGCAGATTCTGTTCTGAACAGCTTGTACTTCGATTGGTGTACAGATCTCAGTATAACTCCGATAAGGCTGAAATTCTGAGGTTAGATGGAAGAGACAGAGACGAACAACTTTGAAGAAGAAAGTTTTTCGATCTGAGCTTCCAAACTAGACGTTTAGAGGCTTTCAAGTAGACGGACGTGCACAGGAAAGAGGAAGGATGCAGTTGTTGTGCGTTGGTGCTGCAGGGGCAGCAGACTTGCAGCGGTGCTGCAGGGGCAGCAGGGATGCGTGCGCAAGGGCAGGCACGCAGGTGAGGCTAGCGTGGGCTAGGAGCTGCGGTGATGAAGAAGATTTCGGGTTTTTGAAGATTTTTCTGTTTTGGTTTTTTGTTTTGTGGTTAAAGCTCGTGCTGATAACGTGTTTAAGGAAAAAGAGATTCGAGAGAAATTGTAGAGAGAATTGTCATCATATTATTGAGAATAGGAGCCCTATATATAGGGATTACAAAGCACTAGTTCTAATGTTACAAGGAATACCAATCCGTGTAGGATTGGGAAATCTAGAACCTTCTCTCCTATTCCTACTCCTAGTTTGAGGAGGCACACAAAGCTTGATTTTCCTTCAACAATTTAAGAATAGTGAGAATGATTGTAGATGGTAGCACAGAGAGGAAATATAACATTCATTGTATCAAATTAGAAATTTAAATCGACTGCTCATGGTCATTTTCAGAAATAGACTAATAGAGCTGAACTTTTATTTGGAGAAGTTGGTCATGCTCTCTCACACAATCAGCATACATGCATTTTTAACAGCATTTGCATCTCTGTATAACACATTATATTACAAGCTTTGCATTTTTTTTTCTTCAGGCACAGAAATCTTCCAGCTTTGGAACTAATCCTTCTTGAAAACCAGAAATTCAGCAACACTAACTATCAGAACCACTGACCACGTTGAGTGTGACTTGTCCCCTTTTTCCTTCCACCCAGTTTTCCAGCTGGTTGTAGAAAGATGGGGAAAGACAACCAAGTCAAGCTTGGGTGGAAAGACTTCCACACAAGTGTCATCGTTCACCTTGTCAATCTAGAAGAGTAGGTCAGTGTGTCTGAAGTATTGCCTAAGCCAGAAGACTTCAAAGTCAATCCAACTACAAATCTCAGAAATTTGAATGCGATATCTATCAGAACTCAATGTACTGAAACACTTGACGGAACCTCAAAGCACGCATCTACTTTCATTGCGTCTCCTGGTAATTACAGATAGATAGGAGAAAAGACTTGAAAGTCAAGCCAATCCCAGATTATCTCATGGAGGCATTTTTTTTCTTCCCCCAATTCCAAGTACCTTCTAAAAGCCACCACAACCATCAACACTTAGTTAAAGCCCTCACTGCATTTGTGCTTGTGTCTAAAAATTTGTTAAAAGAAATGACAATTTTTTACCTCCATCTCTTCCTTTTGCTAAGGAAGAAACTCCAAACTCGATCATGGAGGCAATTTCTCCATTTTCTGCTATATATGACTGCCGGACTGAGACAGTCACAACCAAGTCTTCCGAATACACCACAACCAAGTCTATTATTGCTTTGAATGCATTGACTCATTCATTCTCAAATACACCACAAAAAACTATGAAGAAAATAAATTGCTACAATTGTAGCTATCAAAATAATTGATCATGAGAAAGACCTCTTTCCCAACGTCTCATTTTTCTTGGAAGTTGCCCATCGATAGAGATGAAGGACTACTTCAAAGTCAAGCCTGGCACAGATATTATGGACGCATTTTCCAATTCCATGACCTATTAAAAGCCACCATGCACCAGTCCACAACCATTACCAGTTCCCAATTATCACTTTCCGACACTACATTTGTGCCTGCGTCTAGACCTTTGCTTAAAACATGCCAACTCTGTTCCTCCATTTCTTCCTTTTCTTATTCACCACCACTGTTACTAACCTCATCCCCGCAGTTCACAGCAACTGTATTGAAGCCGAGAAACAATCATTGCTCCGTTTCAAGAAAAGTCTTGAATTTAATTCTTCCATATCCACCAAGCTTATCACATGGAATTCGAGTACTGACTGCTGTTCTTGGCTCGGTGTAACTTGCAGCACCAATGGGCGTGTTGTCGGACTTGACCTCAGCCGGGAGTTTGTCTCATCCAGCATTGACAATTCAAGCAGTCTTTTCCAACTTCAACACATTCAGAGCCTTAATTTAGCCTATAACAACTTCCATGGCTCTTCAATTCCATCTGCAATCGGAAAGCTTGTAAATTTGAGGTATTTGAATTTAAGTGCAGCTAATTTTTCTGGGCAAATTCCCATTGAGGTTGCATGCTTGAAAAGGTTGAAGGTTCTTGATGTCTCTGACAATGACATTTCCGAGGATGGGGGGTTAAAATTTGAGAAGCCGCAAACTCCCATTGAGGTCGCATGCTTGAAAGGGGTGAAGGTTATTGATCTCTCTGACAATGACGTTTCCGAGGATGGGGGGTTAAAATTTGAGGAGCCGAATTTAGGCACTTTATTCCAGAACCCTACAGAGCTTACAGTGTTAAATATTGATGGTCTAGACCTATCAGCTGAGGAATCTGACTGGTACCAAACCATATCATCTTCACTTCGAGAGCTGAGGGTGTTTATTTGGACCTTGGTCCTAATATTAGTATGTTTAAGAGCCTTAATCCTTTGTTTTGCCCAGAAGTAAGTTGAATTGATTGTGCTGTCAATCTTATCTGCTAGCCTGGGTCGGTTCTCCCTTCCCTTCCGCTTTGCTACTACTTATATGTACTGGCCACTGTTGCCATTCTACTTAATCAAAATGAAATATAAACCTTTTCCAATTTCTTTCAATTTTTCTTCTATTCTCTTTATGTTTCCAGTTCTAGGTACTTAATATCTGGTATCAGAGCCTTGCGCTCATGCCAAAGCCGGAAGGCGGTGGTGGTCCTCCGGTGACCCGTGACTTAACGGCGACGGAGTTGGATTATCTCGCCCAACAATCGCTGTTTGACTCTCAGATTCAAACTTTGTGGAGGAGATTCGTGTTGCTCAAGAGTCACTTCGTGCTCCAAATGTTGAAATCGAGGGTAGAAATGCTGAGATGCAGGATCTGTTGCTTGAAGAACGTCATCATCAGCTTCGGCTTGCTTGTTTACGACGGGAGACCGATCCAAATTCACCGAACAATCTTCGTTTTGGCTCTCTACCTGTCTCTGAAGCAGGTACCCAAGGATTTCTTTCCTCAAAATTAACCTCTTCCAATAGCTGGTATGGGAGCATTAAGCACTATGTCTAAAGGGCCTCCTACTGGGTTCTCGAGACCATTACTCTCAAGGTTGAGAACAGCGATACCATTGATAATGTCAAGGGCAAGATCCAGGTACTCTCTTTTCTCTCTCTAATTTTGAACTTGTTCATTGATTTCTCTCTTTGTTTCATATCAACCAAATATATAATTTATCGAAACGATTTCCTACAAAACAATTAGAGTGCGTTTGGATGAGAAAATTATAAAATCCGTAGGAATTTATAAATAATGGAATCTTTAACTCCATCAATCTAAAATTCTATTTAATTGCAATTTGTTAAAGGAAAAACATATTGTGTGCCTTCGTCAAAGCAACTGATGGAGAGGGAATCAAAGAATCAGTGATTACCATCAATCAACACAATTATAGATCAATCATCATTCAATGTATTTCATGTAATTAATATTTCCGTTGTAATTCTATCCCTATATAAAGGGACTATGAAATGAAATGAGTAGACCAATTCCAATTGTCATTTTACTTTAACACGTTATCAGCACGCTCAGAGCAAATAGCCAATAGAAAAAAAATCCTAATTGTCTAGTTTTCTTTCTATCGAAAAGAAACCAAAACCCTAGAAGAAAAAAAATCTTTTTCTTCCTTTTTCCGGCCGCCACCAACTAAAAAAAAATAAAAAAATTCAGCCCGGCCAAGACCGGCCCCATCCTCGCTGCCACCTCCCACCTGCTGCTGCGCCAATCACCGACACACAACCTGTGGGCATCAACAACAACCGGCAGACCCACCTCGCTGCTGCTTCGCCCAATCCCGCATGGCTCCTCCGCTGCGCAGCTCACTCGCCTCCCTTCACCAAAGCGCACACACGCCCATCACTGTCTCCAGCCTAGCCCAGCCCGGCCTCCAGCGTGCCCGACTCGCCTGACAGCAGCCCTGCGCCCTGTTGCAACCCCGCACCTGCCATCCAGCTCGAGTCTGCACAGTTTCCCCGCACCTGCCATCCAGACCGACCTACAGCCCTGCACTACATAGCACGCACGGCCCAACCCAGACGTGCACCCCTGCCACTGGCTACGACACAACCACCTCTGCAAGAAAAAAAAAGAGAGAACCAGAAAGAAGAGAGGGAAGAAATGCGAAGGAGAAGAAAAATAAGAAAGAAAGAAAAAAAAAAAAAAGAAGGCCCAGAGAAAAAAATAAAAATAGAAAGAAAGAAGAAACTCGGCCCAGACCGAAAAAAAAAAAGCAGGCCTTTCGGCCCAGAAATAAAAGAAAGAAACAGGCCATGCGGCCCAAATAAAAAAATAAAATAAAACAACAAACCAAAGAAGTAGGCCTGCGGCCCAGAAAAAAAAAAAAAGCAAAGAAAAAACAAGGCCTTGTGGCCCACTGCTGAAAAAGAGGAAGCGGCCAATTTTTCTCAAGCCCAAAAACATCGCTACGCACGCCTGCATCAACACGCGCGTGTGCTAGGATTGTTTTATTTTCTCACAACCAAGTATGTTTTATTTATTTACTTTATACTTTTGAAGCATGTGAATTTTATTTATATCTTTAAGCATGCTCTATATTTAATTGTTTATAATTAGAATTTTTTTTTTTTTGAGCGTGTTTAGTTAGATAATTTTGATCATTTTAAGCATGCTTTATTATTTATGTTTTATATGATCATATTTAAGCATGATTTATAATTATGTTTAAGCATGTTTTATATTTTATTGTTTATGGTTTATTATGAAATTTTGAGCATGTTTTTATTTTTATTTACGCATATATAAATTATACCTACACATGCTTTGTATTATGCTATTGTTTACATTTTATTTTATGCATGGTATATTCTTGCTATCATTATGTGTAGAATATAATTTGTTGTATATTTGTGAAATTTGAGCATGCCGTGTAGTTTATTTTTATATATGCTATGTATAAATATGCTATGATTAATTTCTAGTATGCAACATATACAATCCGCTTTGCCATGATAATGAAATTTCATGCGCATTATACACACAACATTACCGTGATAAAGTATTTTCACATAGCATCGAAAAACAATGTGACCATTACGAATCTTGGTCTTGAGACCTAATTCATATTTTTGGAAAATAATTTACGTGGATGTCTTTATGACTGCGTAATTTATATCTTCTCTCTTGTTTATGTAGATGGCTGATCCAACTCGACCTGAATTTGACATTTTGGACTCAGACGGACTTTAGTACCACCGTTGGGTTTCCGATGTAGAAACTGCTTTTGTGGCAAGAGATTACACTGCCACCATTACCGACCCCAAAGACAATGGACCGTCTGACAAGGTGAAAGCAAATGCCTTAATGTTTCTGAGGCGACATATTGATCCTAGCCTACGCTGGGAGTACCTTTAGTTGAAGACACTCAAAGAACTGTGGGATGCCCTTAAGGGGTGTTTTGGGAACATTCATGACACCTTGCTCCCAGAAATAACCGGTCAATGACTTCAACAAGGATATGTTGTGCCTAAAAGTACGTCTAAATTTCTGCGGAAAGGAAATCACAGAAAATGATATGATCCAGAAGACTCTTTCCACTTTTCCTACTTCAGCAATTATACTAGCGAACCAGTATAGGCTGGAGTATGATAACAAAAGAATCACAACCTTCAACAAGCTGATCAACCTACTGCAAGTGGCTGAGAGGCATAATGAGGTTCTTTTGAACAACAATGCTAGGCCTGTTGGGACAAAGAAAATTCCTGAGGCTAATTATGGCAAAGTGAAAGGTGGAAAGAACCCCAATGCAAAGGGGGTTGGACGTGCTGATCCCAACCCACGTGGCAACAATGCACCACGTGGCAAGGGACATGGGGCTCGTGATATGGGCCGTGGAGGCCCTCCCAATGTATGGCGCAGAGATGGTGGTGCTGGCCCTAGTGCTCATGGAAACAAGGTGCAAAGGGCACCTAAGAACACTTCAGTCAAACATAATAGAGTTGGCAATGAACCATGCTATAGGTGTGGAATCATTGGGCATTGGTACAAGAACTGCCAAGCAAGCACTAGAGTAGCAGCCAATTACAAGAGGTATAGGGAGTCAAAAGAACAAGAAGCTCACTATATGGAAGAAGGAGGCCATGACCCAGACGTCAACCTCAGAATTGCCGACTTTAATGGCAATAAGGAATTTGCTCAGTCAACCGATGCACCAGATTTTGACTGATCTTCTTTATTTACTTTATTTTCCAAAACAGTTGTGAAGGCATAATGCCTCATTTTTAATTAGACTATTACTTGGTCTTAAAGTTTATTTCAATAATGGTTTGATGAATTAGCTAGAACTAGGCCTTGATTTGATTATCGTTGGCTCATTAATAAATTTTGAATTTTATTCTCAAACACTGAATTTATTCAAATTTATACGCATATTTACATGGTTCGAAATCGCAATATAAAGATGTAAAGCAATACATCTAGAGAAAAAATTATTATTAGAATGAAAAGATTATCATTCTACTAAAATAGAAATACTCTAAAGAATCTGAGATATATTTAAAGTCAAAGACGCTCTGTATGCACCAAGAGCTAATCGAACCTTGTTAAGTATCAAAGATATTCGTGCCAACGGTTATCATGTAAAAACACACTGTGAGAATGGAACTGAATACTTTTATATTACCTCTAATGAATGTGGAAGGAAATGCATTTTAGAGAACTCATGAGTTAATCTAGTGGACTGTACCTCACTACGATTCGTATCATTGAATCCTATATTGTCACCAACAATGAAATGTGGGACACTGACTCATACAGGCTTTGGCATGACCGCCTATGGCACCGAGGTCGTGACATGATGATCCATATTTTAAAGAACTCATATGGACATCCCTTCTTTTGAGTTAAAAATAAAGTGGGAGAAAAATCCGTCACACTGCAAGGTGTCGGTCATAGTACTGCTTAAATGAAGTCATTGCTTTTTGAAGTACCAGAAGCACTACCTCCCATTATGCCTCATTGACTATTTCAAAGGCACATCACTCGTTTTGCAAAGCCTGCTCTTTAGCAAAAACAGGATCGAGACCTTCCTATGCTAAAGACACAAAACAAAACAAAACATTCCATTCTTACAAAGGATACAAAGAGATGTCTGTGGACCTATCCATCTAGAATGCGGACCATTCAAGTACTTTATGGTTCTGGTGGATACTTCGACAATCTGGTCACATGTCGTTTTATTGTCCACAAGAATTGCTGCAAAACTCCTAGCACAGATTATACGTTTAAGGGCTCACCACCCTGATCACCCTATCAAGTCTATAAGACTTGATTACACTGGAGAGTTTACATCAAAAGCATTTGATGATTATTGGATGTCTATTGAATCGATGTGGAGCATCCTGTACCCCATGTGCATACAAAAAATGGTCTCACAGAAGCCACCATCAAAAGACTATAGATGGTGGCTAGGGCAATTGGTTATGCACACCAACTTGCCCATATCTGCCTGGGGTTATGCAATATTGCACGCAGCTTTACTCATTCATTTCAGACCCACAACTAGCCAACCATTTTCTGCGTACCAGTTGGTAACTGGATATGAGCCTGACATTTCACACTTACGCATATTTGGTTTAGCAGTATATGTGCCTATTGCGCCCCCACAGCGCATCAAAATGGGTCCTCAGAGACGATTAAGTATTTATGTTGGGTACGAATCCCTAACAATTATCCGCTATTTGGAAACCCTTGACAGGCGATCTCTCTACCGCTAGATTTGCGGATTGTCACTTTGATGAGACAGTCTTCCCGTCGTTAGGGGGAGATAGGAGAAAGGATTTTCCAAGGGAACGACAGGAATTGTCGTGGTTTGTCCCCACTCCGTCTCATTTTGATCCCCGCACTTCACAAAGTGAAAGTGAAGTGAAAAGAATAATCGATCTTCAGAACGTAGCAGATTCGATGTCTGATGTGTCTACTGATATCGTAAAAGTGACGAGATCACATATACCAACTGCAAATATGCCTGCAAGGTTAGAAGTTCCCAACAAGGGGCACGGTGCCGCAGATTGAGGCATTGCAACAGCACTTAGTAGAGGTGTGGTTGAGGCCCTGGCTTTCCAAGGAAGTGGGGGAGGCCACTTGGTTCGATTGACACTCACCCAAGGAAGAAGAGGGTAAGTAAGGCACAAATCAATCATCAATGTATAGAATCCCTCCCATTAGATTGTCTCTGATTATAGTTATGTCCATGAATCAATACTGGAGGACGCTCCGATGTTAAAAATGATTCCAGAGAATAAAGATATCTTAGAGGATTATGAGAGTGCGTATGAGTTGATAGAAAGATCTTCCATACACATTGATGATATATACTGTTGCTCAAGGAATCATAGAGCACGATGATATCGAACCACGCTCTATTGCAAATGTCAACAAAGAGCAGATTGGCCTAAATGGAAAGAAGCAATCCAGGCAGAATTAGATTCTCTGACAAAGAGACAGGTATTTGGTCCGTTAGTGCTAACCCCACCAAGTGTAAAGCCTGTAGGACATAAATGGACCTTTGTTAGAAAGCGTAATGAGAAGAATGAAGTCCTAAGGTACAAGGCTCACCTTGTGGCGCAAGGTTTCTCACAACGCCCTGGAATTGACTACGAGGAGACATTCTCTCCCAAAATGGACGTTATAACGTCCCGCTACTTAGTTAGCTTATTAGTTTCCAAAGGACTAGAAATGCAGCTCATAGATGTGGTTACTGCATATCTCTATGGGGATCTAGATTCAGAGATATATATGAAAGTGCCTGATGGCCTTACATTACCCAAGTCAAGTGACTCTAAACCACGGAGTGCGTTTGCAATTAGATTGAAACGCTCACTTTAAGGATTGAAACAATACGGGCGGATGTGGTATACCTGTCTAAGTGACTACTTGATTGGGAAGGGATATGACAACGATGAATTATGCCCCTGCGTATTCATAAAGAAAACAAGTTCCGGATTTGCAATTGTAGCAGCATATGTCAATGATATGAACATAATAGGTACTCTTAATGAAATAAGAGAAACCACGGGCTACTTGAAATCCGAATTTGAGATGAAGGATCTTGGGAAACTTGATTCTGTCTAGGCTTTGAACTAGAACACCGAGTTTGTGGAATACTAATCCACCAGTTTGCGTATGTCCAAAATTTAGGCGATATAACATGGACAAAGCGTATCCTGCTAGCACTTCCATGATCTGTCGAAGTTTGGATGCAAGGAAAGATCCATTTCGTCCAAAGGAAGATGACGAAGAGGTGTTGGGAGCTGAAATTCCCTATCTAAGTGTAATAGGCGCATTATTGTACTTAGCCCAATGTACTCGACCAGACATTGCATTCTCAGTGAACTTGTTAGCTAGATTTAGCTCAGCGCCAACGCAGCGTCACTGGAATGGTATTAAGAACATTTTCGACACCTAAAAGGAACCATTGACTTGGGACTGTTCTTTCCCTATAGAGAGACAAGAGGGACAGCATATGGAACTGCAATCCCTAAAGGAAATGTTGATGGCGAAAGCGCCACTCCCTACACTAAAATGCCAAATGACGTTTTGGTTGGTTTTCCTGATACTGGGTACGTCTCTGACCCACATAAAGATCTTTCCCAAACTGGTTATGTATTTACCAATGGGAACACGGCGATATCTTGGAGATCAATCAAGCAAACCCTTGTGGCTACCTCCTCGAACCACTCAGAGATCATTGCTGTACATGAGGCAGTTCGTGAGTGTGTATGGTTAAGAACTATCATTGTATATATTCGAGGGATTAGTGGTTTGAGTTCTACCACTGAAGAGCCTACTTGCATTTATGAACACAATGCAGCTTGCATCGAACAGATGAAGCTAGGTTATATTAAGGGTGATAACACAAAACACATATTGCCAAAGTTGTTCTACAATCAGCAACAACAGGCTCTCCTCAAGATTCAAGTGAATCAAGTAAGGTCTGAGGAGAATGTATGATGGACGCCTTCTCCGGATACAACCAAATTAAGATGAACCCCGGTAACCAAGAGTGCACCACCTTCACAACCGACAAAGGCCTGTATTGCTACAATGTCATCCATTTCAGGTTAAAGAACGCCGAAGCAATATACCAGCGGTTGATGGACGCCATGTTCGCGGAGCATCTCGACAAAATAATAGAGGTATACGTAGACGACATGCTTGGCAAGAGCATCAAAGCCAGCAGACATGTAGCAAACCTCCACATTATATTCGCCATTCTCTTAGCCTATGGTATGCGCCTCAACCCTGAGAACTGCTTTTTTGGCGTCACTGCTAGCCAATTTAATTCTGGGCTACATCGTTAGCGAACGAGGCATAGAGGCCAACCCCGACAAGGTATAGGCCATCCTCAACATGAAATCCCCACAATGGAAGGTGCATGTTCAAAGCCTCCAGGGCAAGCTAACTGCACTATCATGTTTCATCTCCAAGCTCACTGACAGATGCCTCTCATTCTTCAAAGCCATGAAGAGGACCCACAAAAAGGAAATTGATTGGACTCCGGACTGCGAGGCGGCATTCCAGAGTTTAAAGGAATACTTAGCGGCAATTCCACTCCTCTCCATTCCCGTGCAGGGTGAGATACTATACATATACCTCGCGGTATCCACATCGGCGGTAAGCTGCTCCATAATACGAACAGAGGGATAGGAAGAGCTCCTAGCTGAGGTATTTCTGGTGGCTTTCTCTGGGTACCTCACATAGAATGCTATACCACCTGGGGTACCGATCCAACTCCTAAATCATGTACCAGGAACACAACGTTAGAGGGATAAACCATACCAGACGGTTTATGCCTCTTTGATGCCTGAGTAAGATACTAATATATAAATGAATCAAATAATAGTAAATAAAGGAATTGTTACCCTCGAAAAGGTGGTTGGGCTGACTCCTTATACGAGGGCATGGGGAAGGAGTATCCATTCTCCTCAATGTGGGACATAGGTTGTCCATTTGTAGTTCTGCTTTTTGATGTCTTCTTCGATGGAATGTGCTGGCTGGGTCCGAGGCCCTAGGTGTCCGTGCTGTCGCCCATGATGAGCACCATCATGGTGGGCTGTGAACCCGGCCCATGGCATGGTATCTAGGTATCCATACGAGCCTCAGTTGATAGTGCCAAACCTAGTGAAGTGTTCCCTAGTATGTACAAGTCCCCCAAGTTCCAGTTCAAGATATTTCTTGGGTGGGGACTTGATATATTTTGGCACAGGGTTTGGCACTAGTGTGCCTATGGGGAGTCCCCCAAGTTCTCGTGCAAGAAATGTCTTGAGCGGGTTGTTCTACAGGTGGGGAATAGGGCTTGAGTCTCGTATCCGATAAGTTTTTTGTGGCCTTGGGCCTCTGGTACCCGGTAGGGTTTGTGAGGGTTGCACCTCTGATACCCGATAGGGTGGGGCTGAATCTAGTATACCTAGTGGAGTAGATAGGCCTAGGGCCTCTTGTACTAGATGAGGTGAGTGAACCTTTGATCCCGGTGTAGGTGGGATTGAGAGATTGAGTCTCGTACCCGATAGAGTTTTTGTGGCCTTGGGCCTTTGGTACTCGGTAGGGTTGTTCGTGCATGTCAGCCACGTGGGACGTAAAGAGTGGGTGGTGCAATAAATGCCCATCCCATTGACTGATAGTTTCAAGGCGTGGAGAGAGGATGTGGGACACATGGAGTGATACTACGGTTGAAGGCTTTTTGTCTTCAACGGATGTGATTGCTCACAGGTTGAATTTAAGAGGGAAATCGACTGTCTCTCTTCACTTTTTGTGAAAACTCAAACTCTCTGAAAAGGGTCCGACGGTTTCCAGTAAGAGGAAAAAGAAAACGATCTTGGGGAGAGGTGGTGTTGGTACTTCTGGAGGGAGCGAACGATCGACTACTGAAGAAAAGGTCAAATCCCATCTGCAGGAAACATAGTATGGTTTTTGTTTGCTTGTGTGATTTTGTTGTTTGTTTTGTTTTTGTTTTTGTTTTTGTTTTTGTTTTTGTTTCATGGATGTGTTCTGGTTTCTGTTATCCCCCCTGGGTTTTGTTTGTGTTTGTAATGAAAAAGGAATAAGAATAATGCTAGTGTGGGTTGCCTGTAGGTAGTGCTTTGGGAAAGAATTGGGAAAGAAAAAATGGGTTTCTCTGGGGTTTTTGTTTTTTTTTTTGGGTTTGTTTGGTTTTCTGGGTTTGAAGTGGGGAACGATCCGCGCTTCAACAAAGCCGTAGATCTAAATTCCTAGGCTGACCCTTGTGTTTCTGATTCCAGATAGCGAATTTGAGGCTCGGGTTCACATAGCTCTAGGATGGAATTAGAAACCAAGGCTGGGGACGCGGGATCGTCCTATCAATTTTCTGTGAGAAAAGCAGAAGCAGATATTGACCGGTACCTGGTAGGCAGTAGTGCTCGTATGAGGTTGGCAGAGAACACCAGATCTTCGACTGGGGTGTTCTCGGAGAGTAGTGAGAGTACCGATGTAGATGACAGCAAGGATGATTTTGGGGCGGAGGTGCAAGGAGTCACAGTAGCCATTCCCGAGGGCATACCTAAACTGAGATATACGCTAGTGGACAGGACTATGTGCGACTAGCCTGGGAGAAGTATAACAATGAAGGAGATCAATACGATGAGGATGAAATGGGGAATATCGGACGTGGTAGAACTCAGGCCTCTAAAGTCTGGAGAGATGGCAGCAAAACCACCTCCGGGATGGGTGGCGCTGCACGAGAACCAGTTCCACCAAGGACTATCATTACCACTGCCCCGGTGCCTACAATATCTGTTGAGGATGCTAAACCTGTCACTGGGGCAGTTGACTCCGAATGCCTGGCGACAAATTTTGAGTATGATAGAAATGTGGGACTTCTGCCAGCAAAGGTGGCCCACCATCAACGAATTCCGAGCCGTGTACTGGGTTTTATACTCAAGGAAACAGTCTTGTTAAGGTACGGTGACGTTCGCCGCTCAAGACTATGAGCCTCTAGTTACCGACATGCCAACCACTCAAAGCAAGAAGTGGAGGAACAAGGTATTTCTTGCTGGAGGGCAATGGCAGATTAGAAATAAGAAATGGCACTTAACGGGTACATTTCAGGCCATTAGGGATCAGTCATACTCATTGTCGAAGGTCTAGAGAAAACGGGTAGCCCGGGTATACGTTGTTTGGAGTGAAGAAGAAAGAAGCTCCTATAGGTTTATTCGGTACTCCATACTAGATAGGCTAGGCATAGAAAGACTACTCGGTGATTCTGGTTTTTCTAGGAAAAAAAAAAAATTGAACTCACTAGTGTTTGAGGATTGACCTTTCAAATTGTTTGTAGTGAAAGTGCCGAAGAGGAAACCCGGTAAAGGTAAGGAGGATGACAAGATGAATGAAAACAAGTTGATGGACATCCTCATGAGCCAAGGAGAGGATGCCTTTCACATTGACGTTGACCTGGTGTAGAAGGTTACGGGTTGCTCAATTGAAGAATATCTTCTCGAGATTCCTGACGAGGGGTATGGTAACCCTGATCCTAAAGCCCCATTACTCAGAGCGAGCAGCCTACTGCCGGGGACGTAATTACCATTGCTGATCCCGGGAGAGGAAAGGTGCCCGTGTCTGGCTCTTTCTCTTCCCGTTCCACTGGATCAGCTGGTAGTGAGGAGGCCTTGCTTCTAGGTGAGAAGAAGAGGTTCCATCGGCACAGACATCGGAGCAGGGACAAGGAAGAGGTTACCTACACCAGTTGAGACGTGAAAGGGACGGGATCCAAGAGGCAGAAGAAAAGTCACCCTCCGGGACTGGAGCCGTCATTGTCCCTTGGGTTGCTATCTCTGGCCATGCCACTAGTCCCCAAGAAGCCCATCAAGCAACTGTTGGACGAGTACGGGGTTGCTGATGAGAAGTTCGTGTGCTCTATGCTCGCCGATCTAAAGGACGTAGACCTCGACCGGGTATGAGCGAAAGAGAACACCCCCTAAGAAAATTGGTGTATCACCCGAGAATCAATGATGCGGGTACTAGTATTTCTATATTATAAATTATTTGCCAACTGTTTGCACTATTCGTGTGTACTGACGGGATGTTACAGGCATTGTTCAAATGTATACGCAATCGATGTTAGTGAGGAAGATACGCAACTGAATGAGGAGGTTAGTAACCTCTCCGGGCAAGTGAAGTATCTTCACAGGGAGAAGGCAAAGCTGGAGAAGGAGCGGGACTCCTTGAATAGAAAGGTGGAGTACTTAACTCCAAAGGTAACCGAGCTGGAGGCGGCGAAGAAAAGGATCTTGGAGCTTGAAAGCGAACTTACTGGGGCAAAGACTGAGATAGGAAGTGTCCGGGACTTCGTGAAAGAGGCTGAAGAATCTGCAAAGTCATGGAAGGCCAAAATAGAGCATCTTGAGGAGCGCCTTCCCATTGAAAGTCAAGAGGCTGTTGCCGGGTTCAAGGACTCCCAAGAGCTTGACAAAGCTGTGATCATAAAGTACAAAGAGTGGGTGGCAGCTAGGTACTTGGAAGAAGCCAAATTCAGGCAGAGACTGCTTGAGAAAAAGAAGAAGGAACAAGAGGTCAAGGAGAGAGAACTGGGAAGCAAGAGTGCTAGACCCGAGGGAGGGGCAACTGGTAGTCATCCTGATGTTCATAATTAGGAAGTTTGCCTTCCGGGGCCTTTATTTTGTTACACCCATTTTTTGAACAATGGCTTCAAGCTGGTATTGGGGTAGTCCCTAGTTGATTTCCTTTGCTCCGTAGTGCGGGGTTGCTTTTGTTTTTGAATGGAAATGTTAAAAGGGATTAAGATTGCTTGTATTTTATGCCTTGTCAAAAAATGTATGTTTAAATTAGGGCTAAATACTAGTTACTACCCTGTGATTTAGGTCCAAAATCAATTCAGTCCCTGGACTTCTAATTTCATCAAAAACACCCCTGCACTTTCAATTTTGATCTAATAAGTCCAATTCATTAATATTCTGTTATGAGTTCAAGTTATAGTTGGATTATTTGTTAAAAAACTATTTATTTTATAGTATGACTCACTCCTAAATTGACTATGCAAGCCACCTCGACACCACATCATAAAACATAGGCCATATATGAGCCACATTAACAAGTTAAATAACTTCAATTATTGGAAAACTAACAAATTGGACCTATTATATCAAAATTGAAAGTGCAAGGGTGTTTTTGATGAAATTAGAAGTTCAGGGACTGAATTGATTTTGGACCCAAACTATAGGGTAATAATCAGAATTTAGCCCTTTAAATTACTTATTACCGGAATCAAGTAATTAACAATATAGCTTGATTCTCGGAATGTCCGGTGACAAGAAAAAAAATGCATGCAATGGTCTGAATAATCCATTTTTTCATTCAAAAATTGCACTTGATGGCTCATATAAAATAAGTACCCGATGGGTAGCTTGCCATAGCTAGATGATCAAAAGCTAGGGTAAGATGCTCCAAGAGCTATTTGTAATAGTACCGGAGATGCTACGTGTTTCATGGATGTCGGGAAACGACTCCATCCATGTCTCGGAAGTAAAAGGTCGAGGGGCCTACCTCTTCGATGATCTCGTATGGGCCTGTCCATGAAGGATCCAGTCCCCGGGGTTCTGGGTAAACCTGTTTCATGACCCAGTCCCCCAACTTTAGTGTCCGGGACTGTTCCTTGGCATTGTGATAGCGAGCTATTCTCCTTTTGTTTGAGAGATTATGCATGTGTGCTACATCCCTTCGTTCTTCGAGCAAATCAGCATCAAGTTGTAGGCCCTCTGCATTGGTACCCGCATCAAAGTACTGGATCTTGGTGCTTGGGATTTGTGTTTCGATGGGAAGGACTGCCTCAGACCCAAAAACCATGCAGAAAGGGGTCTCTCCGGTAGCCTCTGTCGTCGTGGTCCTGATAGCCCATAATACCTCCGGGAGTTTAGAGGCCTAAAGACCCTTGGCATCGTCGAGCTTCTTTTTTAGTATTTTCTTGATTATCTTGTTGAAGGCTTCAACTTGACCATTAGCCTGTGGATGAGCTGGGGATGCATAGAGGATTCTAGTGCCCATGTTCTCGGTGTAAGTTCTGAGTTCATCTTTGTCAAACTGGGCCCTGTTGTCCGGGACTCCAAATCTGCAGTAAATGTTTTTCCACATAAAGTTCTTCACTTTCTCTGTAGTGATAGCGACGAGAGGTGCCGGCTCTACCCACTTTGTTTTGTAGTCAATAGCTACAATGGCGTACTTGAATTGTCCCACTGCTGTAGGAAGCTTACCGATCAGGTCCAGGCCCTATTGGCAGAAAGGCCATGGTGCGAGGAGGATGGAGAGAGCAATAGGCGGTGCCCTTGGAATATTCGTATACATTTGGCACTTAAGACAAGAGCTTGATATTGTTTGAGCTAGGGCCGACATGGTTGGCCAAAAATATCCAGCCCTCAGGGTCTTGTGTGCTGCATACACCAGCGTGTATGTCTTTCATTATCTTGTGGTCGTCCTCTGGTGTCACACACTTGAGGTTGGGGAAGCAATGACCTCTTCTGTACAATTTTCCATCCATGATTGTGTAGCGAGCTGACCTCAATTGGAGTCTCCTGGCCTCAACCTTGTCGTCCGGGGCCAAACTATCAACCATGTACTTCAAGATTGGATCCATCCAAGAGGCAGTGTGGTCACCATAAATATTTCTGACACCGTTTTAGAAGTGATCGGCTTTTCCAGTATTTCGACCTTGGTAGCCCCGTATGCAGGACTTAGAGAAGTTGCCGCAAGCTTAGCTAGGGCGTCTGCTTTGTCATTTTTTGCTCTAGGTTATTGAGTGAAGATGTAGGAGGTGAATCTTTGAGCTAATGCTCGGGCAAGGGCCTGGTAAGAGGACATATGGGGCTCTTTTGCCTTGAAGTTACCGCTAATCTGATTCACAACCAACTGGGAATTGCTGAAGATATGAAGGTGCTGGATGCCTAGTTCCCAGGCGATCTGGAGACCTGCTATGAGTGCCTCGTACTCTGCGGCATTATTGGATGCCTTGAAGGCAAACGTGAGGGCGTACTCGTAGACTTTATCCTCCGGGCTGATTAGCAAAATACCAGCACCACTTGTCTTCCTATTAGATGAGCCATGAAAGTACAATCGCCAAATGCTTGGTGGTTGTGGGTTCGGGACTGGTAGTTCAGGTGTTCCCGTGGGTGGATCATGGGAGGGAATAAGTTCAGAAATGAAATCTGCAGCTGCCTAGCCCTTAATAGTTGTCCGGGGCTTGTACTTGATGTCGAACTCTCCCAATTCGATGGCCCATTCAATTAATCTTCCAGATGTCTCTGGTTTCTGCAAAACCTGCCTTAATGGGTGATTAGTGAAAATGGTGATCGAGTGTGCCTGGAAGTAGTGTCTGAGCTTTCGGGATGACACTAGGAGGGCCAATGCTACCTTCTCAATGTCCGAGTACCTTGATTCTGCACCAGTAAAACCTTTTCCAGCTTAGTACACCAGGTACTCGCAATTGGAATCCCACCTGATCAGAGCGGAGCTTACGGCAGTCGAAGATGCCCCGAGATATATGTAAAGCATTTCTCCGAGAACAGGTTTGGACAGCAGTGATACCGTTGCCAAGTATGCCTTTTGGCTGAGAAAACCGGCTTCGTGCTCAGTGGTCCAAGCTATTACCTTGACTTGCTAGGTTTTCAGTGACTTAAAGAAAGGAGTATTATACTTGTCTGTGAGTCTTGAAATGAATCTTGACAGAGCGTCCACCTTACCCGTAAGGGATTGAACCTCGTTCCGGTAGGTGGGGGACATCATGTCTAATATAGCCTGCACCTTTTCTGAGTTCGGCTCTATTCCCATGTGGCTAATGATGTACCCGAGGAACTTCCCTACTTCAACCCCGAAAATGCACTTCTATGGGTTGAGCAGCATACTGTTGCGTAATATGATAGCAAAGACAATTGATAAGTTAGTTACGTGGCCTTGGGATCGGGTCGGTTCCAGTTAAAAATCTGTGGAACCAAAACAAAAATTAACAACTATAATTGGTTCGGTCTCCATGTCAAAAACTTTTGGAACCATTTTGAACCCGAACCGAATATAGTCGGTTCGGTTCTAGTCTTTTTCCGGTTCCTAAACATAGTTAACCTGTCTGAGGTGACCTACTATTTTCAGCCATTTTCAGAGACATGAAATGCCTGACTGAGCCATTCATAATACTCCAGTACATACCAAACATTCAAATAACAACTTCAAATGACAACAAAGTTAGGTTATAACCTATAAACGACAACACAGTTACAAACTACAAAGTCTTTAGCAAATTTCATAGACTTGGAAAAATTAAAATGATTTGAAGTAGAAACTGAGAAAGCATGGAAACTCATAAAGCAGCATGCAGCCACATAGATGCTCAGCAATTAATCAATCCAACTTTCTGCATCTTGTCAACTTTATGGAATGAATCATAGAAGAGGGCAAAAAGGTAGTAAGCATGGAGAGAGAATGAATCAACTTTCTTTATTTGTTGTTTAATTTTCTGGAACTTTATGGAAAGGGGGGAGAGATGAAGGGAGAGAGAAATTAATCACGGACGACCCACCTCAGCAACAAAGCATTTCAGCCAAAAAAAAAAAAAAAAGATTTTTTACCAGTTCTGGGTTCCACACGAACTCATGAACTGCTTAGATTTAGGTGTGCAAGCAGTCGAATTCTCTATCCTGAATTCCTAATTGAAGTGATCTCCAACTTTCAAATTTCCACTTAGGGATGAAGAGATAGAATGAGATGAAGAATTGATGAAGAAATTAGGGTATTAATTTGGGCGTTTCGTGTTTGAATTGGGGATGAAGAATTGATTGATGTTTTTTTGGGGTTTGAGAGATTAGAGATGAGTCTGAGAGATGAGATTGAGATTTGAGAGATAAGGCTAAAGTTTTGATCCGAATGTAAATGGCTGATCTGTTTTTTTTTTTTTTGAAACGAACGGCTAATCTGTTTTTTATTTTGGAGTTTTGGTAAAGTCTGCAATCTCCTGCGGCCTTGTTTATATTAAGGGGATAGACTAGGCATTAACACCCTATTATACACTGACATATGTACTTCGGTTCTGAAAAAATTTAAAAAACTAAAACCGGAACCGAACTGCTATTACATCTTTAAGAACCGAACCGAAAAAATAGTATGCTAGAATTTCAGAGAACTGAACCGAACCGGATTTTTCGGTGCAGGTCGGTGCGATTTTGCCGGTTCTACGGTTCCAAGTCCCAGGCCTAACTGGGGATACGCCACTTCCCTGACAAAATTGATGGCCATTAACTTCTTCACTTCAACTTGGATAGCCCTGTACTTATCATGTGTGAAGGCTCCGCGCTTCTGTCTTATCGATGCCGAGAAAGGAACAATGCTAAGGTTGTGCATGGCTATGTCAGTTGGTATACCGGGCATGTCCTCGTATGACCAAGTGAAAGTGGATGTATTGGAGTGGAGGAACGAGATTAGGTTTTCCCTGATAGCCGGAGCCAACTTGGTACCTATCTTGACAATTCTGTCCGGGAATTCTTCGGATAACACGACCTCCTCAATGTCCTCCACGGCATCGGGCCGTTCTTCATCAGAGTCCATATCATCTCTGGGGTCCTCGTACCTGTCCGTAAGAAGGTTGGTAGCTACATGCAACATTTCTGACTTTCCCTTACCCCGAGATACCGTTAAAGAATAGCACTGCCTTGCCGCAGCCTGATTACCCCGTATGGTCGCTATTCCTACTGGGTTGGCACTTTCATCATGAGCGTGTGGCCTGCGATGAATGTCTTTAAACGCCAGAGTGTCGGCCGGCCCAAGATAGCATTATAGGACGAAACACAGTCGACCACAATGAACTTTGTTTTGATGGTTGAACAGTTTGGACTTTCTCCCACCGTGATCGATAAGTAATCTGATCCTAGTGGCTGGACGATATCTGTTGAAAAGCTAATAAGGGGCTCATTATCCTGTGACAGTTTGGCCCATCCCCTGTTCAAGGCTTTGTATGCATCACAAAATAATACACTAACAGAAGCCTCGGTGTCCACGAGTACCCGAGAAGTAAAGTAGTGGTCGATTTGGAGCGTGATAAAAAAGGGGTCATCATGGGGCATTTTAAGGTTGGCTTCCTCCTCTTCCAAGAAGGTGATTGATTTCCATCTAGCCGCGCCTCCTTGCTGCGGGGTCTTGTGGAAACTGAAAACCTCAGGGTGACCGAAATTAGAGCTTCGCTTCCTCCTCCGTGGAGGTAAATCCTTCGGGCCTCCACCATGGATCGTGAGGATCCTTCCGTATACGTCGATGGCTCCTATATCCTTAGCGAGTAGGTACCGCTGAAGCTTGCCCTTTTGAATAAGCGACTCGATCGTGTTCTTTAGCTCCATGCAAAGGTTGGTATTGTGCCCGACATCTTCGTGGTATGTACAGAGCCTACTGGTATCCTGTTGTGTAAGCTTGCTCTTTAGGAATTTCCTGGGTGGTTTCATCTTTGTTCTCATTCCAAATAGTTTCGTACGAAGCGTTTAGGAGAGTGAATACCTCGTACCTGGGAGGAGGTGGTGTTTTACTGTTCTGTTGTATTCGGTCTTCTCGATGGAACTAAGTACCGGAGTACCCCTCAGACTTGGATGTGGACTCCCTGGTCCTCTTGCTTGAATTATGGGGTGATCGTCCCCTATCTTGGACGCATTCCCGCTTAACCACCGGGGTTAGGTTGGACCTGCCTTCTGGTCTGACATTATCCCCATATGTTTAGTATTCAGCTTGGGCGTGTCTGATTGCTGTGGCCATCAGCTCGTCGTAGCTAGCCGGGGGATGATGATTGATCCTGAAGAGGAAGTCCTCGGGCCTTAGGCCTCTCCTGAAAGCCAACTCAGCTAGTTCTTTGTTAAGATCTCAACACTTAGCGGTAGTCGCTTGCCATCGGTTGACGAAAGATTTCAACGTTTTGTTTTCTCCCTGCTTCACCTTCAGCAGTCCCTTTGGGGTTTTTATCCCATCGGTACGTAGGATGAAATGAGCTACGAATTTGTCTACGAGTTCCATGAACTCCAGCCTGGATACTTCTTGTTGCAGATCAATACCAATCCCCCGCCCCCCAACATATGATGACCTCCTCGATGCCGCTACCGCCTTTGCTCAGGCTGAGTACGATACCTTTGGCTGCGATACCAACGCCAATGCGCACCCGGTCACCATACCTCAAGTGAACAATCCCGATACAAGGAACAAAGACACCAGTCGAGACAAACCTACCCAGACGAGCGACAGGGCCCCACGGGAGTGACAAGGCTACAGCGATAGGAGGGACATACAATATGGCAAGAGCCCCGAGAAGCCAAAATACTCCTCAAGCAGTTGACATAGCGATGCACCATACGGCGGCACCAGACACAGGGATGACCAGCGATCCGCGGCACCCCAATATGAGATTTATACCACCCTCACCGCCTCTTATGAGGATTTCTGGAATAACCACAAGGACATCATGCCACGCCCACCACGGCGCAAACCTGGCCAAGCAAAATCGTGAGATAACTGTAAATACTGTACATATCATGAGGAGTCCGGCCACCCCACCAATATCTGTTGGGCACTGAAAAATGCCATAGAGTACCTCATTCAGAGCCGCTAACTCTTGCAATATCGCACTCCCGCCACGGGCGTTAATGCCATCGAAGTCTACAGCCAGATCCTAACTATACACGGCGGTGGCCCACGAACACACGAGACCCACCATGCACAGAAGCGATAGTGCCCCCAGGGCCAGGAGGTATTAGGACTTAGCCATGGCTGCCACACCCCCCAGGTCAACTGGAATTCGATAGCCTTTAATAGCAGCGAGGACAATATCCAGAAGCACCACAACGACCCACTCTTAATCACCATGGTCATGACCACTATCGGTGCCACAGGGTCCTAGTCGATAGTGGCGCGGCGGTCAGCGTCGTGTTCTGCAGTTGTTACGAGAGCCTCAACAAAAGCTCACCCCAGACCATGAACCCCTAATCAGATTCGCAGGAGAAATCACACAGCCCGTAGGATCCGATAATTTGTGGATCACACTGGGCGGCGGCAGCAATATCGCCACCATGACAGCACACTTCATAATCGTCGACTGCCCCTCCTCCTACAACGTCATTCTGGGACGCGACGCCATATGGGAACTCCAATGATTCGTGGCAGGGCACATGCTAATGATGAAGATACCTACTCCGGGCGGCATCCTCACCATCTGAGGTGATCAAGAGCTCGCAAGACAATGCAACTCATTGACTGTCGGAAGGGGACACGGCAGGCGAGAGGTACTTCTAACCTCAGACCTAACCTCCCCATCCGACAAGCCCGATGACCCAAGGGAAGACCCTGAAACCCTAAATGATCTCGATACACGCAGCAAGAAGAAGGACGACAAGTGCAAGCTCAAGCACCCAAGACCAGATGCTTTGGAGGACCTGACATCGATCTCCATTTCCGATGCACACCCAAGGAGAAAAGTTAAGCTTGGGTCCAAAACGGACCCACAGTTCCAGGAGGAGCTCATCGCCTTCCTCAAGTCCTGATAGGAGGTGTTTGCATGGTCGTATGCCGATATGCCAGGAATCTCGCCAGAACTGTTGACCCACAAACTCACCATCTCCCCAGACGTTCCTCCAATTCGCCAAAAACTAAGGGCCTTCAAGGAAGAAAAATACAAAGCGATCCAGGCAGAGGTCAAGAAAATCCAAGAAATCGGGTCTGTTCGGGAGGTCTCCTACCTAACATGGCTCTCCAATGTTGTAATGGTGAAGAAGCCCAACGGAAAATGGCACATGTGTGTCGATTACACCAACTTGAACAAGGCTTGCACGAAGGACAGTTTCCCCCTCCCACGAATCGATCAGCTAGTCGACTCCACTGCAGGCCACAAGCTCCTCAGTTTTATGGATTCCTTCACAGGCTACAACCAAATTGCCGTGGAACCCTCCGATTAGGAGCACACATCCTTCACTAGCGATAAGGGTTTGTACTGTTACAAGGTAATGCCATCTGGTCTAAGAACGCTGGGGCCACATACCAGAGATTGGTTAACGCCATGTTTGCAGATCATATCGGTAGGATCATGGAGGTATATGTGGACGACATGCTCGTCAAAAGCGTCACCATTGAAGATCACATCAAGAACCTGGGCATCATCTTCGACATCCTACTCCAATATGGCATGAGACTCAACCCAGACAAGTGCGTGTTTGGCGTACTAGGAGGCAAAGTTCTTGGGTTTTGTAGTCAGCGAGAGGGGTATTGAGGCCAACCCCGAGAAGGTACAGGCAATCCTTGATATGACACTGCCAAAAACTAGGAATGAGGTCCAGTCCCTCAGTGGGAAGGTTGTCGCTCTCGCCCGATTCATATCGTGCTTAAGCGATAAGTGCGCCCGATTCTTCAAGCGCCTTAAAACTCACCACACCGAGCCGATCAATTGGGGACCCAAACACGACAAGGCTTTCCCGGGCCTCCGAGACTAACTGGCGTCAGTACCCACCTTTTCGAAACCAATCCCAGGCGAAGTCCTGTATATCTACCCCGCCATATCAGTCACCGCGATCAGCGCCGCCTTGGTCAGGCAAGAAAATAGCAATGAGCTGCCTGTCTATTACACCGCCAAAAGGTTCAACAACGTCGAATCCAGGTACTCCGATATTGAGAAATTCGCCCTTACACTCCTTAAGGCTGCCCGGGGGCCTACGGCAATATTTCCAAGCTCACACGATACATATCTTGACCAACCAACCCCTGAAACAAGTGCTCCAGAAACCAAAATCTTCAGGAAGACTGGTAAAATGGTCCATCGAACATTTATTACACGCCACGTACGGCCATTAAAGGGCAGTCCACTGCCGACTTCATCGCCCAGTTCATACCCCTAGAAGATGTCACGCATTCGGATGATTGCCTCAGAACCCCATACCATGCCCACATGGACTCTTCATGTGGACGGATCCACTAACAGTAAGCTCAGTGGTGTCGGGGTAGTCTTGACCGACCCAGAGGGGAATACATACGAGTATAAGCTACGATTCAAGTTCAAGGCCTCAAACAACGCAGCGAGTACGAAGCACTGATCACTAGCATCCAGCTGGCCAAAGAATTAGGCGTCACCAGACTGACAATCTTTAGTGATTCCCAACTTGTCGCCAACCAGGTCAGCGGCGATTTCCAAGCCAAGGAGCCGCATCTATCCTACTACCAATCTCTCGCCAAGACCTTACTCCAGCGATGCCTCACCTACCATACAATCGCCCTAATCCCTTAGGCATAGAACTGCAAGGCAGAAGCCGTCGTGAGGTTGGCGACATCGGCCCCAAACACCTAAAGTTGGAAATTCTAAACAAACCAAGCTTCGAGAAACCATTCTCGGAGATATTCCTGACCGAGAGCGAGCGTCCACCTTCATGGATGGACCCATTTATCGACTACCTCTCTAAGGGCAACGAGCCCCAGGACAAGGTTATTGACAGGACCCGCTCTGAATTCCACCCTGGAATCAGAAGTGGCCCTGCGGGACCCACTTTTAAAGAAGGTTAACCAAAAATTTCGGCATAACCTCCCTTAAAAATGGACAACCCAAAAACCTGTGGAAAACAAACTTCACTTCTAATAATCCAACCACAAACTCCTGGAGCCACCCTGCTCCCATCATTCAACCAACTCAAGCCCAAAAATAATAACAGTGTATCAAGTAATTCAAGTCTAAGAAACTCCAAGATTAAAATACTACAATTCACAACGTTAGGTCATAGACCTCAAATATAATTCATACAAGTTTGGGTCCCAAATCCCATAGTAATCAGAGCATTCTAGGAATGTAAATGGACAAGGAGTGCAGTAGGCTAAACAGGTAACCTACAGAATGTGAGGGCGGAAGCAAGTGAGGTCACTATGGCTCACTCTCGTACGCCGAGCAGCAATACTGCAATCTGGGCATTTGAAACCGAAGGGCCCAGGGGAAAGTACATAAAAACGTTAGCGTGAGTGGACAAAAATAAACGATTTTAAACCAAATGGATTTTATACTTTCCCACATTTATTTCTTTAAAATTCCCGATGCATGCAATGATTAACAAAAATAAAATAAGAGGAGTTCCGCTCACGAAAGCCGACTAGCCCCGCTAGTCACAAACGAATAAAAGAAAAGGTTGAAACTCAGATACTTAAGGAAATAAAACCAGCCCCGCTGGCTAAAATAAATCGGACTAGCCCCGCTAGTCGAAAATATTATAATGAGTAGGGGAAGACGATAGCCATACGAGTGAGCCACCCAGGCTCGGGTGATAGCCTCCTAGGCTATAGTACTCCCATTACTCCCGTAATATACCCTTACGCCACTAAGTGTAGCAATAGGATACTGGGCTTCAGAATTACTGTCACAGAGACAGTAACCAGCGCCACAAAGGCGAGGGCTTCGTTGATCCCATCACCTCACCACAAAGGCGGAAGATCAAAGCTAGCAATGATAAGTCACCCAAAGTATGGCAAAAGAAAATCCGAAAACCACAGTAAAATCATAAAACTTCCCCAACTCTCGTAAATAAATTTCCAACAACGTGTCCCACACGCCAAGATAATCTCAAGTTCAAAATAAATAGAAGATAAATAAATATAAAGATTTACTCCATCGAAATCTCATTTCGAAAATCTCATAAAAATCTCAAATCGCTGAATATAAATATAATATAAATAGTATAAATCCGGAAATCATATCGGAAATAAATAAATAAGAGAAGATAAGCGTAATCCAATGACGTGACCCCGCACGCCATAAAACCTTCAAATAACCAAATATCCAAAACCATTTCTGAAAATAACCATATGCTCGGGAAAGTAATACGATAAATAAATTATAACCTCGGAACCGATTAAATAAATGCATGCATCATTCTTTGAAAAATAAAAGTCCACTCACAGTATATGATCAATCCTGATGTCGCTCGGTATTTTCCTCGTACGAAGAGTCCTCTCGTCCTGTACGAATAGCACTCGTAAAAATATATTTACAGGACGGAAATTAACTTTACGATAATTAGAAATTGAAACTCATAATGTCCCCCTTCAAAATTCAACTCCTTAATTCACATCGAATCCATCCATAATACTCCAACAATATTCATTCATCGATATATAAGTTCTAAAGTGAATTCGAAAGAAATTCGACGATCGAACTCACGTAAATCAATAATTAACCATTTATACTCAATTCGTAATTTCTCCAATTCCCACCAAACTTCATGTATACAATTCTACAGTCATTATAGGATTTATGGAGCCAAAAATTGTAATTAAAACTCAGCTCTACACGCCACCACGCACCACCCACAGTGGCCGCGCGTGGGGCCCACGCGCCATCGACAACCACCACCAATGGCCACCAAATTTTGGCAGCACCACCTACTCAACAGACCCAATCTCTTTCTCAACTACAACAAGTTCCAATTTTACCTTGAAGGGCTCCAAATTGGCCGGTGAAATTTTTCCAGAAAACTCCAAGAACCCTAGAAATTTCAAATCGTTAATTCGACCTCTACACTGCAAATTGAAATGAAAGACCTTAGGGGAAATGATCTATGTCAAAAATCGAACCTTGGTGGCCAGAGACGGCCGGAATCGCCGGAATTCGGCAAAACCCGCAAGTTGCTACAGTAACATTCCCAACAAGAAATCGAGCTCCTCCGGCCAAATCTCCCCAAAATACCACCACAGATGCGTCAAGGGGGAGGAGACGAGCTTAGGGATGGCCGGATTTCGTCGTGGGTCGGCCGGAGAGGGAAGAAATCGAAGGGGGAAAAATCGGGCTGAAAGGGTGAAGGAGTCGGGGGAGAAGAGAGGGAGAGTTACCGTGGGTTTCCGAAAATGGAAACCTACAGTGGTAACTTTCCATATATATATATATTTTTTACCATGAACAGTAACTTCCACATAGCTTAAATTCACATACGAACTCCAATTTTTACGTACCACATATGCACGCGCTCGGTTTAACGTCCTCTACAACTTTCATGAAGGAAATTTTCTCAAATTGTTAACCCATAAAAAGTCAACTTCTAGGACCCCCCCTAAAAGATAAAAACTGAAACTGAGGACGGCAAAACATAAAGAAATTCACTTCGACACAGATCAAGGATAAATCGAAGATGGGGCGTAACAGTTATTGCCACTAGGCTCTACAGAAGAGCAACGCTGTACACGGTGCGAGAAGGCAAACTATACAGGAAGGGCTGATCTTTCCCCCTACTAAAATGCATCTCCCTCGAGGAGGGACAACGAGTCTTACTATTGCTGTATAGTGGAATTTGCGGCAATCATGCAGGTGCGAGGAACCTGGCATTTAAGGTATTGCGTACACGGTACTATTGCCCACCATTGAATAAGATGCGAAACACATCGCTAGCGCCTGCCTTAAATCCCACAAGTTCGCCAACTCCCCTCTTGCACCGTCAGTACCACTCTCGATCATCTTCACCCCTTGGGCATACTGCCAGTGGAGCCTAGACTTCATCGGCAAGTTCCCATCAACACCGGGACAGCTCAAATTTGCCATCGTCGTAGTGGACTGCAACACCAAGTGGGTCGAGGCCGAGGCTCTAGCCACAATCACGGTTGCCAAGGTCATTAACTTCCTATGGAAGAACATATACTGCTGATTCGGAATCCCCGAGACCATCATCGCCGATAACGGTGCCCAATTCGATAATGATACTCTCAAGGAATTCATCGACCAGTATGGCACGCAGATCCGATAAGCCTCCCCTCCACACTCACAGACAAATGGCCAGGTCGAAGCTATCAATAAGATAATTAAGCAGAACTTAAAAAGAGACTCGACAACGGCAAGGGCTTGTGGGCCGAAAAACTCCCCTTAGCACTTGTTTGCGAACGGACAGCTTGCAAATGCTGGTACGAGTCTCCAATTCCTGTGTAGTCGATCTTTAGTGGCTTTGATGCATTCGAGCGTATCACACCTCTAACCTCTTGGGTGAAAGGACTCGACCGGTCCTCGAACGTTGTCAAGGGACTCCAAGTGTCCCAGTTTTCTACTGCCTCCACCCTTGCTTGAAAGGCATGCAAGGAGTTATTCATATGCAAGAGCAGTGCCGTGTTTGGGTCAATTACCGATGGCTCTATTTGAGGGGGCTGGGGCAAAGGCGATGGTGGCATGTGACTTAGACTTTCTGGGTACAAATCTATCAGTATGTGAATGACCTGTTGGCCAGCACTAGCGGATATGGTCCAATACCGGTCGCTCCTGTAACCGGGACAGCATTTGCTTCTGTAGTCGTTACCTATGAAGCTCTGGCGAGGGCCTAGGTGAGTGCTTCATTATGCTGGTGTCGTCGGTCCAGTGCTCGAGTGAGAGATGTGTTCTCATCCTCCAACTCCTGTAACTTCTGTTTGTGAGAGGAGGTTGGTCTCTCTATTGAGCCTCTGCTGTTCTCGATCAATCCGAGCTTGCTCCCGGAAGGCTGTAATCTCTGCTAGCATGGCCTCCAGCTCTGAGACCGAGGCTGTTGGGTCGAGTAGCTATGGGTTGCTTGCGTTCTGCGGGTCCATGAATCCCAGACCATGTGTTTCTCTTCCGACACTTGGCGTCCCTGTTGATGAAGTGCCCGGAGTGAATATTAATGCTCGGGCTACATTTCTTCCCTCACCTGCCGTTTCTTCCGGCTTAGTCATGATTCAGTACCCCTATCTGGCGCGCCAATGTTTCTAGTAGCTTTCTCCGAGTACCTCACACAGAATGCTATATCACCCGAGTACTGATCCAACTCCAAAATCCTGTACCTGGAACACAACGTTAGAGGGATAAACCGTACCGGACAGTTTATGCCTCTCCGATGCCTGAGTAAGATATTAATATATAAATGAATCGAGTAATAGTAAATAAAGGAATTGTTACCACCGAAAAGGTGGTTGGGCTGACTCCTCGATGTGGGACATAGGTTGTCCGTCTGTGGTTCTGCTTTCTGATGTCTTCTTCGATGGAATGTGTTGGCCGGGTCTGAGGCCCTGGGTGTCCGTGGTGTCACCCACGCTGAGCACCATCATGGTGGGTTGTGAACCTAGACCATGACATGGTACCTAGGTATCCCTATGGGCCTCAGTTGATAGTGCCAAACCTAGTGAAGTGTTCCCTAGTATGTACAAGAGGTATGAGCGGAGCTGAGACAAGATACACCCCCCTGGAACAGCTTGCTTTGCGCTCATCGTCGCCACTAGACGCCTCCGCCAATACTTCCAAGACCATACAATTCATGTCCTAACAAATCAATCGCTAAGCCAAATAATGTAGAACCCTGGGCACTCAGGCTGCCTCAGCAAATGGGCAATCGAGCTCAGCGAGTTCGACATCGAGTACAAACCACGAACCGCTATGAAAGACCAAGAGGTAGCGGACCTCATCGTTAAACTCACTGAGCGTCAAGATGAACCCACCATGGGGACAGAAGAAAGCAACACGGCCATGACAACCACCGAGGAGCCGGCATCCACGCAACAGTCAGAATGGAACCTGCATATCGACGGCTCAGACTGCACCAAGGCCTGTGGAGTGGGAATCATCTTGACAGGGCCAGGGGGACTGAACGTGAAGTATGCTATAAAATTCAACTTCACAGCTTCAAACAACATGGCGGAGTATGAATTACTCATTGCAGGCCTACTCCTCGCCATTGACTCAAGCTCTGACAGTGTCAACATATTCAGCGATTCCCAACTTGACATCAAGCATGTCAACGACAGCTTCCAGGCTAAGGATAAACAGTTAACGGCATACTTAGGGTACGTAAAAACCCTACTCAGGAAATTTAAGTTCCACTCCATCACACAAATCCCCAGAGAAAAGAACGCTAAGGCAAAATGTCTAGCAAGATTGGCAACCGCTCAACCACACCAAAGTCCGACAGACACAAGGGTGGAGTGTTGACAAGCCAAGCATCACCAAAACCGTAGCGGAAATATCCAACACAGAGGTGAATCCCAGCTAGATGGATGAAATAATAGAGTATAAGCGGATTGGAACATTACCAACTGACAAGATCGAAGCATGGCAGATCAAGCGGAGAGCAACCTGCTATAACATACAGAACGGCAAACTCTACCGCCAAGGATTCACCCACCCCAACCTCTGATGCTTAACCCCAAAAGAAGGAAGGGTGGTTTTAACAATGATACATGTAGGGGGATGTGGAAATCACTCAGGTGCCAGATCTTTGGCAAACCGAACTATGCAGCAAGGATACTTTTGGCCCATGCTTAAGGACAACGCCAGAGAAGTCTCCAAGTCCTGTCACAAGTGTCAGCAATACAATGACCTCTCTCATGCCCCAGCGGAGCCCCTCTCAATCATCATCGGCCCATGGATTCACTCCACTTGGGGCCTTGACCTAGTGGGCAAGCTACCAACCGCTAGGGGCAAGTTCAAATACATCATTGTCGCCATCGATTACAATAGCAAGTGGATAGAAGCTGAGCCATTGACGACAATCACAACCTCCAAGGTAACCCACTTCCTCTGGAAAAACATCTATTGTCGATACGGCGTCCTCCACACCATCATCACAAAAAATGGGGCATAGTTCAACAACGAGGAGATCATAGCCCTTACCGCTAATCTAGGCACCAAGATGAGCTATGCATCTATGTGCACCCCAAACCAACGGGCAGGTTGAGGCGCCAAACAATATAATCAAGAAATTGCTAAAAAAGAAACTCGATGACGCTAATTAAGGGTTTATGGGCAGAAAAACTCCCGGAGGTCATGTGGGCCATAAGGATAATCCCAACATCCGCTAACGGTGAAACATCTTTCTGCATGATGTTAGGAACAGAGGCGGTCCTACCCATTGAAGTCACACAACCTACCGCTAGGTCGAGGGCTACAGCGCCAAAACAAACGGCGAAGGCATTAACCTTGACAAGGATCTCCTTGAGGAAAAGCTCCACAAGGCTTACTTGCACAACTTACAAAACAAACAACAAATATTGCATTTCTACAACGCCAAAGTCAAGGCCCAGAACCTCCAACTTGGAGACTAGGTCACGAAGGAAGTCATTCCACCGCCAACCACACTTCGTCCCACTTGAGAAGGACCATACCAACACTTCCTACTTAAGGGGCAGGGATGGTGTCACATCCACCCACCCTTGGAATACCGAACACCTCTAGTATTACTACAAGTAATCCTACAGCTAACCCACGAGCATCTTAACTTAGCTTAGTTTTTATACAATATTTAGCTACCGGAAGCTACCCAACGGGTACTCTCACTCTTTTGTAAACGCTAATCTCTCAGCTATCAATGAAACGAGGAATTATTCAAGGGTTCCCCTTGAGTGCCTTAAGGTATTAGTACCTTAAAAATCCGTAATTGCATCAGGGCCGTCTATTTTACACGGCTAAAATGGACGGACGCTCATTTGCAGGTAGAGATGCGCGTCCACCGCATGTAATTGCATGGTGACCTGCTATAGCAAGTTTCAACAATGCGATTTCAAAATTTTGAAATCAAACCTTGAAACCATTCCAAGCTAGGTTTTTTGCGATGGTTCAGTTGTAAATTTACGTTCTTTGATGAGAAATAGTCGGATTTGATTGTGGGTTTCAGTAGTATGGATTTGATGGTGGCATTTCTCAGTTCAACCCATTTACTGTGACCGATTCAAGTTCATCTATGGGTAGTTTCTATGCTGGCAGGCAAAATGGTCAGCTTGGTAACAACAATGCAAGATTCAACAACAATTCTGGAGGCTACAGGGGGAACAACAATTTTAACAATGGCATGAATAGAGGAAATGGGGCTCTATTCAATAATCAATTCAATGGTGGTAATGCAGGATTCAACAACTACTTTTTCAGGCCAAATGGAGGGGGAACTGGTCTCACTTGTCAACTCTGTGGCAAAAATTGGTCATGGTGCCAAAACTTGCAGGACTTTACCAAATTTTCAGAATTCTCAACAAGGCAATTCAAGCATCACTAGCTATCAATACTGTGGTAAATTTTTAAATATCACACATATTGGTAACTCGAGTCTTGGAAGGTTGACACTGAACAATGTGCTTCTTATTCCTGAACTTGCTGCACATTTACTTTCTATATATCAATTATGCAAACAAAACAATTGTTATGTTTGGTTTGATGAGTTTATGCTTGTCATACAGGACAAGGTGCTGGGAGGTGCAGTATAAGGGACTAAGTAATCAAGGACTATATCCAATACCTTTTGATCTGCCATTGTATCTTTAGAAACAAAATGGTTCAAGTAGTAGTCAATCCTAGCTATCAACAGAATAATTCAACTTATCTTGGTAGAGTTGTTAAGCATTCTTTGTGGCATCAGAGGTTTGGACATCCCTCAAATGAGATAGTTACTAGCATGCTAAAGAAGTGCAACATCACAGTCTGTGAAGGTTCAGTTGTAAATTTACGCTCTTTGATGAATAATAGTCAGATTTGATTGTGGGTTTCAGTAGTGTGGATTGACGATATGAGATGTGAGGTGAGTTGAAGTTTGATTCTGCGCCCCAATAGTCGCAGTATCAAACTTTAACCGATCGACATAAAACTATGTCTCCAATGGTAAGAGCAGAGTGGGCTGATGAAACTGAAGGCCCAGATGAAATTGTAGGCCCCAGACCAAAGGTAAGAGTCAGATCTCTCATTATATACAGCGCAAAGCCAAAAGAGGATGTGCAATAAGTTTTTCTATGCTGCAATTGCATGTACTCCAATGACATTAAATAGACATCATCCATAGTAGTAGTCCAGGCTAGACAAGCCATGGATCTCATGTATTTGTTTGTAGGCAAGTTTGAGGTGGTGCCTATTACAGTTGGAAAGAAAGTGACTACAACCTTTTTGCGAGCCGCTACGCAAACTAATTTGACTGGGCTGGTAATTCAAGCGTTTCAAAGGGGCAGAGAGTAAACCATAGTAGACACTGAGCTAATTCCGGTAGTGGACTTCTACGTTCTATATGTGCATCCATTAGCAGGACGTTTATTGTCTTCACGGGGGAGGATGATTAAAAGCATGTAAAACAGTGTCAATGCTATAGGATTTCTGCTTTTGTGTGAAATGTTATAAAAAACGGAAGAAATGCACGAGTAACGCGTGAAGATTCCGAGTAGTAGGCAGCAATGGAAAGGCAGTAGTATATGTTGATTTCTTTGTAGACCGCTAGTACTAATGGCTGGAACAAATGGTCTACCACCGTTTTGAAGTGCACTGCATAATCCTTAGACCTTGTTAGTTGATTGGGCTGACGAATCTGTAGGCCCATACCAAGGGAAAGACTCAGACTCTCATTACATATAGTGCAAACGCAAAAGGGAATGTGCAATTCATTTTTCCATGCTGCAATTTGCCATGTACTCTAATGACATTGCATAGACATCATCCATAGTAGTAGTCCAGGCTAGATAAACCGTAGATGTCGTGTATTTGTTTGTAGGCAAGTTTGAGGTGGTGCCTATTACCGTTGGAAAGAAAGTGACTACAACCTTTTAGCGAGCAGCTACTCAAACTAATTTGACTGGGCTGGTAATTCAAGCGTTCAATGGGGCAGAGAGTAAACCAAATTAGACACTGAGCTAATTCCAGTAGTGGACTTCTACGTTCTATATGTGCATCCATTAGCAGAACGTTTATTGTCTTTGCAGGAGAGGATGATCAAACGCAAGTATAACAGTGTCAACGCTATAGGATTTCTGCTTTGTGTGAAATGTTACAAAACAAAAGTTGATTGGGCTGATGAAACTGAAGGCCCAAAACAAGGGTAAGACTCAGATCTCTCATTATATAACAGTACTTACATGAGCATTTGCCAAACATAATTAGCTATAATGAGCCACGCTCATGCTACCGCCAGCGGTACCAACTACCACCAACGATGTGACCTATGAAAACATAGCGAAGCAGGCTACCGTTTGAGCCCCAGCTCACCCCCAGATCACCGCTGACGCGTCGCCACACGCCGCATCAAAACAGCACCAGAAGCTCCACAAACTGGGAACTGAAGCATATCAGTCCCACATAAAAAACAAGGAAGAGGTCAACCTCTTCCCCACCTTTAAAAGGTTCACTCATCTCTCCTCATTAATTACTTATTTACTAGTTACCTACTGTTATTCTGTCAACATAAATACATTGACTAACTTAGGCATCAGAGAAGAGAAGACCGCCAAGCGCGGTCTCCCTCTGACGCTCTTTGTATTTTACTTGACAGGTAGCGAAAGTATTGATTACACCACAAGTAGCGGTCCGCCCATCGGACTAGCGTTAACCAAGGTTTAACCATCGCTAAATCTTAGACATTAACATTGGTGCTATCTGTGGGAATCCTTGAACAAAAGGCCATCCCAGCACAACAATTACCATGACTAACGGTAGCGGGGGCAACACTAAAGAGCAGGCGGACCAATCTACCAACCCCCATCCCACTAACCCCGTGAGTAACGTTAACCGTGCATTATTCAACACTCTGGTCAACCCTAGTGTGGAGCCCCAGGGTTCACCCCAGGTCCCGCCGACTCAAACTACATCAGAGACCCGACTAAGCAGTAGTTGCCCACCAGGCCAGGACCTCGCCGCTATATATGAGCTGGCATTGGCGAACTTCCACATGGAAAATAGGGAAAGCAAATAAGAGTGTAGAGAAAAGGCCGAAGCCCAAAAGTAAGTGGCCACGCTAATGTCAAGATTCGAGGAACTGAAGAAGGCGCTGGAGGCAAACACTAACCCAGCGCAGAGCGAGCAATCGCAGAGCACCAGAAGTAGTCGACCCAATACTAGCAGATTGGTACCCGCACCAATCATATAGATGCAGGTACCGCTGAACCCACCAGAACTATTGGGAATGGACCCACCTCCCCTGCCCCGACTAATGCTACAGCAAGAAGCACAGTCCCAACCACACACCAACCGCTCCTCAACAAGGCGGGAGCTGGCACAATGAAACCTCCAGGCGGGGCCCGCTGGCGATGCAACAGCCTTAATCCTGGAAAGGATGCAGCAATTAGAGCAAAGGCTAATCCGGAAGGAGGCAGTCGCCCCAGCGCCAATTCCAAATCCCCTCTTTGCGTCCAGGCTAGGGCCATTCACCGCCAGGATCCTACAAGCCATCAGACCAGCACATGCAAAGACACCAAAAATGCCACATTACAGTGGCATGACTGACCCCTTCGTCCATATGGACACCATCAAAAAAGTCACTAACAACAAGGGATTTGATGACCCCACCATCTGCCACTTGTTCTGCGAAACACTAGATAGTGAGGCAATGAGCTGGTTCTTTGAATGCCCACCAGGATCCATCGACTCATTCCATGCACTATCAAACACTTTCCTTTCTCCTGCTGGCCGCCGGATATCACATCACAACTCAGTTGTTCAACGTCAATCAGGGCGCAGAAGAAACATTGAGGGCATTTGTCACCAGGTGGCAAGCGGTAGCAACTTAATGCCGCGATCTTAAAACAATAGCATTGGCAGCCTTCAAGCAAGGACTCCTAAAGGGACCATTTCTCTATCATCTCAATTACAATCATCCAAATGCTGCGTATTACCATGTCATAAGAGAATCCGTCATCCATTCACAGGCAGAATTCTTCACATATGGAGAAACCCCACCATCACCACCAACGCCGGCAAAGTCCACTCAGCCCTCCTCAAGTCATCAGGAGACCGCTAACAAAACCTTTGCTACTCCGCCAATTGATAAGAAGAGTGAGTGGCAATAGGGCAACTACCAGAGCAAGCGACAAAAGGACCAGCATTACCACAAGCGTAACTGCTCATCCCATGGGGATAACCGTACCAAACAGACGGAGTCTTCCCAACGGTACGCAGCATTTACAGTCCTCACAGCCTCGTATAAAGAAATATACGACCAGTGCAAAGACCAGATCCCACCACCACCCCCAAGAAATTACCCAAGAGTGGGAAAACCAAGAAACACCTGCAAGTGGTGCAAATACCACGAAGACAGCTGTCACAACACCAACAACTGTAACGCTCTCAAAACGGCAATTGAGACTTTGTATCGTGATGGTAGGTTGGAACAGTTCAAAGTGCATCAGCTACTACCTGTGGTCGCCAACATCGAGCCCATCCTCCTCATCAACACCATCAACTGCGGTGCTCCGATCACCAACATGTCTCATAGGGCAAGAAAGCGCTATGCACACGCTAACCACCCCAAAGAAATCTGAAGCATCCGTTATGAGAGATCCGCTAAACTCCCAAAGTCTAGTTGAGAACCCATTACCTTCTCGGAGGAAGAGGAGCGCGGAGTGCATCTCCCCCATAACGATCCATTCTTGATCGATGCCATGCTCGATAAATGGTCCGTGGGAAGGGTCCTTGTTGACAGCGGATCCGCTGTTAATGTCATCTTCAATGGATACTACAACCAACTCCAGCGGAATAAAAAATTACTCCAAGATCATGATCCCTTGCTCAGCTTCTCTGGTGACGTCACGCAACCACTCGATTCTAACTACATGCGATAGCTATCGGCGCCAGTCCATGCACAGTGGAGATACATACTGAGTTCATCGTTGTCGATTGCTTCAGTTCATATAATGCCATCATTGGCCAACCGGCGCTCAACAAACTAAAATTCATCATAGCTGGATATATGCTTCTCATGAAGTTCCCTACACCCAATGGGACAGGCTGCGTGAAGGAAGTCAACAACTGGCATGAGAGTGCTATTCAACAACTATGGCCCGGTCGACATGTGGCCATGAGATCCTAACGGTAGGAAACCATGCACCGTTGACAAATATTTTTGAAGATCCTAGGGATGACGAGGAGAAATATGCAAAAAAATAGCCTGTCAACCTGGAAACATTCTTGAAGGTTATCAGCATCTCCGACGAGCACCTTGAGCTGACAGTCTGCATCAGCCCTCAACTAAGCCCAGAGATAGCAGCAGAACTCACTCAGTTTCTACGAGACAATGCCGCCGTATTTACATGGTCCTACGCTCATATGCCGGGCATCTCCCCTGAGATCATTACACATAAGTTGAGCTTCAAACCATCCTTTTATCCTGTCAAGCAGTGGCGAAAGGCCTTTGATGAAGAAAGATATCGTGCAATAAGGGAAGAGGTCGCCAAGCTCCAGGGCATTGGGTTCATACGCCAAGTCAATTATCCTCAGTGGATTTCCAACCTGGACATGGTTAAGAAGCCTAGCAGAAAGTGGCGGATGTGTGTAGACTTCAAGGGTCTTAACAAGGCATGCCCCAAGGATAGTTTTCTGCTACCCCGCATCGACCAACTGGTCGACGCTACAGCGGAACATGAGTTGCTCAACATGATGTACGCCTTCTTAGGATACAATCAAATCAAGATGCACCCCGGCGACTAAGAATGCACCACCTTCACAACCGACAAGGGCCTATACTGTTACAATGTCATGCCTTTCGGTTTGAAGAACGTTAGGGCAACATACCAGCGGCTGATGAACGCCATGTTTGCAGAACACCTTGGCAAAATAATAGAGGTATACGTGGACAACATGTTGGTCAAAAGCATCAAAGCCAGCGAACACTTGGCGAACCTCCGAATCATATTCGCCATTCTCTTGGCCTATGGTATGCGCCTCAACCCTGAGAAATGTTTCTTTAGCATCACCGCCAGTAAGTTCTTGGGATACATCATCAATGAACGAGGGGCATAGAAGCTAACCCTGACAAGGTGCAAGCCATCCTCAACATGAAGTCCGCAGAATGGAAAGTGCACGTCCAAAGCCTCCAAGGCAAACTAACCGCCCTTTTTCAGTTCATCTCCAGACTCACTGACATATGCCTCCCATTTTTCAAAGTTCTGAAGAGGACCCACAAGAAAGAAATTGACTGGACCTCAGACTGTGAGGTGGCGTTCTAGAGCCTGAAGGAGTACTTGGCAGCAGTCCCACTTCTTTCCATTCCTGTACATGGTGAGATACTGTACATCTACCTAGAGGTATCCCCATCAACAGTAAGTTGGGCCATTGTATGACGAGAGGGCCAGGAAGAACTCCCAGTATTCTACACCGGCAGTGGCATGAAAGGGGTTGAAGACAAGGTATCCCCCTAGAGCAGCTCGCTCTCGCACTCATTGTCGCCGCTAGATGCCTTCGCCAATACTTCCAGGCCTACACAATTCATGTCTTAACAAACCAGCAGCTGAAGCAAGTAACGTAGAACCCTGAGCACTCAGGGGGCCTCAGCAAGTGGACTATCAAGCTCAATTAGTTCGACATTGACTACAAGCCAAGGACCGCCATGAAAGGCCAGGCAGTGGGAGATTTCATCGCTCAGCTCACTGACCGTTAGGATGAACCCAACCTAGGGGTAGAAAAGGCCAACGTAGAAATGGTAACAGTTGAGGAACCAGCCCCCAGCAGCAATCAGATTGGAAACTCCATGTGGACGGCTCCGCTAGGGGCCAAGGCCTGCGGCACCGGAGTTATCTTGACAGGACCAGGGGGACTGAACATGGAATAAAAAGTTAAAGTTCAATTTCACAGCCTCAAACAACATGGTGAAGTATGAAGCGCTCATTGCAGGCTTACTCCTCGCCATCGACTCAGGGGCTGACAGCCTTAACATATTCAGCGACTCCCAGCTAGTCGTTAACCAGGTCAACGACAGCTTCCAGGCCAAAGACCAGCAGTTAGCGGCGTTCTTGGTGTACGTCAAGACGCTTCTCAAAAAATTCAAATTTCACACCATCACACAGGTCCCCATGGAAAAGAATGCCAAGGCTGATTCACTGGAAAGACTAGCAACCGCTCAACCACACCAAAGTCTAGCGAACACAAAGGTAGAGTGCCTTGACATGCCAAGCATCACACAAACCCTAGCGGAGATTTTCAACATTGAGGTCAATCCCAGCTGGATGGATGAAATCATCGAGTACAAGCTCAATGGAATGCTGCCTGCAGACAAGGTCAAAGCGCCACACCTTAAGCGGAGTGCAACCCGCTATAACATCCAAAATGGCAAGCTCTACCGCCAAGGAATCACCCATCCCAACCTCCGGTGTCTGACCCAGGAGGAGGGAAAGGTCGTGCTAGCAATGAAACACGCTGGGGAATATGGAAACCACTCATGCGCCAGGTCTCTGGCCAATAGCACAATGCGACAGGGCTACTTCTGCCCCACGCTCGGCAACGACTCCAGAAAGGTGTCAAAGTCTTGCCACAAATGTCAACAATACGCTGGCCTACCCCATGCCTCGGCGGAACCCCTGTCAATCATCTTGGCCCATGAATCCACTCCACGTAGGGCCTGGACTTTCTAGGCAAATTCCCAACCGCCAAGGGCCAATTCAAGTACATCATTGTCGCCATTGACTACAATAGTAAATAGATCAAGGCGGAACCGCTAAAGGCAATAACTACCGCCAAGGTAACCCACTTCCTCTGGAAGAACATCTACTGCCGCTACAGCGTTCCCCACAGATCACAAACAATGGCACACAGTTCAATAACAAGGAACTCATATCTTTCACTGCTAACCTGGGCACCAAGATGAGTTTTGCATCTGTCGGTCACCCCTAAACCAAGGGCCAAGTGGAAGCAGCAAACAAGATAATCAAGAAGCTGCTAAAAAAGAAACTCGACGACGCCAAGGGTCTATGGGCGGAGAAGCACCCGGAAGTTCTGTGGGCCATCAGGACTATTCCAACTTTCGCCACCGGTGAAACACCATTCTATATGATGTTTGGAACTGAGGCCGTCCTACCCATTAAAGTCACCCAACCTACCGCTAGGGTCGAGGGCTACTGCTCCGAGACCAACGGCGAAGGCGTCAACCTCGACAAAGACCTCCTTGATGAGAAACGCCACAAGGCTTATTTGCACAACTTGCAAAACAAGCAACGGGTATCGCGTTTCTACAATGCCAAAGTCAAACCCCGGAACCTCCAATTGGGGGATTGAGTAATGAAGGAAGTTATTCCACCGCCAACGGCACTTCAGTCCAACTTGGGAAGGACCATACAAAATAGTTGATAGGAGAATAAAATGCATTGAATTTATAGTTCAAACCTTTATACTTTTGCTTAGTTTATTCCTTACAAAGATCAATTTAACTTTGTTATTTTCTTAGGTACTTTGAGAAGCAGTTAAGAAGAAAAGAGAGCTACAATGGGGAAGTCAAGGCACTTCACATGAAGTAGTGATGCAAAGGATGGAGTCTGATCATTCATTTGGTCATAAAATTCAAGAGAAGATGGAGAAACTTGCCGTGCAAAACAGTTGAAGAGAAGCAGAAAACAGAGTACAAGAGTCTACCTTATTTTCTTCTGTTTTGGGAAGCTGTTTTGAAGAACCTTCTAGTGGAATTATGAAGAAAGGCCAGGCAACATTTGAAGATCACATGTTCTAATATAACTTCAGTAAAATATTTGGTCCAGAATGATAAGGAGGAAGCCGGAGGCTGTGCTCAAAGTTGGTTCCCCGAGAAGACTGTTTCCATCAGCTTTTCAGGAAGCTTTTTCAAGGACTTTTATACTGAACTTAAGGGATGAAAATCATGAATTTCTCTGCCCATAATTTAAGGATATATGTTGTAGAGAAGTTTTGAATCAAGAATCATCCAAAAAGGTGGTGTAATGAAGAAGTTACGATGCTGCAAAGATGAGCAGAGGATAAGGAAAATCTGGAATTTCTGACAAGTCTTTATGCGAAGCATTTTCAAGACCGTTGTTGGGCCACGTTTCAAGAAGCTTTCTAGAAGATTTTTGCTCGGTTTTGAAGGGTGACATCAGAAGCATTATGTGGCAGAGTATCACCTTCGAATCTGCTGGGAACCCTTGTCAAACATGGAGAGGGATATCAGTCCTAGTTGAGAAAGGAAAGTGAATTAAAGGCTATATTTTCTGAAGATATTCTTGGCAGATTTTGGAACGAATTTTATTGGATTTTTGCTGCATTATACTTATCAAGAGACTATTAGAAAGACTTAAGGAAGGTTCAGAAGATTGTGGGGCAGCCAAGCAAGTGGAATTGGAGAAGAATAAGGAGAACTCAACCCGGTTTTGAAGAGAAAAGTTAGGGGTTTGTACACAATAAAATAGGAGGCTTCTTAGCATCATTGGGGACCATATCGTACAGATTTCATGCCTCAAAATAACGCTAGCTCTCTGGTTTTCGAAGCTCCATACAAGCATAAGGAAAAGAAGCCGCCAAAGTCGCCATCTGCCACCACCGTGACCATCCATCTTCAAGCAACATCCACCGTGTCTCTTCACTCCTTTTATGCGACTTTGTTTTCTTATTTTCAATATGCTACTGTGTGTTTACCTTAGAAAAATGAGTAGCTAAATACTTTTGTGTTAGGGGCTGGTTTGAAGCCCTAAACTATGGCTGAAGTATCATAATAAATTTCGATGTTTTAGTTACTTTCTCGATGAGATTGTTCTTTGGTTCTGCATTAGATGAATCTTTTATAAGTATGTTTTATGTGGTTGCAAACATATAGGGTATGCATGTAATTGGTGCTAGGTTAAATAGCAATTCACCTAATAGTTTTGTGATTTTAACTGAAGTAGTAAAACCTCTCGCCTAGGTGTGTACCAAAGATGAGGAATGCAACTAGACACGCTTGTTGTACTAGTTTGTACAATTAGATTGACATCCTTCCATATGTGCTTAATGCTTTAGAACTTGCTAAATGTAGGAGCCGCTTGTGATCTCTATGTTGCATGTTTTCAAAAGGTTCTAATAACGGTGCTTGTTCTTGTTAGAACATTATAGAGAAGTAATATAAGGTACTTAGCTTGCTTCTAGCTTTGTAACTTGGTCAATCTCTCTCTCATGACTTAGTAATAAATATAGGAAGAAAAATTGGAACTTGGATTGTGTTTAGTGGTGGATAACAAACTCCTAACTGCTCATCATCATATTCACAAACTTTGCTTTAGATTCATCTTTTGTTCTTACTTTATTTTCAGCATAATTAATCAATAATTCCCTCCCCCCCCCCCCCCCCACCAATTGTGTTTTTAAATTTGTTTTATTATAGTTTCTAGTTTTCTTTGTTTTCTAGGTTACATAAATTGAAGGTGAACCCTTGATCCTTGGCGTAGAACGATCCCTTACTTTCACTACTACAACTTGACAACAAAAAGAGTTTTAAATTGCGTGCTATTTATAGCAGAGCAATAGTGAAAGTCGTTAGCCCCAGCAACTTCTACTTAATGGACAAGGATGGCATCACAACGACCAACCCTTGGAATACCGAACACCTTCGGTATTATTACAAATAGTCTTGCCGCTACCCAAGAGCATCTTGACTTAGCTAAATTTTTGTTCAATATTTAGCTAAGGCAAGCTACCCAACGGGTACAACCCCGCTTTTGTAAACGCTGATCTGTCAACTATCAATGAAACAAGGAATTATTTAAACCATTGTCACTAAGTCCAGCAAAAAACTTAACTGGCATGGCCATTAACATTCGGCGGACGACGTCCGCTACGTCGTGCACTTGAAACAATTTTAATACCTTTAATGTTTCATTGATTAACAAAAGCAACGTCAAAACTCTAGCGGTATATCAACATTCAAACAACGCAATCATGCTATCAAGCAACAATCACACACTTAGAAAATTTCAGAAAAGCAGTTTTGCATATATTCAAGGTCGGCACTCCCCGCCCAAAAATTGTCTTACAAAAATTGGTCTAGATAAAAAAAAAAAAAAAACGCGCCTCAGCGGTAACAAAAAGTAAAAGGGCAACATCTTCAAGAATTATTGGGAGCAACACCGCTTTGGTCACCAACAACCGGCGGCTGTTGAACGGCCATGCGACTTGTTTGGTCAGAGCCACGAGCGGTAGGCTCGGCGTCACCATGGTACCATCGTCTCGGGTGTGGGCAGCCATGAACTCAGCACGGGACACCTCAGACTAGTTAGACGGTGGAGTCTGCTGAGAGTAGTCCGCCGGACCATGGTCGCTCTCGTCGCTACCAGAGCGCACACCCTCAGGCTAACTAGCGGTAGGCCCACCTACAGGCACGAGAGGCTATCTCGACGTACTAGCAGACTGAGATGCTTTAACCCAGTCAATGGCTCCTTTCTTGTTCAACAGGTCAAAATTTGCAGCGGCACCGGCCTTTGCCGCCTCCGTCTGGGCCTGCTTGTACTCTGGGGACTACTTGAACGACTCCATGGTCACGGCCTCTACGCGGCTCCTCTCAGCTTCCAGCCGAGTAATCTCGCCCTCCAACCTCTTCACCTCCGCAGACTGGGCGGCAGACTCCCGCTAAAGGATATCAGCCCGCTTAACCTTGGCCCCCAGCTTCTCCTGCAGCAAAGCTATGTCTTGCTCCACTTGGATACATGGTAGTTCCGCTCCAATGGCAATGTTCAACTTATCGCGGGCATCCAACGCGTCACACTCTACATTGGTCAGGCGCCGCTCGACCTCCGCTAGCTTGTCTTTTGCCTCCCCCAACTTCCTCTGGAGACCTTTGATCTCCTCCCTCAGCTGCCGCTCAACCCGAGGCTGGTTCAATGCCACCAGGAACAGCTCGTGCAGCCCAACGAACAGATGCCTAAAGGCCAAACTGAATGGCTACTGCTGAACAGCCGTCGAGCGAACGATCTCATCCAGCCCGTTGAACCCTAGCCGCTTGCAAAGGTGGAAGAGAAACTCCCGCTCGAGATCGGTCAGAAACTCCGCACAGGCCGAGAACGAGTCCAGACCACCCAGCGGCACCTCGCTAGCGACAGCCATAGGCACCGGCTGTGAGGCCTTCTTAACCTTCTTATGATGGCAGGCCCCGATGGTCTCCAAATCATCTGCCTTATCTTCCTCATCATGGTCATTCTGTCGCCGCATCCTTTGAAGAACCGCCCGTGTAGCACTAGCGGCGACAGGCCTCGAGGTTACCTAAGGCTCCAACCCCGCAATAGTAACGGTTTCCCTCCCTGGCACCACCCTCTCCCTCTGAGGCCCACGCCGATTGGCAGGCATTCTCTCCTTAGCCTTCTTGGGCGCGGCTTATGCCTGACTCTTGCTAGCAGCTCGATGCGAGTCTCGGCCTGCACCACGGTAGGACCGGAGGCGCTAAGATGTGAGTGATGAGGCATTGGCATCACCACCAGAGTCTCTGACTGGCTCACCGCCAGGGTCCGTGGATCCATGACCGTCTGCTGAGTAGCCAGCCCAGCGGCATAGATGCCCTCCAAGAAGTTACCAAGTTCTTCGCGGTCCATGGCCTTATCGAACGTGTCACTGCTGGCCTTGTTGCCTGGAATAGAATCTACAGAAAAAAAAAAAAAAAAAACACACCACCGGTTAGCGTGACAAAAAAAAAATACACTCGTCGATAAAAGACACTTAACAAGGGCGCGAGTCAAGCCTAAATCGACCAGCAACTCCCACTCGGTGAGCAACTGAAGGTCAAGAAGGTTGCGGTTCTGCCAACAACCTTTAATCCTTGCTATGCAGCACTCCTTCTCCTACGTCAAGTTAAAGCGTAAGCCCACTACACAGAAAAAGAAGCAATGATTAGAAAAAATTAATATCATAAAAAACAAATTCGGCAATTGCGATCAACGGAGGCTAGCGACAACGTCGAATTGGTTGGAACTCCGACTTAATCCTAAACGTCGATGCCCCTTCGTTTACTCCCGTGTTGTATTCCCATCCTGAAGTCACAACACAGAAAGTAGCCCACCAGGGGGACATGAAATCCTTTAGGTTCACCTGTCCGCTACACCCTTGGTGCCTCACGTAGACGGGTCAGGTTCACCTGTCCGCTACACCCCTGGGGCCTCACGTAGACAAGCTCATAAAAGTAAAGTACCTCCACAACGGTTGGCCCTTCGCAGCTAGATAGACGCCACAGCGAGTTCAACTCCATCAACAACCGCCACATGTTGGGACAATTTGCCCAAACGCAAGATCGAACTCGCAGACCAAGATTTGGAGGTTTGGCAGTAGCGGAAGTGTGACCCCTTGCAGGAAGATGGCCTCTTGAATGGCAGCATGCCCCATTGGCAAAATCGATGCCCTCTCATTCCTCATCGGCGGACGTAGCTTCACTACGCCAGGAAGGCGAAACACTCGCTTTAGTCGATTCATGACTGTCGTCGTCATTGGCCCTCCCGCCTCGTCAACTACAGTACCGTCACGAAGGACCCATGCTGACTCTATCTCTTCCCCGCCAGCCTCTCCCCCATCAGCGAAACCGCTAGCCTCTCCTCACTCCTATTGCGGGCGGCAGAGTCCACTTTTGCCCTAGAACTCTCTGGACGCCCAAAACGGCCCATTACTACATCCCAGGGTATAGTTTGTAAAGGAATTCGATGTCTAGCGGTTCCGGCAGTGAGGTTCCTGCATGAGCAGACGAACGCAACGAATCAATAAAAATCCTATCCGCAATGTTTAGTGACACGTCAGACATGGAATCCTCACTACTCGAGATCTCTATGACGCTAGCTATCACAAACCGTAAAACTTAGGTCAGTCAGTTACAAAATGATCTAAACTATCCCTAAGTCAGATTTCAGCCAAGAACACCAAGAACAATTACCCAGAAACAACCAAAACAAGAACACATGTCTACATGCATCCAAAACCCAGATTTGACCATCTAGAAAATCCAAAAACCTTAACTCTCAACCACAAACACCTAACCCCATCCCCAAAACCATTTTAGACCCTCAGTCAAACATTGGAATGGCACCATTTACTCCAAATAGCAACAAATCTCAACTGACAGAAATAATGAGCAAACAAATAGGCAGAAGGGCTCAGATAACCAACCTGGTGCGCTTGATGATGCTCGCCTTCACTTCAAGAGGTCTCCGTCCTCCAAAGATCAATAGCCTCACATGAATTGCAGAACCTTCCTCTCGGATCTCAGAGCAAAGCTTGAAGGCGACGATATTAGTTCAAAGTGCAGAAAGTGTTGAACCACTCGATTTCCCTCTCTTTTATGTCAACATCAAACAAATCTAAGTCGTCCGCTGAAAAACGACATCACACGATAGCCATACACGTGCCCCACGATGGCACTTACTCTTTGGATTAACCGAGGCGTTGCCTCGGCTACAAAATCCATAATTACTCGCATTAATGGCGAAGATACGAGTGTGCTAAGGAGACGTTATCCCACACGCTAACCAAATGCATGATGGCCACGTGTCGGGCGCCGTCAGACGAAGCATCTATCCGAAGTAACCGTCAAAAGGAAAACATACCAATTAGCGAGACAGCCTCTGCTAAGCGCAACACCGCTAGCGAAACCTCTCCCTTCTCATCTTGCAAGCGAGACAGTCTCCGCTAAGCGCAACACCGCTAGCGGAACCTCTCCCGTTTCATCTTGCCAGCGAGATAGTCTTAGCTAAGCGCAACACCGCTAGCGGACCTTCTCCCTTTTCATCTGGCAAGCGGGATAGTCTCCTCTAAGTGCAACACCGCTAGCGGAACTTCTCCCTTTTCATCTTGCAAGCGATAGTCTCCGCTAAGCGCAACACCGCTAGTGGAACTTCTCCGTTTTCATCTTGCAAGTGACAATCTCTGCTGAGCATAACACCGCTTGCTGAGCTTCAAGCCAAAAGGTCCTCGCGACGTTTTTTATCAGCAGAGGGATTTCCGCCAAAGGCGATTCCGGTGGCAACACCTCATTCTAACGAAGACGGCCACGCAGCGTTACAGTTAAGCTACGTCCCGCCAGGCCAAATAAGGGGACATGTCAACAGTCTTCGACTGCCCTGATTAGGCACGTTAACCCCTGACACCCGGGTATCAAAGATTGGGCTCACTACCCAACACCCTCTGTTCAGTACAGATCCCCCTCATCAAATAATATGTCGGCCAAACGGAGGCCCATCTTAGCCGGGGAGTGGGGGACTCCCTAGGGGGCCCACTCAAAAGGGTATAAAGAATTTGCTCAGTAAATCCATGGTTGACAACGCACTGACGCTAATTATGCTGTCACAAGTCTAGCAGAAGTAACGCTTCGAACCGCTAGGCAACTCCCCAACCAAGATTGCCCTCCTTGACTGGGGACTTGTACTTATATGAGCATTTGACAAGCATAATGAGCTATAATGAGCCATGCTCATGCTACCGCTAGCAGTACCAACTACCACCAACGGTGTGACCTACGGAAACACAGCCAAGCAGGCTACCGCCTGAGCCCCAGATCACCGCTGATGCGCCGCCACGCGCCGCATCAAAACAACACCAGAAGCTTCACAAACTGGGAACTGAAGCATATCAGTCCCACATCGAAAAAAAGGAAGAGTTCAGCCTCTTCCCCGCCTATAAAAGGTTCACTCATCTCTCCTCATTAATTACGCATTTACTACTTACCTACTGTTATTCTGTCAACATAAATACATTGACTAACTTAGGCATTAGAGAAGAGAAGACCGCCTAGTGCGGGCTCCCTCTGATGCCCTTTGTATTTTACTTGACAGGTAGCAGAAGTATTGATTACACCACAAGTATCAGTCCGCCCATCGGACCAGCTTTAACCAAGGTTTAGCTACCGCTAAATCTTAGACATTAACAATAACAGAACAAGGGCATTTGATCAGACAATTACATGAACACACATGCACAGTTGCTTTTTCCCTGATGATTAAGCTATAAAACCTATACCTGAGGCAACAATAAGATTAGTTTGCTCGTTTTCGTTTTCTGGTTTACATTTACATTTATATTATTCCTTCAAGCATATACCGGGGGAATATAAAGCATTATTATTCCTTCAAGATTTACATTTATATTACAGGTCAACAGTGGCTTTACACAAATTAGAAAATACAATATCTTGATCTGATGTCTTCATGTTGACTTTTGAAACAATGGCTTTACACAATAAGAAAATACAATACCTAATCAATTCCTCCATTTCCAAAACCCTCCTCTCTTTATCATCAATCGAAAAATTAAGTCTTTTCCAATTAGGTTTTACGTTCTTCAAACTCCAGTAGCTTCACTATAATGGCCGCCTCAATCTCATACAATTCCTCATCCTTCGACTTAAACCAGACTCTTTCTCTTCCAAAAGCTTCTCCCAGCACCCAATTTCCTCCTCGCGGGTCTAAAGCTCTTTGAATTGGGTCGAGATTGTGGTCAGGATCGAGATAAACTGGTCCCCAATTTGCTTGCAGCGGGCTCGTATATTCTCGAATGCTTCGGCCAGAACGATGTGGTTCACCTCCGATTCTTTCAAATCCGAGATCATCTCTTCTATTTTTGTTCCTTCTCTGCAAAACCCTAATTCTACGAGCTTTCCTGGCTCCAAAGCCTATCCTAGGCATGAGATTTCGCTATAAAGCCCCGGTGTTTATAGGCTGAAGGCTATCTCGTATGGAGGAGATTTTAAAAGGAAGAGGCTGTTATTTCTGAGGCTCTTCTGCTTCCCAAATGGGTTTATTTATAAGGTCAGGTGCAAGTGAATCCGGAAGAAGTCAAGGTCGGCTGGGAGCCCTGGAGGCAAGTGAAGGACAATAAATCAAACTAGCATTTTTCCGCACATGCTGTGCAAGTGCAAGTTATTAATTTTTTTTTTCTTCGAGATAATGGCATTAACCATCTCCTTAATTGATGCCATTAAACTCGACCTCTCAACCAACTGGTCATGAACAAGACAACACGCGTTCGGCCCTAGGAATATAAAAAATGCCTCGTGTATTCAATATGTGGGTTTGCTGCCAAAGGCAATACGGGCAATTACATATCAAAGTTTACTCGCCAGAAAGTTTTAAGTTTGTTTCGAAACTGTCCTTGCTTTATTAATGTGAATACAAAAAACACCCCCAACATGTGCACTGATTCACAGATGTGCAGTTCATATTGTCGTGCTATAATTTTGAAATCAATTGACCCAGTGTGTCTAACCCGGCTGGATTGTGAACCTTATATCTAACAACGGCGTGTCTAACCCATCGTCCGTTTTGAGATGTGACGTGCCGTCATGCCGAAATGGTTTTGTAAGATGCCAACTAATTTGGTCTATATTGTTTGTGATTACGGAGAGAGAGTATACATTCCAGAATGAACAAGGTGCAACCATGGAGGGAATAAAATTTAAGCTTAAGTCAACTCAAATAAAAAATTCAATCTCAATATGTACCCATCATTCGGCTCTACTATTAGCGTTAACCACCTTGCCTAAAGCCAAAAGAACATTGCACCTACTTTTTTACTACGTCTCAAAAGGAGATGTGCAAATGCAAAAGGAGAGGTGCAATACATTTTTCTAGTAGGCTTGCATGTACTCCAATGACACTACATAGACATCACCAACTGCCCGTCATATCCATAGTAGTAGTCCAGGCTAGACAAGCCATATATCGTGTGTATTTGCTTGTAGGCAAGTTTGAGGTGGTGCCTATTTATGAATTCGATAGGATTTCTGAATTCAACAACGTAATCCTTAGACCATGTCAATTGATTGGCCGACGAAACTAAAGGCCCAGATAAAGCTGTAGGCCCTGACCAGGGGTTAGACTCAGGTTTCTCACTATATACTAGTGCAAACGTAAAGGCAAATGTGCAATTCATGTTGTTGCACTGCAATTTTGAAATCAATTAACATTCCCAATACAATTTTTGGTAATTAATAGTAAGAAAACAAGAAGGAAATTAAAAGTATTTGAGATAACATTACTATTTACGTAACAGAATAAAATGTGACCAGGTGAGTAGAGAGATATCGGTGGAGCGAGGCTCACTTAAGTACCACTCATCTCAAAACCTACCTAGACATCACATTTACATTGAGTACGCCTACTTTGAAGAAAGACTAAACTATTGGCATCTACTACAAAAATAATATGGCAATTGCCTACATCTCTTGGAAAATAAAAGGACTTAAAAAAATCGCCAGTTTCTTGGCCCTTGAAGTCGTCCACCCTAAGAGCGAGATCGTCCTCTTGATCTTCTTTCTCCATGTAGTGCGCCTCCCTTGCTTCACGATACGCTTTGTATGCGTATGCAACATTCTGGGATACTCTACATGCTTTGGCCCAATGTCCGATTGATCCACATCAAAGACAAACATCATTATGGTCAGGCTCCCTTAATCGAGGTGCCTTTGGGGCGCGATTTGGACGACCATTGCTCTTGGTGGCGTCACCGGCCACCATGGTCAAAGGCTCCGCCTCTCTCTCTCTTCACAAGTTGACCTCCAAGGTTCCGTGCACGCCTCTCTTGGCGGTTTCCTTCCTCTTTGGGGCGAGTATATGGATCAGAACGTCCAGAATTGTCCCTTTTCTTAGGGTTTCGCTCCTTGTGTCCTCCTTTGGGGGCGCGACTATAGTTAGACTCCAGAATAGACTTGGTTCCCACGGGTCTAGCGTTATAGTTCTTCACAAGGATATTGTCGTGCTTCTCAGCTATGTTCATGGCACTAATAAGCTCATGAAACCTTGTGATACGTCCTGCATTCACATCAATCCGATAATTCTTAGAAATCATCAGTGTAGAGAGGGGAAGATAGAGAAAGTCTTCTCGATCAACATCGTATCAGCTATGGTTTTGCCACAAAACTCCATCAAAGACTTGATACGAAGGGCTTCCGAGTTATAATCAAGTACAGACTTGAAATCACAAAAGCAGAGGCTATACCATCTTACTTCTAAATCAGGAAGCAGGGAGTCACGAATGTTGCCAAATCGCTACTCAAGTTCGACCCATAGTTTTCTGAGGTCTTCCTCATTGAGGTATTCACTTTGGAGCGCGTCATTCATATGCCTTGTCATGAGAATGATGGCTTTGGCTTCATTTTCCTCTCTTGTAGCTCTATTTGCTTCAAAAGCAGCAGCTTGTTGATGAGTAAGCATGTCCTGACTTGGCTCTTGGATGGTTTCCAGAAGTCCATCAGCCTTAAGATGTTGGCGCACATCTCAAACCCACCTATGGTATCCTGCGCCTGTTGTCTCTAGTGGAAAAAAGTTCAATTTGTTCAGGTTGCTCATCCTGAAAAACAACACAAGATTAGGGTTAGTTTCGGAGCGAAAAAGGCTACCATGAAAAACTATAAATTTTTGAGTGTAGTCGCTTCCAAGAAATTAGGGATTTCAGAGCATAGTTGCTTTCAAGAAAATCCGATTCCAAGAGGGGTTTGGATTAGATCTAAACAACTATGTATGTGGTCGATCGTTTTCCTCTTAACGAACTCTAAGTTTTGAGGACTTTACAAGCTCCAAGCTTGGAGTGAGCACGAACCCCCACAGTTCGGCTTTTGGTCTCCCTATGAAGAAGAAACGGGGGTAGAAGAAGGGAGGTTGCAAGTCCCCGAGAAAAAGAAGATAAAAGAATAAAAAAAACCTCAAAAACGGGAACTTTTAGAAAAGTTTACCTTGAAAAGTTGCCGGAAATCTTGACTGGAAAAGTTGTTGAAAATGGCCTGAAAAGGTCACCGGAGATTGTCGGAAAAGTAGCAGGAAACAGGTGGTCGACGGTAGTGGCTAGAGCAAGGCTGGGCTGTTACGGAGGCTGTGCAGGGCTGTTGCAGAGGCTGTACAGGGCTCATGCAGGGGCTGTCAGCAGAAGGCGCGCAGGGGCTCAGCAGGTGTCAGCAGTAGGAGCACAGGGTGTCGGCAGGTCTCGACAGATGCTGCAGGGACTCTTAGCAGGGCTTCGGCAGATCTCGGCAGATGTTGTAGGCACTCTCGGCACGGCTCGGCAAATGTTGTAGGCACTCTCGGCAAGGCTCGGCAGGGGCTCAGCAGATATGCGGAGGGTAGACACAAGGCAGGCACAGGGCAGGGGCCGATTTGGATTTTCCGACAGCTGGTTCAGGTGGTTTCCTGCCGATTCCGGTGGTTCCGCCACTGGTTCTAGGCTCCTTGAGGCTAGGGCTTTTATATGTGACGCAGTGGATGCTGGAATTTGAGGGCTACGAAATTAGGGTTTTCAGGGTTAGGGCTTCGTGCTGATAACGTGTTTTAGGGAAACGGGAATTAAGAGAAAATCGTTGTGTATTGTCATTGATAATAGGGGCCTCTTTATATAGAGGATTACAATGCATATAATCTGAATCATACAAGTAAAGATAATCATACATTAAATAGGAATCTCTAGATTCTTCTAATTAAACTCTATTACCACTAGGTCAAGTAACCTAGAGTTTGGGTCAGACACAAAATAGAGATTTACTTGAACATTTATTAGATTATGATGTTTCTCATCAGAAGATTTTAATAGAGAGTTCAACTTCTGTATAATTAATTCAGACATTGACCCCATTGGGGATTCTCTTTTGAGCTTTTTCAGCAATCTCTGATACAAGTGATTTACTGATCTAACCGATGCTCAAAGGTGACTGCTTTGCCACAGTACAATGACGGAACCAGATCTTCAAACTCCAACCCCAGCACCAAACAACCCTATCCTATCACGGGTCAGACGCCTCCACCAACAAGCCTGCTACATTCACTGAAAGAGAACGATGTCAGAAGCGCCCTGTAGGGTGTAGAAAACCTTCCGGTCGCCGCCGCCCTGCTACACGAAACCCTAGGTTTCGGTATACTAAGCTCCGAGTTTTTAGGAGTCGAGAGTAGAATCTAATCTGAAAAGATTGAAATTATGAATAGTGAAAATAATTGTTTACCTTCAAATATAGAGGATGAATTTTAACAATAATTGCTATCTAAACGAATAACTTCAAGACATGGATCCACCATGCTCCGTCATAAAAAAAAAAAAGATATTGTTCACTGTAGTAATAGTGAAACGAAAATAATAAAAGGAAAGGATGGTGAAAGAAGAAAGGGTAGGTAAAGGAATAATTATTAAGTGAAGGGATAATGACCATTTACACAATTTTGGGGTTTATTAACCCCACTTATCCAAACACTCTAAGAGATTGCCCACTTACCCAATAATTTATATATATTTTGCCTATTTACGCAATTAAGTATTTTTTTTATTTATTTTTAGGACAATTTTGCCCTCTCCTTGTTTGTGACTTAGAGAGAGAAGTCATTGGATACCTCGCCGGACTCCGGTGACCAGTGGCCGGCCGCTGACTCCGGTGACCGGAATCCGGCAACCGGTAACTGAATTCAAGCGTCCGATTTTACTGCCCCTAATGATACCCAGTAATCATATTATTGATCCCCCAATAATCGTATTATTGTCCCCAAAAAATTGTATTATTACTCGCCAAAAATCGTATTATTGCCCCCAATAATCATATTAATGCCCCCTAGTAATCGTATTATTGCCCCCCCCCCCCCCCAATAATCATATTATTGCCTCATAAATTTTTTTTTTTTCTGTTTTCTTTTTTCTTTCCTTTTGGGCATTCTGCCCCAATTTTACCAAAAATAAATAAATTTGATTTGGGCACCCAAAAAATGCTCTGGGCACCCATATATCTTCTTCTCCTCCCATCTTCGTAGCCCACCTCAAACAAGGCCTGCCCACCAGCCTAGGACCCAAACCAGCTTCCGTTGCCCATCGACCGCCGTGACCACTGCTCCCTAGCACCTCCACCGTCACCTCCTTATTTATACCAAAATTTGCTTGAACATGAGATACAACAATCTGTTACTCTATTTTTTATCTGTATCTTCAACCACAAGAAGAAGAAGAATGAATCAAAATCACATGATATTGCTTTCTTATGAGTAGATCTCTCCTCCACCAAAATTAATCAAAGGGTTGGTTCTCGATCTTAATAATCCAAATCAGATTGCTTCAAGGGCAAGCGATTGAACTTGTGCGTAGGCTAGTAGCGGCAGAGGCTTGCAATAGGAATAGGTGCACGGGCGCACAGGAGAGGTGCACGGCGAATGGCAGCGAACTGGAAAAAGGATTTTTGGGTTTTTGGCTTCTTGAAACTAGGGTTAGGGCTCGTGTTGATAACGTGTTTTAGAGAAACGGGAATTGAGAGAAAATTGTTGTGTATTCTCATTGATAATAGGGGTCTCTTTATATAGAGGATTACAATGCATAGAATTCAAATCATACAAGGAAAGGTAATCATACATTGAATAGGAATCTCTAGATTATTCTAATTAAACCCTATTACCACTAGGTCAAGTAACCTAGAGTTTGGGCTAAACACAAAATAAGGATTTACTTGAACAATTTGGAGGTTTTCTCTCTTTGTCCTTATTTGTCTTTTCATATGACATGACAAAGTCTGTTTATAATTGAAAAAAATTAGAGGTCCAAATATCAAATTTGAAGGTCCAACTAGAACCACCCAATTTATTTTATTTTTCGGAAGATAATTGTTTTATAAAGTGTCTTTAGCCTAGATCGATGGAAGCTGGAAGACTATAATAGGGTATAAAATCATAAATATGCAACTAGCTATCTAGTTTGTGTCTTCAATTTATGTGTTTCATTAAGTTAAATCATAACATTCACAATACTTTATTCTGATATCTGTATAATATTTCAATCATAATTCATAAGTGATGTGTATTAGGGGTGGCTAAGAATGCCGGACCTGCCGAAACCAGCTTGAAACCGGCCGAACCGCCGCAGTCGGCACCGACAGAAGTGGTAGCCGAAGGTACGGTACGGCTGAACTGAACTGTATGGACGTTTTCGGCTCAGTAGTAGTTCAAGCAAACCAGCCTATCGGTTCAAACCGAACCAGCCGAGACAAGGAGAGTTATTCAAAAAGAGAATTAAATTTCTCCATTTTCAAGGCTCGAACCCTCGACCCTTCAAGTTCGGATTGTAAGTTAAGCCACTTTCCACTGGGCTACAACGTTACTTATTGTATTGCACCCAGAATTTTATTTTTATACTAGTTTAACTGAAAATAATCAAAATAGAGAAAAATGCACCAACAGTCCCTCACCTCTTGTGCACCGGCCAGTTTGATACCTAGACTCACAATGGTATCAATGTGATACCTAAACTCAAAATTTGCTATCAACGACATACTTCCGTTAAATTTTCATAACGATTCCGTTAAAGAACTGACATGGCAGACATGTGGAGAAAATAAAGATGGCAAATGACCAAAATAACCCTCAACTTCTACCAAAAGCTTAATTATTTAATTAAATGATTTTTTAAAATAATTTTCTCTCTCCTCTTCTTCTTCTAGCTTCTTCCTCAAAACAAAAGCAATTCCCTGATCCTGTATTCATGATCAATTGCCAGATTCAAACAATTAACCCCCACTCTTTAACCAGATGCATGCTTAAGCCCTCTCATCCCCCTGATTCTCCTAACACATTGAATAATCCTTGGGCATAATTGTGACACTCTTGGCATGAATGGCGCACAAATTAGTATTCTCAAACAACCCAACGAGATGGGCCTCCGCTGCCTCCTGTAGCGCAAACACGGCGTGGCTCTGGAAACACATGTCCGTCCTGAAGTCCTAAGTGATTTCACGAACAAGCCTCTGAAAGGGAAGCTTCCTGACTAGCAGCTCCGTTCACCAAATCGTTACCTAAATCCTCGAACTTCGGTTCTGGGAATTCACAATCTTAGCTTTGATTCCCGAACAGGGCCATAAATCCCATATTTCCGATTTCCGATTCCCGATCTTCACAATCGGGAGACTCTTCTGGCTTCGAGTTTTTCTGGGAATCGAAATCCGATCGTGGCTAGTAGGAAATTGAAAAAGTGAAGAGCGTATTTCTGAAATCGTCATCGTCAGGCAAAAGTAAGGCTCATGAGCTGGTTGGGGAAGCTGGGTTTTATAAAGAGAATATCGAATTCCAATTCCCCAATCTTAATTAATTCCAATCTGAATAACCATGGCTGGAGGCAAGAGTAATACTAATGGTAATACTACTCCCCAATTGCGTAGAGGTGCGATTCACGAACAAGCCTCTGAAAGAATTTGATACTATCGGATTTCACAGAGAGCCACGTTCTAGGGTGTACGGCTTCTTCACGCCTCCGGTGGTCGGGGCCGAATTCCCGGTGGCCTTCGTCACCAGTTGCTTCTTCGGAGCCTTGCCGCTGGTGGACTTTAGTACGGGCCATTGATAGATTATTTTCTTTGATTTGAGGTGTGAATTGTATTTTGGTTTGATAGCCTGCTGGGTTTACAAAGAATTCATGCTGAAGCTCAAAACAAAAGAGGGAGGAAAAAAAATCGTTCCAGAAATCAAGCAAGAGCAAAAGAAAGGAAGAAGAAAAAAAAATCAATATTATCACCAACGATTATTTTCTTTTTTTTTAGTGTAATTCAATTTATTTTATTAACAAGTTTAAAAGACATTTTTGCCCCTATCTTTTACCTCACGTGTATGCCACATCATCATATTTAACAGACGATTGACGGAACATTAACGGAAGTATGTTGTTGATAGCAAATTTTGAGTCTAGGTATCATATTGATACCATTGTGAGTCCAGGTATCAAACTGGCCGATGCACAAGAGTTGAGGGACCGTTGGTTCATTTTTCTCATCAAAATAAAAAAAGTAGAAGCCTCCTCGAGAACCACGACTCTTCTCCTTTCCTTTTTCTTCGTCTCTTTCTCTATTGGTTCCCTTCTTCTTCGACTATTCTTCACTTCTTCTGGTTCATCTCTTCTTCTTCTTCATCTTTTTTTCTTTCTTCTTCCTCTCAATTTCTTCACTTGGCTTATAGATCTAAGGTTTATGAACCTCAAGATTTATAGATATGGGGCTCATTAACCTTTAGATGAAAAAAAACTGCATATTGTACTACTGGATTTTCGCCAGATCATCGCGAGATTTCGTTCATCGCCTCTGAATTTCGACAATCGATGTGTCAAAATACCAACTGATACTGACAGTTTAACTCGGTAAACCGAGGTTTCGGTAACCTAAACTTCCGGCATGGTATCGGTTTCAATTCTGGTGAAACCAAAGACTTTCGGTCAGTATTCGGCTAACTCCAAAAATGTCAGCAACCGTGCCATAGCCAGCCCTAAATTGTATATGTGTGTGTGTGTGTGTGTGTTGTAAATCGATTAGGCAAATCTATCTCAGCTGCTATTTCAATACGATTAGGTTCACCTTCAATCTGCTAAAGTAGTATTTACATGCACACATTACTACATTAGCTTGTTGCTCTCATCCAACCCCAAAACTAAAGCCTTCTTATTGTAACACAAGGGGAAAGGAAGGGTTTTATAAACCATGATCCCTAAGATGCGCCACGTCGAAGCAGAGTGAAAGGGTGACCAACATCTTTGTGCCCACAAGTACTGCATAAGTGAAGCTTATCATCCCCAGTCGGCAGAGTCGGAAGAGCAGCCTGTACCTCAACAGATTCCAAGGAATAGTTTAGTCCATCTCTGATTCTCCTCCAGCAAAAGACTAGGCTGAGCTTGGATTCGACACTTGGATCAGTCTAGCTCCAAAACCTTGGTTGGTGTAGGGTAAGTATGTTCATCTTACTCAGCATCTTAGTCTTCAGTTGTTTCCCATTCGATTGCTCAGCATCACTCTCTCTCTCTCTCTCTCTCTCTCTCTCTCTCTCTCTCTCTCTCTCTCTCTCTCTCTCTCTCTCTCTCTCTCTCTCTCTCTCTCTCTCTGCCGTTGCTCTCTCAAACAGCGTAAAATGAAAGTTATTCATAAAGTGTAAAGTTTATTCAGGTGTTGAGCAATCAAGGGTAAACTGCAGGGTTGTCAACATTCAGTTGTCTGTTTCCTTTTCCATATGCTCTTAAAGAATAAACACGAGTAATTTTATTTTGTGCAAGGAGCAATTTGTTGTACTAAAAATAATCTATTTGTTCTATTATTATTGCTTTATCAGTAACCAAATGAGGCTTTACAGTTTCATGTACTCCTGGTAGCTTAAACAATGTCGACTTTTTCACTTTTAGGGTTTTGTGAGTTTTAGGTGAAATTTCTTGTTTGAAATCAGTAACTTTTTCCCTATTAAACTTATGTTTCCATCCATTCAAATTTAACTTAATGTTTTATTCCTTTTGGTTGATGTTAGTTAATTTGGCAACAAGGTGCTTGAAATGGCTACAGTGACCTACCCACCTCCACCACCATATTATAAGCTATACAAAAATTACTTGCATGATCCCAAATCAGCTCCTGAGCAGCCGCCATCAATTGAAGGGACATACATTTGCTATGTTGCTAATTACACCGTAAGCTTTTCCTATTCTTTACCTTCTTCTCCACATTTATATACAGATTGTAAATTTGACATGTAAAAGTTACTTTGTAGCTTAATCTTTGGATACCATAAATATTGTCGTAACTAGTTATATTATTTAATGAGTAAAACCCACCAATAGAGTCAAAACTTTTCTTCACCGGACAAAATGATACCCAACTTTCAAAAGTGATCAAAATGATACCTAAATTTTTAAAAGTGATCAAAATGATACCTAAATTTTTAAAAACAAATCAACTTGATACCCAACTTTTAAAAGTGATTAAAATGATACCTAAAGTTTTAAAAACAAATCAATTTGATACCTCGGTTTAATTTTTTGTAACTTTTTGTTAAAATTGATCACGTGTGGTGCAGTATTTTATGGGGTTATAATAAAATTTTACGCAAAAAACTATTTTTCAATTATTTTTTATTTTACTTTGTTAATTCTCTTCTTCTTCTTCTATCTCTGCCTCTCTCTCTCTTCCCATTTTTCTTTGTTTCTTTAGAAGTTGGGAAACATCCGAATTTTATTTGTTTCTACGATTGATGGTATAATTGAAATTGAATGGAAGATTTTTTTTTTAATTCTATAGAAGAAGAAGATTGGGTTATAGATGATTGATGGCCCTCTGACCACAAATCACTTTTGTGCTTGATTCTGCATTTGATTTAACAAAGAAGTTAAAAAAAAAAAGGGCTAAATACTGACTACTACGTAGTTTGGGTCCAAAATCAATTCAATCTCTAAACTTCTAATTTCATCAAGAACACCCCTGCACTTTCAATTTTGAACTAATAGATCCAATTTGTTAGCCTTCAGACAATTGAGTCATTTAACTTGTTGACGTGACTCATATATGGCCTATGTTTTATGATGTGGTGTTGAGGTGGCCTGCATAGTCAATTTTGGAGTGAGTCCTACTAGTAGAAATCTATTAAATAAATAGTTTTTCAACAAATAATCCAACTATAACTTGAACTCATAATAGAATATTAATGAATTGGACCTATTAGATCAAAATTGAAAATACAGGGGTGTTTTTATTGAAATTAGAAGTCCAGGGACTGAATTGATTTTGGACCTAAACCACAGAGTAGTAACTAGTATTTAGCCCTAAAAAATAAACTGAGGTATTGAATTGATTTGTTTTTAAAACTTTAGGTATCATTTTGATCACTTTTGAAAGTTGGGTATCAAGTTGATTTGTTTTTAAAAATTTAGGTATCATTTTGATCACTTTTAAAAATTTAGGTATCATTTTGATCACTTTTGAAAGTTGGGTATCATTTTGTCCGGTGAAGAAAAGTTTTGACCCTAGTGGTGGGTTTTACTCTTGTTTAATTTATTTGTTTGAAGAATGTAATACGTCATTTACTTCCTTAGGCCAGGAATGCAATATTAATGCATTTGAAGTAGCAGGTTTTGAATTTTAACTATTCAGTTGTGGATTATCAGCTTTAATAAAATAAACTTATTCTATTTTTAACAAAGTTTCATGTTTATTTCATATAGACAGATAACCTGCTTCCAAGCTTGGAAGAACAGGGAGTGCGTCAACTATACCCAAAAGGCCCAAATATTGGTACGTCTACTTCCAGAAGAAAGAATCTTTATTAAGACAAAAGCTATAGGGTACATGCCATGGACAAGTAGTTCACACTAGTTTAGTGTTTGTGTCCTGTGAAAAAACCTACCTTTGATACATAGGAATTCATTTGAACATCAAGATTCAATCACCTATATATATAGCAGATTCTCCTTAGGGTCAGTGGAATTAGGTAATTAGTATTTTTAATAAAAAAAGTTAATAAGACTCTTCTCTGGTAAGCTAGGACACCGATACTATGCTGGGGATCTTCACTTGTGTTACAAGGCTGAGAGGCGTTCAAATATGTTACATATATAGAAAATTCTTGGCAGGAACTATTGAATGTAAAGGCAAGAGAAGTAGCAACATTTAGGATATGTTCATCCACATCTCCAACTTATTAACCTATTTTTCTAGCCGGGAATGCATTCATCCATACTAGCTATTGTTCATCCACGTGCTGCTTACGTATGCCATGACCATATAAAGAAATGAAGCCATTTCTCATATCAACTTTATATAGGTATTGATGTGTTTGATTGAAATGATGTGGATTCATATGAATTAACTTGCCATACAAAACTTAAAGCTCAGGTGTAAAAAAATGTATATATGCCATGACCAGATAGTGAAATGAAGACATTTCTCATTTCAACTTTATATGGGTATTGATGAGATTGATTGACTTGGTGTGGATTATTTTGAATTAACTTACCATGCAAAACCTAAATCACTTGCATATGCTCATGAATAAATTTTGTCCTCTTGTTGTTGTAGATGCTGGGCAAGGATCTTTTGGTGGTTGTTTGGGATTCCGGGAAGCTCTTGGTTCTCTCTTTCTGCAACGAAATGCACAGGTATATAAGCATTTTCTTGCTTCTGTAACAATAGAACGAAAAGCTTAAACAGTGAGCATTTGCAGAGTCCAGAGTTATATACAAATGGACCTATATAACCACATCCTTACCGATTAACCTCATTTTCTTGCGTCTCTGCTGCTTATTCTTATCACACTTCAAAATGTTTGTGTAGATTTTTTCCTGTGACACACGGTCAACTTTCTAATCCTGGAAACTCAAGGAATCAGCTTGCAAGAATGTTAGCAATTGATTCAAGGTAAGTCACCATTGCTTTGTAAGTTTGAGAAAGGCAGATTTATAAGATGCCGTTTTCTGCTGATGAAATTCTCTATTTGATTTTTTCTTGTGGCTATTTTCTTAAGTAGCTCTGTATCAGGAAAGGAAATATCTAGGAAATTATATTTTGATTAATGATAGCTTAGAAATAGTTCATCTTTTTTCATGCAACTTTGATGCATCGATTTATGTTGGGCTTTTGTTGTCTTTGTTTATTCCTGGTGTAATTCTTTAATCATTATCTTCATTGATTTCTGGTACTCTCTCTCTCTCTCTCTCTCTCTCTCTAATTTCGGGAAGATCCAGGTACTCTCTCTCTCTCTAATTTCATCTTTTTCATTGATTTCTCTGTTTCTTTCATATCAACCAAATATATCATTTATCCATACGATTTTTCCTATAACACAATTAGGGTGAGGTTTTCTTGTTGCAGTTAGGGTCGTAATTTCTGTATATAATCTTGTTTTCGGGTTTTATTATCATATGGGTTTGTAGTTATCTCAGCCTATGGTTTTTTTTTTGTTTGGTTGTGTTTTATTTGGGACTGAATGATTTCTGGGTGTTGTGAAGATTTGATAGCTAGGGTTAGGGTTTCTATTTGTTTTTTCAGTTAATGTTCTTGTTAAATAAAATCTCTGATTTTTTTTTTCTTCCAGAAATGGGGCCTCTTGACAACAATATAGACGAGATTTTCAATCAATGATTTTCCCTTTCCCATGGCTTAAAGGAGTGATTTTTCATTCCTAATTGTGTGGTTAAACCATTATGTCATTAGTTTTCTTTCTGTGCCGTCCTATTAGTGTACATGGTGTCTCGTATTGTTCAGCAATTCTGTTGCTGTACAAGAATTCAATCAATGATCAGGTTAATTTGTGTAGTCGCTACTCGGAAAAGTGAACTGATTGATATACATGATGGCAAAAAAGCTTATTGTTATCAAAGAACTACTTATCATGATGAAAGCAGTAGATGTATAATGTGAAATTTTATGATCAAGCATGGTTTTTGGCCTCTGATATCTGCTGTTTCCTTGAAATTATCCTTCCTTTATATGCAGCCATGTAATATACCCTTGTTTTCAAGATAAGGAAGGCATTCTTCCTGATCAACAGAGATTGATTTTTGCCGGTTAGCAATTGGAAGATGGAGAACTCTTGCAGATTATAACATCCAAACAAAGTCACTCTTCACCTGGTTTTGAGGCTGTGGAGAGGAACTATGATTAAGGTGAAGACTCTTACCTGGAAAGAAATTGAGATTGATATTGAACCGACTGACACCATTAACCGAATCAAGGAAAGGGTTGAGGAGAAAGAGGGAATTCCTCCGGTGCAACAAAGGTACTTTTTTCTCCTTCTCAGATTCAATTTATCGAAAGTTATAACTTACTTGAACTTGAGTTATGTCTGGTTTTGTACTTTTGTCTAGCATCAGTATGCATTACATGTTAATAAAGTGAACTCTTAGTTTAGTTATTTTTCATGCCTTATATCATCCATGCAAATATAACATTGTTTATGCTTGCTTGCCTATGGAGTTTCTATGAATTGAAGAAGAAATATGATTGATCTGTTTCAGAAATTTGGTTGCAAAATGTGGCAGTGAGTAATGCATTGGTTAGTTTGGTTTTCTTTCACCACTATCATAAGTTGTATCAGCATTGGCTCATTCTTTACTTCAGAAAGGCTCTTATGGTTTTCCGTAGAACTAGATCTGTTCAGTGGCCAACATTATCTTGACCACTGAAGGTTGGTCGACTTATGGTTAACTTTGCTGCAATTCCTGTTTGGAAATATTAGCTGCTCCGCCTCCGTATCTTGGTTACCATACAAAGCGAGGAGGCCTTTAGAGTTCATTATTTGGTCAAATTTTCAAAATTCCGATATTGCCCTTGATATTTCCCACGATTTACAGAGTAACAGAAAGGGGACTGATGGTTCTGGCTTTTGCTGCACAGAAAAAACTACTTCTGTCTTTTAATTCGAGGCAGAGGAGAGCGTTTAGAGCGGTAGGGTTGAATAATTATGGGTCCTGGGTACTGGAGATTGATGATTAGGGTTCTTGATGGGAGAGATTATTAGGTGAAAGAGTGATTTTTTTTTTTGAGAAGAAGGTGAAAGAGTGATTGAGGAGCAAAAAAATGCGAAAGCCTTTCAAGGATTCGCTTAAGGCGCTTGAAGCTGATATTCAGTTTGCCAATACTTCGAAAGACTCTTTTTAATCTTTTCTTTTGCTCAATCTTCATGATGCAGGACAAGTAGCAAAAGAACTCCAATACTAGGGTTTATTTGCAGCAGTCTCAATTGTTAGAAAGAAAAGGGTTTTAGAATAAGAAACTTAAGAAGAAAAGGGATAAAACCACTAGCATCACACCAGTAGGGTTCCTAGGCATCACACCCAGAGAACTTAGGCATCACACCCAGAGAACTTAGGCATCACACCTAAAGTTAGGTTGCATCACACAAACCTGGAGAGAAGCAACAGCTTTCAATTTTTATTAACTCAAATCTGCCAATAAAAGACTACAAAGGCCTCTATATATAGGGAGGCTCAGCCAATTCTAGAATAACTAGGAATATCCCTATGCTTAAAAGAATCCTAAAGAAATAATCCTAATAATAATAAGAATCCTAATAATAATAACCTAGATTTATTTGAACTACTTTCCAAATCCTGACTAAAAATATTCTGGTCGTATTCTTCATCACTTCATCCATAGTTCATTTCTGTCTGTTGATTACATGGATTGATTCTGGGTCATACCAAAGTTTGTTTATTTGTCATGATTTTAATGGAAATTGGTAATCTTGGGAATTTGATCTGTCTAGTTTTGCTTTCGTAATTTTAGTTTGCTGTATCTTTCATGCAAGATTAGCTTTATAGTTTGTACAGGTTGAACATCTGGGTAATTGTGTAGATGATTCTGCTCTTACTCACAATTCACAATTGCTTATGAATTGTGTGCTGAATTCTATAAAGGAGTGAAAAGTTGATTTGTGCTGATAAAAAAGAGTATTAGAAGGGTTTGAGGAATTGAGCTTACTTCAGCCACAGACAAGCATGCTATGATTTTGTATTATAATTCATATCATTTTACAATCTCATTAAAAGTATCCTATTTCAATTACAATATGAAACAGAAATCCATTCAGAAGCCAAAATCAGAACAGTCATCTAGAGTCGATGTGTGGTAATTTTCTTTTAGTTCTTGCTAATAGTTTTTTTCCAAGTGCTGTGTAAGTTAACTACAACTAAAGTGATCCATGGAATTTGAACCATTAATCACTTATTGTTTGTTGGGGTTATAGGCTGTCCATATGTTGTATATATGTTGATTCATGACTTGGTAATTACTCAAGAAGTGTGATAACTGGGGTAAGGTGAACATATATATAAAATCAGAAAGCTAGCTTACTAATTATGTTTTTGTTTTTCATGTTTGTTAGATTTGAAAGGTCTAGACTTCAACCATGCTCCATATTTACCAGGTTGGGATCTGAAACCATGAGTCCTCACATGTTTCTTCATGTTTATGCTTTCAAATGTAGAGATTTGAAACCATGCGTCCTTTTTTTGTTGAGTCACACAGAACTTCCCTTTTGATTGATCTCTGGATATGCAACTACAATGTTTTGACCTGAGTGAGTAGTTCTTTTTGTAGGCAGTGGAGGGGGAAAAAAAAGATATGATTTTCTGTTTCCAGATTTATAGCAGATGTTCTGTTGGATTTTGCATCGATTGTATATTTTGTTCACTGTTGTGAAACTATATGGCTGTTGCATGATCTAAGTTTTGAGAATTTGTATTTGAAATAAGTGGTACAGTTAACTATCTCTTATATAGAGGAAAGTGTTTTCATATCCATTACAGAATTTTGATTAATGAATGACATGAGTCTTTGGATAACAGAACCATTAAAAACTTTAGCATAATGTCATTCTCCTAGAACACTATATAGAGGAAAAATATTTAACACTTTGAATCATATAGGTCTGAATCAATAGTGTCAAATATTCTTATCATATATACCTGCTAAGATAGAATAGAAGCTGTCTAGAAATTTAATCTGATCGGTTACTCTAATACTGTCTAGAAATCTAATCTGATCGGTTACTCTAATACTGTCAAGAAATATAATTCTATATATTTTTTGTTAAAGACTACATGGAAATAGGCAACTGCTGAAAATAAAAAGAAAATACTTTCCGTTACTATGATTGAACTCATGGAAATACAATTGCTTAAAGAAACTACTTTGAGTTTCTTGAATTTTGCCCCAATTAAATTTTGCTGTACTTTTGCAAATTGGGTCAAGCTGTTTAAATTTCTTGATTGATTATTCGCAGGTACCAGCTCTGGAGCACAATGTAAAGATACAAAAATGTACTAGCAGTGGCTCTTTATGTGCGAAACTGGATTGTGCTAACAGCAGCCATTCAATTGCTGATGAAGGTACTTTTGTCAATAATAATAAGTCTGAAAGATTGGGGAAAGAGGTTCCACTGAGTAAAGCTTTGATTTGGGGAGGTGGGAGTAAGAGGAAAATGAAAAATGTAATGAGAAGCAAGGCAAGTAGCAGCTCCTTATTTGAGAAATAGTTACGAATTCTGACTGTTGTATAAGTGGTTGAGTAATTCTGACTGTTGTGCCTTTAACCACATAAAAAAGATGGACAATATAAATAATCATGATAATTAAAACAAAAGTTAATCGCACACGTGAGCAATGCACTTCCGCACGCACGTAAGCGTGTGTAGGAAGGCTAGTATGCTCATCAACTTGACAACTGTTTGGGATATCACCTGTATTTTGATTTTAATAGCCTAAGAAGACTTGCTAGAATAAAGTTTTATTAAGCAGCATGATTGCTGCATTGTTATTATTGTCTTATTAATAGCTTCACTTGTTTACAGTACTGGCCAATTTTCAAGAGATCAGCATCTAATGAGTTTTAAATCTTTGCAGGCTTATTTATGCTGGCAAGCAGCTTGGAGATGACAAAACTGCTAGACTACAACATTGAGGGTGGCTCTGTCTTTCATTTATTGCTTGCACTACGTGGTGGTAGCCTATAGATTGTATCATAGTATTGTATCTATTAATGTTCAGGCAAACTCTTTTGTGAAGGCTTTATCGAGTCTTGATACTCCAAAACATCTGAGTTGCCATGACAAGTGGGTTACTTTGGACATAAGTATCGGTGTTACATATTGCACTCTACCGTTCTGCTCTGTTATGTTCACTATAATGCTCCGGTGCTTTTACTTTATACAAGCTTAGCTTCACTTGGGCAACCAATTTTATCAATCCTGATTACAATTGTTTTCTGCTTGTGGATATTCTATAAAACTTGGTGACATGTACTCCATATGCTACTTGTGTGTCTGGAAATTAGATGAAGTATATACCTTTCAGAAGGAATGTGATAATTCTACCTAGTGTATCTATCTAAGAAGGGAACTGTTATCATACTTGAAAAGTCAATCTACACTCTTTCCAAACCGGCTGTTTAGAGTTGAAAGCGTGTGATTTAGAATTCACATTCTCAGAGATGGTAAACTGAAATGATTCGACAATGGAATTATAATAGTATAGTAATCAGGGCGATTGAAGTCACACAGATCTGTTGTTAACTTTTGGTTAATAACGATCTAAAGTTGGCCTAGATGAGGTTATAACTTGGCACAAGACAGAACATGTTATTTTAAGAATGGTGAGAATGATTGTAGATGGTAGCACAGAGAGGAAACATAACATTCATTGTATCAAATTTGAAATTAGAAATTTAAATCGACTGCTCATGGTCATTTTTAGAAATAGACTAATAGAGCTGAACTTTTATTTGGAGAAGTTGGTCCATGCTCTCTCACACAAGCAGCATACATTTTTAACAGCATTTGCATCCCTGTATAACACATTATATTACAAGCTTTGCATTTTTTTTCTTCAGGCACAGAAATCTTCCAGCTTTGGAACTAATCCTTCTTGAAAACCAGAAATTCAGCAACACTAACTATCAGAACCACTGACCACGTTGAGTGTGACTTGTCCCCTTTTTCCTTCCACCCAGTTTTCCAGCTGGTTGCAGAAAGATGGGACTTGGGTGGAAAGACTTCCACACAAGTGTCATCGTTCACCTTGTCAATCTCATAACCTAGAAGAGTAGGTCAGTGTGTCTGAAGTATTGCCTAAGCCAGAAGACTACAAGTCAATCCAACTACAAATCTCAGAAATTTGAATGCGATACCTATCAGAACTCAATGTACTGAAACACTTGATGGAACCTCACAGCACGCATCTACTTTCATTGTGTCTTATTTTTCCTGGTAATTACAGAGACATAGGAGAAGACTTGAAAGTCAAGCCAATCCCAGATTATCTCATGGAGGCATTCTTTTTTTTTGTTCCCCAATTCCAAGTACCTTCTAAAAGCCACCACAACCATCAACACTTAGTTAAAGCCCTCACTGCATTTGTGCTTGTGTCTAAAAATTTGTTAAAAGAAATGACAATTTTTTACCTCCATCTCTTCCTTTTGCTAGGGAAGAAACTCCAAACTCATGGAGGCAATTTCTCCATTTCCTGCATGTATATGACTGCCGGACTGAGACAGTCTCAACCAAGTCTTCCGAATACACCATAAACACACCCATCTGAGGCAATTTCTCCAGACTGAGACGTCTATTATTACTTTGAATGCATTGACTCATTCATTCTCAAATACACCACAAAAAACTATGAAGAAAATAAATTGCTACAATTGTAGCTATCAAAATAATTCATCATGAGAAATACCTCTTTCCCAGCGTCTCATTTTTCTTGGAAGTTGCCCATCGATAGAGATGAAGGACTACTTCAAAGTCAAGCCTGGTACAGATATTATGGACGCATTTTCCAATTCAATGACCTATTAAAAGCCACCACCAGTCCACAACCATTACCAGTTCCCAATTATCACTTTCCCACACTACATTTGTGCCTGCGTCAAGACCTTTGCTTAAAACATGCCAACTCTGTTCCTCCATTTCTTCCTTTTCTTATTCACCACCACTGTTACTAACCTCATCCCCGCAGTTCACAGCAACTGTATTGAAGCCGAGAAACAATCATTGCTCCATTTCAAGAAAAGTCTTGAATTTAATTCTTCCAAATCCACCAAGCTTATCACATGGAATTCGAGTACTGACCGCTGTTCTTGGCTCGGTGTAACTTGCAGCACCAATGGGCGTGTTGTCGGACTTGACCTCAGCCGGGAGTTTGTCTCATCCAGCATTGACAATTCTAGCAGTCTTTTCCAACTTCAACACATTCAGAGCCTCAATTTAGCCTATAACAACTTCTATGGCTCTTCAATTCCATCTGCAATTGGAAAGCTTGCAAATTTGAGGTATTTGAATTTAAGGGCAGCTAATTTTTCTGGGCAAATTCCCATTGAGGTTGCATGCTTGAAAAGGTTGAAGGTTCTTGATGTCTCTGACAATGACATTTCCAAGGATGGGGGGTTAAAATTTGAGAAGCCGCAAACTCCCATTGAGGTTGCATGCTTGAAAAGGGTGAAGGTTATTGATCTCTCTGACAATGACATTTCCGAGGATGGGAGGTTAAAATTTGAGGAGCTGAATTTAGGCACTTTAATCCAGAACCCTACAGAGCTTACAGAGTTAAATCTTGATGGTCTAGACCTATCAGCTGAGGAATCTGACTGGTACCAAACCATATCATCTTCAATTTGGACCTTGGTCCTAATTTTATTATGTTTAAGAGCCTTAATCCTTTGTTTTGTCCAGAAGTAAGTTGAATTGATTGTGCTGTCAATCTTATCTGCCAGCCTGGGTCTTATGTACTGAGTCGATTCGCTCTTCCCTTCTGCTTTGCTACTACCTATTATGTACTGGCCTCTGTTGCCATTCTACTTAATCAAATGAAATATAAAGCTTTTCCAATTTCTTTCAATTTTTCTTCTATTCTCTGTATGTTTCCAGTTCTAGGTACTTAATATCTGGTATCAGAGCCTTGCGCTCATGCCAAAGCCGAAAGGCGGTAGTGGTCCGTCCTCCGGTGACCCGTGACTTAACGGCGACGGAGTTGGATTATCTCGCTCAGCAATCGCTGTTTGACTCTCAGATTCAAACTCTGTGGAGGAGATTCGTGATGCTCAAGAGTCACTTGGTGCTCAAAATGCTGAAATCCAGGGTAGAAACGCTGAGATGCAGGATCGGTTGCTTCGTCATCAGCTTCGGCTTGCTTCTTTACGACCGGAGACCGATCTAAATTCACCGAACAATCTTCGTTTTGGCTCTCTACCTATCTCTGAAGGATTACTTTCCTCAGAACCTCTTCCAATAGCTGGCGTGGGAGCATTAAGCACTATGTCTGAAGGGGCTCCTACTGGGTTGAGAGCAGCGATACGATCGATAATGTCAAAGCCAAGATCCAGGTACTCTCTTTTCTCTCTCTCTAATTTTGAACTTTTTCATTGATTTCTCTTTTGTTTCATATCAACCAAATATATAATTTATCGAAACGATTTCCTACAACACAATTAGGGTGTGGTTTTCTTGTTGAAGTTGGGATTGTAATTTGTGTATATAATCGTGTTTGTCAGGTTTTTTTAATCAGATGGGTTTGTAGTAGTCTCAGTTTTTTTTTTTGGTGTGTTTTTATCTGGGACTGAAGATTTTTGGGTGTTGTGAAGAGAAGTTGGTCTTGGAAGAATTTGATAGCTAGGTTTAGGGTTTCCGAATTGAGCTATTGGCCTGTCTATTTGATTGTTCAGGTTTATTTTTATTGTTAAAGAAAATCTCTGATTTTTTTGCCAGAAGTTGGGCCTTTTGAGAGATAAAGGGATATAGACTTGATTGCCAATCAATGATTTTCCCTTTCCCATGGCTTAAAGAGTTACCGTTGATTTTTCATTTCTGATTGTATGGTTAAACCTTTATGTCATTAGTTTTCAGTTTGTGCTGTCCAATTAGTACGTGCACATAGTGTTTCGCATTGTTCAGCAATTCGGTTGTTGTACAAGTATTTGATCAAGAGAAAATATTTCAAACGGTACCCGAATTAAGGCCAACTCCTAACTTCAGTACCCGACTATGCAAAACTATAACTTTGGTACCCCAAGTTTGAAGCTCGACCTAAGAATGGTACACGCCATCCATCACAGCATTAAGTCTTTGCTACGTGGCAAACCATGAGGGCCCACTAGTCCACAACCATTTCCAGTTCCCAATTATCAGTTTCCCACAGTACATTTGTGCCTGCGTCTAAACCTTTGCTTAAAACATGCCCACTCTGTTCCTCCATTTCTTCCTTTTCTTATTCACTACCACTGTTACTAACCTCATCCCCGTAGTTCACAGCAACTACATTGAAGCCCAGCAACAATCATTGCTCCATTTCAAGAAAAGTCTTGATGTAACTCATTCCAATCCCACCAAGCTTATCACATGGAATTCGAGTACCGACTGCTGTTCTTGGCTCGGTGTAACTTGCAGCACTAATGGGCGTGTTGTCGGACTTGACCTCAGCGGAGAGCATTTCTCCAACCGCAACATTGACAATTCCAGCAGTCTTTTCCAACTTCAACATCTTCAGAGCCTCAATTTAGCCTATAACAACTTCTTGGGCTCTTCAATTCCATCTGCAATTGAAAAGCTTGCAAATTTGAGGTATTTGAATTTAAGTGAAGCTTTTTTTTTCTGGGCAAATTCCCATTGAGGTTGCACGCCTGAAAAGGTTAGTAGTTCTTGATCTCTCTACGTATTACTCGAGTGAGAACCTTCATCTTTCTATCGTTCAGCTCTCTATGTACTCGGGTGGGGAGTTAAAACTTGAGAACCCAAATTTAGGCACTTTAATCCAGAACCTTACAGAGCTTACAGAGTTAAATCTTGATTCTGTAAAGATATCAGGACAGGGGAGTGACTGGTGCGAAGCCATATCATCTTCACTGCCAAATCTGAGGGTGTTGAGCTTGTCTGGTTGTGCTCTTTCAGGCCCTATTTGTGAGTCCCTTGCAAAGCTTCAATCTCTGTATGAGATTGACTTGGGAAATAACTCGTTCTATGCTCCGGTTCCAAGATCCTTTGCCAATTTTTCAAACTTGACTTCCTTGTGCCTTCATGATTTTGATTTGCTCGGAACATTTCCTAAAGAGATCTTTCAGATACCTTCCCTAAAAACCATTGGCGTTTCTGGTAATTTTGCTCTTCATGTTTCCTTTCCAGAATTTCCAAAAAATGGGTCTCTTCGATCCTTAATTGTAGGCAGCACAAGTTTTTCAGTTGACCTACCTAACTCTATTGGAAATCTTAAGATGTTGTCAAGCATAGATATTTCAAATTGCAGTTTCACTGGATCATTTCGCAAGTCGATTGAAAACCTCACACAATTGGCTGACCTAGACATGTCAGGGAATAGGTTTAATAGTCCCATTAGTTCTATTCACTGGGAAACCCTTGTTAATCTGGAAATCCTCAATTTGAGAAACAGTCAACTCTATGGGACTATTCCCTCATCTGTTGTTTCTCTTCCCAAAATGAAAACATTAATACTATCCAACAATCGGTTCTCGGGTCAAGTCCCTGAATTTTCCAATACCTCTTCGCCCTTACTTGGCACCCTTGGTTTGGAAAACAACAATTTGGAAGGACAAATACCAACATCTATCTTCAATCTTCAAGGGCTTATATTTCTCAATCTTTCTTCAAACAACTTCAGTGGCTTCTCTTTTAATGGTCCTCAGGTGCCTAGAGATCTTTGGTCACTTGATCTTTCCCACAATAGCTTGTTGTTTAATTACAGTGGTACCAATTCCTCATCCCTTCAGATGAGGATCTTGTCATTGGCTTCTAACAAGTTGAGAGCATTCCCAGATTTCTTAAGAAATCAGTCCACATTTTATGACTTGGATCTTTCAAACAACCAGATTCAAGGCGAGATACATAACTGGATTTATAGTCTCAAATCTCTTGATTCCCTTGATCTTTCTACCAACTCCTTGGTGACTCTAGAAGCTCCTCTTCCTAATTCCACTTCTGCTTTATCTTCTCTGGACCTTCATTCCAACAAACTTCAAGGTATCCATTCCTCATATTCCTTCCTTCAGCTTGATCACTTGGGATTAGCTTCTAATAAGTTGACAACATTCCCAGATTTCTTGAGAAATCAGTCCACATTATATGACTTGGATCTTTCAAACAACCAGATTCAAGGCGAGATACCTAACTGGATTTTGAGTCTCAAATCTCTTGATTCCCTTGATCTTTCTGGTAACTCCTTGGTGACTCTAGAAGCTCCTCTTCTTTTCTGGACCTTCATTCCAACAAACTTCAAGGTATCCATTCCTCATATTCCTTCCTTCAGCTTGATCACTTGGGATTAGCTTCTAACAAGTTGACAACATTCCCAGACTTCTTGAGAAATCACTCCCATTTAACTGACTTGGACCTCTCAGACAACCAGATTCAAGGACAGATACCCAATTAGATTTGGATTTTGGATTCTCTTCAAAAACTAAATCTTTCTTGTAACTCCTTGGAAAGTTTAGAAGCTCCTCTACCTCATTTAACCATTGTTCCGTTATCGGTTGATCTTCATTCAAACCAGCTTCAAGGACATTTCCCCTTGTTTTTAAGTAGTAGTTATCAAGATTATTCACGAAATAATTTCAGCTCTAGTATACCAACTGACATTAGTGACTTCATTTATGGGTCTTACCTTTCTCTTTCAAGCAATAACTTTCACAGGGCCATTCCAAAATCAATATTCAATGCAAGGGGTGGGGTTCTTGATCTGTCCAATAATTCCTTGAGTGGAAACATTCCCCAATGCTTGACTCAATCACTTTCGCATTTGGTCATTGATTTGAGAAGAAACAAAATTAGTGGCACAATTCCTGATAATTTTCTCAAGGGTTGTGAGCTAAGAAATCTAGACCTCAGTAACAATCAGATGCAAGGCCGGTTTCCGAAATCTCTTGTCAACTGCTCAAGGTTAGAGGTTTTAAACATTGGAAACAATAACATAACTGATACTTTTCCATGCTTTCTAATGAGCTTATCCACCTTACGTATCCTTGTTTTGCGGTCCAACAAGTTTTATGGATGCATTGGATGTCCCAAGACCAATGACACCTGGTCTGTGCTTCAAATAATAGATTTAGCTCACAACAATTTCAGAGGTGATATGCCAGGAAGATTGTCACTGACATGGCAGGCTATGGTGTCTAATGAGGATGAATCTCCAACTAACCTTGGATTCTTTTATCAGCCGGGCAGGAATTATACATGTAATGTGTATAAGAGAGTTTGTCATACGCATTCGTATGATGTTTCTTCGTATTATGCAATTTATTATAGAGATGCAATTACAACTATCATCAAAGGTTTAGAGTGAGATGTGGTTAAGATTCTAACTATATTCACCTTGATTGACTACTCCTCCAACAAATTCAACGGATCAATACCTGAGGAAATCGGAGAGTTGAAATCACTATATGCCCTCAACTTATCAGGTAATGCTTTCACTGGAAAAATCCCATCATCATTTGGTAAGATGCTACAATTGGAGTCCTTAGATCTTTCAAAGAACTACTTGAGCAGCCAAATTCCCCCCGAGTTTGCAGATCTCAATTTCCTTTCGCACTTGAATGTCTCATATAATCAACTGACTGGAAGGATCCCAACCAACACTCAGTTTTCGACATTTCCAAGTACCTCATTCGAGGGTAATAAAGGATTGTGGGGGCCTCCTCTGACATCGGATACAACAATCGTATTGCCACCTCCAAAGTTTAATGGAAGCTCAAGTAATCCGAATTCAGGAGATGAGATTGATTGGAATGTTATCAATGCTGAAATTGGATTTACATGTGGGTTTGGAATTGCCGTCGGGTCACTTTTGTTTTGCAAGAGATGGAGGAAATGATACTACAGAGCAGTGGCGGATCCAGGATCCGAGACTTGTCTAGGCTAATTAGAAGTACACTAATCTTTTTTTTTCTTTTTTTTGAGGTTTGGAACCCACATGAAAACAGAATTACCAAAAGCAAATCCTAAACAAGATCGCAGTCTAAAATTTGAATTGATGTACTGGAATATAGAGCAAAGCATGTTAAAACCACACACATCCTAAACAAGATCGCAGGTCTAAAATTTGAACTGATGCGCTAGAATACTTCATAGGAACACACTAAAGGAGTTAACTTGCTGGTGTTTTACACAGTTTATATAAAGATTAAGGTACCTCTCGGTTTATTAAAGATTTTCATCCAATATTTATTGCCTCTACCAAGCATATCCTAGTGCATACACTTCTTTGATTACACATTTGAAGAGAAGCGGGGGAACCACAGATTTATATGGAAAACGGTGCACCGTGTATTGACAAATTGATCATAACTCAATAGCTATCTAAAGTATAGCCTCACACTATGATTTATAAGTATAGCATCAATTCACACTACAAATTATGATGATTACCTTAGCAGTAGCTTGAATCTCTCTGTAGGTCATATCAAGAGCAAGTGCATAACCTTAAACAATGTGATTGTCACTAATCAGATTCCAACTCAAACAAGATCATCTCTTTAAAATCAAATTAACACAAGAATCAATCGATTAGTAAATACAGCAATCAATACAAGAAATTACCACCAACGTACTCCATGGCCTTGGCCTGAGGAACATCGCGAGCTTTCTTGGATATGATGACAGCAGCTCCACGCCTCCACCTCATGGTCCAACGACTCCAGAGGGTGAGGGATTTCGATGGTGCCTCCGTTTTCCAAGTAAGAAGACATCGGTTTGAGAAAAAGCACAGGCTCCTTCACGGATCATCCGAATCAAGATTGGAAATTGAGACGGAAAATGAGATGCAGAAAAGAGTGGAAAGAGAAGAAAAGAGGGGACCTTGGGGACGGCGTTGCCGAGTTCTTTGGCTTGGGCGGCATAGTTTCTGCCGCCACTGACCTATTGAGGTCTGAGTAGTGAGCTGCTGTGGGCTGTGGCTGTGGGAGTACGCGACCTGCAGACCTGCAGATAAGTTTTTTTTTTTTTCTTTGGCTAGTATGGGCTAAAGGTAAATATATACATATAGTTAAGGGTTTTTAGCCCAAAATATTGTCTAGGCTTCGGCCCATAGAGCCTGCCACATGGATCCGCCCCTGCTACAGAGCCATGTTTAACATCCTGTTCAAGATATTCCCTCAGCTAGAACACAGATTTGGTAATCACAGAATGCATGTTTACATAAATCAAAGGTATTGGAGACGTTGAAATGGTTAGGCAGACCAAGCATGTAGCTCAACTCCATTACGCTGGAGACTCCCCAAGTGTTTTTTCATCACATGATTATAATGTAGTTGTTTTTTTTCTTTTGTCGTAATTTTTTTTTTTGGTCTGGTGTTGTAATTGTTGTTGCAATGTAATCACTTTACGTTTTTAACATTTATGAAATATTGTGTAGTGTGAGCATGTAATTGCTATGTTTTGTGATTTGGTGATTGTTTTCAAATATCCTACCTTCTGTACAAGGTTGGGGCCAAGATTTTCTCTTTGTGATCAAGGCAATGCCAACTTCTAGTGAAACTGCAACTTGCTCAAGAGCCCAAAACCGCCGGAAAGCAGTAGGCCCAAAAGGCCGGTCATTGTACAAAGCAGGTAGAGCAGCTCCAACAGATTCCCTATATTTTGATTGTTCTCTACTTTAGGGAAAAATAAGCCTCTTTTGCTCCAACAGATTCCCTATAACTATCTCTATTTTAGGGAAAGTGAGGAGAGAGAAAACCAAATTCCCTATATTTACAGCAAACTCCAAAATTTTAAAGAAGAATATGGAGATTTTATAGATTACTGTAAACTAAAGAATCTGTTGGAGTTGGAGAAGAAAAATAGGCTAAAGGTTTGACTTTTGCTTCTCTATAATACAAAAATTATAGGGAAGCTGTTGGAGTTGCTCGTACAAGAAGTAAAATATCCGTCGTTGGCTTGGAGCCTTCGACACATAAGCAATCAACCATGTTCCTCTCTCTCTCATTTCCCTATTCCTGAGACCAACAACCAAATTGGGTATGCATCTTTTCTGTCTCTCATTTTGTTTCTGAGTTGGTTTCTGCAATAGGGTCATTGTTTTCTGGCTTTTGTTTCCAAAACTTAGCCCTTCAAAGTTCAAATTGCTTCAATTTCTTGTGATTGCGAAATTATGAGGGCTACGAAATCTGAAGCTAATTGCCTCTCTCCCTTTTACTTCAAATTTCCTAGGTTGGGTTTGGTATATCTAATTGGGTATGTGATTTCCGGGCCATTCAATATTCAATGTATTCAATGATGAGTGATGTTGGTTCTTGTCCGGCCACATTTAGTGCCACTGTTTATGCTACTCCTAGTGCAGCTACTAATACCGAGAAAGAGAATAGAGAACAAAAAGCTCCAATGTGGCAATTTGGTGGCTTTCATTTTATTTTTTTGGGGTCAAAGCGATGGTTTTGCTTGCCAAGATAGATATGCTACTTGAACAAACAACGTAATTTTGAAAATTATTCATACAGTGTTATGGTTTATTCAGGTCCTGAGCAATCAAAACTACAGAGTTGTGAAATTTCAGTTTTCTGTTTTCTTTTCTATGTGTTCTTAAAGAACAAACACAAGTAATTTGATTGTGCGGGAGGAGCAATTTGCTGTACTAAAAATAATCTATTTGTTTTATTATTTTTGCTTTATCAGTAACCAAATGTGGCTTTACAGTTTCATGGACTCCTGGTTATTAGTTAGCTTAAACAATGACGACTTTCTCACTTTTAGGGTTTTGTGAGTTTTAAATTTCTTGTTCGATGTCGGTAACTTTTGTCATGTACAATTTTCGTCTCCGTCCATTGAAGTTTAACTTAATGTTTTATTCCTTTTGGTTGATGTTAGGTTTGGCAACAAGGTGCTTGAAATGGCTACAGCCACCTACCCACCTCCACCACCGTATTAGAAGCTATACAAAGATTACCTGCAAGATCCCAAATCCGCTCCTGAGCTGCTGCCACCAATTGAAGGGACATACGTTTGCTATGGTGCTAATTACACTGTAAGCATTTCCTATTCTTTACCTTCTTGTCCACATTTATATACAGATTGTAAATTTGATATCTGAAAGTTGCTTTGTTGCTTAATCTTTGGATACCATAAGTATTGTCGTAACTAATTTTATTGTTTAATTATTGTCTGGAGAATGTAATGAGTCATTTAGTTCCTTAACCCAGGAATGCAGTATTAATGCATTTGAAGTTGCAGGTTTTGACTTTTGACTATTGAGTTTTGGATTATCCTTTAACAAAATAAGCTTATTCTTCTAGATTATTGTGTTAACGTTATCAATGTCTTATTTGATCTCCATTATTTCCTTATAATTTATTCCTAACAAAGTTTCATGTTTATTTTATATAGACGGATGACATGCTTCCAAGCTTGGAAGAATAGGGAGTGCGTCAACTGTACCCAAAAGGCCCAAATATTGGTATGTCTACCTCCGGGCTAGTTCAACCGTTCCCTGTTTTTTTTTCTTTCTTTCTTTATTTGCTTTTTGTTATTGTTTTGTTTAAGAAGAAAGAATCTTTATAGACAAAAGCTTAGTGGACAAGTAGTTCACAATAGTTTAGTGTTTGTGTCCTGGGAAAACCTACCTTTGATACGTAGGAATTGATTTGAATATCTTGATTCAATCACCTATATAGCAGTTTCTCCTTAGGGTCAGTGGAATTAGGTGATTAGTATTTTTAATGAAAAATGTTAATAAGACTCTTCTCTGGTAAGCTAGGACACAGATACTACGTTGGGAATCTTCACTTGTGTTACGAGGCTGAGAGGTATTCAAATATGTTACATATATAGAAAATTGGGGAAATGATCATTTACTCAATTTTAGCTTTAAAATTGTCCACTTACCCAAACACTCTAAGAGATTGCTCACTTACCCAAACACTCTAAGAGATTATTTCCCTAATACCCAATTAAGTATTTTTTTAATTCATTTTTATTTATTTTTGGGACAATTTTGCCCTCTCCTTTTTTGTCACTTAAAGAAATAAGTCATTGGAGACCTTACTTGACTCGGGTGGATGACTCCTGCAATCAGTGATCGGACTCCAGCGACCGGTGATCGAAATCCGGCAACCGGTCACCGGAATTCTGAATTCGGCTACCGGACTGGTGATCGGATTCCGGCGTCTGAATTTATTGTCCCATAATAATACCCAGTAATCATATTATTGCCCCCCCAGTAATCATATTATTGCCCCCCAATACTCATATTATTGCCTCCCAATAATCATATTATTGCCTCCAATAATTATATTATTGCCCTCCAGTGAATTGTATAAACTCCCAAAACCAAAATGAATACACTACATGCACAATTGATCAATTTATATGCATATTATTGCTCCCCAATACTCATATTATTGCCTCCCAATACTCATATTACTTTTATACTTTATCAGCACGTTCAGAACCAATAGTCAAGAAAAAAAACTCTAGTTTTCTAGTTTCTTTCCGTAAAAAAAAAAACCCTAAGAAGGAAAAATATTTCTTCTTTCCTATCGCCATCCAAAAAAAAAAAAAATTGTTTTGGTCGCTAGCCTCACCGCACCCAGCCAAGAGAAATTGATCTCCGCACCCAACAGCAGGACCAGAGCAATTGATCTCTGCGCTGCCCTTGAGACCCGATCTCGACCTCAACGACGACTCCTTTGCACCGTTGCCGCACCCAGATCAGATTTGTCAGCCCCCCACCGTCGCAGCACCCAGATTGGCGACGATGTAGTAGCCCACCCGCCACCTTGCTGCCCAGCCCCCCGCCCCTGGTGCCTAGCATGCTCTACCCAGTGCCTCTGCACGCATTGCCGCCAGACACTGGTGCTCCTCCGGATATCGATCCAATCAGCCGCAAATCCGAGAGAGAGAGAGAGATCCCAGCACCAGCCGCAAATCTGAGAGAGAGAGCCTATAATTTTTTAATTAATTGAAGGTTGAAATTGTCATTTAACACTGAATTGGGTAAATGAGGTTAAAAAACTCTTAGTAGAGTAAGCGGGCAATTTTGAAGCTGAAATTGGGTAAGCGGTCACAGCCCCTTGAAAATTCTTGGCAGGAACTAATGAATGTAAAGGCAAGAGAAGTAACAACCTTTAGGAAATGTTCATCCACATCTCCAACTTATTAACCTATTTTTTCTAGCCTTTGGGAATGCACGCATCCATACTAGCTATTGTTGTCTTGATAGATCAGGTATTGATGGTCAAACTATGATTACCAGAAATAAGGAGCTTCTGGAGAATGTATGAATTTCTTCACTACTTGCGGGGATTGCTATAATAGTTTTGTCTGGTTTAGTTAGAATTATTATTTGAGATAATTCTCTGCAAGAAACGAATAGGAAGTTAGGAACTACAAGTTTGTACGTCGGTGTTTCTTCTAGTTTTATATGTATGTATGTTCTTACTCAATGATCAAAGCCCTTAGACAGTCATCGTCAATGGGGGTCTCCGAGGAAGAGTGCTCCTCTGCTCCAGAGCTCTCACTACCTCTCCAAGTGCCTCCTCCGTGGCACCGTCGTTCTCCAAGTCCTCTACGGTCACATCCGCTTCCCCAACTCCCACGACATCATTTTTGGCAAGGTTCCCCCCCCCCCCCCTCCCCGTTCTCGTTTAAGTTCTGATTTTAGTGGAATTAGAAACAGAGATGATCTGATATGTGATTCTTGACATTTCAGGAGAAATCGATAGAGTTGGTGATAATTGGTTCTCTCTTTCTACAACGAAATGCACAGGTATATATGCATTTTCTTGCTTTGTTCAATTTTTGTATAGTGACTTCTTCATGAACTTAAATTATTAGCATTTGCAGTGTCCCGATTATATGCAAATGGACCTAACTACATGCTTACCTATTAATCTCATTTTCTTGCATCTCTGCTGCTTATTCTTATCACACATATAAATGTTTGTGTAGGTTTTTTCCTGTGACACAAGTTCAACTTTCTAATCCTGGAAACTCAAGGAATCAGCTTGCAAGAATGCTAGCCATTGATTCAAGGTAAGTCACCATTGCTTTGTAAGTTTGAGAAAGGCGGTTTTATAAGATGCCGTTTTCATTTTTTTTTTTTTATCAGATGGGTTTGTAGTTATCTCAGTCTTTGTTTTTATTTTTTTTTTTTTTTTTGGTGTGTTTTTCTCCGGGACTGAATGATTTCTGGGTGTTGTGAAGAGAAGTTGGTCTTGGAAGAATTTGATAGCTACGTTTAGGGTTTCTGAATTCAGCTATTGGCCTGTCTATTTGATTGTTCAGGTTTATTGTTATTGTTAAAGGAAATCTATGATTTATTTGCAGAAATTGGGCCTTTTGCAAATTGAAGGGATATAGACTAGATTGTCAATCAATGATTTTCCCTTTCCCATGGCTTAAAGAGTTATCATTGATTTTTCATTTCTAATTGTATGGTTAAACCTTTATGTCATTAGTTTTCTGTATGTGCTGTCCAATTGGTGCACACAGTGTTTCACATTGTTCAGCAATTCAGTTACTGTACAAGTATTTGATTAATGATCAGGTTTGTGTAGTAGCAACTCGGAACAGTAAACTGATTGATATACATGATGGCCAAAAAGCTTAGTGTTATCGAAGAACTACTTATCATGACGAAAGCACTAGATGTATCATGTGAAATTTTATGATCAAACATGGTTTTTGGCCTCTCTGATATCTGCTGTTTCCTTAAAATTATCCTTAATTTACATTTTCCTTTATATGCAGCCATGTAATATACCTTTGTTTTCAGGATAAGGAAGGCATCCCTCCTGATCAGCAGAGATTGATTTTTGCAGGTAAGCAATTGGAAGATGGCAGAACTCTTGCAGATTATAACATCCAAAAGGAGTCAACTCTTCACCTGGTTTTGAGGCTGAGGGAAGGAACTATGATTAAGGTGAAGGCTCTTACCGAGAAAGAAATTGAGATTGATATTGAACCGACTGACACCATTGACCGAATCAAGGAGAGGGTTGAGGAGAAAGAGGGAATTCCTCCGCTGCAACAAAGGTACTTGTTTCTCTTTCTTCTCATATTCAATCTATCGAAAGTAATAAGTTACTTGAATTTGAGTTATGTCTGGTTTTGTACTTTTATCTAGCTTCAGTATGCATTAAATGTTTTTAAATTGAACTCTTAGTTTAGTTAATTTTCATGCCTTATATCATCTTGGAAATATAACATTGTTTATGCTTTGCTACCTATTGAGTTTCTATGAATTGAAAAAGGAGAAATATGATTGATCTGTTCCAGAGATTTGGTTGCAAATGTGGCAGTGAGCAATGCATTGGTTAGTGTTTGGTTGTTTTTCACCACTATAGGAAGTCGTATCAACATTGGCTCATTCTTTACTTCAGAAGGCTCTCGTGGTTTTCCGCAGAACTAGATCTGTTCAGTGGCCAAGATTATCTTGACCACTGAAGGTTGGTCGAGTTGTGGTTGACTTTGTTTCAATTCCTGTTTGGGACTATTAGGTTCTCCATATCTTGGTTACCATATAATTGATGTATATGCACATTAACTTGATAACTGTTTTGGGATCTCACCTGCATTTGATTTTAATTGCTTAAGAAAACTTGCTAGAATAAAATCTTAATAAGCAGCATGATTGCTGCTTTATTATTCTTGTCTTAGTTGATAGCTTCACGTGTTTATGGTACTGGCCAATTTTTAAGAGATCAGCACTAATGAGTTTTAAATCTCTGCAGGCTGATTTATGCTGGCAAGCAGCTTGGAGATGACAAAACTGCTAAAGACTACAACATTGAGGGTGGCTCTGTCTTTCATCTAGTGCTTGCACTACGTGGTGGTAGTCTATAAATTGTATCGTAGTATTGTATCTATGATTGGTTCAGGTGAACTCTTTTGTGAAGGCTTTACCGAGTCTTGATTCTCCAGAACATTTGAGTTGCATGACCAGTGGGTTACTGTGGACATAAGTGTTGGTGTTACATGTTGCACTTTACCTTTCTGCTCTGTTATGTTCACTGTAATGCCTTGTTGCTTTTACTTTTTACAAGAAAATTTTATCAATCCTCATTACAATTGTTTTTTGCTCGTGGATGATCTGTAAAACTTGGTGACATGTACTCCATATGCTACTCATGTGTCTGGAAATTAGATCAAGCATACCTTTCAGAAGGAATGTGATAATTTCTCAAAGTAATGTGATAATTGTACCTAGTAATTATCTAAGAATGGGAACTGTTATCATAGTTGAAAAGCCAATCTACAATGTTTCCAAACAGGTTGTTTAGAGTTGAAAGCGTGTGATTCATAATTTCCATTGTCAGAGATGGTAAACTGAAATGTTTCCACAATGGAATTAAAACAGTATAGTAATCTGGGCGATTGAAATCACACAGATCTGTTGTTAACTTTTGGTTAATAACACACAAGATTTATCCTCATGTTTGTTGCTGTCTAAAGTTGTAAGAATGGTGAGAGTGATAGATGGTAGCACAGAGAGCAAATATAACATTCATTGTATGATTTGTATCAAATAAATTTAAAACGACTGCTCATGGTCATTTTCAGAACACCTCGCGTGAAGACCATTATAGAGGGACTAATATCGCTTAATAAAAAAAAATTAAAAAAAATCCTCTTAACGCCTTCTTTTTCTATGTGACTAAATGATAGTTCATCATGAATGATGATTTGACAAGCAACTTGTGTACAAGCTTGTTGTGTCCAACCCCTCATAGATACATTACGTTTGGTAGTCCCATCATTAGTGAAAACTCGTTAGTCCCATCATTAAGGTACTACTTGTGCACGTGCTAGCCTCTTAAACCCATTATACAATGAATAAGAAACACAACTTCTTCTTTCTTCAGGAAAGCGCCTCACGCGCCTAGGAAAAAAGAAAAAAACCCAACGGTGTGTGTTTCTCTCCCGGCCGAACATGGTCGGCGTTCCCTACCGGCTGCCGCTGTGTTCTGGCTCAGGAGAGGATTGATGATTCGGAGTTGTTGTGGGCCTTCAGGGCATCGGTGTGGTCCAGGGAGGGTGGATTTTTCTCCGATTTCGGGCGGTACGGATTGTTCTCGATCAGGATCCGGGGCAGACGCAGTGGTGGAGCAGCGACGGTCTTCGGCTTTCCGGTGGTGGTTTCTGGCGTCATCGATCCTGCTTGGGTTGTGGCTATGGCGATTCAGATCGGAGCGAGGCAGTGGAGATCTCGAATGGGATCTGTCTTCGCTTTGGTCTGGGTTCATTTTGTGGCTGTCTACCTGGTGTTGGGGCTGGCTATGGCCTGACAAGGCGATGCTGTGACGGAAGGCTTCGGCGCAGTGGCTTGTTTTGGTGGCGCTGGGGATCACCGGCCGCAGCGTGGTGGTGATGGGGCTCGCTGACTGCGGGATTAGTTTGCTTGCTACGCTTGCTATTGCTGGAGGTAGTGTTTAGGCCGGGCCTTTGTTCTTGGGTCTCTCTGGTGGTCTTTTGCTTTCAATTTTCTTAGTTTTTCCTTTGGTTTTTTGTTGTACTGTTTAAATAAGTCTCTCCTCTTGTGAGCGTGGGTTTGGGTGTTTCTAGGTAGTGTCGTTGTCTTTGTTTGGTGTCTTGGTTGTTTTGGTGTTTCTGGTCATTTGTCGGTGCTTTCTGGTTATCAGCGTGACGGTGAATCACCCTTACACGTGGTCTGGTTGTTTTGGGATACTGTGTCTGAATGGATGGAAACAGTTCATCTTAATGCTGGTGGCGGGGTTGTATCGTTATACATAGGTCTGGTTATAGGTTAAATTGGGTTGGGGTTGAGCTTTTTTAGCTCATTTTTGTCCCTCTCGTTGGATCCGATGATATGTAACATGTTTGGTTATTAATAGATGGTTTATTTTCTCAAAAAAAAGAAGAAGCAAGATTAGTTGTGCGATACTTACATTTTGGTCTAACTTTGTGTCTACCTGACCCTACCTTCCATCTACAAGACTACAGCTTCGAATTTCGGCTTCTTAAATTTCTGATTATTTCTCGAAGTGATACCACACACATATAACCTTGTTGCACTAAACTTTGCAGCTTTTTTATTTTTTCTCTTCAGCTTTCTCTTGGTCTTGATTGATTTCTTATTGACTTTTGGATGAACTTTTTAACAACTCTTACTATTTTTTCTCTTCAGCTTTCTCTTGGTCTTGATTGATTTCTTTGAAGAGAGAATGGGGGATTTTGTTGGAAAGTAGAGCAAAATTAGCTTGAGTATAGCTGTTAACATTTAACACATTCACTCTAAATCATCACATTGATTCTATGTTATTATGCATTAATAGGGCTAGAATAGTTTTCCTTTTTGTATCCTAGAATCAAGCTGAATTCTTGTATATATGTTATGCTGATCAATAGAGCAATATATCTCCTACAAATCAGTCTTTGTTGTTTTACATGGTATCAGAGCAGGACTCACGATCCTGACTCTTCTCTAGCCTTCTCTATTCACAAAAATCACAATCACCATGGCTGGTGATATAGTCCCATCACCACCACCCAATCCCAGCAAGTCCAATAATTCAACTTCTGATATCTCAAATCCATTCTTCACTCACCATTCAGATCATCCTGGATTGGTCTTAGTCTCCAAACCATTGAATGGAGACAACTACACAAGTTGGAAGAGGGCTATGACATTGGCTCTTAATTCTAAAAACAAGCTCGGCTTTGTGAATGGTTCAATCAAAGCTCCATCATCCGAAGCTGATCCAGAAGGATATGCAACTTGGTCAAGATGCAATGACATGGTCCATTCATGGATCGTTAACACAGTCAGTTCTGAAATTGCTGACAGTATCATCTACTATCCTACAGCTCATGAGGTATGGGAAGATCTAAGTGAGCGGTTTTCACAAGGCAATGCACCTCGCATATTTGAAATTCAGCGAGACATCGCTTCACTCAGGCAGGAACAACAATCAGTTTCGGCATACTACACGAAATTGAAAAGTTTATGGGATGAATTGGCAACCTATTCAGAAGTATTACAAGGAGCCCAGGCAGATCAACAAAAGCTTATGCAGTTCTTGATGGGATTAAATGAGACTTACAGTGCAACCCGGGGTCAAATCCTCTTGATGAATCCCCTTCCAAGTGTCAGACAAGCATATGCTGCCGTTGCCCAAGAAGAGAAGCAACGTTTCATTGCAACAGCGGAGTCTGGTTCAAGCGCCGCTGCCATGGCAGTTCGAAGTGGCGGCCGGCCGAACCAGATCGTATAGAGGCGGTCATGGTGACCGACTGAATTTTCAGACCAGTCGGGATGCAGAACGCGGCTTCACCCCGCGTTTTGGTTCAGGTCGAGGAAGGGGAAGGCCGCATTGTACCTATTGTGGTGATCCTGGACATTGGGTCCAAATATGCTTTCACTTGATTGGTTTTCCTCCAGGTCATCCCAAAGCAAAGCAAGGATCGGGAAATTTCCCCAAGAAGCACACTGCTTCACCAGTCGCGCCCTCTCCTTCTGCTCACCAGGTTAGTGCGACAGGCATCGTAGAAGAGGAGAATGGATCAGCAATTACTTTATCTGAGGCCCAATTCAAGCAGTTTTTAGCTGCTCTCCAACAAGCCCAAAAACCCAATCCAAATACTGACTCGAGTTCCAAAGAAACGCAGTAACGCAGCCAGGTTTGTCTAGAGTTGCTTCCCGCAATTGGATTATTGATACGGGGCGACAGATCATATTACTTCGTGCTCTAAATTATTGAATAAAAAAAATAAAAATATGCATTACCGCCTGTTTTGCTACCTAGTGGAGAAAAAATGCATATTGAAGCCACAGGTTCTTTGCCTCTGAGTACCGCATATTATCTACATGATGTACTATTTGTGCCAAAGTTTAAAGTTGATTTAATGTCGGTTAGCCGTTTGACAAGAGGTCTGAATTGTTCAGTGACATTCTATCCTTATTGGTGTGTTTTGCAGGATCTGGCTACGAAGAGGACGATTGGTTTGGGTAAAGAACGTGATGGGCTATACTATTTGGTGGCACTAGTGACGGAGCAAACCAAACCTTCCATTACCAGACCTTCTAGATCATCTTGCAACCTTGCCATTTCCTCTACCAATCTTTGTCATAATCGCTTGGGTCATGTTTCTTCTCCATGTTTAAGTCACATAGCAAAGCATTTTCTGCATTTTTCCATTCAGCCAATTAATAATTGCCATGTATGTCCCTTGGCTAAACAGAGTCGTTTACCATTCAGTTCTAGTTCTATTTCTTCTACAAGACCTTTTGAAATGATTCATTGTGATATTTGGGGTCGTTATCGACATCCTTCTCTTTCTGGTGCCTTTTATTTTCTTACTATTGTGGATGATTTCACCCGATTTACTTGGGTTTTCTTAATGAGGCACAAAGATGAAACACAACCACTTTTGAAGCGTTTTTTTGCTCACATTCTCACTCAATTTGACTCTCGCATTAAAACTTTCCGAAGTGACAATGGTAGTGAATTTATTTCACTTCGCTCTTTCTTTCATGATAATGGCGTTGTCTTCCAACATTCTTGTGTTTACACGCCTCAACAAAATGGGGTTGTGGAGCGCAAGCATCGCCATATTATCCAAGTGGCTCGTGCCTTCAAATTTCAGGCTCATCTTCCTCCACAATTTTGGGGGGAGTGTGTTCTCACAGCCGTCCATATAATCAATCGGTTGCCCTCACCCATCCTTTCTTCCAAAACTCCTTTTGAGCTTCTTTACTCAAAACCACCTTCTTTTTCTCACCTTCGGGTTTTTGGTTGCTTAGCTTATGCCACTAATGTGCACCCCACTCATAAATTTGACACCCGAGCAATTCCTTCCATTTTCGTTGGTTACCCGGTGGGACAAAAAGCCTTCAAACTCTTTAACTTATCGACTAAGAAAATTTTTACTAGTCGAGATGTTATATTTCATGAAGATGTGTTTCCTTATGCCTCCAATCAGCCCACTCTTCCTTCTGCCCCGTTGGCCCATGACCCAGGCCCACTTCCACTTCTCCCTGATTCCTTTTTTGACTCTAGTTCTGACTCCCAGGTCAACCTCCCTACGCCTCCTCCTTCTTCTTCTCCACCTGCCCATCCTTCCATAGACGCCGATCTTGGCGCTTCCTCTATACCACCTCCGCCTCCACCTCCGCCTCTTCCCGTCCGGCCCACAGCAACCCTTCGTCAGTATTCCCGCCGACCCAGGCCGCCTGTCCCACCGCCCCTCGTCCCTCCTCCATCGTCCTTCTCCTCTCCTGTCCCTTCCCCTCTGTCCCCGGTGCCGGGATGGTCCCCCTCTTCACCATCTTCTCCATTTCCTCCTTCCTCGCCTCCACCCGACACCATTCCAGACCCGCCTCCTCCCGGTCCACCGCCGCTCCGTCGCTCCACCCGCTCCACTGCGCCGCCGACTCAGTTTGCCGATATCGACTTCTCCAAGCCTCAATCCAATGCTTACACTTACCAATCGCCCTCCTTCCCGCCAGGTCCTCCCAAAGGTACGCGGTATCCGTTGGCAAATTATGTCTCTTAGCATCACTACACTCCTGCCTACTCCTCTTTTGTTGCTCAGCTTAGTGCAGTCACTGAACCGACCTCTTATTTTAAGGCAGCTACTGTTCCCGAATGGAGGGATGCCATGAGCTCCGAGTTAGAGGCCTTGCAGGCCAATGGTACGTGGACTCTTACCACGCTGCCTCCTGGGAAGATCCCAATTGGTTGTAGATGGATTTACAAGGTCAAGCTCAAGTCTGATGGTTCGGTTGAACGATACAAGGCCAGGTTGGTGGCCAAAGGCTTCATGCAATTGGCAGGTATTGACTATCAGGAGACCTTCTCTCCTACTGCTAAAATTGTTACAGTCTGTTGTCTCCTTGCCTTAGCTGCGTCTCGTGGTTGGTCTCTTTCTCAACTCGATGTCAACAATGCCTTTCTCCATGGCAACCTGGATGAAGAAATTTATATGTCTCCACCGCCTGGCCTCCGGAGACAGGGGGAGGAGCATTTGGTTTGTCGGTTGCATAAATCCTTGTACGGTCTAAAACAGGCTTCAAGGCAGTGGTTTTCTAGATTTTCAGAAGTTATTCGGTCGGCTGGTTTTGTGCAATCTAGAGCAGACTATTCTCTTTTTACCAGGAGGCAAGGCAAGTCTTTTACAGTCTTGTTGATATATGTTGATGACATATTAATTACTGGCAATGATCCTGTGAGTATAGCTGATGTCAAGAAATATTTGCATAAAACATTCCGTTTGAAAGATCTTGGCAGTTTAAAGTATTTTCTTGGCATTGAGGTTTCAGCATCTAAGAAAGGAATATTTATTTGTCAGCGCAAGTATGCGTTAGAAATTATAAAAGATGCAGGATTATTGGGTGCTGCCCCTGTTGACACACCCATGGAACGTGGATTAAAGCTGTCAGATAAGACTGAGTTACTCAAAGATCCAGAGAAGTATAGGCGTTTGGTTGGAAGATTGATTTATCTCACAGTGTCAAGGCCAGATATTACATATCCTGTTCATATATTAAGCAGGTTTATGCATCAACCTCGAAAAGCTCATTGGGAGACAGCTTTGCGAGTAGTACGCTACCTCAAGTCAGCTCCTGGTCAAGGCTTGTTCTTTTCCTCAAATAGTGATCTTCGGCTACGAGCTTTTTGTGACTCAGATTGGGCAGGATGTCCACTTACAAGAAGGTCTACTATAGGGTATTGTGTGTTGCTAGGGCCTTCTTTAATTTCATGGAGGTCGAAACGTCAAAAAACAGTCTCTCTTTCTTCAGCTGAAGCAGAGTATCGTGCTATGACAGAAGCGTGCTGTGAGTTGACTTGGTTACGTTATTTAATTCAAGACTTGGGGATTTTACACCAGGAAACGGCATTGCTCTATTGTGACAACAAGGCTGCTTTACATATAGCAGCAAATCCAGTGTTTCATGAACGTACAAGGCATATAGAAATGGATTGTCACTATATTAGGGATAAAATCCAAGATGGTTCAGTGGAGACACGGTTTGTGAGTTCTGGAAATCAACTGGCTGATGTTCTGACTAAAGCTCTTGGCAAGGAGGACTTCGAGCTTATGATTCGCAAGTTGGGTGTGCAGGATGGAGAACTTGGGGGGGAGTGTTGGAAAGTAGAGCAAAATTAGCTTGAGTATAGCTGTTAACATTTAACACATTCACTCTAAATCATCACATTGATTCTATGTTATTATGCATTAATAGGGCTAGAATAGTTTTCCTTTTTGTATCCTAGAATCAAGCTGAATTCTTGTATATATGTTATGCTGATCAATAGAGCAATATATCTCCTACAAATCAGTCTTTGTTGTTTTACAGATTTCGGTGTTGGTAGCAAATTAGAGAATGAGAGATCAAGAACTGAAGTTTGGGGCTAAAGGATTTTAAGATTCTCTGCGGACAAGTCTAATAGTATGTAACTATGTATAGACTTGTATATAAAGAAGTTTCCGTTCAATCGGACACAAATAATGTGAAACCTTAGAGAAGCTTGTACGTATATCAAACTGTATATACTTCGTAGTGTGTGACAAATCCGAGGGTAGTCACCAACCGCCCTAGTTACTCAAAGTGCTAAATCAAGTTGTTCTGGAAATGTGTGGTTTGGTCATTTAGTGCAACGGGCTTGTTATTACTTAATGCAGCATGAAAAGTTTCTGTAAAGGTCTGGTTTTGAATTTTGGATGGTTTCACCTTCTACATAAATCACAGGTTTGAATTTGATACCATCCTTTCTGCTTAAATTTGCTACTTGTTCATCATTTCACTTGCGAAATGACAAATTGGTAGGAAATCGAGCACGCTGCAGGGCTTTTCTTGTTTTAGTCAAATCTGTTAAAACCTGTGGATTACTTGAGCAGTTTCACTATTAGAAGATATACTATATCACAGAAATCTGTATACTAGTTGATATACATGCTTCATGATCATGATAACAGAGGCTTATGGCTAACATCATTTCCTACGCAGAGATTTAGAGGCCAATGAAATATTCATCCTGATAATGTCATAATAAGCAAAACAGTCTATATACAAGAGAAGTTGTTTTCACCAAAAACGAGAAAAAGAGGGGAAAAAAAAAGTTTTAAGTTTGGAAAGGGTTTGAAGGAAACCAAGGAAATGTGATTCTGGTCAACCAAAGCGAGTGAAATTGAGGGTCTCTGAATGTCAGTACATGCAACTCTATCAGCAGAAGATTAACAGCGTCAGGGAACCGGACAAATATCCTGCAAACTGCACAAGAGAGAAGAATCTCCAACTTAACTCTAAATTCGTATATCAAGATTACTCTGTTTTATGGGCAGCAGCCTTTACCTTCTTCCCAAGCATTCTATGATGTCAGTAGTAAGAGTTGACCTTTTCTTATTCTCAAAAGCGAGGGATGCAGCCTTCCTCATTAAAGTGGAGCCAGCAATGCAACCCAACATTGTGGGGTTTCGGGAACTGCAAATACACAAATTGGCACAAGTAGTTGTCAAACATGGGGTAAAACTACAAGGAACCAAAAGTTTAACATGTTTAGACCGTGTAACCTGATACTCAGATTCTCATCTGTGACAATTTGACGGGCCCATGAAAGAAATATAGCAACGCTGGAGCAACAAAAACATGTTAGATTCAAATATAAAGTATCAGTCAATGCAACAGAATATAGAATTCAGTAAGTTCTCAAGATCTGAGTTTTAAAGACTAATCATCAATTGGTGACAATCACTTCAGCACACATGTACATGAATTTTAAAAAGGTAACCGGGACTAGGAGACATAGTGAATTTTGCAGTATTCCATCTCTCTGTCACCCATACGTACACATGCGCATGGATGTTTGGGTAATGCATTCTTGGAGAGAAACAATTGAAGGATTGTAGATAGAACTTCAGTTACCAGTTAACACATACAAAAAGAAGCCATTCACAAAAAAAAAGTCTGAAACTCGGAAACAAAAACTTGCCTTCCAAAAAGTATATCTCCCTGTCCACCACATCTTCGAGGAGAACCATATATGCTCACTGATTCAACTGAATAAAGAATAAAATCTTAGAACTAAGCATTTCAGGCTTCCTTATTTGAGAACACAATAGGGATTTCCAAGATCAAGAGGAGGCAAAAAGCCTTGAATTTAGTTAACAGTGTGTCAAAAACAGAAACCAAGTGACTTCCAGAACTTGTAGATCAGATAATTGAAACCTTTTTGTGTGAAAACTACAAGTATAATATGGCTCTCAGGATCTTTGACAGGTCATCTTTGCTTCGTTTCACTTGATTGACACAAATTGACAGTGTCTTGAATTGGGAGAAATCATATTATAAATGAAAAGGTTTAGATCATGCATTTGGTTTAAAAGCTGAACATTAGTCCCCCAAGATTAGAATGCAATAACTCATGGTCCAAAGAGTTGACAAGGTGTGACACAGGAAATGACTCCCACTAGCATAAATTTGTAAGATGCTTACCTACATTTTCAAAGGAGATGTGGTCACATATGCAAAAATATGTTTCAGGAACAGTAATGTTATTAAAGCAAAAGGCTTCACGAAGTACCTAAACAGCACAAAACATATAGGCATATTTGTTACGCACCTGTCTCACCATCACTAATGAGGTCAGCTTTTCCTTTCCTAAGTATAGTGACACCACCAATCCTGACAGATACAGGTTCAACAGTTAAATAAGTACCATAAGATTATTATTATTATTATGAAATAAAAGCATACAAATGCAACAAACAAACTACATCTATTTTGGAGTATAGGACAAAATACATCATAAAGCATTAGCCTTAAGTGTGAAGTGTATTTCACAAAATCATTAAGAAGGATTGCTCATGCATGGTATTCAACAAAGCTTCATCCAATTCTCAATCTGAACAATCACCAAGATGGTTGACGACCCTAAAAATGCCAGTCCAACAGTACTGTATGTAAGAATGCTAATACACATACATATTGCATAAGTGCATGTATGAGAATTTAAAACTGTTTTTGAAACTTAGTGGAGGTGCTAGAGAATTATAAAACACCATTAGTGCCTTATCAACCAAATATATTCCAATAATGTAACTGAATTATATAATACAATACAAACAGTTGTCAACTGCTAAAACACAATACAAAAGAATCTTGAAATAGATATTTACCTTTTTGCAAGAGATAGTAATTGCTCACGTGCATCTTCATCATTTACTTCACAACTCAAAACTTTTTGTACAAGTCGCTTGTATTCATTTACATTTGGAGTCAGGACAGCCAAGTGATATCCACTTACAAGATCAAGCCAGTTTGTAATAAGAAAGAGTCCATCCTGGCAAATTTGATGCTGACATTAACCGACAGTTTCATAGCAAGAACATGTGTGGTGAAACTAAGAAAAGAAAACACAATCATTTATTGCAGGATCTCAAGTATGATAAAGGCACCTGTGATTACATACCCCATCTATGACAATTGGAACATTGGACTGTCTTGCATGCTTTATGATTTTGCTAACACAATCCTGGATTACAATGACATAGTTAGAAATGAATATGGTGTACATTATGTGCATGATTAAACACTAAAGTAGCCTACAACAGCTCCTCAAGTAATTAAATCAACAGAAGCTAACCAGAAGAAATGGGTCCCTTCCAAGGCCCGGACCAATTACAAGACAATCAAATCTTTCCATCCACTTATCAACTTCACCAAGAACGTTTTCTAAGATAAAGCTCTTGTCCTCATCCCTGAAAATCGGCTTACAAAAATTAGCAGCTCACTAGATGATAAGGACTTATATTTTGATTGTTACAGGCATATGAATTTGTATTGAAAACTAAATCACCTAACACTGTATGACTCTTCTAAAATTGGGTGTACGATCAACTCAGGACTGTAGCTTTTTATAACCGAAGCAGCATCTCTTGTACAGAAAACATGGGACAGATCCGCACCCTGAGATGAAAAGGATATGCTTTCGTTTATCAAACTTACCAAGTGAAGAAAATACTTATTGTTCCTTTCAAAAAAAAAAAAAAAAAAATATATATATATATATACTTATTGTTTACCATTTCAGTCTATTAGCAACATTTTTGATTGAATCTGGCTAATATTTAGAAATGAAAAATAACAGCATGGCACTTACAATTTTTAATGCTGAGATAGCAGCAAAATATGGAGCACCAGTGTACTCACGGCACCCACCAATAACAGCTATATTTCCTGACCAGAACAGAGAGGAAATATTAGCAGATTTGCTCCTTTCTTCAGTACAAACCCATAAGAGAGATTTGCTCCTTTCTTCAGTACAAACACATAAGAGACATCATTAGCAGATTGAGAGAGCTTACCAGCCTGACCCTTGTGCCTATTTGGATCAAGGGTCGGTGTGATTGCTCTCAGAACATTCTCAGCATCAGCCTCCAAAGAAAAAGAAGCTGCTCCACTACTGAATCTAACTCCTTGCATTGGTTTCTGATTAGTGTTAATGTTATGATCACTGTAACCTCCAACTCCAAGACACCTTATCACCAACTGTTGCCTTCTCAACACAGCTGAAGAAGCCAGCATACCAATACAAATACAAATACGCTGGGAGGTGAGCCTCCCACTCGACTAATGGCTAATCGGTGGATCGGTGGTGTTGTGCGGGCGCTAGGCCAGCCTAGGCGGGTGCTTAAGCGTCTAGGCGGCTGGGCGGAATATCAAGCCGGTGAATATAGGTGGGTTTGGGCGTTTTTGTCAGAGGTTCTACAAGACGTTTCTTCTCCTCTTCCACTTCGAAGCAAATGAACTTGAGAAAAGAGGACAGAGAAAAAGAGGAACTGAACTTGAGTCCGTTGATAAAAGAAAAAGAAAGACAGACATGGGTTTTTTTATCTTCTGATACACCTTTTTGAGTTTGTAACCAACTGTTCTACGGTGACTTACCAAAATCACCCACCAATCAACTACATAGGATTAAATGAAATAGAAATTCTAGTAAAGAGAAACTCTTTTAAGTCTTTATATATATATATATATATATATGATATAAAAATAAAAATAAAATTAACAAATAAGAACCGCCTAGAGATAAGAACTCACAGAGATATCGTTAACTTGTCTGCTACTTTGTCTTTGAGTTCATCTCTTGGGAGGCTAACTTCGTGGCTGATGCGATGGCGAATCAAGGTCACCATTTGAAGACTCCTGCTACTTGGAAAGGAAAGCTCCCCCTTTCAGCCCTTTATGCTTTCAACTTTGATTTTTTTAGTTTTAGTTGTCCTAGGAGCTTCCGGTTGTAATTTTTTGTTTTACTCCTCAAAAAAAAAAGAATAAAAAAACAAAGGGAACCCACGGAGATTGTCCCGCATTTGGCATTGCTGGCTGCAGGGGCGGGTTATATTTAGAAAAGTGAAAGTGCGGGGGACGTTAAAATGCCTCATTTATTGCAGGGTCGCGTGCGAGGGTCCCCATACCCCATTAAGGTATTCATATTTTTCATTCTGAGAGAGTTAGTGCCGGTTTGTACATAGACGCCACCAAGCTGGTCTACATCATTGTCTTCTACATCCTATGTCATGCTAATACAAACAATGCATCAACTATTGGAGTTTTCCTAATCATGTCAGGAATCTTTTCTGATGGTGAGTTTTTCAAGTTTGACTAGGAAACTCCAAAATGTGGAAGAACAACAAAAAAACCAAACTTTAATTTTCGAGATTTCTCTAGCCAAAATGTTTCCTGGTCGAGTTAGGAACATTTCCAATCTTTAATAATTTGACTTGAAATTAATATTTATAGACCAATATTAACTAAAATATATCAAAATTTCAATCGAGACGGCAAAATTTTCAGATATTGAAAATACAACTCTTTTGATCAAAACTGAAATTTTAAACCTTACGTGCAAGAAAGGGGTTAATTGGCTAAACCATTTAACCGTTTGAATTTTATGATAACCTACCTATTAGTTTCTCGCCAACAAAAAACATAATACATAAATGCCATGTTTTGCCATGCCTTCAATCCATCTCATGCAGTGCCATCCATTAAGTATTGCCTGCAACTGGGATTCAGTAATCATACATATGTTAGCAATTCTACTTCAATGCACCAGATTCGAATTCCCCTCACTCACACTGCTCTATTAAGGAAAATTCATACAAAACTGTCCGAAAAGCATTGGAGACTAGTACAAATGAGTCTCACAATCATCATCAGGGACTGTACAGCTGCCGCCTAGTTATTTGTCCATTTTCCTCGCTGGCCCATCTACATCAATTGAACATTTCTTAGTATAATATGATTGCAAAAAATTTGTCTATCTAAATAGCTCGTTAAAAGAACATCACTACAACAGCTGGCAAACACTAGGATGAGCAAATGAACTTCCACTCAGAGGTTTAAATTTCATGGTAGTGTGGGTAAATGAACTAGGATGGAGACCTGGTTCAGCCACAATTACGGAAGGAGTATGGCTGAAAGTTGAAACTATGTGATTATGTTATAAACCAAAAGTTTTCAAATGAAAGACTTGAAATACAGAATAGTTAGGAAATAGGAAGGAAAGACATTAGTTTCAAGTTTTGAACATGTGATCAGCATCAACAGTGGTACATTAGACTATTCATAGGTGTATATCAATACCGGAAGAAACAACATGTGAGTCTACAAAATGTACACCAAATGGGAATCATGACAGTCATCTATATCATAGACTCAGAATTTCATAGATGCCATCATCTACAAGCAGCAAACAAGTTTGCAGAGTAGTAGGTGACGATAAGAACTATCAAAACCTGTACATGGCACTAAAGCTTCAAAGAAGTGAAGTTCACCCTCCCATTATTATAGGCTTAAGATATCATTACCAAATGTCATTTAAAACTTGGATATCACAAGAACTCCAATTCAATGCATGAGATTCAAATTCCCCCGACCCACAACCCCCTATTACAGAAGAAAACTATATCTATAAAGCTTTTGAAACCACTAGAAATAAGTTGATCTCATCATCGTCATCAAGGGCCATATGTACACCTTGTCAACTCTTTGGACCATGAGTTATTGCATTCTAATCTTGGGGGACTAATGTTCAGCTTTTAAACCAAATGCATGATCTAAACCAAGCATCAATGACCAAGCACCACTCCTTCCACTAAAAACCCACAAATACCAAATCCTCAGAATTCAATCCACCCAGAAATTGATCAAAATTGCACAAAGTAATCAACTTTGAAGAAGTTACAGATACGTACCTAGTAGAAATGCTCGACCTCTAACTGCAAAATATTGAAATGGGTTCGACAAAGTCCGTGGCTTTTTGCGTTGTGGAAGATGATATAGCCAACACCTGTAGTGGGTCCCCAGTTAAATTGCAAAACGGTGCCGTTTGGCTCAGTCTTTCCTTATTTTATAGACCTGGGAACTTTCGTTTGGGAAGGAAGGAGAGGAGGAATGTGAATGCGATGAGATCGGCGGTGGTGGTGCTCGGAGCATTGGCATTTGGGTACCTAACTCTGCAGCTCGGATTCAAGCCATATCTTGAAAGAGCCCAAATTGCTGCTGACCAATCTGAGCTCTCTTCTTCCTCAGAGCAACTACAACAAGAACAAGAACAACCCAACTCGAGCTCAACCCGCCATTTCTAAGTAAGTAAGACTCAGTATCTAGATAGCTATAACCCACTGATTTTACTTTTTGTGTTTTGTTTTTCTTACTGTTGCTGGTTAAAGATTGAGGCTTTGTGGATATTGGTTTCTTGCTGACCAAGAGAGGCATTGAATTGAACTTGATTTCTGGGATTTAGTACTCTTTATGATGGATTTGGATTTATAGAAGATGAAAATATTAGCTATGGGACGTGGTCTTAGTGGGTTTTAGTCATTTAGTGCTATGCATTTGGAGGGTTGGCTGCATATTGGGAGTATTTGGTTCTATATATGACTAGAAACTTTTGGTTCTGATGTTATTGATGGTTTTATAGTTCCGAATGATTCCTCCGAAAACTTGTGTATCCGATGAGTATCAAGTAATTTCAGGTTGATGAAGTAAAGCGGGCTTTTGCACCATTATGAGTCTGTGGCCAAATTCATAGTTAAAAATTAGCAATGCATTGCATTTGAAATCCAAGTTAATTGAAGAAAAATAATGCGCATTTCATTTGGGTATGTGGCTTTCATGATTCCCTTACACCTCTGCCTTCTTTCCATCCCCAAACCTTGTGCCTAACATTAAAACAAGTCACAAAATGTTAAAAAATTACTGAAAACTGCCCATTGTGGCTTTTATTTAGGACTTAAAACTTTTACTTGATGAGATATTAAAGGTAATCAGTTTTGAATTTCTTTATATACAAATAATACAATACATTTCTGAATTCTGTAATATCTGGACGACATAATGGTCTTCTCTATTCATCAATTGTTGTGAGTCTCATAAGTTATCAATTGTCTTAATTGTTTTAACAAGCCAGAAGGATTAGTCCCCAGAACAAGCATATATTTCCATGATTTTTATTTCTTGGCAACAGTTTCTCATCTCATATAAATGGATAGCGCTGATAAATGTATGGTAAACTTTTGTTGCAGGCCCTTTTGGCCGCGGCCAGATGCAGAGGCCTTTTGAGGAGGCAACATTCTCTCTCAAGGTTGGGGAGATAAGTGAAATTGTGGATACAGACAGTGGAGTTCATATCATCCTGAGGACCGGTTGATCAGTTGGAAGTGAAACTTGTTGATTTTTGAGCATCCAAGTTTATCAGTAATATATGGATTGTTGCTTTCTTTTGTTATTGCCAATGACTAGCCATTCATAGTGTATGAAGCAAAATTGGCTAACTAGATGGATTTGAACACTTCTTTTGATAACATTTATTATGGGAATTTTATGGTTGTGATTTGGAACTTTGGATTTCCTATGAAGTTTTATTCTGTGTATTTCACAATTCTGATGTTATGGCTAATAATAACTTTGATCTGAAGTATCATGTGGACTGCTTCTGATGTCTTATATCAGTAATCATCTTTACTGGTGATTTTGAAGTATTAATTGCAATTATGTTTTTCTGCTTTTTATTTATTTATTTTACCAAAAGTACTATTTAAATAGTTTGGACAATCCCTATTTTGGTGAAGCCTAAATAGTATTTTTTGGTAAAGTAAATAAAAAGCAGAAAAACATAAATGCAATTTTTTTTTTTTTTTCCGAAAGAAATAGGTGACAATTGAAGGAACTTCACCGATCAAACATGCATTGCACATGTAGGAGACTAGTTTAATTATCAATACAATTGTGATAATATTCTTTTTCAAAGATATTTATAGTAATTAATTAAATCCCCGGCCACATTTTCAACTTTTGTTTTTTCCTGTCATTTAGGCATCTGAGATCAATATACGACAGAACAAGACCAATCAGGCTTTGTTTTTTTTCCTTTGGCTGAAACTAATGAAGCTTTGTTAAGGATAAAGCTAACAGTCTACCAACGACTACCACAAATGACAGAATGAGACCAATAGAGCTTCAGTATATTCATTTAGCCATGACATTAAAAGAAACAACAATCAGTGTCGAGAAAAATGAATAAATTTATATGAGTTAGAAGACACTGAATGATCATCGTACTTTATGTGATCGGAGATTTCTAGATGCATACATAATGACGAGCCAGACTGGGCAAAGAGCACTGATGAATTGGATTGCCTATTCTACAGATAGGGGTACTCGGGAAACCAGCTTGACCAGGCATATAAATGGTGTACAAATGCGAGACCTAAAACTCTACCGCAAAGGCCACCTACAAGTCACTCAAAATTGGCCATCCTTTTTTAATAATCTCAGTGATCTTTACATCAATCTTCTTCTGAATATTTGGAGGGCAAAGCTCTGCAGCATAGCTATTCAGTTTCGCTGCCAAATGTGACCTCTCAAGTTCCTCTTCAGGCAAGTTTCCCATTAGTTGAAGAAGGACTGGCCTGCGCTTCAGCTCAAACTTCTGCATTTTAAAAGTGAATCTGTAATTCAAAAATTTTGGGATTACCAAGTAGAAAAGGTAGATCTGACTTGTAGTTTAAAAAAAAAAAAAAAGAACAAGCAAGCAACCCAATTTCCAAGTATAGCAAAGAATCCATTTCCAGATACTACACTCATCCACAAGACTATTAGTTTCCAACACAAAACATACAAGACCATATAATTTGGCACATCCATTTCTCTTGGTGAGGATGCATTAACCCTTCAGCTGAAATAGCAGCTTGAAAAAGGGAGGGGAGGTCGAAAATGTAAGTACACTTTTGGGACCTACCATGCTATTATCTCTTCTTCTTTCTTCTATTCAGATTCCCAAAGAGCTCCACATCAAAGGCAGGCTCTAAAATACCAGGAATAAAACCCCCACCCCCGATGATATAAGAAATGTTTAGAACAAATGATCTGACTGAAAATTCCCTCCTTAAGACTATAGTTTGGGCAGAAAGGTATAGGATCTTGAGTTGTACCTGATGTTCAGGCTCAGCAGGATAAAATGTTCCAAGTGGTTGGATTTGAGCAGTGACAATGCTGCTCTTTGACTTAGTTTGCTCTCTCCCTTTGCTTACAGAAGCCAATCTAGACTCTTCAGTTCCATTCGTAAAAATGATAGATCTGTTTACATAACTAGTGGCGATAAGTTGATGTTATGGAAGGATGAATATGTTATGTGTTGTCAGTCAAGCTTTTACCTGTATTGGTTACCCACATCAGGACCTTGCCCAAATACTTGTCTATAATCATGACTAGACCAGAAAACCTCCAACAGTTGCCTGAAGCTGATTAGCCTTTCATCATATACCACCTGCAAATCATTTACAAAACATACACAACTATATCAGTCACTGAAACTTTCAAACATACAGGTCGCAATTGTATAAAAAGCCAGATATCTACAAATAAATCATATGAAATGAAAGGAAGTGAAAAGTTATACTACAAAATTAATGTGTAGCCCACCAACACTTTCATGCCATATTAAAAAAGATGCAAAAGATAGGGAGGTCATATTGTGCACAAGATCGAATAAAATGATCCTATTTGGTTGAATTCTTAGAACTATACAGATAAAACTCCCCATTTTAAAGAGACACCATATTGAGGTATGAATGCTATCCGATTCAAGCTTAAATTCACAGGTGAATGTAGAAAAGGGGAAAACAAAATCAATCAATCAAAAAAAGAAGGGAGACCACCTGCACAGACTCGGCATGATCACCCAAACTTCTGTACTCAGGATTGGTTTTGGATCCTCCAGCATAACCAACAGTGGTCTGAAGAACCCCATTCAAGCACCCGAACACAGCTTCAGACCTCCAAAAGCAACCCAGAGCAAAAACTGCTGATTTCAAAGGCGGGCTGGTCGTTGGGTGGATCCCTAGCCTTGTAGTTTCAGTGATCTGATCTGGGATCCGGATGCACACCCGTTTATCAGCCGCGAGGATTGTCATAAGCACGAGCGTTGTTAATACACGGCTAAGGGAAATGTTGCTGCAAATAATAGCCATTGGCTTTGTCCAGTGGTTGATCCAGGAATGAAAACCTGGGTGGGGCTAAAACTTCTTAGTAAAATGAATTGAAGGCGAGAGAATTTTATCAATTTCAAAGAAAGATACACCTAGTCAGTGGGGATGTAGTGAGCATTACCCTGGAATCGTATATATAATCCTAAAGAGAAAACTAAACAAATAAAAGTGGAATGCGATATATATAACCCTGAAAGTCCTAGAGCTTCAAACTCTGTAAACACTGAATCATGGTTCTGAGTTCCAGGCTTTCAGCATTAACACTTAGCAATGGAGAAAGTGAGCAATAAGCTAATTCAACATCAACTGATTCCTGATTTTGTTTATCCCAATTCCAAAACATTAAAAGATATCAACTTCACATCGCATCATCTATTCATCTTTGGGAGACCAAACAACAGAGGCAAGAAATGCATAGAAGCTTAACAAATCAGAGCAAATTAGATGAATTTAACAGTAGGAATACTGGGGATAATCCCTAAACTCTTGTATCGAATGGAACAGGAAATCAAATAGAGACTTACACTTGCAGAGATTGGCCGGAAATTGGAAGAAGAACTCGAAGCAAGACTGGTTCCTTGGCTAGTCGCTTACACTCGTATATAGGTTGGTTGATCCCAGGCAGGGTAGATTCATCACTGGGCCTTTCCCAAACAAAGATCGATAGAAAGAGGAGCGTCTGAGACCTTCAGCATTGCTTTATATTTCACTAGTCAAATTTTCAGGCTCAAATTTTTTTTTTTTTTTTTTTTTTTTTTTTAAAAAGGGGTTTGGAACCAGCCTAACTGGGAGGCTCAGTCTCATGCCCGTTATTATTATTATTATTATTATTATTATTTAAAAGATAATTATACTGCGTGGGGGACATATAACCTGAACCTCGAGTACTAATACATGAATCCTCGTAGAGAATATCCCGGATCATCACAGGAGTCTCCTCTAACCAATAATCATCTAACCACTCAACACTAGCAAGATGCGCCAATCTATGGACCACACCATTTGCTTCACAATAAATAGATCGTAGAGTAAAGGAGGAAAGTGAGCTCAAATAGGCGTTACAATCCTCCACTATACAACCTATCTCAGAAATAGGCTCAAATTTTAACATTTTGATATGTTGTCAAGTAACAACCCTTTTTTTTTTAAGAATTGAATTGAACATTTATTAAGTTCAAGAGACCATTCTCAAAAAAATAAAAAATAAAAAAGTTCAAGAGACAATACAAAGGAAAATAAGTACACGCAACCTAGGGCAAAAGATATGACATAAGCAGTTACCTACTAACTAAGCCGGCTGTCTGCAACAATCGCAAAAGTATAAAACCAGCGGGAAGAGTGGCAAAATATCCTCACTTCTTCTCAAACCTATTCTATGGGTGGCCTCATTAAACCTTATTCAGGTAAAACCCATTGGGACACGTCACCCATCTTTAAGGTATCATCCTTGGAGTGAAGCATCTTCTTCTTGATTTGATCTCAATTGAATTGAAAACAATCCCAAATTCTAAATGATCTTTTGTGGCATCCACTGTGGCACTTGTTGCCATAATAACGGCAAGTAGAGACAAAACAAAATAACAAAGAAACTTGGAACAACACATAGTAAAGCACTGTCTACAGATGTAGACACTATCTCCCCTGAAATTAGGGAAGAGAACTTGGGGGAGAGGGGAGAAAGTGAGGGATGTGCCCTTCCAGCACGATAACTGCTAAGGAGTCCGAAAATGAAAGAAAATGAAATGTCCCACAAACATAATCACTCTGTTCACTATCAAACACAATCTAATCATAAATAGAATCACAATTAAAGTAGAGAACTAAAAGTTAACAGAAAATGAAAACGAAATGATGGGTCAAATCTTATCTGGATTTAATTGTGAATCTTAAACACCATCCAAGAACAAAACCAGAGATCTCATTTCTCTTTGTTGGGTAGCAGTTAGTGCAGTTGAGATTGGGAACATGATCCATTTCAACCATAGCCCACATGCATGACACCTATGGATGAGACTTGAAAGCATTTGCAAATCAGTTACATAAGGTTTTCGTAAGATCAAGTCAATACTCAATTGGAAAGATCAATGTAGAACACCACAAAGTACTCGCATTAAAGATTCATCACATTAAGCCAAGCAAATTGTTAAAGCCAGAAAAGAGAAGCCACTAGTGTACATGAGATGTAGGATAGAAACTCCATCATAATTGATGATGTAGTCGCGTATTTCGTTGCGCATGAGTTTGTTCAGTCTGATGATATCGAACCACGCTCCGTTGATGAATGAATGCCAACGTAGATAAATTTGGCCTAAATGGAAAGATGTGATCCAAGTTAAGATGGATTCTCTGACGAAGAGGAAGGTTTTCGAGCCAGTGAGAAAACACCTCCTAACATAAAACCTGTTGACTAATGGGTCTTCGTTAGAAAGCGTGGTGAGAAAAATATATGGTAATCTCGCTTTATGGCGCAAGGATTCTCACAAAACGTCCTGGAATCGACTACGATGAGACATATTCTCTCATAATGGATGTCACAGCACTCCATTACCCTGTCAGTTTGGCAGTTTCCAAATGACTGATCATGCAGCTTACAAATGTGGTCACTACATATCTCTACAGGGATCTAGATACGGAATATAAATGAAGGTTCACGGTGAACTTCATTTACCCAAGTCAAGTGGCTCTAGACCACGGAGCGCGTTTGCAATAAGGCTGAAACGCTCACTAAAGTGACTACTTGATTGAGAATGGATATGCCCGCGCGTTTCAATAACAACTTTCGGATTTTATCGCAGTTCATATTGGACATGATCTTCATTGAAAACCCTTAAAGAGTTAAGGGAAACCGCTGAACACTTAAAATCTGAGTTTGAGATGAAGGATTTTGGGAGAACATGATTATGTCTCGGTTTGGAACTTGAGCATCATGTTGATAGATGCTTAGGCATTTTGACAAGGTCAAGCCTTCAAGCACCCCCATGATCGTCTGTAGTCTTGATCCTGAAAAGGATCCTCTTCGTCCGAAGGATGATGATGAAGATGTGCTAGAGGCAGAAGTGCCTTACTTAAGTACAATAGGCGCATTATTGTACTTTGCTCAATGCACAAGACCGAACATCTCATTTACAATGAACTTGTTAGCTACATATAGCTTTGCGCCAATGCGACGCCATTGGATTGGTGTAAAAGATATCTTTCGGTACTTGAGATGTACGATTGATATGGGTTTGTTCTATCCCTACAAAGTGGATTTGGACCCATTACACACCAGAAACTCCACCAAACTCTAGCCTACATTCTCGCTCCCCATCCCAAAATGACATAAGTGTTTTGGAAGGTTTTGCTGATGTTAGGTATCTCTCTGACCCACACAAAGGTTATTCCCAAACTGGTTAAATTTCACCATGGGTAAAGACCGCGATATCTTGGAGGTATACAGAATAGACCCTAGTCACTATATTTTTGAACAATGCAGAGATTATTGCTCTTCACAAAGCAATTCGTGAATGTATATGGATTGAATCCATAATTACGCATGTTCGAACAATTGTGGTTTGAAGTCTACCACAGATGAGCCTACAAGCATTTAGAATGATGTTGCTTGTTTTGAACAAATGAAGTAAGGCTACATCAAATGTTACAACACCAAGCATAATCAGCAAGAACAGACACTTCACAAGATCAAAGTGAACTAGGTTCGATCTGAGGACAGTGTGGCAAACTTGCTCATTAAGTCATTGCCTAAATTCCACTTTCGAGAAACATGTTGGTAGCATCGTTTGCAGAAGTTATACAAACTCCCATGACCGTTATCATCAAGGGGAGTTGCAGACATCATGGGGAGATGTCTACATGTATGGTCTCGAAACGTAAAGGTGTATTGTGCTCTTTTTCCCCTTCAACTGATGTTATTTTTGTCCCACAGGGTTTTTGTTACTAGGCAAGATTTTTAATGAGATAACTAGATGAGCACCACGTTCACGTTTGGGCAACACAAGAGAGAATGTTCAAGTAAATCCAGAATATGTGTCAGGCCCAAACCCTAGGTTACTTGACCTAGTTGTAATAGGGTTTTGAATTAGAGATATTCTTAGAGATATTCATAGATATCCAATTAATTGTACGATCTTTCCTTGTACAATTCTAATTTTAGTCTTGTAATCCTCTATATAAAGAGACCCCTATTATCAATGAAAGCAAGACTCAATTCTCTCCCAATTCAGTTTTTCTTAAACAAAGCAAAAAATTTATTGTCAAATGCTTCACCAAATTTTGAAATACCTAAAATATTTTTTAGAAAAAAAAATTCACTTAATAAAATTATCTGAAAGGGTTATTATGATAAACTAAAAAAAAAACAAAATAACATAAAGAGAGCTTCTATTCATACATCCAAAATTGGTATTTAGACCTCCCCACTTAATAGACCTCCAACTTACTTTACAAATAACCAATATGCTATCTATACCTCCCTAATTTTTCCATAATACCCATCATCCAATAATATCAATAAAAACTTTTTTGAAGAGTGTTCTATTCATATACCTCCAAAATCAGTAGTTAGACCTCCATCAATTTTTGAACATTTCACAATATTATTTTCCTCTTGATATAACTAAGCTAAAAAAAAAAAAAAAACTTTCAATTGATAGCTCCCCCCCCCTCCCTTCCCCCCTCTTATTGTTGTATTTTGTAGGCATATGCATCTTTAGAGGCCAAGAGCAGTTCATTTCTTCAACTTCCTAAAATTCCCTCGTTTCATATATTTGCTCGATGAGAACAATACGCTTGAATGGATGAGATGATTTTAAGAGAAAGTAGTTTGTTGGTGTTTTGGTTAGAGAATATTGCATATCCGAAATTGACTCAAGGAACTTCAAAGTAAGGAACTGGTCTGTTGATTTCTCCGCTGCTTGGTAAGGATAAGACCATAACAAAAACAAAAGGAAAAAAAATGGCATGAGGATGACCATTTGTTGATTTCATACCTCTAAAAGGGAAAAGACTTTTTTTAATTTTTTTTTCTTTCTCTTTTGTGTCTTTATTTGTAATTTGACATGACTTGACAAAGTCAACTATCACTTGAAGAACAAAAAAAGGTCCAAATGCCAATTTTGGAGGTATGAATAGAAGCTCTCTAACATAAAAGGGAGTGGGTGAGAAGAAAATTTCCATGATCTCCTCCTTTTAACAATAATACGTGCATCATACAGGTATGAAGCTAATTTCCATTTAAGTGAGGAAGTTTCAAATGTAATTTCAAATGAAGCTTATTTTTTGTCAACTCATTTGTCTAAATTTCACGAATCTTTCTATAGATCAAAATTGGTCAACTTCGAAGCCTGCCACTAAACAAAACCACCGTTCGCGTCACTCTACACCCAAACAATCCCCCTCTACCCCGGTCATTTGAGCCGAGCCAAGAGCTCTCTCCCCGCCTTCATCCCCAATCTCCAGCGTCTCTCCAAACTCTCTCTCCCCCCCCCCCACCCCACCGATTAGGCATAACAAATTTCTCTAATAAGAAATTTCTCTAATAAGAAATTTTCTTGAAACTTTTATTGAGGAAGTTTTATTGAATTGATAGGAAATTTTATTCTAATTAGCAGTGTGGATCAGATATATGCTTATCTAAATCGACCTAAGAACCGTGAGGCTCTACTCAATTTGATTAGATTGGAACAGATAGATTACTTTATTTCAGATTAACAATTGGTTGATTGTTTCTTATGTCAATGGGTTCAAACCCACAATTATGGAGATCAGCCGTTTTTGTTTATTGCGAATGTTAATTATGCTAGTTTTTGTAGTCATTCTCCGAAACAGATGAGCAATTTAGAATTCCTAATTGGAAAAATTATCATTTTGGTCATCCAATTATTACTCAGTATGTTAATAGTTTTAGTATCCATTATATGTAAAAAGAGTGTAAATAGTAACAAAAAACAAACTCATTTAAACATGAATATAACGTCGAAACCCGTATATAAGTGCCTAGATAATGGCTCCAGGCGTATATAATATTGGAGCTAATTTTCTCCTTCAGCTTTAACTCATGCAAACCTGGCTAATTAAGCTTCCAACATATCTAGTGTAGCTCACATCACGTCATACATCATCATCATCTTACTACATGTGATGAGAAATTGATGTACATTGGCATGGGGTCACTATAACTTGCAGTTGAACATTAATTAATGTGCATATGTACATCTTTGTACCTAAATTAAGAACCTTTTAGAAATAATCAATATTTCATATTTCAATTTTGAAAGCCAAAATAAAAATAATGCATTTGGAACGAACAAAATATGAATTATATATCACTTCCATTTCCATGTTGTTATCTTCCATTTTCCAACTGTGAATGAACTAGTCAGCAGTCAGCTATAGGGATGGGGATCACAATACCATCCCCTTCTCCGGAGTCATTCTTCATCCCCATCCCCGCCCCAATCCCCAATAAAAATATATTGGGGATTCCCCGTCCCCATCCCCACTAGGGACTAGGTCTCCAAACCCGCCCCAAATCCCCAATAAGAATTTAATAAATAAATAAATAATTTCTCATATTGTCTTTTCTAAAATCAAAATTCACAACAAATAAAATTAAAACATGATTAAATTTATAAATCATAATTCAGTTTGGGTTAGAGAGAACAATATGAACGGTTGGGTTGTTGTTTATGAAGTTAGGGTTTATATGATGCCGTTTATATTGTAAAAGTGTAACAATTAAAGTAAAGTAGTAAATATATATATTTGTGATTTATATTATAAAATAAAAATTAATATATTTATAATTAAAAAATGTATAAATTAAATATATGTATATATTATTGGGGCGAGTTTGGGGATGGGGATTACAATACCATCCCCGCCCCATCCCTAATCTTAGATAACGGGGATTGGGGATCCCCATCCCCATTCCCCATTTGTCCCCGAATCCTCCCCCCATTAGGGGCGGGTATCCAATGAAGTTCCGCCCCGCTGGGGATTTTTGTCATCCCTAGTTAGCTACCTTGAACTTAATGCATACAGAAGAACTAATTTATAATTTGTTTTCATTTGAATTTTAAATTTGAAAAAGAGAAACTAATGTAGCTCCAAGGCCAAAAGAATAATGGAGGTTTCCTCCTTTAGTCTCTAGCTAACGTTATATCTCTATGCGCTTCCAACATTTGTAGATATCTTGCGCACATCACCATCTTTGGTACATAATGATGAGAATTGACATGCATGTCAATTTAAGTGCCCTTTAAAACAAGTATGGTCCTTTAAAGTTTATTTTGTTATGATCTAATAGTTGTGTTCAAAATAAATTACTACATATGGATCATTTTTTAATCTTCTTGGTGTTGTTGATCGACAGCATGCTGTCCTGATGACATGTGTCCATTTCAAGTTTTTGTTTATGTTTCTGCTCTAAGTCCATATGGATGTTGTAAGTGTCAAAATAGGAAAAGCTTACCAAATATCATGTCTTTATACAACATAATGTTGGAAATTTTGATTGTGTATTTTAAAATACTTTGTGTAACTCCCAATGCTTTGAAAAACTATTTACTATACATTTATGCTTAAACGTTACTACTTCATTATGTTCATAATATTATGGCATATTAAGGTTATGGGAGTTACAATATTCCAATAATTATCTTATTAAATTTGCATCATATCTCTAAGTATTTTCATCTACTATATATACCTGTCACTTCTTGCTCTTACACACACAATGAAATTCATTATCTTCTATATCTCTCTCCGTGGCAATTTCTCTAGTGAGTTCTTTGTTCTTGCTCTTCCATAATGCCAAAGGGAAAAATCAAGCATTTCTAAGATCTAAGTTTGCGAGTGTACACTTACAAGGATTAACGGTTGTTGTACCCTGGAGGGTAGGGCGCCACAAACCTGCTACACCGAGACATTGTCTCCGAGGGGCAAAATCTACTCTTAAGGGCAGTGTTTACACACCTCAACCTTAAATTTTTTTTTTTTTTTGAAGTAATTATTGGGTGGCGGCTCGCAAATCCAAAAGATAAGTATTAGTCTTCTATTTTCAGCTTATTATGGTATTAATGTAATTATATTTATTTACTAATAAAATATTGTATTTGTGGAATTTGTAGGAAACAAAATTTGATGACGAAAATAACATCCAACGACCAAATTTTCCAACAATCTTAAGAGTAGATACGTTGGTGGATTGTGGAAAGCTTGGATAAAAAGATAAGTCTTTTATTCATTGAGTGAACATAATTCTCTATCGTTAAATTTACTTTCAACTCCAAGAATTGAAAAGAACTACTAAAATTTTCCTTTGAGAATGGAGGATCACTATATCTTGAATTATATTTATGAATTAGTTGTTCTTTTTGCAATAGGAACCGTTTGATTTGGAATTATATGTGATTAGTTGGCTTTCTATTGATTGCAAAAGTATAAAGTTTAATCATGCATTAAGTTTCGGTTATATGTGATTAGTTGTGTGCTACTATTAATTTTAGTTTAATTTGCATTCACTTTATTGTTCAATGCATTATGTTGTAACTTAAAAACTAACCGTTTTGCACATTTACTTTTCTATATTAATTTCTGTGTTTAATATCGTTTTACCATTTTCGTAGTATTTATTTTGCATCATTCTATTAACCTTATGGTTTAGCAAGAGTTTTCAATTCTCTTTGTTATATGATTTGAACCATAATTATTTTCTATGCATTAATATATTTTTTACCGTTATAACTCGAAAAGTTGTTTCTTTGTTGTTGCCTTCGGAATCCGTCCCTTCAAAGTATTTTTCTTCAAAGAGAAAAAAAAAAAATTTGAAATGTTGCATTTGGATTATTGTTTCTTTGGAAACAATAAAGTTGTTGCCTCTCAATATTTCCATTGCCTCTTGATTAAGATGATGTCTCAGTTGCCTGAAAAATAAATGTATTATCATGAATAATGCATTGAGAAATTATTTTGTCAATTTTACATTGACGGTTGCCTATGGCAATTTGATATCTCGGAATATTAATGTCCTTACGGTTGATGTCCTCAAAAAGAAAAAAAATGTTGCCTTAAAGTTTGGTTATAAGTAATAAATGTTGCCTCATTTACATCTTGAATGATGAATCGGACCCTATCCTATGGATTAGATATAACGGTTGCCTCGATACTTTAATAGTAATGAACCTGGTTGCCTTGAGAATTCTGATACCAAGAAAATAGTTGCCTGATTATATATAATCAGTGCTTCCGGATATGATGCAAAGACAACAAGCCTCTAAACATGGTTGTCTAACCACTGAACGCGTCAATATTGTTACTACAATTATATATTGTTGCTTACTACGGTATTTGCTCGGATGATTAGCTCAGTATGTTGCCTTAAAGGTTTTGAGTTGCCTTTCGGTTAATGTTGCCTCAAAACAAATAAATGTATGCGGTTTTTATTCATTGGCGTCTCAATATTGTCCATTACGCTGATGCCCTGAAAAACTATCACATTAATTGCTGCGTTCGGTTTATGCTTTGAGAAAATGGACATTCGATGTACCTCCATGATCAAATTTAATTTTGATCAAAGAGACATTTGATGGCTACAAATATGGGAGTGACTAAAGTATCCGAAGTCACGAAATCGGTAAATACTGTTGCCTATTAAATTCTCAAGTCCTTGACATGCAAAGATTCGTTGCCTAAATATATATGGCTTGATATTATCTTGCCTATATATATGAGCCAGACAGACTCAAAAATGTGGGGGTCAAGGCAAAACAAGAAAAAAATGGGCTCTTATATCTAAGTGAGATTGGATAACTAAAAATCCAATGAAGATTACTTATTGTTGAGATTATTCAATAAACTGTGTAGGTCAGAGTTGATTTTGGCCAATACTCTGACAAAATCACTAGGCTAAAGGCCAAAACTAGTGGTTAATACATCGAGGGGGATGAGATTATGCCTATAACAAAGGTCAAAAGTGATGGCAACCCAACCTATGTGAAGGCGATCCCAGGAAGTAGATTCATATGGGTAACAACAAGTCACTTGTTGATCAGTGGTGCACTATCAAAATAAAGTTTGGAGTCTATCCCTATGGTGCATAGATAATGCTTTAACTGGAACGTATAAGGATGAACTTTGTTCTTAATAAGTACTATAGCCCTTACGCATAGGTGGTGTGTTTGATTCTGTTGGAAATGAAAGATCCCACATTGGAAAAGTGACAAATGAAATATAACTTATAAGTGGGTGGATCTCACCCAATTGTACCGAGGCCTTTTGTGATTAAAACCCAACACCTAACGGGTGGTTAAGTTGGGACAGTATCGGTACAATGGTGGGCCACGGGCCACGCTTGTCGCTGTTTAACATGGTATCAGAGCGGGTCCTTCTCCAATTGCATCTCCACGTAGGCACGTATCATGAACCCAAATTGGGGTTCCCTGTATTGCCATTGAAATTACCAAGTGTCCAATGTGGGCCTTGGATTGTATCGACCAAGTCTCCGATATGAGACTTGTGTCCCAATTTCTAATGTGGAAATTGGATTAATTAATTTCACGTGCAGACCTAAAGTTAGGTTGCACGTGAGGGGGCGTGTTGGAAAGGAAAGATCCCACATTGGAAAAGTGACAAATGAAATATAACTTATAAGTGGGTGGATCTCACCCAATTGTACCGAGGCCTTTTGTGATTAAAACCCAACACCTAACGGGTGATTAAGTTGGGACAGTATCGGTACAATGGTGGGCCACGGGCCACGCTTGTCGCTGTTTAACAGATTCCAGTACACACTTGATAGACTTACCTATATGAGTGTGGAAGTGGAGCCGCTTCCTATGAAACTTGGGCAAGTCTTCTAGAGCACTCATGAATATCCAGGTAGGAGCGCATGGCCTATTAGTGCCCACCCGCGGAAAATACTTGATTTCGAGAGTTCAGTGTGGATGGTAGTTCTCTGATTTATATTAAAAAAATTTGGTTCATAGAAAATTTAATTTTCACCAAATTTCTATGGATCACAATTATTTATCCTATGGCTGGTTCATAGTCCAAAAGACACCAGTTCAGAAGCATTGGATTCTCATTTTCCTTTGGCACTCTATAATTTCCTTTTTCATTTAGCAGCTTCCATTTTGAAATATGTGGGGGATTGTTGGAAATTTTGATTGTGTATTTCAAAATACTTTGTGTAACTCCCAATGCTTTGAAAAACTATTTACTATACATTTATGCTTAAACGTTACTACTTCATTATGTTCATAATATTATGGCATATTAAGGTTATGGGAGTTACAATATTCCAATAATTATCTTACTAAATTTGCATCATATCTCTAAGTATTTTCATATATTATATATACCTGTCACTTCTTGCTCTTACACACACAATGAAATTCATTATTTTCTATATTTCTCTCCGTAGCAATTTCTCTAGTGAGTTCTTTGTTCTTGCTCTTCCATAATGCCAAAGGGAAAAATCAAGCATTTCTAGGATCTAAGTTTGCGAGTGTACGCTTACAAGGATTAACGGTTGTTGTACCCTGGAGGGTAGGGCGCCATAAACCTACTACACCGAGACATTGTCTCTGAGGGGCGAAATCTACTCTTAAAGGTAGTGTTTACACGTCTTAACCTTAAATTTTTTTTTTTTTTTGAAGTAATTATTAGGTGGTGGCTCGCAAATCCAAAAGATAAGTGTTAGTCTTCTATTTTCAACTTATTATGGCATTAATGTGATTATATTTATTTACTAATAAAATATTGTATTTGTGGAATTTGTAGGAAACAAAATTTGATGACGAAAATAACATCCATCTACCAAATTTTCCAACACTTAAAAGTTCATTTACTACTACATTATTATTGATCTGGTTTGTCATTATAAAATATTCAATCTTTCACTTCTGAAGGACTTCAGCTTTTCAAATTCTCACAACAAAAGTATGAGATTGAGAATTTGGGATGAGCAATCTCAAACTTGAGAATTCAGTAGTTAAGGATTGCAGTTTGGAAACGAGAGCCTTAGGTGCCATTTCTATGTAAAAAGCCAACCAAAATGGGGAGAGATAGTATTTGATACATTATAATTGATTTGATCAGAAACATAATATGTGGTGGACCAAAATGGGTAGAGATAATATTTGATATTTATGTACAAGCAATGGTAGAATTACTCTTCTGCTTGAACTCCCCCCCCCCCCCCCCCCCAGCAATGGTAGAATTACTCTTCTGCTTGAACCCCCCCCCCCCCCAAAAACAAAAACAAAAAATTTCCAAACTTAATTACATATGCTAATTAACTAGAGAATTAGAAGGAAAGTTCATGCAATTGACTACATTAGACTCCCAAGAAATAAATACATGCATGCAAAGAAACAAAATAAAAGCATTAGAACGCAATGACCAATAAGAATATAAGATACTAGCAAAATTTAAAGGATGAGTGATAATTATATATAAGAATATACTAATTACTTTACTGATTATACTTTTCATTATTAATTTACAAGTGGTAAATCTTCATATTTCATAACAAATAGAGCATGTATCCTCATTCACGTAATAGAGTTCTCGAATGTGTAATTTGGTGGTGCCTTGTGTAATCTTCCTCAATGAGAAAATAATTACATCTCTGACAACACTTATTACGAATATAAGGACAAAGGATTAAAAATATTGTAATAAATGTCATGTTTGTAGTAATTACAAGGTCTAAAACAACATCTACCAATTTATGAACCATTTTACAAAATTGATGACAAATGTTTTGTACAAGTGGTAAATCTTCATATTTCATACCAAATAGAGCATGTGTCTTCATTTACGTAATATAGTTCTCGATTGTGTAATTGGGGTAAATATTTTGGTATTTATTCTATTTAGGACAATATTTACATGTATATAGACAATATTACAAATTGATGACAAGTGTGTTGTTAAATTGGTAATTTTTTTATAAATAGCCATGCACTATGCCACAAAAGCTATTAGACGACAGAGGAGATCTGTCGTCTGATAAAAAAAAAATTATGTTGTCTAGTACGGAAATATGTCATCTGATTTTTCAGACGACAGAAGGTTTTCAAGTCGTCTGTTGTCTGATTAAACCAAAAGACATATATATGTTAGATGCATTCATATGACAATTATATGTTGTTTGTAATGACTTACAATAACAGTTAACTGTTATTTAAACTACCAACACATGACAAAAGACAATTATTTGTTGTTGTACATTTATTTAAGATACAATTATATGTTGTTGTTTTTGTTTTGAGTCAATGAAAGTTTATATATTTTTGTCTTTGTTTTTATTGTAAGGCCACAATTTTATGTTGTTTGAGTGGGTAAATAACTAACAGTTAACTGTTAGTTAAACTACTAACACAAGGCAGTTATTTGTTGTTATACATACGTTCAAGATACAATTATATGTCGTTGTTTTTGTTTTGAGTCAACGAAAGTTTATATATTTTTGTCTTTGTTTTCATTGTAAGGCCACATTTTTCTGTTGTTTGAGTGAGAAAATAACAATAGATTTTTCCTGAATTCTGTTGTTCTTAAGTAGCTCCAACAACATATTTTGGCTTTGATTTAGTGGTCGCATGGTATTTCAGATGTCACATTTATATTCCTATCAGAATGTAATCTGGAAACTACACAAATGACATATATTCTTCAATTTGTCATTGCAGCTAGCAAATACATCCATAATTGTTTCATACATAAACCTAATGTGCATCATCTCAATAAACTCATAAGGCAAAAAACTACCATCTAGAACAACTATACTAATCTAGAGAGTCTAAGTAGCAGAAGCTTTTATTTATCCAATTATGTAACAGCTCTAGTTCTTCAAGAAGCGGATAGTCCTCCAGAGATATCAGCTAATTGAGGCATCAGAGTTTTGAAGAAAAAACAGTCATTGTTCCATATAATTCCTGCAATTGGCCAACAACACAAACACAGAAATTTAGTAAATTAAGATGACATATTTCAAAAGCAAAACTTAGTACAAAATCACATATCACATTGCAGCTGCCTCATGCTCAGAACAAGGATTGATACTTGTTTACATTATAACTATATACATTCAATTACCACCCTTCTCACCTCATTTTGTGCTTTTTCAACACCAGAGGGTGTTGGAATTTAGTTAGAATATTTCAAAATACCAGCTATATTTGAAACCTCGATTGGACCTTTAATTACAGATGGCAATAGTCATTAACTCTCTTTGATTGTGATTGACACAAAGATTTCATCAGTTTACTCATATATCATTCATTTGTTCAAAGTCTGCAATTATGGTGGTTCCTTATTTGCTTTCTTCCGTTTTGATTTACTCATCAATATCAAGATATATGTTGTCTTTGTGTTACATAAGTTACACAGTTTAAATGTCATTCCTATTTTGACGTTTTCATTCTTCCTAATCAATGTCATAATATTCCTTTCGGTTACATAAGTTACATAGCTTAATTGCTATTGTTAAATTATCATCACATTGATCATTCCTGCCATATATATAATCCCTAGCTTTCCAGATAAAAACACACAACAGAAATTCATCCTCCTTTGTTTCCTTTTCGAGCTCAAAGTATTCATGTGTTTCCTTTAATTTGTCTATTCTACCACAAGAAAGTTTCAAGCTGTTCGACACGATCTGAGTATTGTGAGTGTACACCTACAAGGATCGAGGTTGTTGTACCCTAAAGGGTAGGGCGCCACAAACTTGCTACACCGAGATATTGTCTCCGAGAGGCGAAATCTACTCTTAAGGGCAGTGTTTACACGCCTCAACCTTAAACTCTTTTTGAAGTAATCATATGGTGGCGGCTCGCAAACCTAAAAGATAAGTGTTGATTTTCTATTTTCAGATTATTATGGCATTAATGTGATTATATTTATTTACTAATAACATATTATATTTGGGAAATTTTGTAGGAAACGAAATCTGGTAACGGAAGTAGCATCCATCGACCAAATTTTCCAACAGAGGGTTCCGCATAACTGTATAAGCTCAGTCATTGTCCATACCAATACGGCTGAGCTGGCATCAGTTGCTGCTAAAAACATGTCCTGCAAAAAGATTTCACCTTTTTTAATTACTAATTGCACTGTATAAATATCGATCTTTCATTTATGAAGTTGTAAATTGTTTCTAGATGTCTAATATGTTATGTTGATAGAAGTTTAGCTAGACTAGAATTAAGGGTCTAGAACTCTAGTTTGACAGTCTAGCTAGCTACATAACATGCTACATCTTCTGGCAAGTGAACATGTATGTTAAAGAAATATAAAAAGTAAATAGACAAAAGAAAACATGTTGAGGTGCCTGTAGAAAGAGGCAAAATAGAACGTACAGTGATGACACCCTTGATTTGTTCAATTTTGAGGAGTATTGCTTGACTCGAATCCTTCTGAACTCGAAGCAGAACATTAATGAGATCTTCATTCTCTGTTTTAGGCCTTTTAGGATCAAGGTGTTCCTCTCTCACTTTGTTATAGAGATTGTCCAAGTTCTTAAATCACTTGTCTACTCTTTGTTCAAGACCACTGAACTTGTTTATCCAGCTGATCCATGGTAGAAAATCTGATACATAGAGTCCTCCCAAAAGGACCACCGACTCTTTAAGCAACTCATGACTTCTGCTCATGCCAATTTCACCTTCCCCATCATACTTCTTACCAAAAGCACAGCGACACAAAACATTGTTGGCCAAGGTAACTGTCACTTAACTGAGATTGACAATATCATTACACTTATGAGCTATTGAGTCGATCATAACTCCAACCTCTTCATCCCTCACAGACTGAAACATTTGGACCTTCTTTGGACCAAGTAGTTCCAAGATCACAAACTTCCTTACCTCTCTCCAATACTCACCAAAAGGAGCAAACGATAGATTGACACATCCATAGCTAAGCTTCTTTGCAACATACAAGGCTGGTCTGCCTGAAAAAAATAGGTCATGAGTTTTCAAAACCTCTCTTGCCATTTCGGCTTAGGAGACTACTAGAGTAGGCCTCAAGCCTAATTGCAAGAACATGATTGGCCCATATTACCTAGAAAGATGTTGAAGAACAGAATGGGTCAATTCATCATAAAGATGGTGCAGGTGGCCTCCTAGGACCAGGAGGCAACCACTTTCCTCTAGCATTTTGCTTCATCAAAAGGAAGAAAATGAAGGGTATGAGAAAAACAAGGCGTAGAAGCACCATGGATAAAGATAAGTAAGAACTCATGTAGCTAAAGAGCAAAGTTCAAGTCTGCTTCCAACTCCACAGAGCATAACTTATTTAAGTTTAGCCGAGTTATATTGTTTACTCTAATATCTAGTAGCTGCATTTATCTACATTCTTATATTTTATCTCCTTTTTCCTTGGCAACCAAATAGACAAGAAGGTGGTAACAATGAAGACTCCATGTAACTAACTAGATAGCCTGACATACATTTCTTCTTTTCTAAACGCCTACTAATTACTTCATACATTTCAGATATATATCATTTCAGTGCTGCAACTGATAGTTTATCTGGAAAATCAAACAAAATTTCTTACCATTTATATAACCCCGTGTAAGAAGGGATAAGAGTGATTTACCTTTGTGTCGAGTAAACCAAGGAAATCATCAGGCACTCCTTCAAATCTGCAGTAGATTGGAGCAACAATATTGATCATAGCAACTTCGAATCTCCGGTAAATTGGAGCAACAATATTGATCATAGCAACCTCCACAGTCCACACAATCGATCTCAGAGGCCCCAAGTTCTTCTTCGTGTACCCATACAAATTCAATACAAACATCATTATGTAAATCATTGCCAACCCAAAAACCTTCAGGTACTTCAACTCCTTCTACAACAAAATTCAACCAAAGGAAGAGAATCAAAACAAACCGTTTGGGATATAGAACAATGAAACTATCAATTTCTGGCTGCACAGTTTTTCAGAGACAATAAATCAAACAATTCATCATCAATTTTGGAAAAGGCTCTATTACTAGACTCACCTTAGCTCTGCTTGTCCCATCATTCATAGGCTTCATTCCCCCAGCGATCTATTGAAAAGAAATTCAGAAAAAGACCAAATTTGACACAACTTAAAGTGTAACATTTAGGCAGGAACAGTTTGGCTTTGAGGATTTAAGAAAAATTCATTTGTGCAACAATGAAGTTGAAATTTTCCAGAACGAAAGCTGACATATTTATGTACGACATACTTAAATTTCAAACTAATCAGAGTTCGAGAAATAAGGGAAATGATGGATACAAATAGACTGAACTGTCAGGTCTCAGAAAAATATAGCTAGTAGCAAAATCAAAATAGAAAATCCACCAAAAATACATTTTACAACCAATTGACAAGAAATCAATTTTGAAACAACTATTGGAATGTCTAATTCAATATATACAAAGACATAGGTTAGATGATTCAAATAGAAGTTAAAATCTCAGAAGAAAATTAGAGGGTACACTAAAAATTCTGGAACTTTGCCAAAGCAGACCAGACTCAAAAGAAAAATCACTGAAGATCCATTATACATCGAAATAAGGTGAAACTTTTCAAATCATTTTTTACCTAGTAGAACAGAAATATATCAAAATTTCACGATATTTAGAGATCAGTAAGTAGGGCAACACAAAGCTCAAAGTTAACATATTAGCAGCTTTCTCAGAAAATTCAGCAAAACTGTTTTTATCACAATATGAAGTTTTGATTTTAAAGTTGGTTTGTTTTGAGAGTAAACAAGAGAGACACAACAAAAAGAACTAGCTTACAAGCCAAAAGAATAGCTACTACATTGGAGAGTAGGGAATACAAAGAGGATGCATGAAGCATTAATACCCCATTTGGCTTTTCATATCCCAGGTAGTAACTAAACTAAACTAACCATCTACAATCTGGTTAGATGTTTGGGGTGTAACTCTATGCTTGTCAAATTGCACTTAAAAATCACATAGGAAAACGTTCCAACACAATCACACCAATTACATATCAAATCATAATCAAAGCTATAGAGAAAATTTTGCTTTCCCTACCTCAAGCCTTAGCTTTCAGCAGCTAATACAGCAAATAAAATACCAATTGCTAACACCCACATTGTATTTTACAAATCCAGCCACCTATACCAAATTTACAACAAATCACACCCAAACTCTTGGAAAGACTGAAACAGAACGAACTTACTTGAAAAGATAGGAAATTTGAACTTACTTGAGATAGCTGCATACACAGAAGGATTTCAGTGTTCTTCACCAACCACTTGGCTCCATCCTTCATAAATCCCACATAGCTGCTGTCAAACTCCTTTTTGAACATAAGCCATCTAAAATTGCAATAAGCTTGTTAATATAAGGATTAATTTCAGTTTACCCCCCTGAGGTTTGGGGGTGTGTTGGATCATAATTCATATACATATTTGTCCCCTAAAACATGGAAATTACTTGTTCTAAAGTCCAAATTTAATGTTGACTAATCTAATTTCATTATTTCCCTAATCTTGTACTTTTGCTTAACCTTTGTGTTTATTTATATATATTTATTATGTTTTCCTTATCATGTTAGGAAATAATGGAGAGGAAAAAGTGAGCTAGACAAGAAAGGAGAGGCAGCCGCTTGACCAAATGAACTCCGAATGAGTTGAAACTTTCCAGTTTCATCCTAGACATCCCAAGGATCATTTGTTATGAAGAGTTCCAGAGCTAGTTTTGAGTGAAAGGTCTTCAAAAAGTCAGTCTAATTTTCTAAAAAATGAAAACTGGAAAACTTGACCTGTACGTATTTCAGAAGCATTTACGGTGGAACCACAGTGAATTTAACTCTGAAATTTTACCAGGATGATCTCAACTCATGGAGGAACATTTTATATGAAGAAGTCAGAGGCCCATTCCAAATTCTTGGTGGAGATATAATTGACGGAATAAAGGAGCAGAAAGTGAACCCATAATATCCATACTCCACCTCCATACTTCCACTATCATATTCCATCTCATTGAAAGTGGAATAATTATTATTTCCACTATCATACTCCTCTTTCTCTTCTCTATATAAACATCCCTTCATCACACTCATAGATAACCAATTCCTTCATCCATTACATTTTCTTTCTCTCTTCATCTCCTTCACAAAACCTCCATATCCACCTCCCAAAATCCAAACCCACAATACCCAATCTACTCCATCTCCTCCATCATCACCACCACAACTACTATCTTCCACCACCATAAACTTCATCACCACCACTCAAAGTTAGCCAAAGGAGCATCATATCTTCATCACCATTCCATTCATTATCACTGACAGGGTCCGCCCCGGATTCCACCCTGGAATCCGAAGTGGCCCCGCTGGACCCACCTTTAAAGAAGGTTTACCAAAAATTTCGGCATAACCTCCCTTAAAAATGGGCAACCCAAAACCTATAGAATTTCAATTTCACTTCTAAACAACCCTCCCAAAACTCCTGGAGCCACCCTGCTCCCAAAACCGCACAACTTCACAATTTAGAGTATCAAATTATCCCATTAACACAAATTACAACCACGTCATAGGTTACAATATTTATACAAAAATCTCAAGGTTATCAGAGCAATCTAGAACCAAAAGAACAACGATACACATAGTAGGTTAGCAAGTAACCTACGAGGGATAGATGACAGCGGTGGTGCTAAGCCTCAACTCCTAAAGCCGAACAGCTACACTGCGAACTGGGCATTTGAAACCGAAGGGCCCAGGGGAAAGTACATAAAAACGAACGTTAGCGTGAGTAGACAAAAATAAACAATTTTTAATAAAAATGATTTTATACTTTCCCACATTTATTTCTTTAAAATTTCCGATGCATGCAATGATTAACAAAAATAAAACAAGAGGAGTTCCGCTCATGAAAACCAACTAGCCCCGCTAGTCACATACGATTTAAAAGAAAAAGTTGAAACTCTGATACTCAAGGAAAAATAAGACCAGCCCCGCTGGTTAAACGAAAATCGAGCTAGCCCCGCTAGCCTAAGTAGTAAAGTGAGTAGGGGAAGGCGATAGCCATACGAGTGAGCCTCCCAGGCTCGGGTGATAGCCTCCCAGGCTAAAATACTCCCATTACTCCCGTAATATACCCTCACGCCACTATGTGTAGCGATAGGATACTGGGCTTCAGAATTACTGTCACAGAGACAGTAACCAGCGCCACAAAGGCGGAGGGCTTCGGTGATCCCATCACCTCGCCACAAAGGTGGAAAATCAATGCTAGCAATGATAAGTCACCCAAAGTATGGCAAAAGAAACCCGAAAACCAAGTAAATCCATAAGTACATAAAGCTTCCCCAACTCTCGTAAATGAATGTCCAACGACGTGTCCCACACGCCAGGATAAATCTCATCATCAAAATAAATAGGATATAAATAAGTATAAAGATTAATTTTATCGAATCTCATAGAAATCTCAAATCGCCGAATATAAGTATAATATAAATAGTATAAATCCGGAAATCATATCGGAAATAAATAAATAAAAGAAGATAAGCGTAATCCAATGACGTGACCCCGCACGCCATAAAATCTTCAAGTAAATCAATTAACCGAAACCGTTTCCGAAATAACCATATGCTCGAGAGAGTAAATTAATAAATAAATTATAACTTCGGAACCGATTAAATAAATGCATGCATCAATCTTAGAAAAATAAAAGTCCACTCACAATAAACGGCTAACGTGGTATCCAAGCGTAAGGATCCTCGTCGAGCAATAGGTCGGTATCACGTCCTGTACACAATTATAATCCGTAAACAACAATTTGATAAATATTTACGATAATCAATAATTAATCTCAAAACCCATAACCTCAACTTCTCCAATCCTCTTCCACACCCAATCAAACTTCACCATTAATATCCATCCGTCGATTAATGTATTCCATATCGGAACAAGGGAAATCCGAAGGTCGGATTCCCTCAATTCAACAACCGAAACTCCCAAACTTCGGAAATTCATAATCCATGCCAAACTTCTCCCAAAATTAACCAAAATCACATATTTAACCTCTACAACAATTATAGAATTTAATAAGCTAAAATTTGAAATTAAAAAGCACCCCTACGCGCCTCCACGCGCAACCTACAGTGACGGCGCGTGGGCCCCACGCGCCGAAGGCCACCACCTCCGATGGCCACCAAATTTCGGCAGCAACAACTACTCAACACGCCCAATCTTTTTCTCAACTACAACACAATCTAATTTTACCTTGAAACAGTCGAAATCAACCGGTGAAGAAAACCCAGAAATTCAAGAACCCTAGGTTGTCGATTCTGCCTCTACACGGCAAATTGGAATGCAAGGCCTTAGGGGAAATGATCTCCGTCGAAAACCGAGCCTTCGACGCCGGTTTGGTGGCCGGAAACGAAAGAATTGCCGGAAAACCCCAATCTGCTACAGTTTGCTTCCCGCCGTCGATTCTCGTTTCTCCGGCCAAATTGGCGTGACTCACGGGTACTAGCGTGAAGAGGGGGAGTAGGCGCGCCGGTGATGATCGGTGACCCGTCCCCAGGTGGCCGGTGAGAGGAGAAAGATAGAGGCTGAAAGGGAAAGAGGGAGAGATCGGGGGAAAGAGAGAGAAAGGGTGGGTTTCCGGTTTTGGGAACCTACCACAGTAAAATTTCCATATATATAAATTTACCATGAACAGTAACTTCCTTAATTCGCTCATAACTTTCGCATACGAACTCCGATTTTTACGCACCACATATGCACGCGCTCGGTTTAACGTCCTCTACAACTTTCATGAAGGAAATTTTCTCAAATTTTGACCCGAACAAAAAGTCGACTTTTAGGGCCACTAAACGTACTGAAACGATAGTAAAAGTGAAAATAAAGGTTGTTTACCGTCCAAATGACTAGTAAACGGGTAATTGAGATACGGGACGTTACAATCATCATCAAGAAGTTCATTATCCATCCATTCCACCATCAAGGAGGATTCAAGGAGCATTGAAGGAGAAAAATGAAGGAGAAGCTACCCATTGATTTGTCAAGCTTCAACTAGTTCTTTCTTTCCTTAACTCTTTAATTTACCTTGATTTACTTTATAGATTTGATGCCAATTTGTATGACTATGAGTGAGTAGTTACTTTGTTGGGGCTAGGGTTGAAAGCCCTAGCCAAACTTGTATGAATTGATATTTTAATTTACATTTGAAGTTATTTGTTATTTTCATCTTCATATGCTAATTTAAGAAGTGAATGCATTCATTCAAACTTAACTATTTTGAATGTGTTGTGTTTGTCATCTCATGAAAAAATGTTGAGGGAGCAGTTAACCTTGAGCATTGATAGCATGATAGCATCCTCTATGTGCATGTGAAGGTTGTGAGTTAAAATCACCTAGATCTAGGATTGGTTTGCTTGCATGATTATCTAAACTCAAAGATTTATGCATTTAGGAACAATAAATTGAGACTTAACCGGTAATAGGATTTGTTCTTAGGTAGTTAATTCTAGACTTATCGTTGGAATTGATAACATTAAAGGAGTTTAAGCCTTTATAGTCTATCCGGATGCAAAGAGGGTAATTGGAAAATTAGAATATCATCACTTGTATTTGAATTTCAATACTTGCAAGGGAGGTTAGTGGTAGACAATCCAACCCCTAACTTCATCCATTATATTACTAGTTTAGTTTAGAGTAATTTAGTTTACATTAGAGCATTTAATTTAGTTTGGTTCACTATTCTATCCAACAAACAATTTCACTATCACCACAATGCACATACTCACAATGAGCCAAGATTTCCTTGTGAATTTAGGTTTGTGATTGTACATTTGCATATTCTAGCTCTCCTTAGGTTAACACCCTAGCTAGTGAAAGAAATCCAATCATCGTGGGTTTGACAACCTTTCTTAAATCCCTATACTATTACTTGTACCCCTTATACTTGAGGGTGGCTTTTTGGCTAACAGGGTGTCATCATTTACCCCTTTACTTTCAATTTTGAACTTTTACCCCCTAAACTTTCCAATTTCAATCAGCCGTGTCCAATTTCTACTATTCCGTCCAAATTGGACATTAAGTTTGACCCTTGAGGGCTAAAATGATCATTTCAACATTAAAAAAAAAATCTTTTCTGTTTTTTAGTTTTTTTTTTTGTCTTCAACCTATACACCACAAGTTATAATAGGTTTATAAAAAAAAAAAAAAATACTTTAGGTGGTTGAAAGCTGCTCACTGGTCTACGATATTTGTGACATATCTCCGATAAAGTGAAGAATTTAGGATATATCCTCAATAAAGTGAAGAAATATCTATAAAAAATAATTTTACACTTTATCTGTAAATAAATATCTGTAAAAAAATGATTTTACACAGATATTTCTTCACTTTATTTGGGATATACAGATATTTACAGAAAAAGTATAAAATCATTTTTTATAGATATTTCTTCACTTTATTGGGGATATATCCTAAAATTCTTCAATTTATTGGAGATATATCACAAATATCATAGACCAAAAATGATTTTACACAGATATTTTTTCACTTTATTAGGGATATACAGATATTTATTTACATATACAAAGTAATTTCAAAGGGCATCATTATATCTGGTTACAAAATTTACATCACTTTAAGGAAACTTCAATTTGATAATTGAATTGAAAAACTTACCTTACTTGATTTCTTTGGTCAGCCATTTTCAAAAGAAACAATTTTTTTTTGGGGGGGGTGTTGGTTTTCTAGTGTAGGGTTTGAACTGTGAACTATAAGTAACATAATCAATATTACTAAATGTAGTGGATACTTCGAGACAGTTGTCATTGGTTTCTTATGAAAAGGACAATCGAAATACTCCTTTGCATGGAACCTCGAGAATCAAATCAAAATAGCTATCAGGACTCAAAAAAATAAATCACCCAAAAACAATCGAAATCCACATTAACTGAAAACCAAAATTTTCAAATTGCCCAAATCAAGATCTCACCTTTAACCTCTTCCAACCAATCACTCAAATCGCAAACTCCACAACAAACAATATCCCTAAAACATGAAAACCCATATCAATTCAAAGCGAATAACACCCCCAGGAAAACCAAAAAAATCCTAGAAATCTACCAGACAATACCTTTGATGTCAAAGCTTTCACAATCCATAGAAAGAACAACCGACTATTATCAAAATCGAATAGAAACCAAGCTCTTCCCTTCTCCCCATGAAGATCCCAACGATGTAATAGCTGTATTGCCTTCCTCTGCTGATCCACGCCCTTTTATTGCAAAACGACAACCTGTTGATAAGCACAATCGAATAACAACGCACTAAAATTGTTAGGCAAATTGTAATTCACAACAAAGACCAGGGGCAAAAGCGTCATTCCATTTCGGGCCCTTAGGAACAGTGCTCATGAACACCAACTCTTTTTTAGTATATAGTAAATATGGCAACAAAAACATGTAGATGGCTTTCATATGCATAATTTGTTTTAATTTCTATGGCATTGAAAACACAGGTGGGAACTTCATAGTAGTATGACTGAAGAAAACAAGACAGAAATTTGTGAAGAGTTTTGTTGTATTATTACTTCATGAACAAGACAGAAAACAAGAATACAATAGATAGGCATTAAGAAGCAAACTTCCATAACTTTTTTAACAACTCTAATAGGTAAACACGTCTAACTATGTATTAACAACTCTTTCTTAACAACTAAAGTAAGGTATAAACAGTAGAAGATAATGCAGAAACCAGTAAGCCATACTGTAGCCATACTGCCAATACACCCCCTCAAGCTGGATCAAGAGGATTCATTGATCCAAGCTTGCCCAAAATTCTGTGAAAATGGTCAGTAGGAAGAGACTTAGTGAAAATATTAGCCAACTGATCATAGCTTTGAGTGCAGTGAGTATTAATTAGCTTGGACTGAACTTGAGCTCGAATGTAGTGACAGTCGACTTCAATGTGCTTGGTTCTTTCATGAAAAATTGGATTAGAAGCAATGTGCATTGCTGCTTGATTGTCACAAAAGAGAGACATTGGTCGACTACTCGGATACCCCAAATCAGAGAGAAGACCTTTCAACCAAATAAGCTCACAAGCAGTGGAGGCCATAGCTCTATATTCAGCCTTTGCACTAGATCGAGCAACAACAGTTTGCTTCTTGCTCTTCCAAGTAACTAAGTTACCACCAACAAATGTGTAGAATCCAGTGGATTTTTGATCAAGAGAATTGCCTACCCAATCAGCATCAATGTACCCCATTATTTGAGTGTTGCCATTGTTTTTCATCAAAATGCCTCTACCAGTTGAGCCTTTGAGATAACGAAGAATTAGCTTTACAATGTGAAGATGAGCCAAAGTTGGAGCATGCATGAATTGGCTGACAATGCTTACAACATAAGCAATGTCAGGTCGAGTGATTGTGAGACAAATAAGTTCACCAACTAATCGTTGATAGGCACTTAGATTGACAAGAGGCTCACTCAACACATCAAGTTGCAGCTTGCTACCAAGGGGAGTTCGAGCTGGTTTGCAATTCTGCAAATCAGTATCTTGTAAGAGATCAAGAACATATTTTCTTTGGTTTAGAAAAAGACCTTTATGAGAAGTGGCCACTTTGATACTAAGAAAATATTTAAGATTTCCCAAATCTTTGATAGCAAACCTGCTTCGAAGAGATTGTTTGAAAGACTGAATCTCTTCAATATTGTCACCTGTTACTATCAAATCATCAACATAGATAAGCACCACAAGCTTACTGGTTGAACCAATCCGAACAAACAAAGAGGAATCTGCATTGCTTCTGTGAAAACCAACTTCCTCAAGTACTGAACTGAGCTTGGAATACCAAGCATGAGGAGATTGCTTTATGCTATAAATAGACTTGTGAAGCTTGCATACTATCTCAGGATCATGAGATTGAGGATGACCTGGGGGCAGCTTCATATAAACCTCTTTTTCTAGATCACCATGTAAAAATACATTTTTTACATCCATTTGATATAGAGGCCAAGCATGATTTACTGCAACTGATAACAAAACTTTCACTGTACTCATTTTAGCAACATGAGCAAAAATCTCCTTGTAGTCTACTCCATATGTTTGAATAAAACCACGATCTACTAAACGAGCCTTATGTCTCTCCACAAAACCATCAGAATGAAGCTTCGTTTTGTAAACCCAACGACTTCCTACAACCTTCTTCCCTTTAGGAATTTGAACAATACTCCATGTATTATTGTCATGAAGAGCTTGAAGTTCATCTGCCATTGCTTGCTTCCATACATCAAGCTGATTAGCTTCCTCAAAACTTTGAGGTTCATGCTTACAATCAAGGGCACTCAGAAAAGCAGAATGAGTAGAAGACAAGTTCTTATAAGATATGAAGTGTGTTAACGGATACCTTGCAGTGTAGGTTTTATAGTCATTAAGCTTTGATGGAGGACCTCTTTCTCGTGGAGGATTTCTACGAAGAACAACAGCAGGTAGAGATTCCAGAGGGTTTCTACGGAGAACAACCACAGGTGGAGAAATAGGCTCGACAACAGGTTGCATGTCAATTTCTGAATCAGATATTACAACTGGAACTTCTTGAGCTGGAATATCAGGATTGATAGATGTGTTGTAATCCTCATTAATAGGAACAGTAGAATTGATATCAGGATTGATAGACGAGTTGCAATCCTCATCAACAGGAAGATTAGGACTTGGAAACAAATCAGATAGAAACTCCCCCTGACCAGTATCACATGATTTTCTAGTGAAATAACGAGTAACTTCATCGAACCTCACGTCCCTGGAAACAATGAGCTTCCTAGTAGCATAATTGTAGATTTATACCCCTTTTGAGTAGATGAATATCCTAGAAAAACACACTTAGCAGCTCTAGGATCAAGTTTATCACGTTGATGAGCTTGAATATTGTACATACCTCCAACAATATGGAGTATTTACTACATCACCAAGCATAAGTAACACCCTCTTTGAGACACCCACAAGCCATGGTGAGGCCCAACCGAGACATGCATCTTGTAGCCCTATGTTCAAGCTACGCTACGGTATCCGGAAGTCGCAAATCCGTCGCCGGGAAGCCACCTTCCCGGCCTTGCCAACATGCCCTCACAAATAGGCTTTCTAGACTATAAATAGTTGTTGCTTGTCCCACATCGAAAACCATGTAAAGGAAGAGCATTCATTCACCTATAAAAGGAATGCCTCCTCCCACAACTCAAACGATCCCATTACATCTCTTGTAATCTTGTTAGGCCGCAAGGCTCGACACACTAGTACACATTCAAGTGGACGTAGTTTCCCGCTAAGGCGGAAGACGAACCACTATACATCTCGTGTCACTCTCTCTCTCTCTCTAAAGCTAACTAGAGATCCCACGGATCACTAACGTTAACATTGGCGCCGTCTGTAGGAAGCCAACACAATGGCTTCGTCACGTACCATGAACTTCGGTAAACATCAAATTAGTGCTTGGTCAACGCCCATCATGCTTGGTCAACGCCCATTAGGGTCGGTCAACGCCCATCAGGGGCCGGTCAACGTCTGGTCAACGCTGACCAAGGTTAGTCAACGCTGAACCTTAAAAAAAAAAAATAATAAATAAAAAAATATAAAAAAATTCTGGGCGGCAAAAATTCCGCTGGGCACCCAGACATTTTTTCTGGACACCCATCTTCTTCTTCGCTGCGTTGTCTCCTTCCTCCGCTGCAGCTCCCTCCTCCAGCCACATCCTCCGCTGGCTCAGGCAGACCTCCGCTCCGCCACACTCGAAGCTGCAACTCCACCCTACTTGCATCCCCGCCGAACTGGTGCTCCGCCGAACCGGTCCCCCGCTTAACTCCTCCGCTCCGCCACTGCTACACTACTGATTGGGCTGCACCACTGGGCACCCTCCAACTGCAGCTCCGCCCTCCTAGCTTCGGTCCTCCCATGGAAAACGCCGCTGGGCACCGAGTCAACAATCCACTCCAAGTCAACACTTGGGTGCATGGTCAACGCTGAACTCAACAGCTCCAAAACCTCCGCTGAGCACCAGGTCAGCTAGCTACAACACCGCTAGGAGACACCGGCGGCAAAACCTCCGCCAGCCACTTAGCCACCTCTGCCGGCAGGCCTCCGCTAGGCTACACCGCCAAACAAGCTCCGCCGAGCATCACCGCTGGCCATGCCCGCTGGACTTCATCGCTGAACAGCCTCCAAGTCCCCGAGCTGAGCCTCACTGCTAGCTAGAACTCCGCTAGCTCGATTCCGCCGGATAACTAGCTAGCCATCTCCGTTGAGCATCAAACCTCCACCAACCTCCAATTTTTCACTCCACCGAGCTCCAAACACCGCTGAACTCGGAGCCTCCACCAAGCTCCAGGTCCGCCGAACTTCATCAGCGGGAAACAAGCTCTGCCGGCCACGTTTCCGCCGAGCTCCGTCAGCGACAACCCAGTCCACCAACGGGCCTTCCACTAGCTATCCTCAGCGGCGGCGCACCGCTGCACCCCAGTTCAGCCGGCCAACCTCCGCCAAGCCTCCTTCGCCGGCCACCACCGCTGACCCCAAGCTTCTTCCGCTAGCCACCTCCGCCGGCAAAAGCTCCGCCAACCAGCATCACCGCTGGCATCCTCCACCGGACTGTTCACCTCCGCTGGACTGTTCACCGCCGAACTTCTCATCCGCTGGACAAAGCTCCACAAGCCAAAGCTCTGCTGAGCACCAAAACTTCGCCACCGCCGACCGTGAAGCAGCGGCAGAATTCCTCCGCTCCGGCTTCGTCAGCGGCACCCTGTATTCATAAGTTTCTCCGCTAGACTGCATCAGCGGCAAACACCAAATCTCCGCTGGCCAGAGTGTTAGTTTCCCGGAAGCTCACTGTGGGTACCTTGTTGATTGATCAGGACACCCACCTAGTCTGCATCGACGTTCCCAGTTCTACCAAACCATGCAGAAAGCTAAGCCTCTCTCACCTTACTGATGCGATAGCTATGCCTATTATACTATAATAGTCTAAAGCATATATATAATATATTCTCAGTGCTTGCTACTCGTCCTTGACCAAGCATATATATTATATTACCATTTCTTGCAAAAGTTGGTGACTTACTATATGCAACACATACACTATGCCAAAAACTGCATCAGACGACAGACAGAAACTGTTGTCTGATTTGGAGTGCCACCGTTGTAGAGCGAGCCGTTGTCTGTTGAAAATTCAGACAACGGTGGAACACAGTTGTCTGATAAACAAACAGGCAACGGGTATGTGTTATAACTGTTGTGTGATGGATCGACAGATGGCTCGGCAGATGCCATGCGCAGCTGCGCAGCAGTTGAAGCGCTGCCTTCAGACAACAGTGCTTGGTTTCAAACTGTTGTATGTTATGCATATCAGACAACATACTTTTATTTTTTCTGTTGTCTGATTGATCCTCAAACTTCAGTGCTTGGACTATATCTGTTGTATGATCAACATTTGGGACAACGGAATTCAATTGCCACTGTTGTCTGATTTAGTTTTTGGACAACAGAGTTCAATTGCAACTGTTGTGTGATTTAGTTTTTGGACAACAGAGTTAATTGCTTCTGTTGTATGATTAATGTTTAGGACAACTGACTTTAGTTGCTTCTGTTGTGTGAGTAGAAATTATAATACACTGATTTGTTAAGAACCGATGTGTGATATGAATCATGGCAATCAATTTCTGCCCCATTTTCGGCCATTCAGACAACGAGCAGTCGACATTATATATATTCTGTTGTGTGATCACCTGAATTAGATTGTGCATTCATTTCGGCTATTTACCAAATGGACAGTACTCCATCAAACACGAATATTGAAAACCATCAAATGAGTAATCTAACCAATACTTTAAACTTCAAAAGCAAAAGAGGTGCATTTCCAAATAAGAAAGCCAACATTTTAAACAAGAAAAGCATTCTAGTGCATGCCCATCTACTTGGGACATCAAAAAGCTGATACACATATATGTATTGTTCCAAAACATGCCACATGGTGCGTGACAATAATGTACCAGCAGAGAAGCACAAAAAAGATGCTTTCCTTATCAAAATTGTACCAGCAACAAGTGCACTACTTCAAGGCTCATGCACGTATGTGTTGACAACAAATTTTCCCCACTCATTTCGCACTTGATCAATATCTGCTTGGGTGTATTGGCTGCTGCCTCTCCTCTCCCACTGAAATCAGTTTATTATATCAAAAGAATTAGTAACCAAACTTATTGGTGAATAAGGCATGGACATAACAACAAAGTTCTGAAAAATTGAGTCTAGTTACTATATTTATAGCTATATATATGTCGATACCTTCATAGGAAACAATGACATGTCTTTATCCTCAATGATATCTCTCATGTATCGCATGATAAAGTATCCACACTCCTTGTTGCTAGGTTGGGGAGGAATGCCCTAAACACAATCAAATGACTCAAGAAGTGAAATCGGACAAAATGAAATATTGTTTTCTGAAAATCAGAAGTAGTGAATCTTACAGCCAAATTTTTCCATTGGACTGAACTGCGGCCTTGCTTTTTCTTTTCAGCATTATACATACGCATAGCACTACACCAAAACAACAATATAATCAATACTTCTGCCATATAGGAAAGGAAACAACAAGTACTGTATTCAACAGATTTTATAAAATTGAGGCATGTGTGATCAATATATAAACCAGTGACTCACGTTTCCACGATAGACATCCAATCTCCTGTGGGTAAGCGTCTTTTTAGCGGGTCCATAAAATAGGCGGTTTGTTTGTCCGGATCAACAAGTGTTAAAGTCCAATGATCACTACATGCATGCAAAATGTCATATATCCTTAACACTAAATTTTTGTTTCTGACACAAGTTACTTAATTATGAAAGTTTGCAAACCTTCGTGAACTTACCCCGAGTTAAATGGCAACATGAACATCTGTCCTGGTTTAGCAGTTGCAAGCCTTTCTTTGATGTGTTGGGCCCTGACAGTTCCATTCCCACACCCCACAGCACCAACAAGTGAAGGGTCAACAAATGCAACCATGTCAAGCATTTTATAAGCCTTCAATTGATCATAGAGGTACCTGATAACAAACATTTACACAATGCAAGTTTCAGCAACTGCATTTCTTATCAAGGCAACAAACATTTACACATAGTAAGTTTCAGCAACTGCATTTCTTATCAAGGCAACAAACATTTACACCAAGTCAGTAAGTTTCAGCAAGATGCATTTCTTATCAAGGCAACAAACATTTACACAAAGTAAGTTTCAGGAACTGCATTTCTTATCAAGTTAACAAACATTTACACCAAGTCAGTAAGTTTCAGCAACTGCTCCGATTATCAAGGCAACAAACATTTACACCAAGTCAGTAAGTTTCAGCAACTGCATTTCTTATCAAGGCATTGGGGAGAAAGAAAAAAAAAATATATATATATATATATAATAACAGTACTGCATATTTCCTACCTCTGGTACACTACAATGCATGTTCCAGTTAATTCCCTCATGCTTGCCAATCGCCGAACATCTTTTCCCAATATATAAGTCTTGCGAGAAAATCCAAACACTTCAGGCTCCATGTAGAAGCTGATTGTATTCCCATCTTTGAATGCATCTTCACCCCACAAACATAACATCTTTAATGAAGCTGGTAATGATGGTGCCAATTTAGCCAAGCCAAATTCAATCTCCGAGTCTTCTTCCCCTATCTCTTTCCTTTTCTTCTTCTTTTCAGCACTATCCTTGGGAGGTTTCTACAATAAGAAAATAAATGTGAGGTATATATCATAAATATATGCTACAAATCTAAAGTTATGTGAATTTCTATAAACAATTGAATGTTACCGAAGTATCTATAGATTGAATTAGACTGAGTTTTTACCTTGAGATGTGATTTTATGACTAGGTGTTTAGGCCATGCTATCCAACTCCCCATAGCCTGCTTCACTGTTTCAATTTCATCTTTCACAGGAAATGGCACTTTTGCTTTCTCCTCAAGCGCGGCATAGATAGAAACGCGCACATTGCCATTCCCTAGTGGAGTGCCATGAACAAGTTGGGAAGGATCCTCGCACTCCATAACAGTGGCACAAGCAACAATATGTTCAACAGAACCTATTGCCAACTTGCATTCAACCTCAGCTACCTTTGACTAAAATGTAGACAAAAAAAAACAAGATTTATAGCTGGAAAGTAACAATAACTTGCAAGCTTGAGACAGTTTCAAAAAATTGGAAACATGAATAATAGTTATTCACCACCAACTATTGTTTCTTCGATTTGCAACAAAACTTTCCAGATTTCAAGTAGACATTCAAAGATACTATTTTCCAGAGTTTCATGCTATTCGCAATGAAATTCTTTAACTGTGCAGTAACTTAAAAATAGCATAATGGACTCACTTCAACTCTGTTTTTCTCCAAACCAAGTTCAAAATGATCATTGAAGATTCGCCTTTAAGCTACCAAAAACTGAGAGTAAAACAAGTACAGTTTTTTTGAAAAATCATGAAATGACCGACTGGTTTAGTTTTGATAATTAAACTTTGATCTTTTCCAGTTCATTATTGGCGTTAAGTAAGACCAAATTACCTTTGATGTGGGTGGACACATCGTCAAATCCACGTATTCTACCCCCTCCTCATTCTCTGGCTCCTTGGTCAGATTGACATTTTCTTCAACAGCCTCAGTGACATCCTCACGATTGACAACTGCTTTCTCAACCAACTTGGGAAACTCATTACCTCTGTTGGAGCAAGGACGTTTATCCAACCTACCTTCCTTAGCGATCTTTGTCCGTTTCCTTTTATGTATGAGGGTGTTGTTTTCCATTGCTTCAAAAATGCTCCGAATTTTAGTTCCATCCACAATGTTTGCTACTTCTTCCAACGGAGCTTTATCCGATTCTTGAGCAATCTCATCTACTGTCCTTGAGCAACTTCCTTGGCCAGATGCATGTGGCTGAATAGTTGCACCTTCTTTTCCATTTACCTTTGCTTCAAGTGCAGCAAACTTGGCCTCCCACATAGCCCGCTCATCTGCAAGTATTTTTTCTTTCGCTTCCTCAATTATCCTCTCCCTTGCCTCCTCTACTATCTTCTCTCTCTCCTCTAACAATATTTTCTGCACACTAACTCTGACAGTAGCTTCTATGCTCTCCTTTCTACGTTTAGGGAGGTGGAAGTAAGTAGAGGGAGTGACAAAACCTCCTATTCCACGCACTCTTCCCCCATGCTCTGGAGTCCCCAAAGCCAATGTCAAGACATCATTTGTCCCTTCAGCATTTAGTTCTCCACTAGCAACCTTTCTCTTCAAGTTTGCCTGAAAGTTTAGAGTAGGAAATATCATTACATATCATGTTCAGAAACCTTATACACCTAGTCATAGGCTTTCTATATTGGACTTACTATCTTTTCAGCAGTCCTTTTTGACTCCTCATCCTTGAAACTGCCATCCTTTGTTTGCCGTCCTTTTATCCACAAAGTGGCCCTATCAACTTCTTCGTCACTCATTCCGGTAGCCTACAAAGTGAAATAGTTAATGCATGCATTACACATGGTGTAAACTCCATACTAGTAAGGTAGAAAACAGTTTCACTAACCAACTCATCCTCCAACCCTGCATATCCCTTACGGGACATTCTATGAGGATACTTATTCAAGCTGCGCCTCTCTTGTTGCTCACGACGCTTTTCCTGCAAAATAAGGATACTTAGTTAAATGAGAAGTCTATATATACATAACTGCATTTGATATTTGTACAAGTAAATGATTTTAATAGAAGTGCATTTATACCAAGAATGAGGCCTTCGTCCGCATTTTCACAAATTCTGTCCAATGGTCAGCAAGGATGAAAGGATAATCATCCGGAGGATATCGCAAGGCTTCATGGTCATCCAAATAGGGGATAATGTACTTGGAAGTAAGTAGAGACTTGAATTGCCTCCACTTCGTTGCAGCAGATTCCAAGACCAATTTTTTAGCTTCAGGACCAATCAAAAATGGAACCTGTGCGTGTTTCGTTGCTAAATATCAGTTCAAGGTTAAGAAAATAGCGAAAAATTGAAACAATATAATGAACACTATTATACCAAACTAACTAACTGCACCTTTAATTCTTAATAAAACTGAGACTGATTTGCATACCTGAACACGTTGCCAGATTTTGTTCTTCTCTTCATCAGTTGCCGCTTTCCAGTTTTCCCTTATTATCGGTACTTTCCTTCTTGCCAATACACCAATGTAGCTTTGCATTTGCTTAGCCACCTTCCCACAAGGGGTCCCTTTTCGGTTAAATAAAACAACCTTCTTCTGAATACGATTCTTGCGGCTTGTAATGCGTGACATAGTCACCGCATGCCGCTTCAGCAACTTTAGGCCCCCGGTTGGTTCAACTTCTTTCTTTTTGGACTTTCCCTTATTTGAGTGAGATCCATCAGAAAATGAAGATGTTGTTGGTGACTTCAAAGACTTGGTCTTCTTATGCTTCGCACGTTTTTCCTTCGACTTTGTCTTCTTCGATACACTAGCAGATGGTGATCCCGCCATTATCTACACAAATGTTAGCCCCATTAGTACAGTAAAACAGAAAAATCATAGTCATTTCCAAAACAAACACTTAACACATAGTAGTACATAAATCTGCAAGTGTTTAAAATAACACACTTTAACACATATTACTACACATAATTAGTGCAGAAAATAAGAGTAATTAAAATAACAAACACTTAACACAAATTGAAGCAGAAAGTAAGAGTAATTAAAATAACATAAACTTTAACTTGGTACATTAAACTTAACAGAAAATAACCAACGTTGACCACACATTTAGTTAGCCAAATATCCTTTACACATGTCAATTATAAATTACATGAATATTACTATGTGAACTACTCTCCCTCAACTACTATATCCTCATCCCCTGCACGCCTATAACCCATTGGCTCCTCATCCGGATAGTTATCAAGTGACTGAATAGTAGGCATCGTAGTTGCGATGGGGGGGTGAGAAAGAATGGTGTCCCCAACATCATCATACTCAACAGATTCATGGTAGTCTCTTTTTGGGACTCTTACCACAACATGCCACCTACGATCTACAGGGTCTTCAACATAAAATATTTGCTCCACACTTTTTCCTAAAACAAAACTATCGTTTAGATAACCTTTCCTATTCAGATTAACCAAAGTGAACCCAAGATCATCTACTCTAACACCCTTTTGATTCTCTACCCAATCACACTTAAAAATAGGAACCCTAAACTGACCATAGTCAAGTTCCCATATTTCAACAATCACCCCATAGAAGCTCATGTCTTCAGTAATAAGGTTTTTGTCCCTAGCAGTAGCTACTTGAGGTGTTTTGGCAACCAAATAAACCCCACTGCTTTGTGTCGACCGAAGATCATCGCGAAACTTAGTGTTATATTGCACCCCCCTATTTGGTAACCACTAAACTTCGAGACTTCATTGCTTGGTTCATCTGCTAGCCACCTCACAATCTCTGGGATGTCACAACCTGGTTCTGCAAGCTGTGATTCAACCTACAAAATAAAATATAGCAGTCAACATTTCTGTGCTCAAATCATCCAAAACATTTCTAGCTACAATTATATACAAGAAATGGAGAATACTTACCCTCTCCTTCACCCACTGGCCAAAAGTCTTGTTTTGTTTGTCCAGCAGCCATTTTTTATTCTTTTTGTACTTGGGAAACTCCCTCTTCAAATGCTCCATGTGTTCCCTACAAGAATATTTGTAAAGTGTTAAGTGTATAAGCATTAGAACAACAAAATAAACAAAACTGTAAAAAACAGAATTTAATGATTGACTTACAAAAAGTAGCTTCTAAATTCATCAGTGTTTTGAAGCACGCATAGATGAGCTTGCTGAAATTCTTTGCCATAAACTGACTCAACAGTTGCACCGGAGGTAGGCTTGTCAACTATGTATTTTTCTTTTGGGATGCCAACAGTCTTGTCATCAAGGAGAAGTTCAGCTAAGAACTCAATCGCCTCTTCAGCTATATAACACTCAGCAATGCACCCTTCCGGATGCCTTTTATTTCTAACATACCCTTTGCACACCTTCATATACCTTTCGAAAGGGTACATCCATCGAAAACAAATCGGTCCACATAGTTCAACTTCTCTAACCAAGTGGACTGTTAAATGAACCATTATGTCGAAGAAAGATGGCGGAAAATACTTCTCAAGCTCACACAAAGTTTCGACCAGATTACTTTGTATTTTTGGAAGCCTTGAAGCATCTATAGTCTTGCTGCAAATTTCATTAAAAAAAGGCAAAGCCTGATTACTGCAACTCTGACCGGTTTTTCCAACACCCCTCGGATAGCAATTGGGAGTAGCTGTTGCATTAAGGCATGACAATCATGGGACTTAAGTCCGGTCAGCCTCAAATCATCCATTGAAACAAGGCTCGAAATGTTTGAACAATAGTTTTCAGGAACCTTCATGCCATGAAATGATCCACACATACATTTTTTCTCATCTACTGTTAGGTTCCAGCTTGCCAATGGCAAGCGCTTCTTTTTCGGACCATCTAGATTTGGGTGCAGCTGTTGCCTTATACCCATTTCCGCCAAATCCAAACGAGTTTTCAGTCCGTCCTTGGTTTTTCCGGGAATGTTCAACAACGTCCCTATTAGACTATCACACACATTTTTTTCAATGTGCATGACATCAAGGCAGTGCCTAACAGGGAGATACTTCCAATATTCAAGCTCAAAGAATATCGACTTCTTCTTCCAACATGGCCTGGTTTCATCCTCAGCACCCCTATAAGTAGGAGGAGGTTTTTTTTTTCCAAACGGCCACTGTGGAACTTCCTCCTCCAACCTCCTCAACAATTCTTCTCCACTCAATGGCACTGGAGCTGTTGCATGTTCTGGCTGGTTATTGAAAGCAGCCCTTAGCTTTCGATAAGGATGGTGTCTTCCTAAAAACCGCCGATGAATGGTGTAGGCCATCTTTCCTCCATGAACTAGCCTTGTAGGTTCTGTTTTATCAAGGCAAATAGGACATGCATTATAGCCTTTCACTATACTTCCTGAAAGGTTACCATAAGCTGGAAAATCATTGATTGTCCAGAACAGTAAAGCCCTAAGGGTAAAATTTTCATTCTTAATGGCATCGTAAACTCCATTCACCCCTTCCCATAACAGCTTCAAGTCATCTATTAACGGTTCAAGGTAAACATCAATGTCGTTTCCCGGTTGTTTAGGGCCTGATATCAATAAGGTCAGCATCATGTGTTTCCTCTTCATTACCAACCATGGAGGCAGATTATAGGTTACCAAAATAACGGGCCAACAACTATACTTGCTACTTAAGGAACTATGGGGATTGAACCCATCTGATGACAATGCAAGCCGTAGGTTTCTTGGCTCACTACCAAAATCTGGCCATTTATCATCTACCAACTTCCAAGACGTAGAATCTGCAGGATGCCGAATTAAGCCATCCTTGTTTCTATTGGTGGCATGCCAAGTTAAACTCTTCGATGTTTCAATTGATTGAAACATTCTTTTGAACCTAGGAATCGGTGGAAAGTACCACAACACTTTTGCAGGTACTCCCTCCCTTTCTTTTTTGTTTTTGCAGACTTCCCACCTAGAAATACCACATGTAGGACAACACATTTCATCAGCATACTGTTTTCTATATAGAATACAGTCATTCGGGCAAGCGTGTATTTTGGTGTAATTCATTCCCAATGCACTCAAAGTCTTCTTTGCCTCGTACACAGAGGCAGGTATCTCGTTTCCTATGGGCAGAAATTCAGCAAAGGCAATCAACCAGTCAGAGTATGCTGCATCACTCATACCATGCTTCGCTTTCAAGTTGTAAAGCCTAACCAACACATTCATCTTTGTGTGCCTATTGCAACCCGGGTATAAGGGTTTGTTGGCATCTTCTACAAACTGCCTGAATTCATTACACTCAGTTGAAAGCTCATCATTCTCATTGCCTTCCAACTCCACATCACTATCTAATTGTACTTCATAATCTGCCCCTGCATTACCCTCCACAGATTCAGATTCAACACCCTCTGTCTCTGCGCTATCAATATCACTATCTGATTCTGACTCTACCACAACCTCCCCATGTTCTGTCCATTTATCATAACCTACGTCTATCCCATTCATAAACAAGTGATCCTTTATCACTTGTGCAGAAAAGTCTTTCACATTTCCACATTTTGTGCAAGGACAACAAATGCGATTAGGGTCTCTAGCATTATCAACAGCAAACTGACAAAACTCCTTCACTCCTAGCTTATATTCATAAGACCTCCTATCAGCATGCATCCATGACCTATCCATCTACATTACACGAAACTAATTTATAACACAAACCAGGCCTACATTTACCAAACCATTTAAAAAAGACAGCAATTTGCATATATATATACTCCGATATCAAGTGACTAAGCAAAGCATCTATATAAACCAATTTACATGTCAGAGAAGTAAAAAACAAAATTGTTCGACCAAAAATTCATTCAAAAAGTACCTTAACAGTGCTCAGAAATATATAGGTACTCAACATCAAATTAGTTCAGTCAATACATGATATAAACAACAATTAGCATAAATATATGGATATTACGAAATGCATCTCTTTTAATAAACTTCTAGTAGCCTACCTGTCTTATACATTCAAAATGCATTAATTAATCATGGTAAATGCAGATCAATGCATAACCATAAGACACCAAGTCAAACCATACCAAAATGTTTGGACAACATTTTCCCAACTAATAAACATGCTCCACACTTAGTTTGATGTAATATTTTATTGTTTTCTACAAAAGCTTACTGCCCACACAGAGATAAAACAGCCTATTTCAATAAACAAACAACATAGATGCAGATCAATGCATCATGGTAAATGCAGATCAATGCATAACCATAAGACACCAAGTCAAACCATACCAAAATGTTTGGACAACATTTTCCCAACTAATAAACATGCTCCACACTTAGTTTGATGTAATATTTTATTGTTTTCTACAAAAGCTTACTGCCCACACAGAGATAAAGCAGCCTATTTCAATAAACAAACAACATAGATCAATAATTCACAACCATTTTTTATGAATCATATAAAGAATACAAAGAATCATTTTACAGAAAACCTTACCAGTTAAGCTCCCAGCAATACTCTTGCTTAACTCTAGCTAGCTTCAATCTCCCAACTCTAATGGATAAAACCCTATACAACAAAAGCAGTGGTTAAAAGCAAAACCAAAACATGGAGCCGAGAATTTAAGGCGGACCTTCAAAATTAAATACTCTTGTTTTGTATAAACCAAAAGCATATCCAGACTAAATTAATAGAGAACTGAAATCCCTACATCAATACTTCACCAAAACTCAATGCCTTATCAAAGTTATTCACATTGTCAAAAGTGGGAAAAAAACTCAACATATAAGCCACCCTCATTGACCAGTTCACATTACTATGTACTTCAATTAGGTATCTTGATTACAACAACAGAACATAAGGCGGTTTATTTATACTTTTAACTTCATTACTATATGTTAAAAAAAAAAACAGGAAAACTAGTTTCACTCTCATAAGTCTACCTCTAAAAAAGTTCAGTTCTTTTGCTCTCAAACAGTGTAGTATACATTACAAAACGAACTGCAATTTGAGCTCATAATATGAATAATCCTTGAGCCAAAAAAACACACCTGAAGTTTAACAAAATGGGAATGGTATCCTACAGCATTGACATTCCATTTTCTTTCAACATCCACATTTAGAATCAGAAGCAAATTTCGACCCAGATTTGTTGTTCTTAGAACTTCGATTCCTCCCTGCAATTCGAAAACCAAAACCAACTTCAGAACAACAAAAAATGTAAACTTGTTTCATTCAATGCACACACATACATAGGTTTCTACTCAAGAAGATTTACTAAGTACCTACAGACAACAAGAATATCTAAATTACAATCAGGTTGTTCATACAAAACATAATAAAGAAAAATTTCACCAACAATTCAATAAACAACTACTAACCACAAAGTCCACAAACCAATTAACAAAACGATCAAATAAGTATAATCTACCAAGAATTAACAGACTAAAAAGAATGGTCTTTCACCAAACAAAGATGGCACCCACTTTTGGACAACTAACATTTACATTTGAAAATATACCCATCTCTTTAACACCTGACAGAAATCGGAGGACTTGACAATCATCTAACAAGGTAAAGTTAGAACAACCAAAGAGAAGAATATGAACGATTGCACATGCAGTACCAATTAAGGAAGTCGCACTCACCCCAAATTCCTAAACGGAACAAAAATAGAATTCAAACACATGCAGCTCAATTATTTTTTCCCAATTCCAAACTTTACCTTGACAAACAGACCACCTCGGGCAGAGGATATCGACGATGATCTTCTTCCGCTACTGTTCCAAGTAACCCAGCTCGTTGTTCTTGTTCTTGTTCTTGTTATTGTTGAGTCTTCGTCTTCCTCCTCATCTTCTTCATCCAGATTTAACTCCCCCCTCCCTCCTTTTCCTCCTCCTCCAAATCCCCAAATTGAAAACCCTAATCCCGTGTTTTCAGAAGATGGTGTTCTAAGAAGATGGGTTATGGGAAGAAGATGGGTTTGGAGATGAAGATGGGTTCGATCCGTAAAGAGAAGAACACGGCGGGGTTTTGCTTTGAGATATGAGTTTTCAGGTTTTTGTCGAAGACTAGCTACACCAGTGTTGAAAACGGCCAAGTACATTTAAGTTTCGCTGTTTTGTCGAAGATGGGAGACAATATGAATGCCCTAGCTATTAATTCTTGTCAGTGTGGTAGTTAGACATGCGTTTAAGTTTAGTTTTTTATTTGTATAACCAATTCAGACAACACAGAAATTCATTTTGGTTGTCTAATAATATACAATGAAACTTCAGCATAGAGATCCATGATTAGCAAATCTCCCGCCCAGACAAATCACAAACTCATTTTTCCCTCCAAGGATTACCATCGCACATTCACACAACAAAAATAAGTCATTCCGTTGTAGGAGCTTACTATCGTGTAACAGCATTTCACTCAAATATTGGTCTTTTTGCGATACTCACTCACATTTTGGGGTACATGTGATTTTCTTCCTAACTTGCACAACGGAAACAAAAAAATGCGTTGTATGTTATTTTGCAACTTACTCTCATACAACATATACAACAATACTGTTGTGCAAGGTGAGTCAAAATTTCGACCCAAATTTGAGCAAGGTGAGCGGGAATTTTTTTTTTCATTCAGACAACAGACAAATCCTTAAAACTGTTGTACAATAATCTTGGACCCAAAAAATTTATGAACAACCCCCTTATACAACGCCAATCTCATTAAACCTGTTGTGTGATGCAGTTTCAATGATCACACAACGGAAATTTTTTTTTCGTTGTCTAAAAAGTGTAGTGTGATGCATTTTTTGGCATAGTGATATGAACGTTTCTTGCGTGCACATGCCATGCATTTAAAATCTGCAGCTTTATGATATACATGCATATGCATATATATGTACACATGTTATAAGCCCATCTGACATGCTAGTACTTTGATAAATCCATGTCTCCATGAGACCATGACTAATGCATGTCTAATTATATTCACAGTATGCAGCTACGCTTATAAGCCTATTGCTTATAATATTGCCATACATTGGTACATGGCTATCTTGTTAGTCACATATCAGACACACCTTGGCAATTGTCAAAAGCACAATCATTAAACATTTCCACTATATCATAAATGTGCAACGCACACAACCACATAACTATATAAACAAAACGTGCCATCTGCACATTCAGTTTTTTGGTAATTAAAAAAGCCAACAAAAGCTTCTTGTACACATATATATAGGCTATTGCATGCGTATACCAAGGTGATTCTTGTCAATTGGGCCATATACATTTACATGAAAACGCTGCCATCACGGCCATGTTTCATTTGCTTATACACTTTGCTCACAATTTTATCAAAGTACATATGCAAGCTATTACTAGTGTTGATTTTACACACTAATGTACTAATCACCTACCTTGTTTCAAGGAAAACGCAACTATTGCTATGGGATATTCAACCTCAACTACGAGTTGACGTGCATTATCGGAGTACTTTATCCGCCACAAGCAATGGACCGTCATGCTCGGCCAATTCCAACTCACTCCAAATTGGCATAAGATAAGTCACTATGTCTTATCTCTTACGCTCTCGCAATTAGAGCCGTTACATGCTTTCACTACTTTTAAGCATGCTTATTGAATATCACACTTGATATGCTTTTGCATGCTTCCATAAATTTTTGAGCATGCCAACAACATTTCGTATATTTGGCAACACTTTCTAGACCTCACATACTAGATATGCCATGCTTCACATACCGGTCTCAATGATCCTTTGGCATATCTACAAAAATGCAAAAATGATATCAGCATCCACATTACAACTACATGCTATATACATATGCCATGCTCCTATTTAATTGCAACCCAATTAAATAAACATGGGACACAAACAAAATTTTATTACTTGCTCTATTTTGTTTGCCATGTTTCATACAAGTACACACTGTATGAGTCTATGGTCACCGCCAAGCGGTAAGGCAACGCCTCATAATGACAATGACCGCTACGCGGCATTGCAGTCAAGCTTTTCTCCTTCGAGAAAATAGCAAGGGACTAGTTAACACAGCCCACGGCAGCCATTGATCCGACAGTTAACCCCGACGCTTGGGTATCTAAGATTGGGCTCGCTACCCAACACCCTCTGCTCCGCGCAGCTCCCCTCATCAAACAATTTTTCGACCATCCGGAGGTCTATAGCCAGGAGTGGGGGACTCCTCGCAGGGCCTAGCAGGGGCCCACCCGAAAGGGCAAAAGCGTTCGCTCTAACAATTCTAGATGGACGACGCACTCGCACTAATTATGCTTGATATACGGCACAAAGCTACGCTTTGGTATCAACCCGCAAGAACACCCTCCTTGACTGGGGACTTCGGGGACTTGTACATACAACCCAACATAATTAGCAACGGTCACGCTCATGCCTCAGGGCATCACCTTCGAGCTACCCGTTAATGCCTTCTCGGCACCCCGAGCTTCCCGCTCATGCCTTCCCGGCACCCTGAGCTTCCGCTCATGCCTTCCCGGCACCCCGAGCTTCCGCTCATGCCTTCCCGGCACCCCGAGTTCTTGCTCATGCCTTCCCGGCACCCCGAGCTTCCGCTCATGCCTTCCCGGCAACCCTTGAGCTTCCCGCTCATGCCTTCCCGACACCCCCGAGCTTACCGCTCATGGCTTCCCGGCACCCCCGAGCTTCCGCTCATGCCTTCCCGGCACCCCGAGCTTTCCGCTAATGCCATCCCGGCACCCCCGAGCTTACCGCTCATGCCTTCCCGGCAATCCTCGAGCTTTACACTCATGTCTACTCGACACACTACACGTTAATGGAACATTGAATTTTTTCTACCATTTGTCGTTTACCGATTGCGACAAATCAAATTCTTTTTGTGTTCCATTAATACGAGAGACAACCAAACAAACACAACCGTACTCGCGATCATCGTTCATGAGTCACAAATGCATACCTCCGCGGCGCTCATGCAACTTGCATCTCGCGAGCATAACCCCGTCAAACTCGACCTCGTTCGTCTCCTTGAGCGCGTCACGCATTTATCATATGCAGTTCATTTGCTCACACGACCATATGGGTACTATTACGCTCATATATGCCAACGCATATCAATGCAACTCACATTTGTTGCCCAATGCAACGAGCATTCTACATATGCCTGTTTTTTGTCTTTGTTGTGCAGGTTTACGAGTCCCTTCTTGCTTACGGAGTTCGGGGACTTGTAGGGGCTCCATACCGCCCGCTTACTTATGCTTGGTAACTTCGTGATTATAACTCCCCAACCAAGAAGCTCCTCTTACTTGGGGACTTCGGGGACTTGTACATACCTCCAACAATATGGAGTATTTACTACATCACCAAGCATAAGTAACACCCTCTTTGAGACACCCACAAGCCATGGTGAGGCCCAACCGAGACATGCATCTTGTAGCCCTATGTTCAAGCTACGCTACGGTATCCGGAAGTCGCAAATCCGTCGCCGGGAAGCCACCTTCCCGGCCTTGCCAACATGCCCTCACAAATAGGCTTTCTAGACTATAAATAGTTGTTGCTTGTCCCACATCGAAAACCATGTAAAGGAAGAGCATTCCTTCACCTATAAAAGGAATGCCTCCTCCCACAACTCAAACGATCCCATTACATCTCTTGTAATCTTGTTAGGCCGCAAGACTCGACACACTAGTACACATTCAAGTGGACGTAGTTTCCCGCTAAGGCGGGAGACGAACCACTATACATCTCATGTCACTCTCTCTCTCTCTCTCTCAAGCTAACTAGAGATCCCACGGATCACTAACGTTAACAAATATGAACAAAACATGTGCAGCCAAAGACTTTCAAGTTAGACAAATCAATTTTTCTGCCTTTCAATACTTCAAGAGGAGATTTGAAACCAAGCCCTCTACTAGGGAGTCTGTTGATGAGATATGTGGCAATAAGAACACCTTGAGACCAAAAAATTTTTGGAACATTCATTTGGAACATAAGTGATCTGGTTTTTTCAAGAAGGTCTCAATTTTTTCTCTCAGTAATCCCATTATGTTGAGGAGTACCAACACAGCTAGTTTGATGCACAATGCATTGTGTGCTCAAGTAGTGTGACTTGGACATATACTCAAAACCATTATCGAATCTTAAAACAAGAATAGATGATGAAAATTGAGCCAAAACAAGTTTATGAAAATCCTTAAAAACATCCACAACTTCACTTTTGAATTTTAATAAGTACAACCAAGTAATCTTCGTAAAATCATTTACCAAGGTTAAAAAAAATACTTAAATCCATCATAGGATTCAAGAACTGGACCCCAAATGTCTGAATGAATGATTTCAAAGGGATTACTAGCTTTAGAATGAGAAGAAGTAAAAGGCAACCTAGAAGATTTTGACAGATGACAGACATCACATTGATTGTCTGCTTTGCACATATTTGGAAACAAAAAAGACAACACTTTTTCTGAAGGATGAGCCAAGCATTGATGCCATAGATGATAATCTTGTGCTGATCTTGAACTAACTTGGAAAACCTTGGAATCAAAAGAATTCTAGGATAGATAATAAAGACCATTCAAAAAGAAACCTTCACCAATCGTCTTCTTGGTGATGAGATCCTGAAATATGACATTATAGGGAGAGAAGATGACAAGACATTTCAATGTGTTTGTAATTCTTCCAACAGATAGAAGTTGAAAAGGAAAGGAGGGCACATACAGAGCTATTGACTCAACAAGATTAGAGAATAGTTTGATTTTTCATTTTCTTAAAACTGAGGCACCTTTGCCATTTGCTATAGACACTTTAGAAGGAATAGACATTTTTTCAAAATCATGCAAATTTGTAAATTTATTTGTCATGTGATCCGTAGCCCCTGAGTCTATGATCCAATAATCATCCATAGCACAAACATTAAGAGCAGTAAAGAAGGACTTTAGAGTACCTGAAGCTTCTTCATGTGGAACACAATCAGTTTCTGCAAGGAAACCAGTAAATTTTCCAAGAAGTGCAGTGTGACCTTCAATTCCAGCCATGGTTGTTTCTTCACTTCCACTCTGCATCTGCTTCTTGCTAAGATAGGCAGCAAATTCGTTGATTAAAGTGGTAGGATTGGAGGTGAAGTTCAGCATACCTTCAGAAGGAGTAGAAGAAGTTGCTGCAAGGTTTGCCTTTGGTGAATTCCAACCTTTTTGAGAACTTTTGCCTTCCTTTAGAAACTTCGGCTTCTGTTCAGGATATAGAACCCAACATCTGTCCTTGACATATCCAACACCCTCACAGTAGCTGCATTTCAAGTCTAATCACTTGCCTTTGTAAACTTTAGCTTCAACTTTAGCTTGCCTATGATTAGAAACATAAGCTCTAGTTTCAGATACACTTGTCTTGGTCTCCATTTTCATCACCTTTTTTTGAACCTCTTCCCTTTGAATGGTAGCACACACATTGTTGAGAGAGGGTAGCTCAGCATTCATAAGAATGTGACTCCTCAGATCTTCATAATTTGAGGTTAAGCTTGTGAGGAGTTGAAAAATCTTGTCCTCCTCAGCTCTCTTTAACAAAACACTAGCTTCAGTGGTATGAGGTCTATAAACATCCAGCTCATTCCACATGCTTGTAAGAGTACCAAGGTGTTGAACAAAAGGCTTACTTTCTTGTTGAAGTTCAGCAATATCTCGTTTGAGTTGAAAAACTAGAGCAGCATTATTCTGATTTCCATACATCTCCTTAACATGTTTCCAGACATGCATAGAAGACTCAGAAAAACTGAAAATCTCTGCTATTCTACTCTCCATAGAGTTAAGTAGCCAAGACATAACAAGTTGATCCTTGCACAGCCAAGAATCATATGTAGGGGAGTCATCTTTAGGTTTTTGTATAACTCCATTGACATAGCCAAGCTTGGACCTTCCTCCAAGTGCAAGAGTAACAGCTCTAGCCCAAGAAAGATAGTTGAATTCATTCAACAAAACAGAGCTAAGACATTGGTTTGGATTAAACTCAACATCGGAAGAATTTGCAAGTGGTTCATCAGCTTTAGAACTGGATTTCCCAGCCATATTAAGCTAGTAAACTTAGGAACTATAAAAGACAGAAAAAACAGACTCAGGCCTTGAATTCCTGCTCTGATACCATGAAGAAAATAAGATAGAAATTTGTGAAGAGTTTTCTTGTATTATTACTTCATGAACAAGATAGAAAACAAGAATACAATATATAGGCATTAGGAAACAAACTTCCATAACCTTTTTAACAACTCTAACAGCTAAACATGTCTAACTATGTATTAACAACTCTTTCTTAACAACTAAGGTACGGTATAAATAATAGAAGATAATGCAGAAACCAGTAAGCCATACTAGCACAAATCAGTAAGCCATACTGGCCATATTGTAGCCATACTAGCCATACTGCCAATAATGACAAATAACACAGTTTCTGGAACTACATTAATTACTTAAAGCCCTCAACATTGGGTCTCTGATTTGGGTTTCTATGTTGAAAAAATTCCCATCTAGAAGTTTTGAAGTATCTCAAATTCCTCATCAACTAGATTCAAGAAATTAGGCAAATTCACTAGTATCTATGAAATTGCCAACCTATAGTAAGAATGCATATCCTAACTGTATTGGCCTACCCTAAAACTGATGTTTGAACAAATTTCCTTCTAATTATATTTGGCAAAATCAATAATCTGCTTTATAACCAGAAAAGGTTTTGTTGGATGAACCCAAACAGCAGCTACCATTCCTCCAGAGTCCAGATCAAGAAAATGAGTTCTTCTCACTCTCCGACATGATGAGAGGTAAATACTTTAAAAAGGATATCTCTACGTGCACTTCATCTCAATATGAACTCAATGAAGATCTAGTAGGACGCCACCAGTGTTCCTGTCAATAGAAGGCTAACAGCGTAAACCTGCCAATCAACCAATGGTGGAACAGACTTCCTGGTAATAACAATAACAGTAATAGTTAGAATCATGGTTGACTACAAAACTACTCCCAAGCTAGTTACCATGATTGTGAAGCAATACATCTCTTATACCAATCCCACTTAAGATTTTGGACAAAATACTATTTACTCCCTGTACTGATAGGGTATCGACATTTCAGTCCATGACGTTTCAATTTCACCTAAAAACTCCCTAAACTCTCCAATTTCACCCAATTGGTCCTTGCCGTCAGCTTTCCATCCAAATCTCCATCATCTTGCTGACGTGGCATTATTTTCACGCTAAAAATAACTATTTTACCCTGATTGACCAAATTCTCTCTCTCTCTCTCTCTCTCTCTCTCTCTCTCTCTCTCTCTCTTTTCTTTTTACTAGGCCTGGGCTCGGGTCGAGCAGGGCCCGAATTTTAGTGAGACCGAGACTAAAATTGTCGGCTCGGGCAAATTCGGGCTTTTTCCAAATTGAAAACCGACAGGAACCGACCCCAGTCGGGCCGGTTCTGTCTTTCAGGCTTTCGGGCCCAGAAAAGCCAGTTTATCTGCTTTGCTCTTTTCCCAGTTTTCCAAAGACAGTTCTGCATTCTGGCAGTTTTGGCTCTCCTTAATCTCGAACTGAGGCTTCTCGATCTTCTTGAAGTGCAACCACACCCAAGATCTTCCAGCAGGTTTTTCAGACTTTTCTTCTTTTCCTTCTTCATTTGCATCATCTCCAGCATTGCTCGGTCCAGCATCTATAGCTCCACCACGTTTTCTCTTCACAGCAGCCTTGTTCTTCGAGCTTCGTAATGTTTTCGGAATCGTCTGAACCCTCGAAGCATCAGTTGATGTTGGAAGAGCAATGGCTTTTGAATTTGAATTGGAATCGGAACTTTTGGATGGATTGAATCGGAACTTTGGGATGAATTCTGAGGAGAAGCCATGAAATTTGGGGGGCGCTTGAATACAAGATCGCCTGAACCTAATTCACCACATTCAAGTTCAGTAAATTTAGAAACTTTAGATCGAAAAACTCAAATTGAAAACCCTAGATTACTCATTACTGAATACTCACCGAATTGGGATTCGAGGAGAATCGAGTTGATCGACTATTAGATTGAAACCATGTGGAATCGAAGATCCGAGAGCCCTCTCTGAAATTGTCGGGCTTCGGCGACGGCGAACTTCTGGAGCTTCGCGTCCAGTGGCTCACTGGCGAAGGCGAATTTCAAAAACAAAGAGTGGCGGAGGAGCTGGTATCGAGCTGGGAGAGCCAAGAGAGTGGCGGACGGAGAGCTGAGAGATTGAGACAGAGAACTCGAGAACAGAGGGTCAGAGTTCAGAGGGTTAGTATCGAGTTAGGTCTCGACTCGATGACTAGGTGAGTTAGGTCAGAGTGTTTTAATTTTTATTTATTAATATTTAACATATTAATATATTGCCCAATCATAGACTGACAAGTGGAAAATGATATACAATTCGGGTCGGGTCGGTCTTTCGGTCTCCAAATATTTGAAACCGGAGACCGAACTGATTCACTACAATCGGGTCGGGCTTTGAACTGAACCGATAATTTCCATATTAAAACCGAACCGAATCGGTCTTTTTTGCTCGGTCTGGTTCGGTCTTTCACGTCCAAACGCCCACCCCTACTTTTTACCTCTTCTTCTTCCACCGTGTCCCTTATCTTCCTCCTCTCTGATCTCTTCTCCTCTCTAATTCGACTTTATCCCTCTCTAATTCAACTTCAGATTTCTCCAGTTCGACTTTCTCTCCCTTCAATTTGACCTCCTCCTTTCTGTCCAGTTGCACCTCTCTACCACACCTCCGACCTCGGACGGAGCCTAGTGTATTTCCGGCGACTCAATCCAATGATAGCTCCAATTTTCGGCCATGCTGGACGCCGAACTAGTCGGATTCTCTTCCTCTCGGTGGCGTGAAGCGGAGCCCGGTCCTCCTTTCTCCAAGAGAGCAACGGCGGCGGCAGGACGAAGCCCAAAAGGTTCTCGGGTTCACGGAAAATTCTCCGATTCCGGCCGATTCGTGGTGTCGGACCTATATCAGAAGCTTCCTCTCGACGTCAGCACTGTATCTATGGTGTTGATTTGCTGAGATGATGAGCTAAGATAGAGAATCGAAGAGGATAAGATGTTTGAATTTTCCTGCGAGTTTCCATGTTTTCGGGCAACTTTGGTTTCAATTTAGGTATCAGAGTTTGTGTACTTGTCGAGCTCTATCACTCGGTATAATTGAATTTGAATTTGGTTGAGATTTGGAGATTTTGATATATTGGGCAGCGTCGGCCACCGTGTGGCTATTGTGCACGACCGTGATTTGGTTTTTTGGCAGTTTCTGATGGTTTTGATCATCACTTGGTCCCTGGTAGTCTTATTAACTGTAATTGAAAATTTGAATGGAATTCTAGATCGATCGAAGGATTGTTGGTGTTGTGCTCTTGTACTGTTGTTCTGGTATAGTATTGGAACTGTGTTGCTATCGATTTGTTTGGTCTTCCTTTGTTGATTTCCATCCTTGATGCAGTCCAAAGAACAAATTGAAGTGGTTATTTGAGGAAGAAAGGGAGGTGGATAGGATGAGGAGAATGATTGATGAGGCAGAGGTTGGTGGTGGTTGAAGGTTGCAGTGAGGATGAGGACGGAGACAAGAGAGAGAGGGGAAGAACAAGAGATAAAAAGAAAAGATATAAATAAATAAATAAATATTAAATAAATAAATAATAATAAAAAAGAGTAATTGAGGGTAAAATAGTCATTGTAGCGTGAAAATAATACCACGTCAGCAAGATGACGGAAATTTAGACGGAAAGCTGACGGCAAGGACCAATTGGGTGAAATTGGAGAGTTTATGGAGTTTTTAGGTCAAATTGAAACATCAGGAACTGAAACGTCGATACCCTATAAGTATAGAGAGTAAACAGTATTTTGTCCTAAGATTTTTATAGTTTGAAATGTGATCCTAAGCTACACAAAAAATTAAAAAAAAAAACAACTAAATAAAATGAGATGGTATAGCAGCAGGTCTAACCTTTTTTTGTAGGGTGCGGCTATTGCTACCCTACTATTTTCTTAGTTCACCCTTCAAACATTTGAATTATTGAAAGTCTATATTACCCAAGTGCAAAATGACTAATAAGTACACTAATTTTATAAAATTCAAATATGTAAGAAAAAATAAATATATAAGTAATTAATTAAATACAAAGACTACTTATTAACTTTTCATTGAATAACATTAAGGGTGCGGCTATTGCCACCCTACCATTTTCTTAGTTCACCTTACGAATATTTGAATTATTGAAAGACTATATTACCCAAGTGCAAAATGACTAATAAATACACTAATTTTCTAAAATCTAAATATGTAAGAAAAAAATAAATATATAAGTAATTAATTAAATACAAAGACTACGTAATTTCTCATTGGATAATATTAATCTTTATCTTCTTACTATTTTTTTTTTTGGCTTTTTGTTGCCTCCTCATCATTAATTTGTTATTCAATTCACAAAACCATTACCTTTAACTTCATCAAAATCTTTGTAATATTCTTGGAAAGAGAAATAGGTTATTTATTTTTTAATTGGATATGTCATATAAGGATATTTTTGGAAAGAGAAATAGGTTAAATAAGTAAATTGAATAACTAAAACTAAAATGTAGGGTGTAATAAGCAAGTAGGGTGAACAAAGAAAATGGTAGGGTGGCAATAGCCGCACCCTAACATTAATCTTTATCTTCTCAACCCAAATTTGAATTTATTACTATTTTTTGTGTTTTTTTTGCCTCCTCATCGTTAATTCGTTATTCAATTCACAAAACCATTACCTTTAACTTCATCAAAATTTTTGCAATATTCTTCGTGAACACTGAAAGTAAAAATTTAAAACACGAAAAAAAAAATCAATCTCTTCTTCATTGATCATAGTTGTAAATTTACTAATCTTTTTACATAGATTAAAATAGAGAACATTGAAATTCTTGATAAAATAAAAAAGAACATTGAAATTGAAAGAAAAAATTAAAAAAATAGAAGTAATCAGATTATGATTTTATTAAGAAACTTTAATAAATTTTAATTTTTTATGATTATAAATTAAATGAGAGATTTTCGTTAAAAATATTTATTTTCTAATTGGATATGTCATATAAGGATATTCTTGGAAAGAGAAATAGGTTAAATAAGTAAATTTAATAATTGAAATTAAAATGTAGGGTGTAATGAGTAAGTATGGTGAACAAAGAAAATGGTAAGGTGGCAATAGCCGCAGCCTTTTTGTATGTACATCAAAATTCCAAGAAGCCACCACCAAAAGAAAGTTTTAGGATTAATTTCAGTTTACCTACTCTAACTTTAACTCAATCTTCATGTTAGTCCTTATTCTTTGAATTTCATCAAGATTACCCATATACTCCTAATTTTAATCAACTGTGTCCAATTTTTCAAATTCCATCCAAATCTACCGTCAAGTAATGACGTGGCAAGAGACATAATTCAAAAAAATTTCCGACGGGCCCACATGAAGGGCTAAAATGGACAATTGCACTAATTCTTCCTCCTTCCGTTGTTGTTGACCACATTCACCCCCAAACCCAAAAAGCCTCGATCATCTGAGGGAACAACCTCAACGATGCATTTGCCTTCTCTGTTCTTGTTCTCAACCATGTCTTTTTGAACCCACCACGCCTCTTGGATTTCCCATCGCATATTTCTGAACCAACATCAAAGTCAAGCAATTTTTGGCTACTGGGTTTCTGTTCATATGGAGTTCGAGGAGAGAGAAAGTAAATCTAGGATTCTCTCTCTCCTCCACCACTGGTCTCTAGCACCACCGTGACTCACCTCCACTACCATCGTGCTCACGGCCTCCGTCGAGTCGAGCCTGACATCTATGACATCCGACGACGCCCCGAGTTAAACTCATGCGCCGACAAGCCAATACCCAGACTTGATTTGGACACTCAAATCTCCTCTGGGTACGCGACCTTCCTCTTCGCTCATCCAGCTCCGGCATAGAACTGTCAAGAGCTCCTCCCTTCTCTTGTTAATCAAATATTCAAGCCTCACGTTTCTGGGTTCATGTTTGAGAGTGAGAGTTCTACAAGACAAAGAGAGAAATTTGCCTCCTCTGTTCTCGGTGGGAGTTGGTAGAATCTATTGTTATTAGAGTGTGGTCATGTCCATTTGGGTTATGAAATTTTTAGTGAATTGCCGATTCTCTTCATGGCAACGTTTCTAATTGGGGTTTTTGGCTTCTGTTCTTGAGAATTTAGTTCATCTCAATTCTAGATTTTTCTGAATTTGTTATTTCAAGTTATGGGTTAGCTGCAATTTCAAGGTAAGGGTTTGATCTTAGAATTTGTTCATGTGACAATTGGGTATCTGAATTACAAGTAATTTGTGTTTATCATGGCAATTCGATGGACTCTCATCTTCAAACTTGTACTATTTAAAGACATCTGATCTCCTATATGTTCTTGAAATTGAATCTCACTGAGAAAAATAGTTTTGGTGAACAACTATTATTATTATTATTTTATTATTTTTATTTTTTTTCAACTATGCTTTTGAGTATATATGCATACTTGAATAACAGAAAGAAAGTCACTGCCATGCACAAGACGAACATCATGAAGCTTGCAGAAGGTCTGTTCTTGGAGTCAAACCAAGTTAATCCGGACAGACTGAGGTCGGGTACTGATCTCGTCTTCTTCTTGCTCTCCGAGCTTTGTGGTTCCTTCCCACACTAGCAACCCAAGCAACCTGCTTCCCAACATTGTAACTTTCCAGGGGTAATATCAAAATTTAACAATCTCTCTCCTGCCACGTCATACTTAACAGAAGATTTGGATGGAGTTTGGAAAATTGGACACGGCTGATTAAAATTAGGAGTATAAGGGTGATCTTGATGAAATTAAAAGAACAAGGACTAATATGAAGATTGACTAATATGAAGATTGAGCTAAAATTGGAGTAGGTAAACTGAAATTAATCCAAAGTTTTAAGTAGACACACTATCAGAATCAAGTTTTAACTTCACTTCATCAAGGCAGGCTTTAAGATGTTGAAGTTCTACCATATCTGATAAACTCCCCGCCTGACATGTCCCAAATGTATCTTATTCAGTCACAAAAATAGTGAGACATCTATGGGAATTAAAGAGATTTCAAATGATAGAAAATATTGTGTTATAGTATATCATAGATTCATAGATGGAGGTGACATGCACCCCAGTCAAACCTCTACACACATTCCGATTGATACTTGATGAGAGGTTACCCTTTCTTCTCCAGTTATTGACAAAATCAAGCACATTTGGTTTTTTTTTATGGAATAAAAAAAATTAGTAATCAAACTAGACTAAACAACATAATTCAATACTACCTTATACACCATCGCAAAAAACTAAATCTTATACACTGACAATAATTCATTAAGCTTCGCACATTTGTGGCTGAGATGTGGATAAAAAGGATAGATAGATGTTCATTTTCAAATGCAAATTTACTTATTACACCTGTGCATTCTTACGTCCCTAGCTACAAACAAGAAAATGGTTATTTCATTCAATAACGTTAGAAACTTGGAATGAACTGATACGTAAGCAATTGTTATTGGCACGGCACTCTGCGTACTACGAATACAAATTTGGATGAGAAATACAAGTATAATTTGACTACAGTGCTTTATGACCCTATGGATGATCTCCTAGCTCATTACATCAAAGTTTGAAAATGCTAAAGCTCTTACTCCTGACCTAATTTCATTAAATATCTATATGCATGCATGTGTTTGCAAATATACTGTCTAATCTCTCATATTTATACCATAGACGACGACTCCGGCAACTCATAGTCAGCTTCCTCCACCACAAGCGGCCGCGACGCTGTAGCATCATATTGTTGAATCACCACAACTGAAGCTGTGGAAGAGAAGTCTGACGAGGCTAAGAAGCTTCCGATTGGCCCAAGCTCTGCACAGTCACTCGACTCTACCAACGGGACAGTCGACGACATTCTCCCTACTATAAACAAGTTGTGCTTGCTCAGAGTCTTTAATGCCACCGCGATCTCCCCTTTGCTGTCCACCACCTTCTCCTCGTAAAACATGGACTCTTCCTTTTCCTTATTGCTACTTCTTACATTCTTGTACTCCTCCAAGAACTTCTCGTCCTCTTCATTCTCTTGGCTACTATCTTCTTCTTTCAGTATTTTCTTGTTGTCAGCTGTTATCCCAACTAATTTCGCTCCAAATCTCAATGTCTTCCCTTGTGGAGCAACGAATCTAAAAACAGTCAACGCAATCCCAGGATGTTCAGCCAGTCTCATACCATAAGCCAGTGCCTCCCGGTCATCTCTTCCTCCGAAGAACGCCACCACCGCCGTAAACGACACTTCGCTAGCTGAGACCTGCGTGGTGCCACCGAGTCCTCTATCAACTAGAATCCCAACCGAACAAGGCGCATGTCGGAGCACACGCTCGTTCACCACTTGAAATGAGTGTCCGACCGACTCCATGGTGCCGTCCAGCTTCTGATGCTTGTGAAACGGCAACAAAATCATTGCCACAGTTTTTTGGTGCGCGCAGGCGCATATGTCCTCGTGCATGTCGTTTAAAGAAGAGATGGCGGTGGCTGGCCGAATCTTGACGCTGCTGAGCTGCTCGTAGGCCTCAAAAGCAATAACCATTTGGTCATTTCCATCACTCTTCTTGTTCCAAAATGGGAGGCCATTATAGCGGGCTTTGTGGACCATGGAGATTGCAGAGGACCGCTCCGAGAGCTCCATGAGGTGCATGGCGTAGATGGTGAGTCGTCCGCGCTTGTGGGTGCCGCGAGACGACTCGATGAGGTTGATAATGGTGGGGATGTTGCGGGTGGTGTGGAAGCATGCCAATATTCGAAGTTCTGTGTCTGGGCTTTTGCGAAAAATGGTGCGTAGTTTGTAAGGGGCTCCCTTTCTTGCTGGTTTGTACACTGCCATCACTAGTGGTGTGGTGATGAAGGTGGTGAACAACGCCATCAAAACAAAGATGGCAAAAGTCTGTTCGTTCAGTACCTGCTCGTAGTCACAAGAAACAAGATCAATAATGTACGTAACAGAACCAAACAAATATCACACACAAGTTTTCTAAAGTAAGATGTAGCAAAACGCAACTTATGCTCTGTTGAGGTGGAAGGTACTAATAGAATGTGGTGGTTATGTTAAATAAGTTCATCCACAGAGTATAAAATGAGTTCTTATTCGGCTAATTAAGTCATCAAAGTGGTATTCATATATGCCAAACATTTCTGCGCGCAAGAGATTATATCAACAGTGTATTATGCTAGATTAACTTAATACAATGAAAGACTCGGTATATTACTAGCCCCCACTAAGCTACTCTACATGTATTCGGTTGTTGTGATTAAGAGAAACTCATTCGACAACTAAGAGAGAACCCATTAAATTTTCATAACTAAAATGAGAAAAGGTGGACTTCACGATTAAATTTATATGCATTAGATCTAACTAATATATTTTCAGGATAAACGATAAATGTGAGCTACAAATAATTTCTAAGTAATTATCACTACAAAAGAGTTTTTCGTATGGCAACATGAATGGAATCATGGTTCATTTTCAGCAAAATTGATCTTGTTTTGTGTTTCTTGCTTTGAAAGTTTCGATTTATAGAGGTCAAAACTCACACGCGCGCGCGCGCGCACACACACACATACATACATACATACATATAAGGAGGTAAATTACCTTTCTATCCTTGCCAATATTGAGGACGATGAGCTCCACCAAGCCCTTTGTATTCATAAGGAAGCCAAGCGCCAAGGCTTCCCTGAAAGGCACCTTGAACAGCATCGACACAGTGACAGTCCCGACGATCTTCCCAAACGACGCTGTACATATCACCAGCACCAGCATACCCCACGACACCCCCCCGCTTATAGTCAAAAAATTAGTCTTGAGCCCACTGGATACAAAATAAAGCGGCAATAGAAGCCCCGAAACCAGGTCCTCAATCTTCTCTATCAACACACCAGCGAACGGACCCTCCTTCGGCATTATGATCCCCACCACGAATGCGCCGAACAGCGCGTGTATCCCAATCGTGTCCGTCACGAACCCCGCAGCCAAAACCAGCGAGAGAGTGATGCAGATGTACAGCTCCTTCACGGGTTCGCCCTCTGGGGACCTTCGCGCCATCATGACCAGTATGGGGCGGATGGCGACGACGGCGAACCCGACGAAGCCGGCACCGCAGAGGAGGACCCAGACGGAGACGAGCGGGGAGGTGTTGTTGCCAGTGAGGGCGATGGCGAGGGCTAGAAGGATCCAGGCGGCGACGTCGTTGACGGCGGCGGCGGACATGGCGATGCGGCCGACGTCGGTGGTGAGGAGCTTGAGCTCAGCGAGGATGCGGGCGAGGACGGGGAAGGCGGTGATGGAGAGGGCGACGCCGTTGAAAACGAGGAAGGGGCCTTGTTTCACACCTTTCGAGACAGTGGCGCGTAGGGCTTCGGAGGTGCCGATGCCGAGGACGAAGGGGAGGGTGATCCCGCAGAAGGCGATGCCGAGGGACTTCTTGCCTGTGCGGCGGATGGCGCCGATGTCGAGCTCAAGGCCGACGAGGAAGAGGAAGAAGCAGAGCCCGATGTTGGCTACCGTGTCTAGCACCGTCATGCCTTTTGGGGGGAAAATCATGTGTAGAAAGGTCTTGCTCCTCCCGAATGCGGAGGGGCCCAACAGACATCCGCCCTATATTTATTAAATTTGTTTACCAAATGATGCACGCATGTATAAAAAAAATTGATTCAAATACTGCTGTGGTATAAACAAATTGAGTGAGCGTTAGAAAAAAAGGGGGAGCTTGATATGAAATGTCATAGTGACCAAATTTGATGAATGCAGCACTGCGATGTCAGAGTTTTGTAAAACACTTTGTGCCAGAAATGTTGATCAAAAAGAAAAAAATGAGCATTTGCTTAATGAACAGAAAAGGAGAGGCTCTTACTATAACTTCGGCTATGACTCGGGGTTGCCGGAGAGGTTTTAGAAGATATGCAAGAAACCTGGTGAACACCACGACCAAGATGATTTGGAGGATGAGTAAGGGAAGAGCGTAATCAAGTGGATTTTCACCTTGAAATGATCCATTTGAAGTGGCCTTCATGGGTGGGGTGGTCGCCGGCAGCGGCGCAGGTGCCATCTTGAGACCGACTTAGTTAATTGAGATGCATACAATAATCAATACAAAAATTATCTCAGAACCTCAGAATTATGTTCTTCCTGTTCTGTTACATGTATAAGAGATCACCAAACGCATAACTAACTGTAATTTTGGGATCTCTTAATGTATGGACTGTGGAGGAGCACAAGGCTAGCAGTACAGCATGGGTGGAGAGTTTAAATATAACTAACCAACTTAATTATAGAAAGTAGGACTGCACATGTCCATCGGTTTCTCTGCTTTGGTTATGGTCTGGTTTGGTCTTATTCCTTCTTCCTCTCCTATGTATGGTTATTGTTAGTTTGAAAGACTTAAGACTTGTGTGAGTCTCTTTAATTTCACCCACTAAATTTTACTCGACATTTAAACTTTATCACAAATTTTTTTTTACCATACACACAGAAAAGGCTGTAAAAGTAACTAGGAACAAATAAGCTAACAAACTATACCTTACCACAAATGCAGCCACAAATAAAGAAACAAAGAACAAATCAATTTTCTCTAGTTGTATGCAAGAATTTTCTTGCATATCAGCTCCATAATGTCCGTAGCTCTAACAAACTAAAAGTCCCTTATAATTGTTTTGATCTCCTAGCAAATGATACTGCTAAATTTAACTGTAAAATGGGCAATAAAAATGAGATGAAATAACCAACCGCATTCCATATTCTCTGCGTTTGGGAAATGGCATGAAAATTTTTTCTTTGATGACGTTTGTTAAGTGTCTTTGATTCTAAAACTGGTCATGGCATTTCATAAAGGTCATAAAAAAAAAAATTATGACGTTTTACTAAGCTATTTTTTTTCAGGTCAGGCAAGATCAAGCTATTTGGGTGGGCAGGGCCGAGCTCATTATATATATAGGGCCCTTCCATTAAATGATCCATTTTTTGACCATTTTAAGGAATCCCTTGTGGGACTCAATTTTCCATCACATATCGACATCTTAACCTTTAAGTTCTTAGGACTCCACGAATAGATCAACTCTGCAAATTTTCAGCCAAATTGATGATCGTTAAAGTATCGTATTATATCAAATCAATGGACGAATCAAATATGTCCAACCTGACGATGATCAAATTTTCAGTTTTGAATGCCATAACGATGTTCAGTTTAGCTGAAAATTTGCATATATGATCTACTCATAAAGACATAAAAATTGAATGCTTAAGATGCCCATATGTGATCAAAAAGTTGGTCTAATAAGTGATCCCTAAAAATGGCAGAAAAAAGAGATCCTTCACTAGAAAGGTTCTATAAATATATTCGAAGAAGTACAAAAAGCTATGGGATAGCTCTTTTGTGGTTAATAATAGCACAAAATAGAATGCAAAATTAAAGGGAAATATGGTGTGATGAAATAATTGGCCAACACGTTCAACTAATAACTACATCAAAAAATATTAGAGTAATTTACCAATAAGGTAAACTAGCCCAGGCCTAATGCCCATGCGGAAAAACATTTGAATCAAACATCATGCGGTCAATTCAAATTATGTCCAACACGAAATAAACATTAAAGTTTTCATTAATTACGAAATTGCCACCGCATCTTTAAATTGATTGATAATTACTGAAATGCCATTACAGCATTTGGCTCAATCATTTCCATCAACAATACTATTGTCCAACAGTAACATTCACAATCTTATTGTATTGTATTAGCTTTTTCAAAGTTCACTTGATTGACATCTCAAAAACACATTCAAAGTTTTTAACAAGTAAATGTTGAGATTGATTTTGTACTACAACATAGTAGTTTCTCCTTTGTTATATTTGTGGTCTTTATCATTCTTCTTGGCCTTGAGTTTTTGCTTGTTTGTACTTCCTCCTTCCTATTTGCACCTTCTACATGTTATCCATATTGTGTGAAACTGCAAACAATGAGCTCATCATTAACATGTCAATTGTTATTTATATAGAAAAAGTTACTGATATGCAGTGTTAATAAATACATGCTAGAAGTGAGGTAACCGACATGCATGAATAGAGAAATACAGATTAATCATCTCTGAATACATGAAGATCATATGAAAAACATTTAGACTCACTAGTATCCATATGATGATCACTATTGAGTATTAGTACAGAATTGAATTATTGCTATTGAGAGTCAGTATCATTGTGTACTTGTTACTGAGAGTTAGTAGAATTGGGTAAATTGCTAAAAAAATCAGTGAGAAATTGGATAATTCTTGCTCATTATCAGTAGATATTGGGTAACTACTATTAAATGTAAGCGATACATTGAGTAATGAATCATTGCTACTGACGGTCAGTAGGAAGGACTGAGTGTTAGTACATAATTGAATTATTGCTACTGAAAGTCAGTGTGTAATTGTTACTGATATTCAGTAGAATTGGCTAAATTGCTAACAAAATCAGTGAGAAATTGGATAATTCTTGCTCATTATAAGTAGAAATTAGGTAACTACTATGAAATTGAGTAATGCATCATTGCTACTGACAGTCAGTAGCAAGGACATGTTTCCTACTGAGGGTCAGTATAAATTGGGTAATTGCTACTAAAGACTGTAGAGAATTGTGTCATTGGCTACTAAGGGTATGTAGAGAATTATTGTAGGCAATATGAAAATAAAAAGTTCCTATGAAAGATCAGTATGCAAATGGATAATAGCTACTGAGTGTACGAACAAAGTAATCGCTACTCTGGGTCAATAGGAATATGCACCCTCAGTAGCAATTTCAATAGGGAATGAGTAGATAATCTGGAATTTGTAAAACCTTTACTATCAAAATATATGTAATGGTAACAAATTAGGAAACAGAACAACTACCTTAGCCACCCAATACAAATTAAAAAGCCCAGCAAGAATGTCTCCTTAACCAACTAATTCATGAAAACATAATTGTGAAAATTCAATCACCAAACACTACAGCAACAAATTTTTCAATGATCGATTGAGCAAAATCAAATGTATTTGCTAGAAAAAACAACAATCAAACTATACATATCAGCTAGAACTTGATGACAACTCCATGAACAAAATCAAAAATAAGAACAAAATTCAAGTACAGAACAATCAATTGTGAATTTCAATAGAAATACAATTGAGAAATTCAAGATACCTAAAAAGTAAAAACATATCTCAAATTGTTAGATTTACAAATCAAACTTCGTTTTTGAGTGTGAATTTCAGATTCGTTGCCTCAATGCCTCGATCTTAATACGAATCTAGATATCGATCTAGATCTCTTCCCCCCCTCTCATGAGAATTTCAAATTCATCATCTTGATTGATTTTGATCTCGATCTCAATCTAGATCTGCTCTCTCTCTCTCTCTCTCTCTCTCTCTCTCTCTCTCTCTCTCTCTCTCTCTCTCTCTCTCTCTCTCTCTCTCTCTCCATCTCTATCGTTATCTCTCTCTTTATCGCTTATCTTTCTATATTAATATATTTAGGGATATTTTCGTCAGGAAATAGGCCGCACGGGGTTTGGGCCTTGCACATGGGTCATGAATAGTTCCGCAAGGGGAATAAAAAAAACAAGCTTGTTAATGGTAAATACTAGAGTAAAAGTGTAGTTAGTGGTAATTTGCTAAAAATATTAATACTAACACTAAATGGGATTCTGGGTTGGGCTTATAAGGTCGGCCCAGGCGAGTTTTAATGGTCATATATTGGGTTGAGTTTGGGGTTTATACCTTCCGCCATATCTCTGCCCTATGTTTAATGGGTCAAGCTGATTCAGGGCACCTGAAAATAAACATGTCATCTTGTGCCGTAATCAATAACCAATTTTGAAGACTCTAGACCTTCACCATCGTCCCTATAAACGCCTTCATTCAAAGCATACAGCAGCCGCCCTACCACATAGTAGTGGTTCGAAATGGTTGAATCTCCCGCATAATCGAAAGATGTCTTTCCCTTGTCGGAGATGGCCCAAGACGCTGCTAGTCTAGCTAAGACTTTGTCCACCATTGTTCGATGGTGGAGGTGGTTAGAAACCACGAAAAATCCCTAAAATTTTTATTTTTTAATTTTTCTCTCTAAAATAACTTTTAACACTTTTTACCTTGTATATTTACCCACATATACAAAATGAGATAGATATGAGAGAGTATTATTCATGTATAGATTAAAGTTGAAATCTGAATTATATAAAATCTAGACCATGCATGATGAGAGAATCAATTCTCATACTTGGATCGGTGCCAATGAACGACTAGAGTCACTAGAATACGGCAAAAAATCATTTGAAAATGTGATACGTTGATTAAATGGATGATGATTCAAGCCGACTTGAATAGGATTGACCGATCATAAAGAACACAATGACATCCGTTTGTCATCAAAAATTGACAGTGATCTGGTCATGTCATCTTTGAGATACATATACTTACTCTTTTGTAAATCATAAAAATTTGTAAAAATATTAAAAATTCTAATATTATTGGGACATTTTTGAAAATGAAAATGAAAATAAAAATAAAAATACGAGAATATGGCCATAATTGGCTGAAGGGAAAAACAGAAAATCTAATGGCGGATGAAACTTGGAGGCATTCCAATTTGGAAAACTACGGTATAAAACAATTTTGGGCGTCGCGCAATGGAGGAGCTTTGGGTTTCTTCTTGAACTCCTCCTAGGGTTAGCTTTAAACACTATTCGACCCCCACATGGACCACAGGCGCCAGTCCAAGGATTCTCTCTCCTCCTCCTACTCCAACCTCTTCAATCTTGAGGTTCCTCACGATTTCAATTCTCTCTTCTCTCTTTTTTTTTTCCTCAAATTTTACGTCTTTGATTCGCCGTGTTCTTGTTAGACTTGGGAATGTTGAATTTCGCTGTAATTGTTTGTTTTCTGTTGTAATGTAGCCTTTGATAAACTTTCAGCTTCCACAGCCAGATGATGATTTTGATTATTACGGCAATAGCAGTCAGGATGAGAGCAGAGGTAGCCAAGGTGCCCAATTTCTCTTCATCTTTTGCGTTTTTAGGTTCAAATTTCTCTTAATCTTTAGCTCAAGCTTGATAAGACAGTATTCAATTTTTATGTTTTCTAGTCAATGCACGCTTGTTTTGCATATTCATAGACTCTGTGTGTGTAGTAGAGAAGTCGGTTAGACGATTTGAGCAGGAAAGGTGTGGACTTGTGCATGCTGATAGTTTGTTTGTGCTTTTTTGTTGGCTGGTTGCACGGGTAGGTGGAGCTGCTGGTAATGGGATCATGTCCGACCGCGAACTGAATTCAGTAAAGAAAAGGAGGCGGTCTCAAAACAGTGATTACGAGGAGGATGACAGTTATTACGGGACGCACATTACAGAGGACAAGTATAGATCAATGCTTGGAGAACACATTCAGAAGTACAAAAGGAGGTTCAAGGATTCCCCGTCAAGTCCTGCACCAATCCAGATGGGGATTCCGGTTTCAAAGGGTAATAAGGGTTCGAAATCGAGGAAGCTGGCGAATGAGAACCGAGGAGGGTTCTATGAATTGGAAACCACGTCTGAGTGGCTCAATGATACCATTCCTCAGAAACCAGGGAACTACCATGATGCTGATTTTGCGCCACAAAGTGCCGCTGATAGGTTTGTTTTCTTCCTCTGAGCATGGCTTATATTCTGCCATGGGACCATCTGTGTCATTATAAGTAATTATCCAATTATTATATCTTCATTTATGTGTTCTATGCAGAGTAATATATGAACCTCCTTATCTGGATATTGGAGATGGTTTCACATACAAGATTCCACCAATTTATGATAAACTGGTGACATCTTTACACTTGCCGAGCTTTTCTGATTTTCGGGTGGAGGAAGTTTACTTAAAAGGTACATTGGATTTGGGATCCTTAGCAGAAATGATGGGTAGCGATAAAAGGTTTGGGCCAAAAAATCGGGCGGGAATGGGGGAGCCCTATCCCCAGTATGAGTCCCTTCAGGCAAGATTAAAGGCCTTGTCCACTTCTACCTCTGCTCAAAAGTTCAGCCTCAAAGTTTCTGATATTGGGTTGAATTCCTCCATCCCAGAGGGGGCAGCTGGAAGTATAAAGAGGTCTATTTTGTCCGAGGGTGGTGTCTTGCAAGTCTACTATGTGAAGGTTTTGGAGAAGGGAGACACATATGAGGTTTGTATTCTGCTTACCTTATGTTTGGTTGATATATTTTTTTTTTCATGGGGGCATGTGTTATTTGGGCTGGGTTTTCACTAAGCATTCTGCAGATAATTGAACGAAGCCTACCCAAGAAGCAAAAGGTACAGAAAGATCCTTCTCAGATTGAGAAGGAGGAAATGGAAAGGATGGGAAGAGTTTGGGTAAACATTGTAAGAAGAGACATACCAAAGCATCATAGAATGTTTACTACTTTTCACCGCAAGCAACTAATTGATGCCAAGAGGGTCTCAGAGAACTGTCAAAGAGAGGTACTTATGATGTCTAAGGGCAATTTAGTCTTCTGATTCATTTTCTTGCACTCGGTTTTTGTGTCCTGTCTGACCTTGTTCAGACTGATTCTCTTAACCTTCAGATGAATGCTTTTCATTATCTTACAGTTGTACTACCTACTGAGGCTATGAATTGTTTTTTTCTCTTAGGTAAAAATGAAGGTAAGTAGATCACTTAAAGTGATGAGGGGTGCTGCAATTCGCACAAGGAAACTAGCCAGAGACATGTTACTGCTTTGGAAGAGAATAGACAAAGAGATGGTATGCTTTCTTTCTTTACAAAAAATGCACGAGTACAAAGATTATATGCAAGAACATATAAAATCCATTCATCCTATTGGCCTTAATCTAGTTGCATGTATAGATATTAGTTGGCTTGAAATTGTTATTCTTGAAAGAAAAAAAAATCATGCGCAAAGTTCTGTTTTGTCATTTCTCTGGAGGCTTCAATGTCAATATATTATTCTCATTAGTAGAGCATGCTATCTTTTGTTATTTAGCATGATATCGAATTTGTATTTTTGATTCTTTTTTATTAAAACTCAACGGATTTTTTTTATTGGTCTATTTTCTGTTTTTGAAACTCTGGCAGGCAGAAGTGAGGAAGAAAGAGGAAAAAGAAGCTATTGAAATGCGCAAGCGTCTGGAGGAGGAAAGAGAAGCAAAGAGACAGGAGCAAAGACTCAATTTTCTCATAAAACAAACCGAACTTTACAGTCACTTCATGCAGAACAAGTTGAGTTCACAGCCATCTGAAGACTTGCCTGTAGGAGATGAAAACCAAGATGTATCTCCAAGCTCCTCAGATATTGAGAATGTTGAAGAAGATTCTGAGGAAGCTGAACTGAAGAAGGAGGCATTAAAAGCTGCTCAAGATGCAGTTTCAAAGCAGAAAAAGTTAACTAGTGCATTTGATGACGAGTGTCTGAGGCTGCGTGAAGCCTCTGAACCTGAGGCACCACAGGATGTTGCTGGAGCTAATAACATTGATCTGCATAACCCGTCAGTCACCTTAGTCTTTTATTGTTGTTCATCTTGCTTTTCTTCTCGTTTGTACTAGGAAATTGGAGGCAAGCGTTTTTAGTCAAGCTGATAAAGTTTCTATTTCTAATTGCAGTTCCACTATGCCTGTTACATCAACCGTTCAGACACCTGAGTTGTTCAAAGGCTCCCTTAAAGAATACCAGCTAAAAGGCCTCCAGTGGCTGGTTAATTGTTATGAGCAGGTTGGTAACCTGTTCAGAAGCGGATATACATGGACACAACACACATACAATAGATCACTTGGATTTTTTTTTTTTTTTTTTGATTGACTAATAAGAAGGCTTTCTTGTCTTTCAGGGTTTAAATGGCATCCTTGCTGATGAGATGGGCCTGGGTAAGACCATCCAGGCCATGGCATTTTTGGCTCATTTGGCTGAGGTAATTGTTTGACTTGGTGTTGTACTCATATAACTTGTATTTGTAGTAACTTGGTTTGGTTGTCTCATTCAGGAGAAAAATATATGGGGGCCTTTTCTGGTTGTTGCTCCTGCTTCTGTCTTGAACAACTGGGCTGATGAAATTAGTCGTTTCTGCCCCGACTTAAAAACTCTTCCGTATTGGGGTGGCCTTCAAGAGCGTATGGTACTTAGGAAGAAGATCAACGCTAAGAAACTTTACCGTAGGTAATTTGTTATGCCCTTGCCGTTATTTTACATTTTCAAGAACGAGAAAAATGGTCATACTTGACTGGTCTTGGTGGTATGAACAAAAATATTGGCTGGGTTACTAGATAAAAATTTAGCTTCTCATATCTGGGTCCTGCTGTCTTGCAGACATGTTTGTGCTAAAAAGACCTTCGCAAAAAATTTTAAAATAAAATAGAAGTATTACCTATAAATGGGTAATAATCAAAGAAAGTTTAGAACATATTACTTTTTCTTGTATTTTTTATTCCCTTAGCTTTTCAAATGAACACATTGTTTTAGTCAGTTTCAATTATAATTTCCATCAATGGAAATATGTTTCTTCTGAAAAAAGAGTTTCAGCTATGATACAGATAGAATATAAGGAATAAAAAATTATGGAACTGTTAGCCGGAATAATGCTGGAAAGAAGATTTGACAAGGGGGAAACAGTCATTGTATTTCATTGATTCCACATAAAAGAAACATAAGCTATCTAACCACCAAAATTTCCTGAAAGAGCATACAAGGCCGTAAACAACCTCCATAGAAGAGAGAGAGAGACCCAGTCATCCTTCATTATGACTTCTCCTATCTTTAATTTTTCATTCAATTTTGAGTGAAGGCAACTGGCAATTTGGGTAATGCACTATTGCACTGTTTGACTGGGAATTATGAAAAATTTAGGTATTGCAGTTGTTAAATATCCACTTGGTATGGATTGTGCATAATGCGGTACTGCAGAAGTTGTATGAGATCAACCAAGAGAGTGTGATTGGTTATTGGAAACTGGTTATGGGTTACAAAAGGCTCGAAAGCAGTACCTGAATGCAGAAGGATGAGATGATTTAGAAATACTGCATTATGTTCAGAAACAAGGAAATGAAAGAACTTGGTGTTTCCTCTTTTACAGATGGAAGAAAGAAAAGTAGAACCAAAACATAGTCCTCCGTCACACTAAATGTAGCCTAAAATTAGTCTAGCTTAAGCCACCCCCATTTATCCAGGACAGTCTTAACACCTAGGGAGGTACACGGGCACACGGCACTCCTTTATACCAAACGACCTAAGAGTTTCAGTACCCTTGAGCTGGCTATAAATATTGTCATGTTTGGTAATGGAACTTGTTAAAATAGATATTTGGTTGTCTAAGTATGGATTCTATGTTACTATGTCTGACCGCATGAAGATATTTAAAGCAATACATTGTTCCTGAAACATTTTTCTCGGCATGTCTTATGCAGGAAAAATGTCAAAAATATGAGATTTTCTTTTCAGTTTATCACTTGGGATTATCAATGACTTTTTAAAACTGGACATTGACTTGTGGTTCATATTTTCTTGAAACATTTTTGTACCTGAATAATGTCATGCCTTAGTATATGTAATTTATATCAAATTTTGTGTTCTATTTCTTGTCAGGGATGCTGGGTTTCACATTCTCATTACCAGCTACCAGTTGCTAGTGGGTGATGAGAAGTGTTTCCGGCGTGTGAAATGGCAATATATGGTATTGGATGAAGCACAAGCTATCAAAAGTTCTAACAGGTTCGGAACTAAAACCTTGCTTAATAAATTACTGCAAGGCTTTTGAAACTGCTCGTACTCAGTCGTGGTTACCTCTACGTGAACCTGGCATTCATCTTTCTTAATTTACTGTTTTAGTTTACCATTTACCACTATTATTTTACTATTAGACCAACGGGCTTGTATTATTTGATCCACCTTACAATCTTTCCTCATTTATCTTTTTTGGAAGTTAAAGATATAAGTGATTTAAATCATAAATTTACTTTAATTTCTAAATGAATTTAGGAATTGTTTAATATGGGTAATAAATGTTACAAATTAAGCAATAATAATAATAGCAACATGACAATAATATGTTAATAGCAACCATGGACAAAATTTTTGTAAAGCCAATTAGATTGTAGGTTCATTTATTTTCTTATTTAAAATCATATTTGTTCCCATCTCATCTCTGTTGTTGGATATTTTTGTTTCACAGTATAAGATGGAAGACACTGCTCAGCTTTAATTGTCGAAATCGTTTGCTGCTTACTGGTACACCTATCCAGAATAATATGGCAGAGTTGTGGGCCCTACTACATTTCATTATGCCAACCTTATTTGACAGTCATGAACAATTCAATGAGTGGTTCTCTAAAGGGTATGCAATTTTATATCACAAACTCCTATGTACTCACCAAGTTTTCTTATTAATTTTTTAAATTTTATTAAATATTACCAGAATTGAAAATCATGCGGAACATGGGGGTACTTTGAACGAGCACCAGCTTAACAGATTGGTTAGTACCCTGAATCTGATTATTGCTTTTATTAATTGTTTGGAACTTTATTGTATATTCTCTTGACCTTAAGCCTTTGGGGAGTTCTAATGTTGCTAATGAGCTTCTATGATATTGATCCTTGAAATGTACTGCTTTGTTAAATATTCTCCTGTTAGAACTTAGAACTGTCAATTGTGAATGGGCTGCACGTTTACATTCAGTTCAGCGATGCTCTGTTTCACCTGTGTGTGATTTGAGAACTTTCAAACCCAGATAGGGATTGAACGTGGGGGTTTTTGGCAAAATTTGATACAAACAAAGGACCAATGGATGCTGATTGGTTTGGGTTATTTAGATGCATTGGTAATCATCTAGTGAATTGGGGACTTAAATTGTGTCTGGAAGTGGGACATTATAGCGGGAAAATATTGGATAATGTTGTTCTTTTTGACAGTAACACCCGATTTAAGATTTATTTGACAAATCGTTAGGCAAACCAATATTATTATTTCATCATCCTGTACCCCTGAACATCTTGGAACTGTGGGATTCGATAACTTTTTTTATATTATTTTTAACCTTTCTGACTTAATACTACTTCTGTATTCTTCTTACAGCATTCGATATTGAAGCCATTCATGCTCCGTCGAGTTAAGACAGATGTGATTTCTGAGCTGACCAGGAAAACTGAAGTTACTGTGCACTGCAAGTTGAGTTCTCGGCAACAAGCTTTTTATCAAGCTATCAAAAACAAGATATCTCTTGCTGAGCTGTTTGACAACAATCGTGGGCATCTTAATGAGAAGAAAATTTTGAACTTAATGAATATTGTCATTCAGCTAAGAAAGGTATGCTCTCTATTCCATTGCAATTTTCATTTCGGCAACAAGTAGAATTATTAGTACTCTATAGGTGGGATGCAATGTTATCGTGATATGTGTCTAATGTTAACAAGTGTCACAAGTATTTTATTTGTTTAATGATAGGTCTGCAACCATCCTGAGTTATTTGAGAGGAATGAAGGAAGCACATATCTTCACTTTGGTGAGATTTCAAATTCTCTTCTTCCTCCACCATTTGGGGAGTTGGAGGACGTACACTACTCGGGAGGTCAAAATCCTATAACATACGAGGTACACTCTCAGACCATTTTTCCCTTGTATGCACTCTGTACACAGAACTCTCTTTGGTCATTGAATACCCATCTTTGTAGCCTATGGATTGTGCTGGTGTTTATTTTTGTATCCTCAAGGTACTGTCTAAGTTTAGCTAGCTGCTGGTGTAGTCTGGGTTTGGGAACCATTGTTTTCCAGCCGTGGAGCCGAGATCAATTTTGGGTCATGGTTTTCAGACTAATTTTGGATGCATTGAATCTGTTCATAAGTTTTGAATCTATGACTTAATTGCCTCAATAAACCCTTGAGAAGTTTTGATCTGTTTTTTCTCCTGTTAATTATATTTTAACAAGTATGACGGATATGAAGGTTGTGCTTTTGAGTCATGCAAAGCTACTTGAAATTCATGTTATGATATCTTAGATTTTGTTCCTTTTAATTTTTGTAATGCACATCAGAGACCTGTATTGAAATGTGAAGACCTTTTAATGCATTACTGAGGATCATTACCTTGTAATATGCCTCCTTTCATGTGGGTTTTACACTTACTTCCTACAGAATTGTTAGCATATTCATTGCTTCAGCAACCCATATACCTTCAATATGTTTATCCACCGGAAGAAAATTAAAGTCGCTGAATTATTTGTTTTGTGCTTTAGTTTCAAGTAACTGAACTACTGAACTGAAGGTTAACTGGAGTTTCCTTGTTTCTCCAGGTCCCCAAACTTTTATATCAAGAAATACTCCAGAATTCTGAAACGTTTTGCTCTGCAGTTCGGCATGGTGTCTACAGTGAATCTTTTCAGAAACATTTTAACATATTTTCACCGCAAAATGTGTATCGATCAATATTCTTGCAAGAGAATGACTCAGATGAGTTGTCGGTTGGAAGTGGAACGTTTGGTTTTACTCATCTGATGGATCTGTCCCCTGCAGAGGTTGCATTTTTAGGAACTGGTTCTTTTATGGAGCGGCTAATGTTTTCCATTATGAGATGGGACCGGCAGTTTTTGGATGGATTGATAGACACACTAATGGAAACCATGGATGATGATTCTGAATGCAGCTTCCTTGAGAGTGGAAAAGTGAGAGCTGTTACACGTATGTTGCTGATGCCTTCAAGATCTATAACTACCATCTTTCAGAAGAAATTGGCCACTGGACCTGGTGGTACTCCATTTGAGGGTCTAGTTGTCTCTCATCGGGACAGGCTTCTCTCTAATATTAGGCTTCTCCGTTCGACATACACATTCATCCCCCGAACTAGAGCTCCCCCGGTATGTTTCCATTTATTAATATTCTTCACTGCTTATTTTTATTTTTTTGTGGTGAGGCAAACTGACTCCTAAATGGCAGGAACAAAGCTTGTCATTATCTCCGTGAACAGTTTGAAATATATTTCCTTTCTTACGAACTTGTATTATGTAGGTTAATGCCCATTGCTCAGATCGAAACTTCACTTACAAAATGAGTGAAGAACAACAGTACCCCTGGGTGAAGAGGTTGTTTTCTGGTTTTGCGCGAACATCTGACTACAATGGACCCAGAAACCTGAGACTCCTCATCATCTGATACAAGAGATTGATTCTGAACTGCCTGTTTCACATTCAGCTCTTCAGTTGACATACAGAATTTTTGGGTCTTGTCCTCCAATGCAAAGCTTCGACCCGTCAAAAATGCTCACTGTAAGAGTGCTTACTCTCTTCTGTTTTCTTTTTTATTCTATAATTTCCACTTTTTTCTCATTGTGTGTGTGTATTAAGATAAGCTTATACTGGCTTTTATATAGGATTCGGGAAAACTTCAGACACTTGATATATTGTTGAAACGCTTGAGGGCAGAAAATCATCGTGTTCTCTTGTTTGCACAGATGACAAAGATGCTGAATATTCTTGAGGTATATAATAATTCATTTGTTAGACTATCTTGGTTAGTTGGAGTAACAATGCAACGGTAGAAGCTTAGACCTGAATTAGATGTTTTAGTTATGCTCTTGTTATTTCAGTTACCTCACTTGTCAGCATGTCGTTTTGGAAAATATTATGGAACACCATACGACTACTATCTGTCTTCTATGGAAGTTTTTTCGTTTGCTGATGATTCTAAATGTGCAGGACTACATGAACTACAGGAAATATAGATACCTCAGACTCGATGGATCTTCCACCATTATGGATCGTAGAGACATGGTCAGAGACTTCCAGCAACGGTAGGGCTTTATCATCATGCAATGGTTTTGAAGAGATGGATCTGTTCTTACTCTTATTACGTACTACTTCATTAATGTCTTTTACATGATTATCTTCTTGCAGAAGTGATATTTTTGTTTTCTTGCTGAGTACAAGAGCTGGTGGACTAGGCATTAACTTGACAGCTGCAGATACTGTCATATTTTATGAAAGTGATTGGAATCCGACCCTGGATCTACAGGCAATGGATAGAGCTCATCGGTTGGGCCAGACAAAAGATGTGAGTTTCTTTTTGCTAATCCAGCGTACACCAATCCGCTCCCAAATGGCTTGACCAATATTTTGGTGGAGCCGTCTGTTTGTATGGTGCTTTAAAGATATCTTGCTTGTTTATATGGCATCTTCTACATAACAGTCTCTTTTGAAATACATACGAGTTCTCTGCTCTATTTGGTATTACTTTTTAGTATACAAATTCTCTCTTCCTCATGTTATAGGTTACTGTCTACCGCCTAATTTGTAAAGAAACGGTTGAGGAGAAGATTCTGCAAAGAGCAAGTCAGAAAAATACTGTGCAGCAGCTTGTAATGATGGGTGGTCATGTTCAAGGTGACCTTTTGGCTCCCGAGGATGTTGTATCTCTACTTCTCGATGATGTCCAGTTGGAGCAGAAATTAAGAGAAGCTCCATCACAGGTGCTACATTCTCCCAAACTTGAGCTTATTTTTGGATATAATTTCTCTTTGAATTTTGTTTGGTGCAAGTGTTATCTTGTTGTCTCTCTTTATTTTCCAGAGTTCAGTATTCTTAATCCATATCATTTTGTTTTGCCAGGTTAAGGATAGACAAAAGAAGAAACAGACAAAGGGTATACGGGTAGATGCAGAAGGTGATGCCTCTTTGGAAGATTTAACAAACACTGCTGCATCACAAGGTACTGGAAATGAGGAATCTCCGGATGTCGAAAGATCAAAATCCAATAATAAAAAGGTACTGAAGTTAATTTACATTCTACTGTAGTAGTCATGCTTAGTATTAGCAGCTGGAGAAACAGAAATGCTATGGCTATTGCTCTAGTTTCTATCAGTTCTGCTTATGATAATAACATATGTGCAGAGGAAAACAGTGCCTGACAAGCATACTCCGCGGCCGAAGAATCCTCAAAGTATGGATGAACCAGAGGGCTATGAATTGGAGGATTCCTTACAAAATACTGATCCACAAGGTACAAGACCCAAGAGGCCAAAGAGGTCAAAGAAGAGTGTAAATGAAACTCTTGAACCTGCATTTACAGCGGCATCCCCTGTGGTCCCGAGGCAGACCTGATATGAGCATTGCAGCAGTTTGGATCTTGTGGGGTTTTAAACCAGAAGCTAGGCAAGACATCTCAAGGATCTCAATGGCTTATCTGCTTGATAATATCATGCAAATGAAGAAGATTATATTTGACTGATGAGCATGAGCATCACTTGCTGGAACTCTTACAACTGGCCCCTATGGAGCTGGGAAACAATGGAAGCAGAAACACGGAGAAGCCAAGACAGCTGTATGATTGTATATAATTTGTATCATATCTATCTCCCCCAAATGTGGAGGGTGATTAGTTTTGGTTACTTTAGGGCTGTGTAAAGTTAGTTCGTAGTCACACTGCCAATATCAAACACCTCTCTGGTCTTGCCTAATCAGGGCCTAAAATGGTGCAAAAATTTTAACGATGGAGCATAGAACCAATGAATTGCAGGCAAGGGGTATTCATGCATTTACGTGCGGATGGAACTTTGGGGTACAAGGCAAAGTTTATAGTAGTGAAGAGATGCAAATGGGCATGTATTGCCAATACCTCTGAATAACATATGAATCTGACCCGTTAGAAACCACTAATAATTAAGCAACATGGAGTAGTATTATTGTCACGTTTGAAGGAGAGAAGATTCGGACATCTTCTACAATAATCTACGAAAATAAATTTGCTCATCACTAATTGGCTGCTCATATGTAATCACCATAAAGCCTTGAGCGCAAGAGTTCTATAGCAGAAGCAAGAACTGCGGTTGGTTTCTTGTTTTGCAAAAGCATGCATAAGTAAGACATCCAAGATGTAAGCCTGACTTCCAACTCCCTTCAAAAAGTAATCAAGCAAGCCCAGATGATGGTGCAACTTTGAACATTGTCACTATTTTGAAGTAGCGCTCGCTGCTCATTATATGTATTATATGAGTTATGTTTCTTATCAATTGCATAATAGTAGAAAAAAAAATTTCCATACGCAATAGCTCCAAAAGTACAGACCAGCAAAGCAAGTAGGAAAGTAAATTACAGTTTGATCCGATAAACCTCATGTTACTGACAAACTTTTTAACCCTTTCCACTTACAAGTCAACAAAAATTCTACTAATTCAAATCTCAGTCTGGACCTGGAAAATGACAGTGAAATAAATGAGGAAATTGGCCACCAAACTTATCGCGCAACCTGTGAAAAACTAATTCAAATCTCAGTCTAGACCTTTCCACTTGCATGTTCCCTAATCTGATTAACTAACTTGTAAGTACGCCCAGATAATGCCTTAGTGTGGTCTATCAGTTGCTCATACCTGGAAATCATGATGTAGAAAAACAAAAAATGAGTCCTAAACAAAAAAGCAGTAGCAGTATTTATCAATTTGGCAATCTGTATCAATGAACTTACACATTTGGATGGTTAGGTTCCATGATAGCAGTTCCTGACTGTGAGTCGATCTTTGCGTCAAGCTTTGAGCTCCGAATAAGATTCACAATCCATCTCTCAGCCTCCTCATAATTCAAATTCAATTTTTCAGCAAGCACTCTGCCAAACAAGAAACTCAATTAGAGGAATGAAGAAAGTTTATTTTCTACTAACAAGAAAAGGAAAACAGATTACAGTTAGGATGGTAAAGAAGCCAATTGTGCAATGAAAACTTATTACAACTAACTACTTGATTCCTTCTGATATACAACCACTAGCCATGATCCACATCTTAGAAACTGCATGCCTGAAAATTTTGACCATATCTTAATATACAACCCCACATTAGCTCTCTATTGCCCGAGTTCCCGACCAAAAATAGACAAATATGTAGAGACCAGTTTAAATGAACCCAAAAATTTTGAATGAAAAAAGAAAAACTCCGTGTAACGAGCCTTGGGAGGAGGGTGGGGGGCTAAAACACAATGAAACGCATAAGGAACAAAGTAGAACAAGAAAAATCGCAAACTCTGATGGCTAACTTACGCACCACACATCACTTTTCATAATGTATAACAGCGTGCTACAATTAGAATAATATAATTTCATTAAAAGACATTACTAACCCCATGTCAATGCGCTGATGTATGCGGCAGTAAGTCTCAAAGATAAAAAGACGAGCATTTTCAAGGAATTCATCCCTCAATGGCACAGTGGTGAAATTGCCTTCTTCAACTCGCTTTCCAAGGAAGGGATCATTCAATATCACCTGCATTGTCATACCACCCACATTATCACTTGATTATCATCTAGAACATTATCATAGATATAAGCAAGCATGGCAATCTACTTACTTCCTGACACTCCCACATCTTCTTTTGTGCTCCATCAAAGTCATAATTAACATAAACACATGTCAAAAACTCAGTGATAGGGTCTTTGTAAGAATGCTGCTCCTGCTGAATAACCTTTATAAAATCCTTGAATTGAGGTCTCCTTCTCTTATTGACAATGAATGCAGTGGCCAAGTAACGAATGAGATGGGGAGCATTGGTTTGGATAGCATTCAGATACCTGTAGAAGTTAAAACATTTCAGTAAGGGGACATATAGTAAAATTCAAGCCACTTGATGTTCACCAAAACCAATTTTCACAAGGGAGAAGGACAGCATATCTTATATGCACCCAAACCATGACTGGTCTTCTTCAGAACAAAATGCAGACATTATTGATGATTATCAAAGCTATTTTCATTGGAAAGAGCAAAAGCAAGAGTTTATCACATTTACTGGATAAACATCAGAGCAACAAAATATCAAGAACAGAAGTAGCAGCAACAAGAGTATTAATAACAAAGATCACAAATAATATAGTTAGGAACCAAGTTGATTTCTGATTCCCATTAAAGGAGAATAGATGATATAACAATCTTTAAACTTTCCGCGTGAAAGCGATCAAAACAATTTTTTTTTTGCAGTAGTTGAAGCAAGAAGTGATTCTAGTAAAAGCCAAAATGTCAAAATAGATGAATGCAGATGACATACTTGTCCTGATTAAACAGTTCAATGATTTGAGTTCTTCCATTGTCGTGGTTAAAAAATATGAAGAGACTCCAGTGCATCAACCATATTCTGTTTTGCACCTGATTCATAGGTGAACTGAAATTCTGCAACAAAAAGCATCACCTTGATAAATAACATGCCCGTTTTAATAAATAAGTATCTGCGTGTCTTTCTGTGTTAGTGTCGTGTAAAAAAAAAAAACATAAAATGAAGATGAACCTTTGAATCAATAATTTCTTTCAGGCGGTTAAGCTCTTCAAGAGCAATATCCCAGTTTTGCATCAAAATCTCAGCGGCCAGCTTTCCCCACAATGCACTGAGACTCCTCTCGCTGTTGGTGCATAAAGCCCTGTACTGATACAGATAATCAGCAGCGCCAGAGTAGTTGCCACATTCAAACTGAAACTTTGCATACTGATACAGCGCCTCTATCTGCTGCGGACCAATCTGATATTAAAAACGACACGACACGACATGAGCTCACAGCACCAAAACCCCCACAAATCATCCAATAATAAAAGGCATTACAATATTTGTCAATTCATACAACGTACGATACGCTAGACTTATCTACGGGCTGAAACACAAAAAAGAGGAACAAGAAAGAAACCTGGTAACGGTCATTGAGCATCTGGAGATTGTACTGCTTGTCAGACCTGAGCTCCTGAACGGCGGCGGCGTTCTGCAAGAAGTTGACAAGGGGCGCCGCGGACTCCTCGAGAGCCTTGAGGCGAGCGACCACCTCGGCCCTCATCTCGACCATCTCTAAATCAAATACAGAATTAAATCCAATGAACGAATCCCAAAGACAATCACAGATATCTAGAGAGGGAGAGAGAGAGAGATGAGATGTCCTTACCCGGGGGGACATCTTCGGTGTGATAGAGGGACTTGTGGATGTCCATGGCGTAGTCGACCATGTTGGTCTTGTTGAGGAGCTCGATCTTGGACTTGAGGATCTGCTCATCAGGGTAGAGCTGCCTCTCCTGAAGAAACTCCATCAGAGGGAACACCAGATGCCTGTCGAGGTTGGGCGCGATGCGCGGGGTAAGGTCATGCTCAGCCATCTCTTCTCTTCTCTCTCTCTCTCTCTCTCTGGATTTTGCGGCAACAACAACCCAGACGCACCAAGATATATCAGGGTTTTGCAACTGCGACCGAACGCCTCTATTCTACTAGGTTTAGGATTACGAGTCTCTTCTCTTGTGTGAGTGGGTTTTTTTTTTTTTACTTTTAGCCCGTTTACCCCTTATATTTTGGTAAATTCCCCTCTTATCCCCAGTACTAATAAATTTAGGTAAAACGTGCCTTTACTCGGATTTGAGATTTTTTTTTAAAATTTAGATCAAATAATTGTATTCATACGGAAGAAGTTACAAGCAGTATGAATACTACATTTTAGGCCACTAATGGACCACTTATAACAAGATCAAACCAAAAGGCCTGAACACCACTTCCGAATAGAGCTACTACTTCCAAATAGAGCTACTAGATCTCTAGTACACCATGAGACAAGGAAAATGGTCATACCGACTAAGGAGACTCAAAATCCGACGAAGTGCCAACATCGTTGGTAGGGAAGTGTCGGCATACCAACTGGGTAGTGGCACAGATTCAGGGTGTGTTTGTTACGAGAGGTTGGACATGACTGGGTAAAAACACGAGCTCGCTCTAGCTCGTGTTTGGCAACAGCATGGATTTTGTTAAATGAGACTCTACAGTTCCCAAAACTAACCGTACACCTTCTACAAGAGCAACATGCACCAAAAAATCATGTGATTGTGCAGGTAGGTGTTATAGACGCTGAAAACTATTGTCGCTGGTTCTGCTCTTCACCTCAACCTCATCATTCTCTCTCACTCGTGTCATTCTTTCGCTTTACCTTAATAACATACATAAATAGTAGTTAAGGTAGTTATATACAATTAATTATCTCTCCAAATCTCCTAAAATTAGTTGTTATTTAACAAAGAAAATAAAACTTCCTACATCAATTACAAAAGTGATGACCTAAGGGCCAGGCGGGTTTGAAATGGGTTTAGGGCCTAAGGGCCAAGTGATGACCCCTATATCAACGTTGATTTTGACATTGTCACTTAGTAGGGGGTCGTTTCTTCTTCCTTGTAGCCTTTGGATGATACTTCTGTAATTCTTCCAAGCTTTTGATACACTAGCTAATCATATGCATATGTTGGAAGTTGCCACCTTTCTGAACTAACTTATTTATCTCTGTCCATATAGTCCAAAGAGCCATGAAAAGCAGGTCATATCATTTTTAGCATGAAGCATTTAAGTGCGGAATGTTACACCCCATACCTAGAATTACATGTTTCCTAGTCAATTGGATGTAAAAGATAAGATTATACTATTTTCACCTTTGTAAAATCATTTAAGGGACTCAAAAGTTTACTTTTTCTTCAACTCAGTTTTTTAGGAAACTTCATTTATGAAAGTTATAAAGGACGTTACATCGAGTTTGTGGACATGCGGCACGTTGGAGTCAGAGTTCGTATGAAGAAGTTACGATTTGAAAAGCAAAAGTTACCAGTTTGGGAAACCTACTATAAATAGAGTTTGCAACTATCTATTTTGGGAAGGTTTACATTTTTAGTCAAATACTAAATCCATATTTCTCTCGATGCAACTTGGCTCTTGACCGGACCCGCTTCGTGATCCGAATTGTGACCTGCCTTTTCCGTTGTCCTCCAGCCACCAGAGCTCTAGCCATTGGTCAAAAATGGAGTGCCTCTTCACGCTATTGAGATACATACCCTTGGGTTGAATCAATTAGTAGCAGAGACAGAAAATTGAAGCACTTTTCTAGTCGCAGGTCCATGAGGCTCAACTCAGCTCTTCTGTCGTGCTCAGTCATTTCAGGCGACGCTGCTATATGGGTTTGGAAGCTCTCTGCACCCTCAATCCACTTATACAAGTCTCATTCATTGATTTGGCTTAAGGAAGGGGAATTGAAGCATGGAAAGTTTTCGGTACCGAAACTTTTGATGTAAATTTTGAGTTTCTCGTTCTTTTTCTGACCTTGTTGTAGTAAAAGATATTATTGTGCTTGTTTGGATGAAAAGTTAGGCATAGGTATCGGCTCATGATTTGGGGTTGGGATGACCCTTTGCGCTGCCACTGTTGGCAGCGTGTGAGGGCTCGTGCCACCTCTTCGGGCCATGTTTGTTGGCTCGTTAAATAGAGCTCAGTGTTAGTGATATCAACTTTTCGTGGTCATTGAACAACTTTTAATGAGCGATTGAAATTTTAAAATTTCGGATATCATTTCGTGACGATCCGGCCATTAGATTGTCATGATTTTTCCTTAAGTTGTTCAATTATTGAGTTAACAAAACTTATGAAGTTCGAGTCAATTCCGAGGTGAGTTTGGATTTTCAAAGTTTACGACAAATTAATTAAAGAGGTTTTGTCTTGAATTTAAATTTAGATTATAATTTATAGCAAACTAGTCTTCTAATATTTTAAAAAATTACTCAATATGTCAAAATATTGCGATAATTTTGACATTTCACTGCTGAAATTTCTGATGTTATGGGCTTATGGCGATACCTTCCAACTTCCAAGATAACGCCGCATTAACTCTTAAAAATCGCCGATAAAACCCTATTATTATGGAAGTACAAAAATTTACAGATATCATTAACTTGTATCACGCGCCCGACAGCAGAGCGTGAAGACGAGGAAAGCTGCAGTTTCTCTTTTACTCTCTAGCAGCAGAGGAGACCTCTGCTCCTCTCTATATATGAGTCTCACTCCTCCTTGTGCCAATGCCATTTCCAATTTTGAAGCAACGAAGCATTATGTGGTTCTTCAATCCCAACCCCAAACCCAACTTGCTCTTCTTTCTCATTTTGGGTTCCCTCCTCCTCTTATCCCATCATTCCTTTTTCACCATTTGCAGAGCCGCACTTGATGACTCCGGGGAAGTTGGTAATTTCGGATTCCTCTCTTCGATTTTTTGGTTTTCTGTCTCTCCCAGTTTGATGATAAATATGGATCATCTTTGCTCCATCATACTGTCCTTCAATGACTGTGTATCACTTGCATTCATCATTCATCATTTATCGTTCAGGCATTTTCTTCTTCCCTATGTATTGGGTTTTGTGTTCTTATTTTGTCTTTTTGCCTCTGGCCTTTTTTTGTTTCTATTTTCTGTCAAAGCTCTGGAAACTGAGATTGAATTTTTTAACAATAAATATACAGATACGTTTTTCTATACATACATTCATTAGGAGATATAACTTCATACAAACAATTAAGAAACACCCCAGATGGGTACTGACAAACAATCAATCTCCATTGAAGTGCACTTATGATCAGGAAAAGGTTACGTATAGAAGAGAATCGAGTCGTTTTCAGTTTCTCAGTTTCTATTGACCATTTTTTTTCTTTTGGTGCTTATAATTAAAAGAGTCAATGGACCCCCTAATACATGTGTTAGGTGTCTTCAGTTATTGACAACCTTGTTTGCTAATCAAGTCAATAATGCCTCTTTCATGGTTTCAAATACTAAAATTATGCACATGGTGTAGATCTGGCTAGGTAACTCATGTCCCGCCGTGGACCAAAGAATTACTTTCATTTTTATGCAACAGAAGTATTTCAAATTTAGGTACCGTTGTCACGTGCTTAAACAGACATTCCACATATTCATGTCTCTTATCATATGAGCTCTTTTTTGCATGCTTGGCAGCAAAGGAAGTATTAGCTTCTCTACACTTTCACCTGCTTTTTTATTTTTACAGAATCGCCACTTTTCTTTTTGTCTGAGAAAGAAAAGATTCTGTCTTTCACATACGTAAATGTAAATGGAATAGATTATTAAGTTTTACAAAAGTAGGGCAATGATTTAAGATCAAAAGACATAATGATATTCTTGCCATTGAGCATAAGCATACCTTCTGATATGACTTTACATATTTTGTATGCACAGGTGATGAACTTCCATTTACTTATGTTGAGGGAACTGGTAAAGGACCAAAGAAATGGGGTCAAATTGACCCACATTGGAAAGTTTGTGATAATGGAGAAATGCAGTCTCCTATTGATCTTCTTGACGGCAGGGTGCAGGTTTTCCCTAACTTGGGGAAATTGAAAAGGGATTACAAACAAGCCCCTGCTACTATCAAGAACAGAGGGCATGACATTACGGTGAGCAATGCCTAAACGTCTACTAAATTACTATGCTTATTCTAATCAAAATTAGTCGAGTAACCAGAACTTCCAATCCAATTTGTTGAACTAGAGGTTGACTGTTTTTGTTGTTTTTTTTTTTCATACGAATTTTTTCAGGTGAGGTGGAAAGAAGACGCAGGGAAAATCAATATTAATGGTACAGACTATAATCTGCTACAATGTCATTGGCATTCACCTTCTGAACACACATTCAATGGATCAAGGTTCTTATTCTTTTTCTCTCATTTTTTTGTCATGAAAACCAGTGTCCAAGAGTAAATAATGCAAGGACTACATTAACAGTTGATCATTATAACTTATGTCATAATTAGTAATTAAACATTAACTGCATGCCCTGTAGTGTTGACAGCTAATGCCATTTCATGGTTCAAGCCATGTTGTTTCATATAATTACTAGTTTACTACTCACTTAGCAAGGTTTTCTTCTCCATACAAAACCTTCTAATGACTGTCGATGACCTTTTGCCTCAAATCTTCTTTTTCAGGTATGCTTTGGAGCTCCACGTTATTCATACAAGCTCTACTGGAAAGATTGCTGTTATTGGAATTGTATACAAATATGGCCGACCTGATCCCTTCCTTTCAAAGGTACCAATTCTGAATGTGCATTCCCAATGAAATAATACATTGTAAGATTATGAAGTAAGTTCAATTTACCAATGCAGAAAAGCCCTAACTATGACTTAAAACGAAGATATCCATGACTAAGTTAGGGATTCAATGCTATAGCTTGGTCAAACAACCATGTCACCAGTTCTGTCACAATTCACATTAGACACTTTCTGTACGATCAATTTATAATCAGCTATTTGAAAGTAGATTATCAAATGTCTAATTGCTTGAATATACCACAACTGTTTTGGTAAGAAATTCTATTCTAGAGATTCTCAAAATCTTGTCTGATGTTTATGGTGATGTATTGAGTTTACTAGACTTATAGCCTCATCCTTGAAACAGATTAGTATCCAGTATCCACTCTGGCACATATCGAAAGAGTAGTCTGCCTTATATAGCCTCCGTCACTTTGTACACATTGGTTTAAAATGATTAAGCAATCTCAATTCATCTCTGTTTACTTCAATTTTGCAAATGAATTTCAAAAAGGAGATATATATACTTTTGACATCTAAGCATTCATAGAGTCATCACTACATGGTGAGTTATTGTGCTTTAAATTTTGTGGTCATATCATATGTACTCCTAACTTCTAGATGGTTTCCTTTTTACTCACTTTAATTTTCTTCTTCTTAATTTATAATTCCCCATGGCAGCTGTTCCACCACATAAAATCAGTTGGGAAAGAAGAGGTTGATATTGGCATTATTAATCCAGGAGACATCAAGTTTGGAAGCAGAAAGTATTACAGATATATTGGTTCTCTCACTGTTCCTCCCTGCACTGAGGGTGTAATTTGGACAATAGTCAAAAAGGTAGTCTTTCGCCAATTAAAGAAATCACCTCTTCTTTACCAGTATGCGATATATTGGTTCTCTTAAATTTTCTCATTCCAAAGATGCACTTACCGACATTTATATATTACTTTTCTTTTACAGGTGAGGACAGTTTCAAGGGAGCAAGTGAGAGCACTAAGGGAGACTGTTCACGATGTAAGTTTTTACTGAATTGACTGTTGAACTAATCTGCTCTTTTTTTTAAACTGTAGAGTATGTTTGTGTGAAATGTTGTAAAAGATTCCTGCCAAGCACGTATTTGGCAAAGCACTGGCCCCCTAAATCAAGAGTCAAAACATTGGCTTGGATCTTAATGTGGCTTAGCTTCAACTTGCATGACAGTCTAATCTCAAATTTAATATCCTTGAGGCTTGTTATAACTCAAAGCCTCAAATATTCTCAAAATCTCAAATAGAAGAACGATCACTTATCCTGTGGATCTTTCAGTTGAAATTGGTGTGGATCTTTCAGTTGAAATTGGTGCTCTTATATGATAATTGGCTAGGGTTCAGTAGGCAGTAATGTTTGATAAATAATTGTAGGATTGAAGAAAATTTAAGCATGTTAAAGCATTAAGTTGATTGTAGGATTGAAGAGAAGTTAAGCATGTTAAAGCATTAAGCTAATGAAGCAATAGTTGTTCGTATATTTTCCTTGTTTAATTAAGAGCTCTGTAGATTTCAATCTTGCTTTTGTGTTGTGTTTGTTCATCTCAGGGATATGAGGAAAATGCAAGGCCAACTCAGCAATTCAATGGGAGACCAGTGTTGTTATACACTCCAGGGGAGAATGGAGGTTCTGGTTAGGTCTATATATAAATGTAAGGGAAATGTCTTCTTTAATTTTCATCTTACCAACAAAGAAGTGGGATTTAGAACCACATGTTCGAATATGTTGTATATTTTGTGGGTATCATTCATGAGTATGTAAACAAAGTTATATGTTCCCGACTTTTTGAAAAATACAACTTGATCTATGTACTCTTGTCTACTTCTCAAGTTTCTTCTTTCTCTCTTAACTCTCTTATTTCCCCCTCCAACTCTTTTCCCAGCAAGCTGTTCTTGCCTGCATTTCTCTTATTAAGAGAGATGACTCTGGAAATGGTTGTATGGTTCTGATACCACATGTAAAAATTAAACATTAAATAGTTGCCACAAGATCATTCACATTATATAGACACAATTGTGTTAACATCCTATATGATAATCAAACAAGATGTAGAACTTGTACCTGAGGAGTCATGCATGTGCTCAGGTATAAGTAACAGAAGACATTTTGCTAGCTAAAGGTGTTGTGCAATTCTCATATGTTATGAACTGCATGCTTGGTTGTAGAGGGTGCATGCACTTTTTGCTTCTTTATATAGGAGTTAGAGTTGAGACTCGAACCCCGCCCATAAAGCAAGTTCAATTGCATTAAAATTATACTCATAATATTATAGATTCCATATATTTTGAGTAACTTAATATCCCAGAAATAACTTTACCTAATCAGTAGATATACATATTGTAGGTTCTGGGACAAAATTCTTAACAGTTGAACTCGTGGACATTTTTTCTCCATTGACAATGGGGCCAGAATCATTGTGTAGCAATCTTTTATGACGTTTGTGCCAAAAACTTTTGAGTATCTTCCTATGAATGCCGTGCTTCTGGAGTACATTCAAGCTGTTGAATATGTGAGTCACTATAGTTTCGGTCAGAGGAGGCAGTAAGCTTTGATGCAATGGCCTTGTCTTCTCGGGTTTCTGCTGGACCTCTGATGGATTCCTGTGTTTAAATCCTCGTTGTATTTCAGTTTTAATGCATCGTGATTATTTGAACGTCATTTTCTTGTACCGAGGGCTAGGTGCTGTGAGAATATCTTACTCCTCTCTCTGAGGAAGCTTGACAGAAGATGCATATTTATGAATATAATGTGACTTGAATTGTAATGTTTGTTGGAGAGGAAAGATCCCATATCGGAAAAGTGACAAATAAAATATAACTTATAAGTGGGTGGATCTCACCCAATTGTACCGAGGCCTTTTGTGATTAAAACCCAACACCTAACAGGTGGTTAAGTTTGGACAGTATCGGTACAATAGTGGGCCACGGGCCACGCTTGTCGCTGTTTAACAATGTTTTGCGTCTACTAGCAGACCTTTGTCATCATATCTATGACTTAACCATGGATAGTTTGCATTTCAAGAGACTACAGCAAACATTTTAAACTTTAACCAGATTTTCTTTCTCTATAACGAGCTCCAGATAATATTAATGGGAGGATATCGATAATACCTTATTACCACGCATCCAGGCTTCCTTTCCATGTAAGTGCTATAACCACAAGAAGAATTTATCGAATGCTCTCTCAGTTCAAACCCAAAATCATTCGAAAGTACTGAATTCCAATTTTTGGGTGATAAACTAAAGTTTTTGAAACTCAAGAAAGAGTTGGAATAAAAAAAAAGTCATGTTAAGCAGCACCTTCAAAGGCAACAGGGATCAGCTGAATTCAGTTGTGATATGCAATCGACAAGGCTCATGATCGCTGGTTTATATTATGTTATCATTTATAAATAAAAAGCAGAGAAACAACAAGCTTCATGAAACCATCGGGAGGCCTTTGCCACACCAGCATGTTCAACTCATAAGCTCTATCAGTGTTGGCTTTGGCTTGAGTTAGCGAATTTTCATTCGTCAGTTGCAGTCTGAAAAGGCTGTAGAAACTAGCATATAAAACTCTCTTATTACTCCATTTCCAAATTAAACCAGCAAATGAATACAAACGCATCATATCATTTTACAGTTGAAAGAACACAGATTGGGAACAATGAATTAAACCAACCAATCCAAGAATATGAGAAGTAGTAGTATTCCAAATAGCTTGAGAAAAAGGCCGGACAGTCCCTATAAAGATGAAGAAAAGTTTCCTTACCAGTATGGCAAGCAGAGCAAGTGTTATCAGTGGTAAAATGTCATGAGCAACAACCCAAATGAAAGTTTTAAGTTAAGGGGGAACTCCAAATTTCCAGATATTTTCCAGAGAAGACTAGAAGAGTAACATTTGAAGGTTCTACGAATTCATATCCCAGAAGTCACAGACTATATTGTTCATAATGATTACTGCATCAGGAAGAACAAATTTATAGAGAGTATTAGAAATAGCCAAATATCCGACCAGAACTTAATATTGGGACCATCTCCAAATCGTTATTAATTCTTGGTTAAGGTTCCATCTTTCATCATTGTTAAAAAAAAAAAAAACACAAAATTTTGAAAGAAATCATGTTGTTAGGCAGCATGCATCTTTAATATGATCATTGATCTATCTGTTTACAGCTTATATCCTCTCCAGATTCGCCATAGCCCCTTATCATTGGGACATGCATGACAGTTTAGGAGAGATTAGTATGGGACTTTTAATGTATGAAATGACACAAAGTGCAGAGCTTGTGGATTATTGATTGTTTTTTTTTTTTTTTTTTTTTAAATCACACGGTATTCTCAAAGATTTTTTAGGTTTAGAGACTAATCCGTATCAAGAGATATTGTCAGAACGCATCCTCTCCCTTGACCACCATGCTTATATAAGATGGAATTGGATGTAAGGGAATGTATCTTGGATCATATGCAATTAATGGCTTCTATTAACACTCACCGGTTAGTACTTCTCACGGATATGATATATATATTTGTGTACCAAACAGAATGATGATGTTAAAGGTCATTTATTCATTACCAGAAATATATACATAATACATGATGGCAGGAAGACGCTCCCAGTGAAAGCCTCGATAAAGACGCTCATCCCAAGCGTGATGGCAGGACCAAACCTAGGCCTCCTGACCACCACCTAGAGCGAGAGTCTCGCCTCGAGTGGGATTGCCAGAAAGATTTTCAGAATGTACTAGTTGCTCCTACCTGTACAGAATCTGATAATGACCTTCTTTGGTCGAGGATTTGGGGGACTGGAGACTGGAGTCACTGGACACACCAGTGACTAGGACCGCCTCTAGGATCGGTCAAGTAGGAGTTCCGACCTTACTTTAATACATTGATGAACTAGACTCTGTCCTACATCGAAAGTGGAAAGGAAGCAAACCCTCACCCACGCTTTATAGGATCATTAATTGGCATTAACGGTAAGAAACTAAAACTCCATGAATATTCATATATACCGACCGGGATTGTCTCTAGGGGTTCCGACCTTACTTTAATACGCTAATGAACCACACTTCGTCCTACATTAAAAGTGGAAAGGATGCTACTCCTTACAGGACCATTAATGCTAGTAAGTAACTACATCTTTCCTACCGTTACTCTATTAATATTCACACATAAGCATGTGACTTCGGCGTCAGAAAGTACTAGGCCGGCTCACCCGGTCTTCTCCTTGACATCTTGTATGTTAATATTGATAATGATTGCGAGATCTGAAGCCCAAGCCTGGGAGCCCACATTGATCACAACCTCGGTAGAAGTACTCGGGGTCTCAAAAGCGAGGACGCGCAGTATGTTCAGGCTTGGCGCACTATGTTTCTGTTGAAATCTAGGATGCCTATGAGATAAGAAGCATGGGGGAGCCGATGGACTATGATATTAGATCACTTCGCTACTTGTCAAGAGAAATATACGGGGTGTCAAGGAGGTGACCGACCGGGTTGGTCTATGTTACTCTGATGCCAAAGTTAGTTTCCTTATATTTCTCTTGATAGAATAACGGGTAGGTAAAGTAGTAAATGCCCATTAATGAAGATGGGCTTCAAATCTTCTGTCCTCATTTCTCTATCTCCTTCCCTGTCTCCCTATAAAATTTTGACACTTGACATTTGTTGCCTACTCAGCCTAACAATCACTTACCAGCCTACTAACCTCGTTAAACTCGCTCTAACTCAACTCTAACTCTAACTCTAACTCACCCTAATTCAACCCTAACTCAACATCTCTAAATTAAAATGATAAATTTATGGAAGGAGGACTCGACCTCTTTAGCTCAAATATTAGGCATTGGTTCTGAACATAAGAAGCAATGTGGTTATTATGGGAGCGGAGGGAAAAAAAGAGAATGGAATAATTAGATGATGATGATGACGCCTATTGTACGTTGTTTTCTGCAGGACTTATTTTCCAGGAAAAAGGGTCTTCTACTCCTCTTTATTACCATATTTCTTCTTCCCTGCCTCGAGGAGATTACTCGAATCTCTCCTCGAGCAAATCACTCCTCAAGCAAATTTTCCTTGAATGATTTCACCGTAACTAGATCCTCCTTGACGAGATATTTCCTTCTAGACAAGAAATATGCTCCTCAACTAGATATTTCTTCCTTGATAAGAAATATGCTTCACGACAAAAAATTCCCTCCTCAACTAGATATTTTTACCTTGGACAAGATGTCTCCTTTTTCAATAAAATTTAGACTTGAATCATATATGGTTTATTTTACCACCCTGAACTTTACATCTAAAAATCATTTGTGTCCCCAAACTTCTAATTTGATCACATATGCCCTTATACTCTCCACGATGATCAACCAAAGCCATTAGTAAACTAATTCATCAATTTCTTCATAAATTGGTGATGATGAGAGTCCACCTAGGTTAATTTAGTTTTAGCTTTGGACATGTAAATAGTGTGTTTCTTGCATGATGGAAGACCAAAATCTAGTTTGAGTGGGCAACACTATATGAAGAAATTGATGGATTAGTTAAGGATTAACTATAATCAATCACATTGGAGAGTACAAGGGCACAAACGATCATATTAGAAATTTAGGGGTACAAATGATTTTAGATATAAAGTTCAGGATGGTAAAATGATTTTAGCTCTTTTTTTTAAAAAAAAATTTACTAACAAAGGAAATTAATTGAGTCATTAGAGAATGATAGAAAACTAGCCTGTAGCATTTTGATTTTCCTCATCAAGTAGGAATCTTTTTTTTTTTTTTCGTGGGAACGGATTGAGAGGAGAAGATCTATGATGAGTAGGCTTCTTAATTTGTGATGTGAATTTATTAAGAGAATTCAATGTTGATACAACGGTCTCTTTCAAACTTATGTTGTGGGATTTTTACAAAAAATTTAGTGGTGACAAGATGGCAATTAGAGGACTTTATAGAAAGATTCATTTGGTCAATAGACAAAAGGAGCTCCACAGAATCTATATATAACAGCATATAGGCAAAAAGAACAAGTAAGCCCTCAGGTGCACTATTGATGATCGGTGATTCCTCTCACCCTAGATAGAAGAAGAAGAAAAAGAAGAAAAAGAGTTGTTAGTTTTAGTGTTTTAATCAACGTTTGGTAATCACCCAGATTTTTTGCAAATATAAATTTATAATTTGAATTTAGAGATGTTGGGTTAGGGTTGAATTAGGGTGAGTTAGAGTGAGTTTAACAGGGTTAGTGGGCTAGTAAGTGATTGTTAGGCTAAGTAGGCAACAAATGCCAAATGTTAAAATTTTATAGCGAGACAGGGAAGGGGATAGGAAAATGGGGATAGAAGATTTGAAGCCATGAAAGGGATTAGACTTCTTAAACAGGCATGATGAGACTGGGTTTGACCTTGTTTTCGATGTGGGAGATATGTCCTTGCTATTTAGTAGCTAGTATCTTAGGCTGGACATCTCTCCAGTTAGTAATAAACATTACCCTTCGGGTACCGGAATGGTGGGTGGTCCCTACAATTACGTAAGTGATGTCACTCCCAACCTGAGTACTGTGGTATACTGGTATGTGATCTCGGAAGAGGTAGCCGACACAAGTGCATGTGTCAATTGATCTTGATATTCTACTGGTATGTACAATACACCTTTTTTTTTTTTATTGTTTTAATTTAACTTTGTTTTGGATTCTTTTGAAATTGTTTTCAGTTTTGTTGCATTTCACCGCAAAACCAAGTTTTAAACATTTCTATTCTTTGCCAATGTCTAGGGACATGTGACAGAGAACTAACCATGTGCAATACTACTTGATACTCAAATTTCAGACCACTTTGCCTAAATCCTCTGCCTAACACCTCAATAACTATAATACAGAGTTCTCAGGCCCCCCTTTTGCTTAGGGCTGGGCACGGGCCGGGCCCACTTAATATTTCACTGGGCCCGGAACCGGCCCGTTTGTTACGGTTCGGGCCTAAAGCCCGTTTTGACACTTACAGGGACCGGCCCGTTTACTTTCGGGCCGGGCTTCCGGGCTTTCGGGCCCAAATACCAGCTTTTTTCTTTACTCTCTGCCCACATATATAATCCACATTCCATTAATTTCATGATTTCAACAAGTTGAAGTTCAACACAGTATCCATATCCAAAATTCAACCTGCACATTCAAATATCCAAATATGTAGAGTTCATTATCCAAATTCAAATACAAGAAGGCAAGAATATTGATTGAAATCAAATACAAAGTCCAATTCAACACACAGTCCCAATTCAAATACAGACTTACAAAGTCCCAATTCAAATACAAAGCTGCAATTCAAGTACAAAGTCCCAATTCAAATACAAAGTTGCAATTGAAATAGAAAGTCCAAATTGGAAGAAGCAATTCAGCAGTTTTTCTTTTCTCCAGTCTTCTAAGCATTCAGCAGCTATTCAGCAAAGCCTTCCATCAATTGGCAATCATGATCCCTACACCAGCCAATATACAAAAAGTCAAAAACTATCAACCAGTTACTCAATAGAGTGAAGACAGATCAAAACTGGAGCATCCCAGAACTAGAGCAGAAGTTTAAAATAAAGTGAAGACAAATCAAACTTGACATCAGTTTATGATAATATCGCAGAGAACATAATAATCAGTTTGTAAGAATATTGATAATATCACCTGACTTAGGCTTACAGAGTTATAGATTTACGAGCCCAAGAACTTAGGCTTACAGAGTTACAGATTTACGAGCCATAGTTGTTATACATTGAGTTACAGAGTTACAGAAACAATTGTAATTAATTACTTCAAAAGAATGAATCTTTTTGCACATAAAACTCAACCCAATACTTCCCAGAAGTCACAACGAGTTTGTATATTTGAAAAAAAGGACGAGAAGAAGGGAGATTTTTACCTTCGGAGGAGAAGGAATCAGACTATCAGTTCGAAGGAGAACACCTCCGGAGCCACCAGTTCGAAGAAGAACACCTTCACAAACTCACAGCTTGATGTGAAGAGAGAGAGAGAGAGAGAGAGTGAGTCTCGGCGTTGGTGGATATGGCAGAGGCGGAGGCACTGGGTTCAGATCGGAGGCGCTGGGTTCAGATCGGGTTCAGGCGGCCTCTCTACTCTCTAGGTTCAGATTGGGTTTGCGGGCTCTTGGCGTCTCGCAGTGCAAGTGCAGTGGAGAGAGAGAGTGAGTCTCGGCGTTGGTGGATATGACAAAGGCGGAGGCGCTGGGTTCAGATCGGGTTCAGGCGGTCTCTCTACTCTCTAGGTTCAGATTGGGTTTGCAGGCTCTCGGCGTCTCGCAGTGCAGGTGAAGTGGAGAGAGAGAGAGAGAGAGAGAGAGAGAGAGAGAGAGAGAGAGAGAGAGAGAGAGAGAGAGAGAGAGAGAGAGAGAGAGAGAGAGAGAGAGAGAGAGAGAGAGAGAGAGAGAGAGAGAGAGTCTCGGAGTTGGTGGACATGGCGGAGGCGGAGGCACTGGGTTCAGATCGGGTTTGGCCGTTTGGGAAGGACTGTGACTGAAGGTGAAGGAGGCGGCCTCTACTCTCTAGGTTCAGATCGGGTTTGAAGAAATGGCTGAGACTGATTAGGTTAGTCGTATTGGACTTTAGGTGTTTGAGTGAGGAACAATTTGGTGTATCTGATCCTATAGTAGAAATTCTAAGCCTTATATGAGGTCCAATAATATATGGACATATGTATCCTTTTAACTTAGACGGGCCTAAACGGGCTTTCCTAACTTTGAATGGCAAGGCCCGGCCCGAACCGTATCTTTGAAAGTGCAAGCCCGGCCCGAACCGTTTTGGTGATAAAAAAAATAGGGCTCGGCCCGAACGGGTCGGGCTTTGACAGGCCGGTCCGGGTTTGCGGGTTTTCGGGCTTAAATGCCGTTCGGGCCGGGCTTTGACAGGCCGGTCCGGGTTTGCGGGTTTTCGGGCTTAAATGCCCAGCCCTACTTTTGCTCATAGATCCCTTTTGGGCCCTCATGGCAACCATCATATGTGACATTGGACTTACCGATCCATATTTTGCAAAATCAAATTTCAGATTTTAGTTATGTCAACTTGTCTTTAAATTCACCATAAGTGCCTTAAATCTTTTGACCAGATTAATTAAAAAGTGATCAACGTGATATTTGTATTCAAAATTCCGTATCAATGTGATACTTTCATCTCTATTCATATCCATTAAAATGGACCATTTGCCATCAATGTTTTAAAAGGCAAATGCGTGAGGTGAGATGTTTTCTTAAGCCTTAAGCCTCGAAAGGCTTAAAGCCCTTTCTAGGCATTGAGGTGTAAGCTTTTCGCACGTTGCAGTTTTAGAGTTTTTATCACAAACAATCCTTGAAGTTCAGGTTATTAAACACTTTGGTTCCCTACATTAAAACTATAACATTCATACCGCAAAATTAATCCCTAACATACTTTGTCGAGGACATTTTCGTCTCTCTCTCTGTCTCTCACATGTTAGTCAATTAGTAGTTATCGTAATTATTTCTCATTTTGCATGTACTAATAATATTTATGCTTTGCATTTTTTTTTAACTAATCAATGACTTTGATGAGAAATTGAGAAGGGTCAGCTGAACCTTCTAGACCCATGCTGCCTACGCCCATACTCCCAACCATTGCATGTGTTTGGTGCGGTGATAAGATAATTATTTTTTATTTGGAAGGTCATGTATTCAATCCTCATCCAAGGTGTGACGTAATGGTTTATATATTAAAAAAGGAAAAAAAACTTTCAATATTGATTAGAAAGTTCTCATGAAGTCTTTATTTTAGTGGTCTTATTATAAGCTCTTTTGAGGCCGGTGAGAATATCAATGAACCAACTTAAATAAAATAGCTTGCCTTCTTTTAAGTCTAGCTAGCTTGAGTTGTATGATGACTTTACGACATCTTCAAGACTTCAACAAAAGGAAGATGCACATAACGAAATGTACAGATCGAGAGCACCGTGTTTGTATGTTTGAAATATCAAAGTATTATTTGAAGGACTCTTGTAAAAACAAAAAGATCACAATATCAAATCCACGCACATTAAAATCATGCATCTCCATGACATGCCATTTGCCCGATTCGATCTCCTTCCTTTTTCACGTTGCAGATAATAACGCTTCTAAAGGGTCCCAGTCAAAAGTTTGAATGGAATCATGTTGCATGAAAAAGCACCTTTCAACCAAACTTTGGATGTGGAAGATATAATCACACAGTACGTACGCACTTGTGTCCATGTTTTTTCCCTATAAATAGTTTGATCAAGGCTGCATGGATGTACTGAACTGTAATGATATATCTGATCATTAGTTCCTGTTGTCTAAAATCTTGCATGGATATGTGGAGAGTAGATATGAGTCTGGGATGACTTGTCGGAATAATGCTTTTGAGCTATATTCAATTCCCACCGGGTTTCTTCCAGGGTCATCTCAGGTTCAGAATTTGTTCTCCCTTCTCTCATGTGAGATTCTAAAGACATGAACCAAAGCCAAGAACTCGACCAAGGGTTTAATTAGCGTCATCAATATTTACACTCACAGTTTCATCCATAGCCAAAAATTCGCACTTAACGACTTATGTGTATGCTATCTCTGTCTGTAGGTCTTGACATAAAGCTTCTAGCATTTTCGTAACATTGTTGAATTATGTAGTTAATTATCTTCCATCATGAAATCGTATTTTGTTCTTATATATATATATATATATATATATATACATACAGGGCCCTTTTAGTGAGGGATCCTTTTTTTTTTTTGTCTTTTATAGGGATAGGCATTAGACCAACTTTTCGATCATGTTTTCACATCTTAACCATTCAGTTTTTAGGTCCTAATGTATAGATCACTTATGCAGATTTTCAGCCAATTTGATGATCGTTAAAGCATCCAAAATTGCAATTTACCATTATAAACACCAACGGTTCAGGTTTGACAGATTCGGTCCGTTCGTGTAAATTGCAGTTTTAGATGCCTTAACGATCACCAATTTGGCTGAAAATTTGCAGAAGTGATCTATACATTAGGACCTAAAAACTGAACGGTTAAGATGTGAAAATATAATCTAAAAGTTGGTCTGATGCCTATCCCTATAAAAAAAACTAAAAAAAAGGGATCGCTTACCGGAAGCCCTATATATACACACACACATACATACATACATACATACATACATACAGACAGAGACATTCACATTTTGTAATAGTCCCGATAGCTAGGGCAAGTAAATATCAACACATGCAGAGACATGCACATACCGGTCACTGTAATTAATTAAGCATCCCTGGCACTGACCCCTTGACATTATTGTCAGCTAACATCACCAAAACCCCCAAGATTCAGCCATGCATTGAAGGGGGTACTAAACTCAATCAGATCATGCATAGAAATAATAGAATCATACTAATCTCCATGTACCGGTACATGTGTGCGAGTTGCGAGAAACGTTCTAGCTTATGTATTTTTTTGCATCATTTTTCTCTCCGTTTTATCATATTATTTTTGCATAGCATGTGGAAGGTCACACTCACATGTCGGGAAACATACACGCCTAATCAGTTTTTTTGGAAAAATTCTATAATACATACCCTTATATTATACACTCATTTACAAATATGACAACAAATTTGTTGTCAAAGTGGTAACCTGAGTCATATTTTGTGTAATCTTAGTTCTATTAATGGTAATTACACCATCTACAACATTGTTACAAGTTTTTGAACAAATTTGTTGTCAATGTTGTAATTTTGTTTTAATTATATGTAAATAGTATAAATGAATATGGTAACTTTGTTCTCAATGTTGTAATTTTGATTCATATAAATTGTAATTTTTGTTCAAGTAGATGTAAAATGAGTGTATGATAAACATCACAATACCATAGCTTGTCTCATTTTTTTGCATCATTTGCCCTTCATCTTATTATTTTTCTATTGGCTAAATTATCTTCTTTTAAAAAAATGAAAGAAGGAAAAATGTTAGAATAAAAACTTAAAAAACAAGAAAAAGAAGAAGAAAAATTAACGCCAAAGACGGCTATGTTCCAAATTGGTTTAGGACTTACTTGACAAGGGTGTTTGTGGATTAAGAAGAAGTACAACTTTTTCCTAGGACTTGGTCTTTGATTACTAATCCTTTCTTCCCATGGAGCTAGGCCAGCCTGCCGGTGCTGCCACTCATTACTCTTGGAACCAGTACAATGGGTTCTTACATTGGTGAAACTTTCTAGTTCTTTTTCTTTTCTGTTGCAGCATGACTATGGATTTACCTACTCTCATCAGCTTGTAGGGGATGTTATGATTAATATATTGTTACTATCAATAGAACTGCCATAAAAATATTTCAGTCCTATAACTTGGTGCAGTGACGTATTGCTTTAGAATTAGCCGGGTTAGATGGCTCTATATAAATGTTTTGTCTCATGTAATCGATATACTTCTGGATAATCTATCGGTGGTCGAATAAGTCTTTTGACCGGTTAGGCTGCAGGTTTGATGAAGGGCCCTTTGACGAACTACCTTATCCTCAATAACTTAGCCCTTAATAAGGCCTAAAAGAAGGGGCCATATTGGTTTTGGTGCCTTGAAGCTAGACATGATTAAGGCATATGATCATGTTGAGTGGAGCTTCTTGAAGGTGGTGTTGATGCGGCTTGGATTCAGTCCTACTTGGGTTAATTGGGTAATGAGGTGTGTAACAACAGTGTCATACTCTTTCATTATTAATGGAGCTCCTAGGGGGAAGGTGGTGCCCTCTAGAGGATTGCGGCAAGGGGATTCCATTTCACCATATCTATTTCTGTTTTGTGCGGAGGCTCTGTCTAAATTGATATTGCGTGCAGAGGAGTCTAGCCAGCTGCATGATGATCCAAATATATACAGGTGCACCTTCCATTTCACACCTCTTTTTTGCTGATGACTCATTTATTTTCTCTAAGTCCGAGCCAGAGGAGTGCCTTGTTTTGAAGAATATATTCAAGAAGTATGAAGATGCTTTTGGTCAGCTAATTAATTACCAGAAGAGCTCTGTGGCTTTTAGCTAGCAAAAATGTAAAGATGGCAAAGCAGGAAGAACTTGCAGAAATTATGGATGTTATGAGGGTTGATAAACATGACAAATACCTTGGACTCCCTATTGAAATTAGCTACTCCAAGGCTAAGGCATTTGGTTTCTTAACAGAGAAGGTGAGAAAGCGTACAAGTGGCTGGAGGGAGAAGACATTGAGTATTGCTGGCAAGGAAATTATGATTAAGGCTGTTGTGCAGTCTATTCCTACCTATGTCATGAATTGTTTTGAGCTCCCGAAAGACTTGTGTATGGAGATGCATAGCCTAATGGCAAAATATTGATGGGGTGACAAATTGAATGAGAAGAAAATTCGCTGGCTTGCTTGGGAGAAACTTTGTGTTCCTAAAGGTGAGGGAGGTTTAGGGTTTCGCAATATGGTACACTTCAACCAAGTGTTACTTTCTAAACAAGGTTGGCGGATACTTCTCTAATTGCTTCTCTCTATAAAGCAAAATACTTCCCAAATTGTGGATTTTTGGATGCGGTGTTACTTAATGGTGCTTCGTATGCTTGGCGGAGTATTATTCATGGAAGAGAGTTGTTGAAAGAAGGGTTGCAATTTCAAGTTGGGGATGGTCGGAATATTGCAGTATGGGCTGATCCTTGCATGGGTACCACACCCCTACAGTTTCAAGCATTTCTCTAGACCACCTGAGGTTTGGAAGACTTACGAGTTGCTGATCTGATTGATGTGGATATGCACGAGTGGAATGAGGAATTACTTCAGGCCCTCTTTACACCTTCGGAGGTTGAGATAATTGGACATGTTCTTCTTAGTTTGCGTGGTTCGGACTACAGACTTGTATGACTCTATGATAAGAAGGGCTATATATTTGTTGAAATGGGAAAAATGCAAACCCAATTGCAACGAATTTCGTTCATGGAAGAAATATGAGTGCTTTACTTAAACAAGTTTAAAAGCCTCTAATTAAGAAAAAGGACGGACAAGTTAATTAGCTAATAAAACTCTAAACAAAAAAACTGTAGAGTTTTTAAGCTACTTGTATTGGGTTTGCATCTGACTTCTAGCTTGTTTGAAACTCTAGACAAGCAGTTACAAAAAAAGTTTCAACCTGGACGTCAAAAGAGAAAGGAGATAGGGTGTCCAGCCATTTCACTTCAAGTTGAACTCTAAAACTTTCAACGTGGTACACAAGCCAAACTCATCTCTAGTGCAGTATATAAGCACCACATGAAAAGAAAGACGAGTGGGGGGCCGCAACGTGAAGAGGCAGCAGGAGGACGCAACGGAGCACAGCAGCGTGGAAAAAATACAAGAAGGAGAAAGCAGCAAGCAGCTTGGAAGACAAAAGGTTCAGACCTCATTCCATTACTCTCCACCACCTTTTCTTTTCTGTCACAACTCCTCACAACAGCACCTTCGGGTGTCAATGATGTCAAAGCCAACATGCCGGGCAGCGTCCCGATGAAACCATGCCGGAGCAGCGCCTCCGATGACCATGCCGGGCAGCGTCCCGATGACCATGCCGGGCAGCGACCCGATGATCATGCCGGGCAGCGTCCCGATGACCATGATGGAGCCCCGTCTCCCAAAGCTTTCATAGCTACGATGCTTCACCGAACTCGCTCTCAGCAGCAGCAAAGCAAATACAAACCTGCTGCCGTACGATGGTGCTAAATGGCAACAAAGGAAACCAAAGGCCATAACCATCCCTTGCCCTCTGTCAACCACCACAACCAAATAGCCTGCGCCAAATTCCATATTTTCTTTTTCAAGAGCACCAATTCAAATAACACAAAAGCGGTGCAAAGAAACTAAAAGAAATTAATGAAGGATTCACCTTCGGAATCAAGGCTCTGGAATTTCAACAATTTACGACACTGCAGCTGCTCTCCTTGTTCCGTACCTGTACACAAAAAAAGTGTATTGTCAAGGTCCTAAAGTTACAATAGGGTGCAGTGTCTTCACGTTCACAAAGAACCAAGAACATTGTTCGACAAAACAATTCCAGAAGCTAACAAGTCCTGGTTTGAAGAATATGCAATATGGCACAAAGCAAACAAAGAGAAAGCGATAATGATGTTCTGGTGGCATTTGCAGAGGAGAGAGTTCCATCAAATTGCACAAGTATAACGAGACTGACAAAAGCAAGTGACAAGCATGTGTTTGTGGGTGCAGGGTCTCAAGATGCAGAATAAAAAGAAAAAAAGAAAAGTTGAAAGCCTAGTACACAAGACAATTTGACCCTATTTGTCAAAGATGTCTTGAAGTGCAGGGGATATGTTAAAGCCACTTTCAACTTATTCCAAGAGGCTGCAGCGAGTTCTGATGCAAGTAAACGAAGCGGTGCCGACATGAAAACTGAAGAAGTCTTTGGCGGTGGCATCTTTGTGTCTAGCATGAAATCTTGATCTAAATGGGCCAACATCATCAAAACCATTCCAGAGATTGACAGAAGCACAAAGCTATATATATATATATATATATATATATATATATATATATATAAAGAAAGAAGAAGAGGAATGAATGTTATGGTGGTGTTGCAGACTAAGAGATTAAATTAATTAAGTTATGCATAAGACAAAAGAAGCTTAATTAACAAGGTGCCCAAGTGTTGGTCAATAAAGCAATTCCAGAACTTCACAAAAGCACAAAGCAATATATAAAACAAAAAGTGTGTTCTGGTAATATTGCAGACCATGTGGGGAGGTTTAATTAAGCTATGCACAATTCAAAAAGCTTAATTAACAATGATATGAGACAACCAAGTTACAAACTTGGTGAGGTGCCGTCATAGAAAAAAAGAAGAATAGTCTGGCATTGGTTTTATAATCAAGATTGAAGAGTCAAAGAAAGCTTGACGGTGGCTCCAGTTTGAGCATGCAGGTTTCAATCAATTGAAATCAATGAGAACAAGACAATGCAAAAGTTGACAAAGTACAAAACAATATAAAAGGAAAAAGAAGGATGGTGGTTCTGATGGTGTCACAGACCAAAGCATAGCCTAATTAAACTATAAAAGACAAAGGTTTAATTAGCATGTCCAACTCTTGTACTGGGATTGTGAGAAAAACAAAGAAGGTCAATGTTCATCAATTCGAGTCAGTTGGGTTTGGCCTTACCCACAATGTGTCAATCTTCAAATTGGATGGCTCCCCGTTGCACAGAGCTCCACTCTTTCCAAAATTGCTATAAAATGTTAGGGAAGAAAATTGGATTTCAGCATCTAGCCTTCTAAATTATAGAGCTAAAAGCGAAGGCAGGGAGGGAGGTTTACCAGATTCTTCACAGAGAAAAGCAACTGGCCAAGTTTCAAGCTTCGGGTACTGAGAGACTTTCCGTTGGAGACCCATGCATGTGTTGCCCTCTCCAAGTTGATTTCGGACTTTGAGTCCATCTCTAATTCGACCTGGTAATGGTACCCAAGCTCGCGTTCTTCCTGGTTTGGGGATAAGACGAAGCACGGGGATAGAAAAGAAGAATTGAAAAAAATATTAAATTGCAGCTGGGTGTCCTTATCAGATTTGGGCCTCCAAGAAGGTTGGGCCTTTGAGAAGTCTTTGAGGGGTGTCTGTCCTGATGCCCAAAATAAAAGTTTATGCATGTCTCCGGATCCTAAAATCGAGTCTCGGAGTTCACTCGGTGCATCCAAGGTCTCCGCATTAAATGTGGGGTCAAGAAAGCTTCATGAATCGAGGAATATGATTCGCGAGGATACAAAAGAAGCCCATTTCAAAATTTGGGCCCGTTGGAAGAATTCGGCAAAGCATGACACTATGGGTTCCATTTCCAAATACCCAGGCTTTGGTTTCGTAAAAAAATACTCCGGAACCTAAAAAATATCCTCTTGGTACAAAACCAAGAAAAATCCCAAATTCCCAAAAGTTATGAACTACAGTGGTTTGATCCCTTTACAGGGTATGTAGGCAATCTAGCGACCCACTAGATGCAACCACAAATTCAAATCGAATCCCTGACTCCACCAGTCAAATTCAGCCAATCCGAATCCCTGACTCCACTAGTCAAATTCACCCAAACACCAGAAAAAATCACATCATTCCCAAATTACCCAAAAACAAATTCAAGGGCTTTAAACCCTGACAAATAACCCAAACACAAATCAAAAAATAAATGGGTCATCTACCCATTTAAACCCCAAATGCTGGAACTACACGTGGTTTGATCCCGCAAGGGTATGTAGGCAATCTGGAATCAAATAATCTAGATGCAACCGCATCCTAAACACTATTCCTATTTCAAAAATCCAAGCCTTCCAATGGGTCATTCACTCATTGGAACTCTTGAACTACGAGTGGCTTGATCCCTTCCCGTGTACGTAGGCAACCCATTCCAAAATTCGGGTGCAGCCGCAAAAACAAACAGTCACACACTGGTTTCTTTATAAATGGAATCAAAGGGTGTTTCCTCTGTAACAAGGGATTGTAATTAAGAGACACATTCTGTCTTGAATGGGTCGAACCCGAAATAATTAAAACTCTATTTTGTTAATGAATATGAGTGAAATTACGTTGGGTGACATTTTCACTTTGTGCAATTTTTTAACCTAACAATATTATACTGTCTGTAATGGGTATCATGTAGCTAGAAGGGTAGTTGAACGTGATTTGAGGGCGTCTAGATCTAATGGGTCATGTGGCATTAATAGGTCGTACTAGAAGGTTGTTTCGCATGCATGCATTCCACCTAAGGTACGTTCTTTCATCTGGAGAATGGTGAAAGGTATTCTACCTACAAAAGTTGCAATTGCTAGACGTGTTGATCTCCCTTATATGAATTGTGACTTTTGTTTTAATGTTATTGAAGATGGCATTCACTTATTTAGAGATTGTGAGCCTAAATGTGAGGTCACTGGGGGCCTTTGGTTGCTTAGCTCCTTGGGCTTGAACGCAAAAGATGTGCCTGGGAGTTGTTTGGAAGAATGGGTACTCAATGTTTTTAATGCTTTGCATGGTGGTCAATGTGAGGCTTTCTTCATGTATCTATGGGTCATATGGATGGAGAGGAACACTGTTATTTGGAAGGGTACATGCTTTATTGCATGTATCGCAGGGCAATGGGCTTCTCAATTATTACTTGATTATCAGAAGCTTCATATGGCTGGGTTGACTAAGAAGACAAGAATCAAGGCTAAGTGGCAGCTCCCCCCAACTGGGCGTCTGAAAATAAACGTGGATGGTAGCTATAGGCCAGAATTCGGTGATGGTGGTATTGGAATAGTGGTCCGAGATGAGGATGGCATTTGTATTGCAACTATGGCGCATTATTTCCCTCATGTTATCTCTGCTACTCATATGGAGGCAGAGGCTTGTAGGGCTGGAGTTCTTTTGGCAATTCACCAATATTGGGATGCCTTCGACTTTGAGACTGATTGCTCACTCGTGGTGGTTGCGTTACAACAAAATGTGGAAGATCGATCTGACATAGGGCGTATTATCGATGATTGTAAGTCATATTTGACATCTTTTCACTCTATTCAGATTAGATATATTTTCCGTAAAGTAAATGGTGTAGCCCATAGATTGGCTCATCTTGGTAGTCTTAATTATCTAGATGATATTTGATTAGAGAAGGCTTATGTGATTATTCAGGATGTACTCTATGAAGATTTATGTACTAGTGCTAGAGGTCAAGGTGTTATGTTCCCCTCTTTGCACAATTCTAATTTTAATATAGGGTTAAATACTGTTTACTCCCTGAACTTTCAGGGAAAAAACAGTTCAGTCCCTCCCTTTTTAATTTCACATGTTTACTCCCCGCACTCCAAAATTTCGGACCAATAGGTCCTTACCATTACCTCCGTCCAAAAATCTCGTTAAAGTGCTGACGTGGCAGTTTTTCGGCGATAAAATAACTATTATACCCTCACTTTATTTTTTAATTAATTAATTATTTATTTTCTCTCTTTTTTTTGTTTTTGCTTTTTTCCATTTTTTTTTTAAGGGTCGACATCAGAGCTTTCTGATTTTACCTTCTTCCTTCTCTTCTTCCTCTCTCTCTTCCTCCATCACTTGTCACCATGCTGCTATGCTGGAATCTCTTACCCAAACCTTTCTCTCCTCTACTCAATCACCACAGTCCCCTTCTCCACTCCTACTCCTCCATCGCCGAGATCTTAACTTGGAATGTTCTGCATTTCCAAGCCCAGATCCAAATTGCCCATGGCTTCAGCAACAAAGCCATTGTCTCGGTCGTCGAAGCCTTAAAGCTGAGACCCCTCATGTACCTAGCGACCCAGAGCCACCAAACCAACCCAACCCGCCCTTACTCACCCACTGGTGCACCCATCACAACTTCAACACCTTCGTCGATCACATCGATTCCTGTAGCTCCGACACTGCCTCCGATTCTGATGGTGATGAAGGCGGAGCGGCGACAGAATCATTTCTCTTCCTACAGAGGTATGCCAAGGTCGGCGATGGAATTTAAGGTGAGCTTCTGGGTTTTGAAATGAGAGATGAGTTTGATTGTTTGAGGCTCACCTGACTCCACCAAATCGACTCAATCCCACCAAATTGACTGATCCCAATTCACAGGCTCATCCCTGAAATGAATTGGGTTTTCGCTGCATTGGGTTAATTTTGAGGGAAAATTGAGGTTTAGGAATTAGAATTTCTTAGTCGTGTTGGGTTGGAAGAAGGACAAGGGAAGCTGCTGTTGCCTTTTCTTAGTCGTGTTGGCTTGAGGCCAGTGCCGTAGTCCTTGACCTTGCCGGTGAAGGAGAGGACAAGTTTGGATTTTGGGGCTAATCCAGTTCGGTTTTGGATTTTGGGAAATTGTTTGTGATTATGAGGGTTTATATATGGGTTTTGGTAGAAAGAGAGAAAAGTGAGGGGGGTGGGGGGGGGGGGGGTTAAAGGAAGTGTGGGTGATAGTGGCGGTACAACGTGGGTAGTGATGGTGGTGGTGGTGGAGACCGTAGATGTGGTGGTGGTAGTGGCACGAAGATGGAGGGGAGAAGAGATAAACAGAAGAAAAAAATAATAAAAAATAAAATAAAAGAGAAAGAATAAATTTTAAAAAAAGATGAACTAAGGGTATAATAGACATTTTAATGGGGTATGGATTGTCACGTCATTTAGTTAACGGAGTTTTTTGACGGAGAGTAATGGAATGGACCTATTGGTCAAAAATTGAAAGATAAGGGAGTAAACGTATGAAATTAAAAAGGGAGGGACTGAACTGTTTTTTCCTTGAAAGTTTAGGGAGTAAACAGTATTTAACCCTTTAATATAATAACTTTGGTGTGTGGATGAGCCTCCTAACTTGGCTGTGTTCCAAACCCTTTTAAAAAAAAGAAAAAAAAGAAACAGGCCTAAAAGCAATTTCCAATGGATAATTAATATATATAAAAAGATTAATTTCAGTTTAGTACCCTGTGGTTTGGGGGTAACATCATGTCAGTCCTTGCTTTTTCAATTTGATCAGCAACACCCCTGTGCTTTCAATTTCAATCAGCCGTGCCCAAATTTACTGTTCCGTCCAAATTTTACTTTGTCAATCCAGTCAAAGTTAACGTTTAAATTGGACGGAACAGTAAAATTTGGGCACGATTGATTGAAATTGAAAGTACAGGGGTGTTGCTGATCAAATTGAAAGAGCAGGGACTGACATGATGTTACCCCCAAACCACAGGGTACTAACCTGAAATTTATCCTATATAAAAGTATACATAAAATATCATAAATAAAATGTACCTATTATAGCTAGATCTTTATACAACACTCGTAAACTCTTTATAGCCATTACACTTATTATTCTCCTTCCTGTAATATCAGTGCAAGAAGTAATTTATTCATTCAAAGTCGACTTTGGCTGTGTTTGATGACAACATGCTTTGCAAAGCCAGGAATGTGAGTATGCATATAGTAGTCTTCCCAATCTATGCACTTTGGATCAAAATTAAAATTGTCTGCATCTGTGTAGTTCTCACTTGCTATCCTTCGCAACTCTTCTGCATTGGTGTCATCAAAGCTACAAGCGAAAATGTGAACAAACATCACATTGATGCAGATATACAACCTTGATGTACATAATTAGACAACTCAATCTATGTTTAATCATCGAATTAGTGAAACAAAATATACATACATGCCCTTGAATAGCAAATATGCTCTGTAGAACTCAACCAACCGTTTCACTAATTTGACTTTCCTGTTATAGTTAACGTATACGTCTTGGAAATATTGGTCAAATTCCTTGTTCATGAACTTTAATACCTTAAAGGAATGAAAGAAAACTAGTAAATGAAGATCATGTTTACGAGAATATAAATGTATTAGTGTATGTTCTGGTAGAAAGGAAAAAAGTGAAAAACAAACAAACCTGTAATGGTATTTGCATGTACAAATGAAAAGTGTCCATACTCCTCAACATTTTCAACTTTCCAACCTTGACTGGGCTTCCATCATTGTTAAGCCATGGATTTTTGGTGCAGTATTGGAACATAAAGTTGTTAAAATCAGAAAATGTTAAGGGATTTCTCAATGAAGTTCCCAGGTGGTAAATGATTTTGCCAGATTTGTTTGCATTAACGACCATCGCTGTAATTATTGAATTTACCACCATGTCAACTGGAATCTGCATACATAATTCAACAATTATTATGTAACACTAGCTTGAGAATGAATTTGAATTTCAATAAATCTTTTCGTATTATAACCACATAAAAATATTTTCACACTATTGATTTTTTAAATAGAAACAGTTGATCAAACAAGGTACTTTAAAAATATGCAAACAACTTAAACTCACCATATCCACTACTGACATAGGATCGACAGGTATGCCTGTGAGCTTCCCTTTCCAGTAACCACCAATTACACTATCATATGTTCTGTACATAATCATCAACAGTTAATATATATATATATATATATATATATATATATCTGTGTGTGTGTGTGTGTGTGTATGTACGTATCCATTACAATTTCTCTTCTTGTACCAACAAATCAAATAGAGAAAAAAAAAAAAAAAACTAGTCCTTACACGCACACTTAAACCAATCATTTTTAGTCAAACATATATTATATGTTAAATAAAATAATGAGGGGGTTACATGCTCATTACCTGAAACCTTCGATCCAGCCTGAAAATGGCTCCTTGTATGTACTTGTAATCATAGTTGGACGTATAATAGCAACAGATAGATTACCTTTTGCATGTCCTAGATACATTTCTCCCATCACCTTTGTAAGCACATAGGTATTTGCCCACCCGTACAACTTAGACCTAAGGTGAAAATAGACAAATAATAATTAAGAAAGTCCAATAAAACTATATTTGAGAGTTGATAGGGTGCAATGTTAGTCGAACTCTAAAACCTTGCGGTGCCTAAGTCCTTCATTGCACTTGTTATAACTTCTTCTGAAGCGTTTTGTGCTTGTAGTTCTTTCAACTTGTTCTCCACCATTTTCTTTTCCTGCGATTTCAAGTCAAATTTACTGGGTTTTTTTGCCATCTCATCCATTGAAGAGGAGTCCTCTAGTATCAGCCCTGCCCTTTCACCACACACATAAGCTGGAAAACATTCATCACAGGTCAAGCAAATTCAAGAAGCATAAGCACTTGCAGATGAGTTGGAAGATCCATTAGTACAGTAGCAAAGCTAAAGATTAAGAGTAACCTGTTGACACGTGGACAACCATCTCCAATTTCAAGCATTTTTTTGCAAAGTCCAACATATTCAAAACTCCAAATGTATTCACATCCAACGCAACATCATACCTTCACATTTCAATATGTATGTTATGTTGTGTATTGACATTTAATAATTTAAGAACACTTAATATCATGTCATATATAAGACGTGTTATTGTGTTTATGTGTATGTATATGTGTGTGTTTATATTGATTTAAATGGCGTGGACTGTTTGAATAGGAATAACAAAATGATATCTAATTTAGCTGAATTTACATATATTGCATATGATATGTGAGTGGAAGCAAAACTATAGCGGGTTTGGATCGTTGAAACGAAATTTCATAGGAATTGGGCATGCATGCATCTATTTTGGTTCAGGTGTGGAAGCCAAGTGATTTTGTATAAAATTTCAAAAACTGGGTTGGGTTAGGTCAGGAACGTTGAAAGAGTTTGACTTCCTCTTACATATTGTCTAGTTCTAGATCTACAGTGTTTTCTAGGTCACATGCTAATAATATTAGGCTTGGTGGTGTTCTTTAGATAATGGATCTTTTTGTATGCTCCTAAGAACTGAGTGTCATTATGTGTAATTGTACTCATATTATGCGTCATTAAGATTGTTGTTTACGCTTAATAAGAAAAGAATATAACCCATCAATTCTAAATCAAGGAAAAATATTTAAATGTAGGGAGAGCTTCTAATAAGGACAACTAAAATGAGGACTTCATGAGAAATTTCAACGGTTTGGGAGACCCACTATTTTATTACATTACCCAAATCAACTGTTAGATGTTTCTGTGTGCATATCACTTCTGGAAATTTTCTTCCAAATTGCTAACTGTTAAGTATCGAACTAAATCAAATCAATGGACGAACTAAATCTGTCAAACCTGAACCGTTCACGTTCATATATGATAAATCAAGATTATGAATGTCTTAACAATTTTCAATTTGGTTGAAAATTTTCTTAAATGATCTACACATGAATAAATAAACATCTAATGGTTGATTTGTAGAAATGTAATCGAAAAGTGGGTCTCACAAAAGAACCCTCATGAAGTCCTCATTTTAGTGGTCATTGCTAGAAGTTCTCCCTTCAAATGTATATTATTTTAATTTTCAATTATAATATATATAAAAAAGACAATGTATTGACAGTTGTCTTTGACGCGTTTCTCTTAAGTTGGATTTTTGGAACAAACAAGTTCATATCGAAGTCATCCAATGGCTGAAATAAGAGGTTTGCAGCCTTTTAAAAATAGCAAATTAATTACTAATTAGTGAAATTGAAAACAATATTTTCTATTACATATGATTTAGTTATATTGCAAGTAAATTGGTGAGGACGTTCTTACTTAAATTTAAAAGAAAACTATGTTCTCTCAATGAACTTTATGCATAACTGATTACCTTTCATCAAACCTAGTGATTGCTGCAGAATTAAGTATGATTTGTACTTCATTGCACATCTCTTCCTTTAGTTTGACTGGCTTCACTCCTAGATCTTGAAAAATTACATCTCCCGACAGAGCAACAACTTTTTCCAATATGTAAGAATCAAAATCTGCACCTAATTTCTCCCTCAGAACCCTGAACAACTCTTTCCCTGTAATCTAAATAATTGTCACAAAAACAAGTTAATTAATAAAAAAATATGTGAAAATAAGTGTCAACTTTTATGGAAGCCAAGTTTGAATTTTTCTTCCATAAACCTCATTATGCATGCGTTGTGTGGCAGAGTTGGCATCGGAAGCTCTTAAAAGAAGATAGAGCCTTTTCACGTCTGGTTGAACTCTTAATATTTTCTCTACCAAGACTGTATATATGGTAAGTGTTAGAATTATAATTAGCTGTTAGAAGTATAAATTAATTGCTGGCTCACATACTGAGATATGTTTTTGAGAATAGCAGTAATTAAAAATCAACAATAGCTAGCTTTTAGAGCTTATATGATAATTATATTTTTGAAGCCTCGATCATATGACAATTGTTGGACTAAGATCTTGATCGAGTGTTTTGGAAAATAGTTGGGTAAACATGCGAGAGAGAGAGAGAGAGAGAGAGAGAGAGAGAGAGAGAGAGAGAGAGAGAGAGAGAGAGAGAGAGAGAGAGCGAGAGCAGTAAAAATCAACAACAGCTCTTAGAGTTTATATGACAATTGTTGGCCTAAGATCTTGAGTTTTCTAGGATGGTTAAACAAATAGTACCCTTTCCTACAAAGCCGGTAGCTCCAGTGATTAAGATAGTCTTGTTCTTCAGGTATCCCAGTATGCTCTCCAATTCCATTGTAGAGATAAAGTTCACAGAGCAAGATAGGGAGAAGTATTTAGATTGAGAGTAGTAGTTGTACTAAAATTTGAGTGATACGTGAAATTTGAGCTGAGTGTAGTTTTTATACCAACGTCTTGGTATTTTCCCAAGATAATGACAAGATTAAGCCTGCTGAAAATCAAGATAGGATTGGAGAATCTGGGTTGAAGAGAAAAAATAGTATATAATTGCAAAGGTTTCTTCAAGAAGAAGAAGAAGAAGATGATGATGATGATGGCGACTACGACGACGACGACTTGTTATGCTTTTCCGAATTGATTATATGCATAATTGCATAAGAGAATGGTACATTATATAGGCTTGAGCTTAAAGCTTGCTTAGATAACAAACAAATATCTGTTGCAAACCAGCTACCACTACTGCCAGCAGTCGAGCTTAACTGATTTTAAAATGCTAATTTATTGAATTTGTCACGGGAAGACCATTGTAGTCCTTACAAAAACCCTAGTTTAATCTAATAAAAATATTATTTATTTGAGAAAATTAGATATAAACTCAATATTTTAAAGATGTATTGGGAAAAACTCATACACATTTTCTTATCAATCTACCCCCAATCCATATAGTTGCACCTTCCTTATAGAGTGTTGATGTATAAGTAATATTTTTTTATGTTGTCCTATATGCCAGATTTACCCTTGGGGTAGTGAAAAGTAATATGAAATGATAACTGATAATTAATTTTAACATTTACTCTTTGAACATGTAACTAATAAATGACATAGGTATGAGGTATCTAAAACTAAATACCTTTTGACAAGGTATTGAAAAAAAAACATATCAGAAAACAACTTACCTAATAGCCATGACATTAGATAACATACCTCTAGAACAGGAAACCATAAATGACATAGGTATGAAGTATCTAAAACTATATACCTGTAACGCCCCAAGCTGCACCTCACCAGCTTAAGCACGTCACAGTGCCGCGAGCCTCTAAAACATAAACCGAACGCTCGATTTACATTCTAGAGAACCGCTAGGCATTTTGTTTGAAAACTTTTCATAGAAACACAGCGGAAGCTACAAATATTTTTGAGGTGAAAATAATTGAGTTGCTAAAATTTATTTCATTCGTCTAGAACTTGAAATGAGTTCTCACACAAGAGGTACGAACTCCAAGGAAATGAGAACTCAACCAACATTGACACAAGGCTAACGATTAACAAGTCTCAGAATACGAAGTTCGAGAAATAGAATTTAGAATAAGGTTCAAATGACGATTTACCGAACTTGTTTCCGCACACCCATCTCCTTCCACTATAGTCCCGTCACCAGTGCACAGTACCGGAAAATCTATCGAGCTTAAATTGAGATTGTTCAACAAGTTATTTATTACGATCTCGATAAATGTCAAGATGCTCGAGAAAATTTTCAAAAATTTTCATAAAGTGAAAACCTCAATTTGAGGGTTGGATGATAAAGTACACGACACAACGAGTTCGTGGAAGTTTTCGGGGAATTTTTCGGATACCCGAGCTATTTATGGCGATTTTCCGAAGTTGTGGGATTATAGAAAATGAATAAAAGAAAATGGAAATTTCTGCGGTGCAATCCTAGCCGTCCAAAACTTCCACCGCTTCATCAGGGCCGTCTAAATTAATTAGAGGGAGGTTATAAATAGAGGAGAGGCTGATCGAACGTTCCAGATCAACCTGGAGGTACCCAGCGCTCTCGATCTTTCTCGGTGCCTGATGACCAGCAACCGGGCCACCTCACGACGGCGCACCACCACAAATTGCTTCCTCTCCTCGTCGCTGACGTCTCTCTGGGGGTCAGGTCTTTCAACCGGAAGCTCTGGCGCGAGAATCGACACCATGAAGCCTCATGTTTTCCGGCGAGTTTCTGCAACTTCCGGTGACCGATTGGGCTGCATGTGGTATGGAACTTACTCCTTTCGTCATCCTCTACGTCATAGTTTAATTAGTTTTCGAGTTGGATTAAGTTCTGATGATTTGAGTTTTGGGTTGCTCTCGGTCTCGACGCTGTCACCGACGCAGGAGACTCCTCCGGCACCTCTGGCCTTGGATTTCGTCTTACCTGCATGTATGGATGCGTATTTCAGAAGCTGTGAATGAGTGAAATTCCTTTCTGTAACGCCCCAAGCTGCACCTCACCAACTTAAGCACGTCACAGTACCGCGGTTCTCTAGAATGTAAATCGAGCGTTCGGTTTATGTTTTAGAGGCTCGCGGCACTGTGACGTGCTTAAGCTGGTGAGGTGCAGCTTGGGGCGTTACAGAAAGAGAATTTAGAATAAGGTTCAAACGACGATTTACCGAACTTGTTTCCGCACACCCATCTCCTTCCACTATAGTCCCGTCACCAGTGCACAGTACCTGCATCCACACTGTTGGGTTAAAATTTCAAAAATTTCAGAATTCTGAGACTTGTTAATAGTTAGCCTTGTGTCAATGTTGGTTGAGTTCTCATTTCCTTGGAGTTCGTACCTCTTGTGTGAGAACTCATTTCAAGTTCTAGACGAATGAAATAAATTTTAGAAACTCAATTATTTTCACCTCAAAAATATTTGTAGCTTCCGCTGTGTTTCTACGAAAATTTTTCAAACAAAATGCCTAGCGGTTCTCTAGAATGTAAATCGAGCATTCGGTTTATGTTTTAGAGGCTCGCGGCACTGTGACGTGCTTAAGCTGGTGAGGTGCAGCTTGGGGCGTTACAATACCTTTTGACAAGGTATTGAAAAAAAGATCATAGCATAAAACAACCGATCTCATAGCCATGACATTAGATAACATACTTCTAGAACAGATAACCAATAAATGACATATGTATGAGACATCTAAAACTTTATACCTTTTGACAAGGTATATATTGAAAAAAAAAAGGACTAAATTCAGTTTATCCACCTGAGGTTTGGGGGGGGGAATTTCATGTTAGTCTCTGTCCTCTCAATTTAATCAGTTTACCCCCGAGCTTATGAATTTCACTCAGCCGTGTCCAATTTGTCAATCTCCGTCCAAATCAAACGTTAAGTATGAAAAAGAAGCCCATTTTCAGGGTTAAAATTGTCATTTAAAGAACAAACAAAAAAACTCCACGATAAAAGAAATAAAAAAAAATAAAAAGAAATCATCATCTTCTTCCTCGGATCCTCCTCCCCAAAACCAAACCACTCTTCATCTCCTTCCTTCTATCTCTATCTCTATGCACTATCGCTGCTCCCCAAAATCAAGTCATTCAGCTCCTGGGTTTTGGTTTACAGAGACTTGAGGAGAGAGAATAGATATGATTATTTCTCTCCTCTACCAACTGGTCCGTAGCTACACATCGCAACTCATCTCCACCACCACCATGCTAGCCAGTCTCCGAGTCCGGCCTCCACATCGTCTGATGACACCAAAAACCGGCTCACGCGCAGATCTCATCACTGCCCAGAAATGCTCTGGGCACCCATTGTTCTGCCATGACCGCACCTCCTCTGCCGCTGTCATGGCCGGACACCTACCCCCAAACTACTAGCCCATTCGAGCCCTCACCATCAATCTCCCTCCAAACTAACAAGCCATAATCACTCACCCCTGTCCCTCAAGCCTTCTAGACTCCTCTAAATCGGAAATAGCCAAGCAGTTATGCGATAGGGTGTGGGTTTAAACACCACAAGTAGTTCCAACAAAAAGTTCTGCGATAGGGTGTGGGTTTAAGCCCAATATACTCCACCAGCAAACACACGGAAAAATCCCCGATTTCAAACCAGTAATATCGTTTATACAAACACCAACCATAGTCTACTCCTCTGTTTGTCTTGGTTCGGCAAAATGTGGAAGATAAATACCGTCGAGCCTTCCACCTCCTTTACTCCTCCAAGATCGTCGACTGTGAATTCCGATTCTGTTACCTCACCGCCAAGTGCCTCGGGAGTAGCGCTTTCTGTTCCTGTTTCTAAATTTTTGAATTTTTTTTGTTTTGCAAAGGCCTTCTGTGTTGGTTTAGCCTAGTGTTGTAGCTTGAAATGGACTTTCTTTGATTTTGTTATGTGGGTGTTGAGAAAATTGAAAATAGGGTTCTATATCAGATTGGCGAGAGGAGGATCAAGGAAGAAGAAGGTTTGTTTGTTTTTTTTTCCCCTTCTGTCATGAGTTTTTTGTGTTAAAAGCCTTGAAAGTTGGTCCCACTGTCAGACTTAACTTCTGATTTGGACGGAGAATGACAAATTGGACACGGCTGAGTGAAATTCATAAGCTTGGGGAGTAAACTGATTAAATTGAGAGGATAAGGACTAACATGAAATTACCTCCAAACTTCAGGGGGGTAAACTGAATTTAATCCAAAAAAAATTCATGGCATAAAATAACTTACCTCATAGCCATGAACATCGCTAAATTTCATACATTTGGAATCGGTAACCAATGAAACTCATAGCATAAAAAAAAATCAATAAGCATTAAAGTTTGGCTGCGGCTATTGCCACACTACTAACTATTTTTTTCACCCTACAAGTTCTGATTTATTAAAATACTAAAATATCCTAATATAAAATTACAATAAAGGACAATATTTGATTAAAAATTATATATATATTTTTTATTTGCCCTACAGAATACTTACTTAAACTTCATTCTTAATCTTTTCATTCATCGTTAAACCTGGTGAGACTGATTGACTAAGACTTCATGAGATTGAGTGATGAAGATGAGGAGAAAGGCCAAAAAACAACTGAGAGAGACACTGAGGAACCAAATAGAAATCTTTTTCTGAGTTAGACCCTACATTGGACAGGGATATTTTGGGTTCTGCAAATTGGTGAACATAGTAAACATTAAACTAAAAAAAATATTTGTAGGTGAGAAGAGAATGTAGGGTGAACAAAGTAGTTAGTATGATGACAATAATCGCATCCTTAAAGTTTTGGAATTTAAAAGTCATACCTACTACATTTTTTTTAATTGTCACCTAAAAGTCAGGTATTTTACCCAACTCCTCAAGTCAGGTGTTTTACCCAACTCCTCCAGTTATCATGGGTATAATAGGTATGGTATAGACTATAGACGTACAATTGAACAAACCTATATACAAACTAAATTCTCAATAACATTTCATCAAATATATTGATTGCACCGCAAAAAAAAAAAAAGGGTAATCATTGAAACTCATAGCATAAAAAAATAATAATAATAAAAACCAGGTATTAAAGTTTTAGAACTTGAAAGTCTTCTACTACATATTTTTTTGGACTAAATATTAGTTACTCCCTGTACTTTGCTCTCTAAAACAGTTTAGTCCCTCACTTTCTAAATTACACCGAATACTCCTTGTATTCTCAATTTCTCACCCAATAGATCCAAAATGCCATTTATACCTCTCACTTTCTTTTTTTAATTTAATTTTTGGGTTTTTGTCTATTGACCCTAATTCTAGGGTCATTTATCTCACTTATCCCAGTAATTTTTTTTAAATTTCCCCTTACCCAAAACACTCTAAAGACTTGTTTCCTATTACATAACATTTCCATTTTTATATATTTTTCTTGACCTTTTTACCCTTTTCTTAACGACCCAACCAAATTCACTACGCAGTTTCAAATTTCAAGGGAATGAAGAGAGAGAAGATTTGGTAAGAGAGAGAAGCTCTGGTCAATAGAGAGAGAATGAAGATAGATAAGTTTGCAATGGAGAGAGAAGGAACAATCTTGCTCTAGATTTCAACCCTGCTGCAGCTCGATTTGAATTCTTTGTTCGATTTCAATTCCGTTTTTTTTTTTTTTGGATCCGGGTTTGCTTTTCGTCTCGATTGAATCTGAGTTTGTTTTCCTGTACAATTTTTTATTTCTGAATCATTGTGCTAAGTTTGGTCTGTGTTTCATGAATTTGAGTTTGATTTGTTCGATTTGCTATTTTTCTTGATTATAAGTTTGCTGTGCTAAGTTTGATCTGGTTCATTATGCTAAGTTTGTGTGATTCTGTTTTGAAACAGTTCGATTCATTTACTGTGATTTTTTTTGCAGATTTTGATGAATGTTATGTTTTGATGAATTGTTATTCGCTGATTTATTTTCTGTGTTAAGAGTGAAGTGATTTTGGTCTTTGTGAATCCTCTATTGCCCCCCCCCCCCCTCTTAATTTAATCAGTTTACCCCCCGAGCTTATGAATTTCACTCAGCCGTGTCCAATTTGTCAATCTCCGTCCAAATCAAACGTTAAGTCTGAAAAAGAAGTCCATTTTCGGGGCTAAAATTGTCATTTCAAGAACAAACAAAAAAACTCCACGATAAAAAAAATAAAAATAAAATAAAAGAAATCGTCATCTTCTTCCTCGGATCCTCCTCCCCAAAACCAAACCACTCTTCATCTCCTTCTTTCTATCTCTATCTCTATGCACTATCGCTGCTCCCCAAAATCAAGCCATTCAGCTCCTGGGTTTTGGTTTACAGAGACTTGAGGAGAGAGAATAAATCTGATTATTTCTCTCCTCTACCAACTGATCCGTAGCTACACATCGCAACTCACCTCCACCACCACCATGCTCGCCAGTCTCCGAGTCCGGCCTCCACATCGTCTGATGACTCCAAAAACCGTCTCACGTGCAGATCTCATCACTGCCCAGAAACGCTCTAGGCACCCATTGTTCTGCCATGACCGCACCTCCTCTGCCGCTGTCATGGCCGGACACCTACCCCCAAACTACCAGCCCTATCGAACCTTCACCATCAATCTCCCTCCAAACTAACAAGCCATAATCACTCACCCCTGTCCCTCAAGCCTTCTAGACTCCTCTAAATCGGAAATAGCCAAGCAGTTATGCGATAGGGTGTGGGTTTAAACACCACTAGTAATTCCAACGAAAAGTTCTGCGATAGGGTGTGGGTTTAAGCCCAGTATACTCCACCTGCAAACACACAGAAAAATCCCCGATTTCAACCCAGTAATTTCGTTTATACAAACACCAACCACAGTCTACTCCTCTGTTTGTCTTGATTCGGCAAAATGTGGAAGATAAATACCGTCGAGCCATCCACCTCCTTTACTCCTCCAAGATCGTCGACTGTGAATTCCGATTCTGTTACCTCGCCACCAAGTGCCTCGGGAGTAGCACTTTCTGTTCCTGTTTCTAAATTTTTGAATTTATTTTGTTTTGCAATGGCCTTCTGTGTTGGTTTAGCCTAGTGTTGTAGCTTGAAATGGACTTTCTTTGATTTTGTTATATGGGTGTTGGGAAAATCGAAAATAGGGTTCTATATCAGATTGGCGAGAGGAGGATCAAGGAAGAAGAAGGTTTGTTTGTTTTTTTTTCCCTTCTGTCGTGAGTTTTTTTATGTTAAAATGACTATTTTAGCCTTGAAAGTTGGTCCCACTGTCAGACTTAACTTCTGATTTGGACGGAGATTGACAAATTGGACACGGCTGAGTGAAATTCATAAGCTCGGGAGGTAAACTGATTAAATTGAGAGGATAAGGACTAACATGAAATTACCTCCAAACTTCAGGGGGGTAAACTGAATTTAATCAAAAAAAAATGCAAGGCATAAAACAACTTACCTCATAGCCATGAACATCGCTAAATATCATACACTTGGAATCGGTAAACAATGAAACTCATGGCATAAAAAAAAAATCAATAAGCATTAAAGTTTGGGTGCGGCTATTGCCACACTACTAACTATTTTGTTGACCCTACAAGTTCTGATTTATTAAATACTAAAATATCCTAATATAAAATTACAATAAAGGACAATATTTGATTAAAAATTATATTTAGTTTTTCTTATTACCCCTACAGAATAAGTACTTAAACTTTATTCTTAATCTTTTCATTCATCTTTAAACCCAGTGAGACTAATTGACTAAGACTTCATGAGATTGACTGATGAAGATGAGGAGAAAGCCAAAAAAACAATTGAGAGAGACACTGAGGGACCAAATAGAAATCTTTTTCTGAGTTAGACCCTACATTGGACAAGGATATTTTGGGTTCTGCAAATTGGTGAACATAGTAAGCAGTAAACTAAAAAAAAAATTTGTAGGTGAGAAGACAATGTAGGGTGAACAAAGTAGTTAGTAGGATGACAATAGTCGCATCCTTAAAGTTTTGGAATTTAAAAGTCATACCTACTACATTTTTTTTAATTGTCACCTGAAAGTCAGGTGTTTTACCCAACTCCTCAAGTCAAGTGTTTTACTCAACTCCTCAAGTTATCATGGGTATAATAGGTATGGTATAGACTATAGACGTACAATTGAACAAACCTATATGCAAACTAAATTCTCAATAACATTTCATCAAATATATTGATTGCACCGCAAAAAAAAAAAAGGTAACCATTGAAACTCATAGCATAAAAAAAAAATAATAATAATAATAAAAACCAGTAGGTATTAAAGTTTTAGAACTTGAAAGTCTTCTACTACATACTTTTTTGGACTAAATATTAGTTACTCCCTGTACTTTACTCTCTAAACCAGTTTAGTCCCTCACCTTCTAAATTACACCGAATACTCCTTGTATTCTCAATTTCTCACCCAATAGATCCAAAATGCCATTTATACCCCTCACTTTTTTTTTTAATTTAATTTTTGGGTTTTTGTCTATTGACCCTAGTTCTAGGGTCATTTATCTCATTATCCCAGTAGTTTTTTTTTAAATTTCCCTTTACCCAAAACACTCTGAAGACTTGTTTCCTATTACACAACATTTTCATTTTTATATATTTTTCTTGACCTTTTTACCTTTTTCTTAACGACCCAACCAAATACACTATGCAGTTTCAAATTTCGAGGGAACGAAGAGAGAGAAGATTCTGTTAGAGAGAGAAGCTCTGGTCAATATTGAGAGAATGAAGAGAGATAAGCTTGCAATGGAGAGAGAAGGAACAATCTTTCTCTAGATTTCAACCCTGCTGCAGCTCGATTTGAATTCTTTCTTCGATTTCAATTCCGTTTGTTTTTTTTGTTTTGGATCCGGGTTTGCTTTTCGTCTTGATTGAATCTGAGTTTGATTTTGAATCAGAGTTTGTTTTCCTGTACAATTTTTTATTTCTGAATCATTGTGCTAAGTTTGGTCTGTGTTTCATGAATTTGAGTTTGATTTGGTTCGATTTGCTATTTTTCTTGATTATAAGTTTGCTGTGCTAAGTTTGATCTGGTTCGTTATGCTAAGTTTGTGTGATTCTGTTTTGAAATAGTTCGATTCATTTACTATGATTTTTTTTGCAGATTTTGATGAATGTTATGTTTTGATGAATTGTTGTTACCTGATTTATTTTCTGTGTTAAGAGTGAAGTGATTTTGGTCTTTGTGAATCCTCTATTGCCCCCCCCCCCTCAATTTAATCACTTTACCCCCCGATCTTATGAATTTCACTCAGTCGTGTCCAATTTGTCAATCTTCGTCCAAATCAAACATTAAGTCTGAAAAAGAAGCCCATTTTCGGGGCTAAAATTATCATTTCAAGAACAAACAAAAGAACTCCACGATAAAGAAAAATAAAAAGAAATCATCATCTTCTTCCTCGGATCCTCCTCCCCAAAACCAAACCACTCTTCATCTCCTTCCTTCTATCTCTATTTCCATGCACTATCGCTGCTCCCCAAAATCAAGCCATTCAGCTCCTGGGTTTTGGTTTACAGAGACTTGAGGAGAGAGAATAGATCTCATTATTTCTCTCCTCTACCAACTGGTCCGCAGCTACACATCCCAACTCATCTCCACCACCACCATGCTAGCCAGTCTCCGAGTCCGGCCTCCACATCGTCTGATGACACCAAAAACCGGCTCACGCGCAGATCTCATCACTGCCCAGAAATACTCTGGGCACCCATTGTTCTGCCATGACCGCACCTCCTCTGCCGCTGTCTTGGTCGAACACCTACCCCCAAACTACTAGCCCATTCGAGCCCTCACCATCAATCTCCCTCCAAACTAACAAGCCATAATCACTCACCCCCGTCCCTCAAGCCTTCTAGACTCCTCTAAATCGGAAATAGCCAAGCTGTTATGCGATAGGGTGTGGGTTTAAACACCACTAGTAGTTCCAACAAAAAGTTCTGCGATAGGGTGTGAGTTTAAGCCCAGTATACTCCACCAGCAAACACACGGAAAAATCCCCGATTTCAACCCAGTAATTTCGTTTATACAAACACCGACCACAGTCTACTCCTCTGTTTGTCTTGGTTCGGCAAAATGTGGAAGATAAATACCGTCGAGCCTTCCACCTCTTTTACTCCTTCAAGATCGTTGACTGTGAATTCCGATTCTGTTACCTCGCCGCCAAGTGCCTCGGGAGTAGCGCTTTCTGTTCCTGTTTCTAAATTTTTGAATTTTTTTTGTTTTGCAATGGCCTTCTGTGTTGGTTTAGCCTAGTGTTGCAGCTTGAAATGGACTTTCTTTGATTTTGTTATGTGGGTGTTGAGAAAATCGAAAATAGGGTTCTATATCAGATTGGCGAGAGGAGGATCAAGGAAGAAGAAGGTTTGTTTGTTTTTTTTCTCCCCTTCTGTCGTGAGTTTTTTGTGTTAAAATGACTATTTTAGCCTTGAAAGTTGGTCCCATTGTCAGACTTAACTTCTGATTTGGACGGAGATTGACAAATTGGACACGGCTGAGTTAAATTCATTAGCTCGGGGAGTAAACTGATTAAATTGAGAGGATAAGGACTAACATGAAATTACCTCCAAACTTCAGGGGGGTAAACTGAATTTAATCCAAAAAAAATTCATGGCATAAAACAACTTACCTCATAGCCATGAACATCGCTAAATATCATACATTTGGAATCGGTAAACAATGAAACTCATGGCATAAAAAAAAATCAATATGCATTAAAGTTTTGGTGCGGCTATTGCCACACTACTGACTATTTTGTTGACCCTACAAGTTCTGATTTATTAAAATACTAAAATATCCTAATATAAAATTACAATAAAGGACAATATTTGATTAAAAATTATATTTAGTTTTTCTTATTACCCCTACAGAATAAGTACTTAAACTTCATTCTTAATCTTTTCATTCATCGTTAAACCCGGTGAGACTGATTGACTAAGACTTCATGAGATTGACTGATGAAGATGAGGAGAAAGGCAAAAAAACAACTGAGAGAGACACTAAGGAACCAAATAGAAATCTTTTTCTGAGTTAGACCCTACATTGGACAAGGATATTTTGGGTTCTGCAAATTGGTGAACATAGTAAACATTAAACTAAAAAAATATTTGTAGGTGAGAAGAGAATGTAGGGTGAACAAAGTAGTTAGTAGGATGGCAATAGTGGCATCCTTAAAGTTTTGGAATTTAAAAGTCATACCTACTACATTTTTTTTAATTGTCGCCTGAAAGTCAGGTATTTTACCCAACTCCTCAAGTCAGGTGTTTTACCCAACTCCTCAAGTTATCATGGGTATAATAAGTATGGTATAGACTATAGACGTACAATTGAACAAACCTATATACAAACTAAATTCTCAATAACATTTCATCAAATATATTGATTGCACCGCAAAAAGAAGAAGAAGGGTAACCATTGAAACTCATAGCATAAAAAAAAATAATAATAAAAACCAGTAGGTATTAAAGTTTTAGAACTTGAAAGTCTTCTACTACATACTTTTTTGGACTAAATATTAGTTACTCCCTGTACTTTGCTCTCTAAAACAGTTTAGTCCCTCACCTTCTAAATTACAGCGAATACTCCTTGTATTCTCAATTTCTCACCCAATAGATCCAAAATGCCATTTATACCCCTCACTTTCTTTTTTTAATTTAATTTTTGGGTTTTTGTTATTGACCCTAATTCTAGGGTCATTTATCTCACTTATCCCAGTAATTTTTTTTTAAATTTCCCCTTACCCAAAACACTCTAAAGACTTGTTTCCTATTACACAACATTTCCATTTTTATATATTTTTCTTGACCTTTTTACCCTTTTCTTAACGACCCAACCAAATACACTACGCAATTTCAAATTTCGAGGTAACGAAGAGAGAGAAGCTCTGGTCAATAGAGAGAGAATGAAGAGAGATAAGCTTGCAATGGAGAGAGAAGGAACAATCTTGCTCTAGATTTCAACCCTGCTGCAGCTTGATTTGAATTCTTTCTTCGATTTCAATTCCGTTTGTTTTTTTTTTTTTTGGATCCGGGTTTGCTTTTCGTCTCGATTGAATCTGAGTTTGTTTTCCTGTACAATTTTTTATTTCTGAATCATTGTGCTAAGTTTGGTCTGTGTTTCATGAATTTGAGTTTGATTTGGTTCGATTTGCTATTTTTCTTGATTATAAGTTTGCTGTGCTAAGTTTGATCTGGTTCGTTATGCTAAGTTTGTGTGATTCTGTTTTGAAACAGTTCAATTCATTTACTGTGATTTTTTTTGCAGATTTTGATGAATGTTATGTTTTAATGAATTGTTGTTCACTGATTTATTTTCTGTGTTAAGAGTGAAGTGATTTTGGTCTTTGTGAATCCTCTATTGCCCCCCCCCCCCCCCCCCCCCAATAGACATCTATTGGGGTCAAATAGAGGATTCACAGAGCTCCTTTTCTTCTTTTTTGTCTCGCTTAGTTGTAACTGAAGTTCAGTAATAGTTGTTTATAGTAACTTGTTTCTGTTTTGTGAAGTGATTTTGGTCTTTGAGAACCGTCTATTGGGGAGCAATACGGGTTTATTGGGGGCCAATAATGGTTTGATTTTTTATATAGGAATAAGGATGGTTCCTTGGTTGTTAAGTGCATTCATTCTGGACAAGTTTCATGTTATGCATTAATCAATATATGAGCTATGCTCATTTGTGAACTGTTCAAGTTTTTTTGCAACTGATGGTATTGAGCTTCAGTATTCACTCCCCGGATGTGCTGTTTTTTTTTTTCTTCACAATGATAACGATTACCAGATATTGTTTAGCGGTGCCAAGATTTACAAGTTGGATTGTGTTGATATTACGGTGTTGAAGAATAGTGGAAGTTGCAGCAAAAAAGCTTCTATTTCATTTGAAGATAGTTGCTCCGATATTGTGGATGAAGATGATTACCTCACTAAGGCACTTATGACTGAAGTTTAGAAGTATTACTTGTCGAATGAGTGGTCTAGTTACATTCAATGTGTAGGGCAGAAATTCTGTCACGGTTCCCCTGAGTTTCGAGACAAGCTCAGAAAGTATGATGTTGAAGTTGGGTTCAGCTTTGTGTTTATTAGAAATGATTGGGACAAAATTCATGCAGTTTGTTCCAATTGGGGAACAGAAGGATGTGAATAGAATGTTCATGGTCATGTATCGCCTGCAAATGGATGCTTTTTTATTGGTGAGTTTAACAATGTCCACTATTGCAAAGGTGTACTTCGGAAGCAAAAACATAAGCTTTTGGGATCGAAAATGTTCAAGACATGCATTGAAGAGGACATTAGTTATAACTTGTCATTGAAGCCAAGGGAAATTATTTGCAAGTTCAAGTTGGCTTATGGGTTTGATATATCATACAAGGTTGCTTGGAAAGCAAAACAGAAGGCTAGGGAAATGATTTATGGTTTTGAAGCTAATTCGTTTAACATGTTAACATGGTATAGGGAATCTGTTTTTGAGACTAACTGGGGATCTTCTTTAGTTTTGGAAGTTGATCCATTGAGTAATCAGTTTCAGAGGCTTTTCTTAGCTTATGCAGGCTGTGTTCAAGGCTTTGAATTCTATCTTCCCATATTCTATGTCGATGGGACTAGGCCTGGGCACGGTCCTAGCCCGAGGGTTAATATGTTGAGCCCGGGACCGAGCCCGAAGTTTTCGAGTCGGTCTCAGATGAAGTTTTCCTGAAGTCTGGACCGGAGAGAGCCCGGACGGAAGTTTTCGGGCCGGGTTTCTCGGGCTTTCGAGCCTTTTGCACCATCTCTAGATTCGGAATATCCGGTGAAGATCTATCACCGATCCGGCTAGAAACATATCAGCTGATGAAGGAACTTAAGGAATTTGAGGAGGTCGAGGAATTTGTCGAAGAAATCCGGCCAAAAACATATTCGTCGGGGTTGAGTGGTTAACTGGCTGAGGAGAAAGAAGAAGAAGAAGAAGAAAGAAGAAGAGATGAGCAAAGTGGTTGACTAGCAGAGGAGAAAGAAGAAGAAGAAGAGAGAAGCAAATTTGGGGTTGAGTGGTTGACTGGCAGAGGAGAGAGAAGAAGAAAAAGAGGAGAGAAAAGCAAAGTGGTTGACTGGCAGAGGAGAAAGAAGAAGAAGAAGACAAAGAAGAAGAGAAGCAAAGTTGGGGTTGAGTGGTTGACTGGCAGAGGAGAGAGAAGAAGAAAAAGAGGAGAGAAGAAGACAGAAGGAGAGAAGAATCGTGCGGCTGAGGATGAAAGAATATTTATATTGGGGTAAGGAATCACATGTGGTAAGGTGTACAATTCTTGTTCAGACAGCCTATAAATGAACGACATGTGGAATATATATATATATATATATATATATATATTCGGGTTTTTCGGGTTTTCTGATTGGTGGATTTCCAGGCCCGGGACAGGCCCGTTTTTTTCATAAACGGTCCGAGCCTCTCATTTTTCAGTTTTTTTTTAAAAGCCCGGCCCAAACCCGACGGTCCGGATCGGTCCTGTGCGGGTTTTCAGGTTTCAGGGTTAAAATGCCCAGGCCTAGATGGGACTTTTGGGAAGAGTGTCTACAAGGGGCAGATTCTTTGTGCAACCGGAAGGAATGGAAATCAAGGTAATTTTCTTATGTTTGTGCTCTTTTATTGCTATTTTAGTTGAAACTGTGGAGCGGCACGCTCCCGTTGGCAGTACAGCGGCACGTTGCAATTATCTATTGCCCCCAATAAGGGTTTATTGCCCCAAGAAGTTTTTATTTTCTGGTGATTTCTTTTCCCTTTTTGTATTTTTTATGTTAATTTATTATTGTTTTTGGATTCTTTTTTGTTGAAACTCTGGAGCGGCACGCTCCCGTTGGCAGTACAGTGGCACGCTGCAATCATCTATTGCCCCCAATAAACTCACCTCTTTTTACACAAATTTTAACACATCTTGTGAGCCATTGGATTTTAAAATGTTTAATGGTTTAGATTTATTGTTTGAATTATGTCAACAACAACAAAATGACGTGGCAAATGACATGGCATTACATTTTCAAATCTAAAATTAAACTTTTATTCATTAAAAGAAAAAATAAAATTACTATTTAGAAAATCAAAATCAACAAAAACTAAAAACAAATAAAGAGGAAGAAGAATAGCAGAATAAGGAGTACTGTGTACACAATCAAAAGAAAAAAAAAATAGCAGAAGAACACGCCAAAAACCAAAAGGAATATCGTCTTCTCTAACTTCAAGCTCTCATCGTCCTTTCCAACTCCAAGCTCTCATCTCCATCCTCCCAATTACTTTGCTAATTGGAACTAAACAATACTTATAATAAGAACACATGTACGTATTTATCTTGTTCTTTTGTTGACACAAAAACAACTAAATTTAGGGTTTAGACCTAGAATTAGTTGTGAAGTTTATGGTATTCAATTACCTATACTAAACTTGCTAACCAAGCTTGCGTCTGACATTCTTTTCCTAGCTTTTGCTTCTTCTTCTTCTTTTCTTTCTTTCTTTTGGCAAATCTTCTACCTCAGGGTCGAAAACTTTGATTTTTCCTATCCTCTATTGACCAATATTGGCGGCTGTGAACTAGAAGAAGTATGTTTAATACAGTTAGCAGCTAAAACAAAAGCATTCCAAACTTTGTCTCATATTCTCCTTTATGACACTATTCCTGCTCTTAGTTAGATTAGTTATAACTTTACTTGTTAAGCAGATTTCTTGCTTTTGTATCTTTGCTTTCAGTTTGTTCGGTACGTTTCTTGGTTTTTAATGAATTCATCCCTTGTATAAAAAAAAAGGAACTTATAACTCTGAACTTTCTGATATAGAAAACAATTTGCTTCCCAACAAGGGGCTAATTTAACTTCTTTGGCATTGATGATCAATGTTTAAAAGATGCAGAGACATTACTCTAACTACTTGGCATTGATGTTCATAACGAATCCAAATTATATTATATGATTGTATGACCTGTGCTACCTTATTGCAACTGGAGTAGGAATTATAGCAGTGTCCCTTAATTATCATGCCACATAGATCATAGTAACAAGAGCCAACTTTTTCTAGAGATTTTCATGGTAACCTAAATAGCATAATCAAATAGCAGCTTGGTAATATAGTTATGCTTACAGATATATGTTTACTCATTACTTCTATATGATGACCAACAAACAAAATATAAATTACATGTGTTTGGTATGGTGTTTCCTTCTGTTTTTCAGATTATTACGAATAGAAGTCATGTTAATTTATGCTTTTCACTTAGCAATTGCTTTATCTATGCATATCCCCCCCACCCCCCAAAATCTTGTTAGCAATTGCTTCATCACCTTTTTTTTTAGTTGGCCTTGATGGACTTAACTTCAAAAGATTGCAATGTTGGATCCTCATTGAACCAAGTTACAAGCGATGAAGCAGCTAGTCACCATTCTCCAGAGAAAAATGTTCAAAAATTAAAATCACCTTATGTGGGAATGTTTTTTTGAAACATTGTGAGGATCCTAGAGGGAGCCTAGAGGGGGGTGAATAGGCTCACAACCAATTTTTTCGTTCATAAACTTTCTCAGGGATTGCAACAGGGTGATCAATCCTGAGAGCTGATATTGAACAGAATGTATTGAACAATCAAACAAATAAACTAAAGCATTAAAGAACACAGATTTTTGTTAACGCAGTAAACACCCTATCGAGGGAGAAACATCTGCGTGGCCTTTACTGTTGAAAGACCAAAACCAAATCACTAAAGAAAAACAAATTACAAGTTTACAACACAGGGATTGAACTGGATGCGGCAATCCTTCCTAGACTGACTCACTAGGCTGTGGTAATAACTCCTTGCTAATTGTTTATACAAGTGATACACTTTGAAATCCCAGCTATGAAACAAGCTATGAACGCAGCAAGTCCTTCTTGGAGATTTCACCTTTGAAGTTTGCAATACCCAACTGAACTCATGGGATGCAAGAAATGAATATGCATGAATGGTTTTGTGTTTTTCAAATTGTTTTCAACATGGAACAAGACATTTTTGAAAAGCAGAAAACCAAAGAGATAAACTCTTGATAAACAAAGGGACTGAAACACAAAAGTATTTTCAATCCCCGAATAGGAACAGAGAACCCATATATATAGAGTATGAAGAGGAAGGTAGGTTCACTCAAAAAACCCCTTAATCTCAATTGGAGTAGGTAAACCCATACCCATAATTTCAGATTGCCCATGTAAACCCATGCTCCTAATTTCAATTGGGAATACCAATTCAAGAACCCAAAACACTCAAGCTCCATAATCAAAACTGATACTAGAAGGGAACCCATGAAAAACCCATGGTTTTGTGAAAGAGATGCCATGCATGAGCTTACCGGAGCCAAGATGAAGATGGGTCTTCTTTTGATCTTCAAGATTTAAGCTTGATCTTGGACAAGATAGCAATATGAGATGGGATTGGGAACCACGACAACAAGGCAGCAAACTGAGATGAGGTTGCAAGTTGTAATTGAACTATATTCTTCAAAGATGGTCTTTGGCTTTCGAGAGCAAGGCAGCCACACAAAAGAAACAATTGCAATTAAACAATTATGCTAAGATGGGGAAGCTGACAGCAAAACTGATCTTCCAGTCTTCACATGGGTCTTTGACAGCAAGACAACAAAGTCAACTACAACAAATGTATTTAAACATGTATGGGCTTGGGCTGCAACCTTGGGCTTCTTAAGGAGTAGAGATTTGTGAAGAAGGAATGCCAACACTATACTAACAATCTCCCCCTTTGGCATTCCTAAACAAAACATTACTTTGCAACACAAGACTAGCCTAATACTTAGACAACAGCTGCAAACCGAGCCTGAAACAATTGCACAAGAAATACCAAGTGAAGCATGGGCAATTAAGGCACAAGAAAAACAATGCAGCCAAGCAAAGCATTTTAAGATCACATGAAGCATTAGCAATAAGGAACAGCCACAAAGGCACCTAATACTTCTCCCCCTTTTTGTCTAGGAATGACAAAGGGAAAATGCTATCAACAAGAACAGAAAACATCCATTCAAGAGTACAAAATCTGCAGAAAAATGCAAATGGCCAGCTTGGATAACATTTTTGAACTAACAACCTTCAATTTTGAAGAGCACAAGGAAGACCACATGTATCAATGAATACTCCCCCTCAATATATGCAGCGGATTATTGAGAATTAAAAAATGCAAGCAAGCAAGGATGAAGGACATAGTCAATCCTAGATTTTTCTTGACAAGTCAGGCAAAGAGCCACAGAGGATTGCAGAGCACATTTGAATCCCTCCAGATCCCACAAAGAAACTCAAGACAATTTGACAGTTCCTTTTTGTAAACACAGCTCAAAGATGACTTGTAGCATTTCATGATTCTTGAATTGTTGAGAAACTTGAGCTAAAACATCCAAGGGATAAGAATTGATACACAAGAGATTACAAAGGAATGAGATGAAATCCTATTTGAGTTTATTGATCCTTATCACTCCAGATTTTATTTTTATTTTTTTTATTTTTTATTTATTTAGCTCATAATCATTGGCTTTGTTAAGCTTGAGCTTTCCGAAGTAAACCATATTTTTGACCCATGTAACAAGTCTTATGTCAATGGCTCTCAAACCAGTTGGTTTTAAGGCATTAAGTGTAACAAGGACACTCCTAAGGACATATCAACTCGAGTCAAAAAGAGGATGTCAAACAAGAAAATACCACCGGGGTGACCAAACCATTCCCTTTTCTTCCCAATCCTCATATCGTTCACCACGACCGAGGCCCGTTTACTTTGGGAATAGCCTGGCCAAGCTTCTCTAAACATTTTCATGAAGAAGCATAAACTACTCATCTCAAACCATCATAAAAACTGAGCACAAAATAAAACCCCACAAGAGATTTTGGTGCAAGAGTTTAAGATAATAGACTTTTCAAACAAAAACGAGCAGTGAACAATAGAAAGCTGATGCAAAGAGTCTTGAGAACCTTGAGTGACCAAGGAAGAAGAAATGATGAACAAACTATCCTCTGATCTTAGATCAAGACATGATCAGTATTTTCCAGGATTGAAACAATGCATGCAATCCCCAAAGGAAATTAAACACTTATTTTTCACAACCTATATTAAATGCAGCACACAAAATATACAACACACAACTTGCGTATATGAGTGAGAATATTCAGGCAGTAGGACATACACCAATAGACTTCATAAGAGACTCAAAACGAAGGTTGTCTAAGGGTTTTGTAAACAAATCAGCCAATTGATTTTCAGTGGGAATGAATTCCAACTCAAGGATATTTGCATCAACAAGATCACGAATGAAATGATATCGAATATCAATATGCTTTGTGCGTGAGTGCTGAACAGGATTCTTAGAGATGTTAATGGCACTAGTGTTGTCACAAAATATTGACAACTTACCTTGAGGGAAACCATAGTCGTTCAACATTTGTTTCATCCATAACATTTGGGTGCAACAACTACCAGCTGCAATGTACTCGGCTTCGGCAGTTGAGAGAGACACACAGTTTTGCTTCTTGCTATGCCATGAAACAAGATTGTTTCCCACAAAGAAACATCCACCCGAGGTGCTTCTTCGATCATCCACATTTCCTGCCCAATCTGAGTCAGTATAACCTGCAATCTCAACATTGGAATCAAAGGTGTACACCACCCCATAGTTAGAAGTTCCAGAAACATATCTAATGATGCGTTTAACAGCCTTTAGATGTGATTCCTTAGGATTAGCTTGATATCTAGCACAAACACCAACACTAAAAGAAATATCGGGTCTACTAGCAGTAAGGTACAACAAGCTTCCTATCATGCTTCTATACAAGGTTTGATCAACACTTATTCCAGTCAAATCCACATCAAGTTTTGAACTAGTTCCCATGGGATTTCGGACAGCAGTAGCAGCATCCAAACCAAACTTTTTCACAAGGTCATTGGCATATTTGGTTTGAGAGATGTAGAGACCATCACTCCTTTGTTGGACTTGCAGACCAAGAAAATAATTCAATTTGCCACACAAACTCATTTCAAACTCATTTTTCATGATATTAGTGAATTCTTCAATCAATGAATCTGAAGTTGAACCAAAAACAATGTCATCCACATAGACTTGAGCAAGAATTAAATGATGAGAAGTTCTTTTTACAAACAAAGTTTTGTCAATTGAACCTCTAACATAGCCTTTATCCAAAAGATGAGAGGAAAGTCTCTCATACCAAGCTCTAGGGGCTTGTTTCAGCCCATAGAGAGCTTTCTTAAGTCTATACACATGGTCGGGATGGATAGGATCTATGAATCCTGCAGGTTGTTCAACATACACTTCTTCTTGAAGAACACCATTTAAAAACGCACTTTTCACATCCATTTGATAAAGAGTAAACCTCAAATGACATGCAATGGCAAAGAGAAGACGAACAGATTCAAGCCTTGCAACGGGGGCAAAGGTTTCATCAAAATCAAGACCTTCAACTTGAGAATACCCTTGAGCAACAAGCCTTGCTTTGTTGCGGGTAATCTGACCCTTTTCATCAGATTTTTTTTTGAAAATCCATTTTGTTCCAATGACATTTGAAGAGTCCGGTCTAGGAACCAAATACCACACATCATTTCTAGCAAATTGACTCAATTCATCTTGCATGGCATTTATCCAATTAACATCACACAAAGCCTCTTTAGCATTTTTAGGTTCTATAACAGAAACAAAACCATAAAATGTAATGATGCTAATATCTTCTTGATGCTTTGCAATGAAGCATGAAAGAATAGAGAGATTGTTTACAGCCCTTCTTGCTTGTCTCCTTGTTTTTAAACCATCATTCAAATCACCAATGATGTCAGAAGAGGAATGATCCTTGTGCACTTGCTGCTGTCCAGTTCTGTAAACAGGCTGGATTGCAGAGGTATCATCAATCCCTACTGAAGCTTCCTCATCTTCTTGGCCTTCAACAACAACTTCATCATTCTTTTCCTTATCGAAAAGTACTGATCAAAACTTATACAAGGAGTATGTGAGAGCACAATTGAGTCATCAATAGAGATATTAATGGTTTCCATCACAGAACAAGTTCTCTTGTTATACACCCTATAAGCTCTACTATTCAATGAGTAACCAAGAAAGACTCCTTTGTCACTTTTAGCATCAAATTTGGCAAGATATTCTCTATCCCTATAGATGTAACAAGGGCTACCAAACACTCTCAAATGGCTCACATTTGGTTTCTTTCCTTTCAAAATCTCATAAGGAGTTTTTTCAGTTCCCGGTCTAAAGATGACTCTATTGATGGTATAGCAAGCATTGCTAATCGCTTCTGCCCAAAAAGTATGAGCAAGACCAGCAGAGTTTAACATAACTCTTCCCATTTCAATTAAAACCCTGTTTTTCCTTTCCACAACACCATTTTGTTGAGGAGTTATGGGAGCCGAGAACTCATGCTTAATTCCCATATCATTACAAAACTCATCAAATGAAGCATTTTCAAATTCAGTTCCATGATCAGTTCTAAGTCTTACAATGCATTTATTTGAAGAGTATTGCTCATTTGAAATCATTTTGCACAAGTTTTGAAAGTTGTCAAAAGCATCAGATTTTTCACTCAAGAATTTCACCCAAGTGAACCTAGAAAAATCATCGACTAGAACAAGCAAGTACTTCTTACCACCTAATCTTTTGGTTTGAACAGGTCCAACCAGATCCATATGCATTAAATCCAAAGGATGTGAAGTAGACATAGAATTAATGACCCTATGTGAGGAACGAGTTTGCTTACCAAGCTTGCAACCCTCACACATACCGGTTGGTTTCCCACTCAATTTGGGCAAACCCCTTACCCCTTCTTTGGTGGAGAGCTTCACCAAGTCTTGGTAGTTCACATGGCAGAGCCATCTATGCCAAAGATTGAGAGTATCTTCAGTCGAGGAGGAACTAAGACAAATCTGAGAAGAAGCAGAATCATTAGCATTAACACAATAACAATGATTTTTGGACCGTAGTCCACCCATAACACTCTTACCCTTACCATCGAGAACAAGACATCTCAGCTTATTGAATCTAACCTCTTCAAAGTCATCACTCAATTGACTCACACTAATAAGATTAGCTTGGAGTCCTTCAACATACAACACATTTTTTAAATTTGGGATACCTGGAGCAGTTACAATCCCTTTTCCCACAACCTTTGCTTTCTTTCCTTCACCAAAAGTGACAGAACCACTGATAGCCTCATCATAGAAGGATGAGAACCAGTTTTTATCACCTGTCATGTGCCTAGAGCACCCACTATCCAAATACCAAGTATCAGCTCTTCTAGACGAAAGAGCAGTAAGAGCAACCAAACATGTAGCAATGGAGTCATTTTCTTCAACGTGTGAGAAACAACAAGAGGATAGAAGACACATTTCAGAAGGTTCAAAATCAGTTCCACAAATGTCAAAGGGCTTAAAATCAATAGAGGCAAGTGGATGAAATGACTTATTTTTCTTTGCCCAAACAACTTTTTCTTTTCTCGGGATTGCAACAAGTTTAGCAATCCTTCCAAATTCTTTCAAAGATTTTTCCAAAGTTGACTGTAAAGAAAGAAACAAAGAGTTTTCATGAGACTTTGTAGACTTTTGAGGACCATTTCTGAGTTTATGACACCTTGGTCTAATGTGTCCAGAGATACCACAATGGTGACAAATGGGAATGAATCTTTTGGATGACTTAGGGACATTTTCTTTAGGCAACAATTTACTTTTCACAAAAATAGTTGGCCTTTCTGAGGAGCTTTCTCCAGAATGAAAACCAAGACCCTTTTTATCCCTATCAATTTTGCCCATTCCAATCATTTTGGAAACTTTATCAGATCCAATAGAAAATTTTGAAAACTTTTCTTGAGAATCACGTAAAGATTTTTCAAGAGAGATTTTTTCAGAAGTTAGAGAATTGACTAACCTGATTTGAGCATTCAAGTTCTCTTGCAGAGTCTCCACTTGACTTACCAAGGCATTTCTTTCAAATTCCCACTTCTTCTTGCAGGATTGCAACTTCTCTGCTATCCCAGTTTTTTCTTTTTCACAAGAAGCAAGTTGATCCTTCAATTCCTCAGTCTTTCCAATCATTATTTTTTAGGCTTTGTACAGCTGCTGGAACTTGTTAGTGGCTACCTCCTCAGAGTGCTCATCATCATCAGATTCATTTGAGGACTCATTTTGGGTGGTAGCAACAAGAGCAACATTCTCCTCTTCATGGTCGGACTGAGTTTCCGATTCACTATCACTCCAAGAGGTTTTAAAAGCTCTATTTGATTGAGACTTAAATTTTTTGTTTGCACAATCAGCAGCAAGATGACCATATCCTTGACACTCAAAACATTTTGGTTTTTCACCAAAAGACTTCTTTTGAAAAAACTTTGAGGACTTTGAGTATTTGTCATTTGAAACATCATCATTTTGATTTCTTTTGGAAGAAGTAGAACCAGAAAAATTTCTAGAGCTAGAAGATGATAGGAGCATTTTAATGCGACGTTTTAACTGTTATTTCCCTATATTTTCTGCGTTATTTCCTTAATAAAACTCTGTTTAGGAAAGTTTCCATTCTTCGAATGGGAAAGTTCCTAATTGTAGAAAGTTTCCGTTTTGTAGTTTCTATTTTCCCTTTTTAGAAAGTTTCCATTTTAGTTTAAGAAAGTTTCCATTTCTTATTTTAGAAAGCTTCTATTTTCAGGTTTTTGGAATAAATAAGCTGAATTGAGTTCATAAATGGAACGAGAAGCTTCATGAAGATGACATGGAAAAACAAGGTGACAATGTGGGAATTAAAGATGATTGATTGAGGATTTCAAGGAGAGATTTTCTTGGGAGACTTTTATGGAAAGAAATATTGTTGGAGGAATAATTTGGTGTGATTGCCAACGTGAAAATCAGAAATAATCAAGGAGATGACGCCAAGAGAGATTCAAGGGAGATATTTATGGAAGGAAAATATGTGTGCACCAAGGAAAAGCTAAAAAGGCGTCTAGATTCATCCCTAAATTCCCTAAAGGAATGTTAGCCGAAATTCATGAAGAAAATCAGAATAATTTCAAGGAAATTCGGCAATTAAATATTAGGGGAGTTATTTTAGAGAATTTTGATTGGTTGGAACACATCACAAGACTTACTTGGCATTCTATGATTGGTTGGACCACATCACAAGCTTACTTGGCGAATTATCATTGGTTGAAGCTATGTGGAAAATTCTGATTGCTTTGTGAACCCTAGCCGTGCTCCTATATATACCCACCTCTTTGACGCTGAGAGGGGTTCCTCTTCATATACAATTTACACTTTAGAAAAAAATCAGAAAATCTTCTTAGCATAGCCGTGAGTTTCTCCATCCTCTAGTCATCTCCACGAGTTCAAGCAAGGCCAAGGGAGAAGAAGCACAGCCGTGAGCATCCATCACCCATCTCCAACCTTGAAGCTTGCTTTCGAGATTCAAGAGACCACCACATCAATCGTTCATCACCATCTCCATCTCACGGTGTAATCTGATTCTCCTTTGTAACCTTTGCTTTGAATTTCGTTGGTTATGATGAACTAGTTGACATATGTGTTTGAACAAATATTAATTTCTGGAATTTTTATGATTAATTGAGAATTTTCAGATTCATATTATTGTGATTCGAGAGTTGCTTATGTGGGTTTGTTTAATTAAATTTGCGTTATAGATAACTTTTGTATTTTAATCTTATGTGGTTGCAAACACTTAGGGTTTCGATATAATTGGTGCTAGGTTTAAGAACATGAAATCGACTTTTCGTTTTGTGTAAACTTGAATCAAAGTAGTAAAGGTTTTGTACAAAGATCGAATTTAATTAACGAGGATTGCAATTAGGTGGACTTTTCCATACTAAGTTGTACACTTGAGTTGATAGCCTTTCTCTATGTGTAATGCGTTAAACATGACATGATTGACTAGCTTTCTAGGGTTTGATTGCATGTTTGATAGGATTAATCTAGGTGCTTTCGCTTAGGTTAATTTGCATTGAAAAGTAAAAAATGGGAATTCATTTGCTTTCGAATGTTTCACATGATCAACTCCTTTCTCATGACTTAGATGAACAATATTAGGGTTTGAATCAATTTTAATCATATGTTTCGATTTTGATCTTTGTTCTCTCATTCCATTCGTATTTTTATGTTTTTGCATTTTAATTGTTTTGTTAACTTAGTTTTATTTTCAAAAAACCAAAAACAAAATCCCCCCTTTTCGTGTACAATGTTTATAGTTGTGAATATCTTTGTGAATATTATACTTTGCTTTAATTTTAATTGTTTAATTGTTTGACAATGACAAGTGTACCCTCAATCCCCGGAATAGAACGATCCCTATTTATTACGTACTACTAATGACATTTCAGGGTTAAATTATGCACTTGCTCAAAGCGTATCAGAAGAGGGTGACCTTCCGGATTTAAGAAATTTTTTGAACTGTTTTGTGAGAAGAGCAAATTCTTCTAGATTAAAATCAGAAGGGTCTTCTTCTTTTTTCAAAGTGCTTAAAGCAATTGATTTTTCTTTCTAACCCTTTCTCCTTTTTCACTCAAAGGTTTTCAAATTTCCCACAAGCTCATCTAATGAGTATGAATCAAGATCTTGAGCTTCCTCAATGGCAATTTGCTTAGCCTCAAAACTAGGAGGAAGAGCACGAAGAAACTTTTTCACAATTCTATGCTCTAAAATAGGATCACCCAACCCATGGCATTGATTGGTAACATTGATGAGGCGACTATGGAAGTCATCAACAGATTCATCCTCTCTCATAGTCATTTCTTCAAATTCAAGCACAAGGCTTTGAAGTTTTTGTGCCTTCACCTTTTTGTTACCCTCATGAGTGGTTTGAAGTAATTCCCAAGAAGCTTTAGCAGTTGGACAATTTGTAATTCTTTTTCTTTCCTTATCCGACAAGGCAGCAAAAAGGCTATAGCGAGCTTTAGTATCACATTTGTGATCAGATTGCTCAGCAACAGTCCACTCACCTCTTGGTTTAGGAATAGGATTTGAAGTTTCAGTTTCCTTTTTAGTTGGTTCTATCCAACCCTTCTCTATAATGTTCCATAACTTATCCTCTTGAGATTGCAGGAAAGCCATCATCATTACTTTCCATTGAGAGTAATCTTTCCCATCAAAATATGGAGGAGAGTTAATGGAACTAGAGACTCTATCACGGTCCATTCTAGGAGGCCAGAGGAACACACTAACACAGGTTAGTGACCCGCTCTGATACCAATTGAGGATCCTAGAGGGAGCCTAGAGGGGGGTGAATAGGCTCACAACCAATTTTTTCGTTCAAAAACTTTCTCAGGGATTGCAACAGGGTGATCAATCCTGAGAGCTGAAATTGAACAGAATGTATTGAACAATCAAACAAACCAACTAAAGCATTAAAGAACACAGATTTTTGTTAATGCAGTAAACACCCTATCGAGGGAGAAACATCTGCGTGGCCTTTACTCTTGAAAGACCAAAACCAAATCACTAAAGAAAAACAAATTACAAGTTTACAACACAGGGATTGAACTGGACGCGGCAATCCTTCCTAGACTGACTCACTAGGCTGTGGTAATAACTCCTTGCTAATTGTTTGTACAAGTGATACACTTTGAAATCCCAGCTATGAAACAAGCTATGAACGCAGCAAGTCCTTCTTGGAGATTTCACCTTTGAAGTTTGCAATACCCAACTGAACTTATGGGATGCAAGAAATGAATATGCATGAATGGTTTTGTGTTTTTCAAATTGTTTTCAACATGGAACAAGACATTTTTGAAAAGCAGAAAACCAAAGAGATAAACTCTTGATAAACAAAGGGACTGAAACACAAAAGTATTTTCAATCCCCGAATAGGAACAGAGAACCCATATATATAGAGTATGAAGAGGAAGGTAGGTTCACTCAAAAAACCCCTTAATCTCAATTGGAGTAGGTAAACCCATACCCATAATTTCAGATTGCCCATGTAAACCCATGCTCCTAATTTCAATTGGGAATACCAATTCAAGAACCCAAAACACTCAAGCTCCATAATCAAAACTGATACTAGAAGGGAACCCATGAAAAACCCATGGTTTTGTGAAAGAGATGCCATGCATGAGCTTACCGGAGCCAAGATGAAGATGGGTCTTCTTTTGATCTTCAAGATTTAAGCTTGATCTTGGACAAGATTGCAATATGAGATGGGATTGGGAACCACGACAACAAGGCAGCAAACTGAGATGAGGTTGCAAGTTGTAATTGAACTATATTCTTCAAAGATGGTCTTTGGCTTTCGAGAGCAAGGCAGCCACACAAAAGAAACAATTGCAATTAAACAATTATGCTAAGATGGGGAAGCTGACAGCAAAACTGATCTTCCAGTCTTCACATGGGTCTTTGACAGCAAGACAACAAAGTCAACTACAACAAATGTATTTAAACATGTATGGGCTTGGGCTGCAACCTTGGGCTTCTTAAGGAGTAGAGATTTGTGAAGAAGGAATGCCAACACTATACTAACACATTGGAAGAGCCAGGAAGATATTATGAAGATTATGGTCGACAAGAAGGTTTTTGGACTTGTATTCGAAGTTCATCAAAGTCTAGATCACAGTCAAATGAAGTGACGAGTAGATTATTTGTTTATGCACATCAAGGTAAACATGTCATGCAGACTCAAAAAGAGGATGATATGATAAAGGAAGAAGCGAAAGATGATGAAGAAATATGCAAGAGTCGGACAAAGATTCAAACAAGGAAAATTCATACAGTAACCAAGAAGAATGAATTCAATTTCATATTGATTTTTTTGTTCTCTTAATTAGTAACTACTGTTTCATTGAGAGAGAATATGTTTGTTTTGTTATTGTTTTTATACAAGGATTAATTTACATTGAGGCATGTTATTTTTGTTTTTATAAAAGAATGGTATCAATACACTCTTTGTTTTTGTATTGAATGGATTTGCTGTAGACCTGTAGTTAGTTCAAATACGTGATGTATCCACAGCAGGTGACAAGCACTTACTGAGAACACATGGAAGGAGGAAAATCAGATCTATACTTCTACATATATGAACGTGAAATTATATATCTTCTTCTGCATTTACATTTATTAATTTGTTTGTTGTTTTAATGAGTCAACCAGATTCATTAGAATGCTCCATGTGTTGCTAGCTAGCTAGCTAAAATAGGTGAATTATACACATATCAGATTGATCTCTAGTTGGAACTTCTTCATTAACAGTGGTTGGATGACAAGGATTAATTACTAGACTGCAGGCTGCAGCAGTATTTTTACCTGATGAATTTGACTGGAGCAAAGAACACCAGCACCGGAAATTGAAAGGACATTTCTCAGAAAACCTAAAATATGACAGTGATCGGGTCTATATTGGTCACATTCAACTTGGTACAGTGCCAATCAAACAATGAGTGTGGCAATTACGAGTGTGTGCAAATACCTTCTTCGGGCTCTTAAAAGACCATCAACAACAATAGGAAAACATGCTTTAGATACTTTAATTATCTATGAAACAAAGCCAATACAGTAAAATCCCATTCAACAATCTCATTAACTTAACTACCAACAATTGATAAATGCAACCAGTGATTATCAAGTAGCACGGACTGTAATCCGTACATGGGACTTAATGTTATCAAAGCTATTGTGTCTGCATCTTGCTGCTTTCTGCTGCCCTCACTTGGAGAAATAAGGATGTCCCTGCAGAGAAGTCCAGCATGAAACGACTTTGTCATCCTCAAGACATAATAACAACAGAATTATCAACCTCAGAAGAATTATTCCCGGTGACACCGTAATCTTTGTTCCATATGATTCAATAAAAGGTGAATGGTCTCTTCTATTTAAATGATATGTTTGGATATCGCACTATATATAGATCCCATGCCATTCTCTTAATCAGGAGAAGTCTTGTACTACAATGACTGATCGATCGACCAGAATTTGATATATTATGGGGGCCTCTCATAACCAGGTAAGAGATAACAATGCTCACTGTGTTGTCAAGTCTCACATGCTCAATCAAAACCCAGGTTATGATGGCAAAGAGCTGTCACTCAAGCTTCATGGTGATGGAAAGTTGGGCAATTTTGTAGATGCATCAGGGAAAGAATATGACCTAGGCAATTTTAAAGAATGTTAGGAGCTTCAATGGCGTGTTCTTGTGCTATTTTTTTTTTCCTTTTGATTGTGTACACAGTACTCCTTATTCTGCTATTCTTCTTCCTCTTTTATTTGTTTTTAGTTTTTGTTGATTTGATTTTGATTTTTCAAATAGTAATTTTGTTTTTTCTTTTAATGAAGAGAAGTTTAATTTTAGATTTGAAAATGTAATACCATGTCATTTGCCACGTCACTTTGTTGTTGTTGACATCATTCAAACAATAAATCTAAACCATTAAACATTTTAAAATCCAATGGCTCACAAGATGTGTCAAAATTTGTGTAAAAAAATATGTCCCTTGATCCGGACCCTTTTCTTATGTTTGTGCTCCTCTATTGCTATTTTAGTTGAAACTATGGAGTGGCACGCTCCCGTTGGCGGTGCAGCGGCACGTTGCAATTATCTATTACCCCCAATAAGGGTTTATTGCCCCAAGAAGTTTTTATTTTGTGATTTCTTTTCCCTTTTTGTATTTTTTTATGTTAATTTATTATTGTTTTTGGATTCTTTTTTGTTGAAACTCTGGAGCGGCACGCTCCCGTTGGCAGTACAGCGGCACGCTGCAATCATCTATTGCCCCCAATAAACTCACCTCTTTTTTTTCTGTTTTGTGTAAGTTTTTTTCCTCTTGCAATGTGTGTCTGATTTTGAGACAGATGCTAATTGGTCCTTTTTCTTCCAACACTTGAAGAGCTTGCTGGAACCTCAAGGTAGAGTGATTACATTTATTAGTGATCGCGATGTTGGACCTTTGAGTGCTTTCGATAAGATATTTCCTGTTTGTCCTCATATTTTCTGTTACAAGCACTTGGCGCAAAACATTATTATGTTTAACCCTAGTGCTATCGAGAATTTGTGTTTCACTTGTTCTATATGTATTCAAGGGCCCGAATTCGAACACACAAGAATCAGAACAATTTTATTACGTCTGCACGTTAGTGATGCTTTATGCATAGCGCGGGTTTTCTCAACATCAACTTGTACTGCAATTCCTCGTGTATCAGTTGCTGTACATAAAGAACTCCATGCCTTCTTGCAAATATGTACAGTTAACAATAGAAACTTACTTCAAAATTATCAGTTTGGTCATCTCATATCCAACATAGTTGAGCACGTACAAAGTTGCTAGGCTTTACCCAAAAATTGAGCAGACGCTAGAGTCAAATATCTAAGATAGAAGGTTTGTTATATAGGGACAAGTGAGGTTAAATTTTTTTTTTTCTTTTTGTTTTCTCTTGATCACAAATCATACATATATTGTAAACGCTAGTATTGTTGCTAGTTCATTAATTTCCGTAATTTAGTAATTACTAACTGGTTATTACTTTAGCACACAAAAGAAGCTATTGTCTTTGTAAAATAAGACTGGCCAGATTAGTTAGAAGAATTCTTTTCTGGATATCGAACAGCAATAACAAGCTCATTTTAAAAGAAAGAGGTCATACTTAAACTAGCTAGCACCAGAACATTATCCCCTTCTGGAACTAATATTTCAACCTAAAAGGAAATTGTGATTAGAGTGCAGTAGTTTGTTCACCATGCATGTTCTTGTGGTTGATGTTTCTTTCTTTTTTTGGTTCCCTTGCTGGTGTATCTTGGAGTTCTTATCGATCGTTTTGTCTACTTTGTAAAAGTTGGATTTTTTTTTTAATATGGTTTTAATATAAAAGAACAAAAAAAAAAAAAAATTCACGCATGAAAGTGTTGTGAAGAAGAGCTTTCATACTCCCAAGAGTAGAAGATGAAGAGTTACACTACAGAACAAGTGTTTTTGAGGTTATCCTTCCTCTTAGAAGCTTGATACCTCACTAGATTGGAGTGCTAAAGCTTTCCGAGGCATTTGAAGGCTTGATGTTTCTTAATTGTGGTCTCTGAATTGGTTTGTTCCACTGGTTCCTCCGTTGTTTGTTCATGGATTTAATCTTCTTTTTTTTCAATAACCCATAACATTAAGGAACAAAAACCTTGTAGAGATGAAAAGCAAATGACAAAAGGAAGTAGACTAGCAGGGAACAACTTTTCCATTATGAAGCTTTAAACGTGCATTTATAACATCTGGGAGTACAAACAAATTACCCAAGAAAAGAAAAACGTTTATACAAAAACAAGTAGATTTTACAACTTATCCTATTTCTTTTCCATCGAACCCAACAAAATATCTTCTATCCCGGCTAGCACTTGCTGAAGATCAGATGTGCAGGCTCATGTTGTCTGCTAACAGTAGTAAGTTATATATCCAAACATTGCTATCGTATTGAGATAACTAATTTACCTCATCTGTTTTCCTGTAAATTATATGGATACCAAGCTCAAGATCTCCATATCTATGAGCAGTTAGCTTTCAGATGAAAGAAGGCGGGTGCTTTTGAGTGAATGCATTCATATGGAAGTAATCCCTGACCACCAGCTGCCAGAACCACAATCCCAATTGATTGGCTATGAAACCTAGGGCCACTCCAAAACCAACCCAGAACTCGTACAGAAGAACTCAATTCTCAAGTTCCTTTTACCATCGTGAATACGAATCTCCATATGTCTTCCAACTCTCCCTACTGTTCCGACAATATGAGCTTCTCTCGAATGGAGAGCTATAAAAATCTGGTTTTCTATAGCTGCTGCGTCTAGGACTCTGAAAATCTGAAGACTTTCTGTAGACGCCACGTTCCTTGCTTTCCTTTGCTGATTTTCTTATGTCTTCCTCAAGATCATATTCTGAGCGCTGTTAGCAGAAAAAAAGGACTGAAGTATCAGCAGGATATGCTATTATCATCATGAAATCTAAAGTTTAATGGTTGTTCACTTTATTGACAGGTACAGAACTTCGAATTATGAATTAACATCTTACTCTTCACATGATGAATTTAAAAGGAAAACAAAAAAAGGATGTAAAATGGAAATTAAGTTGAAACTGCAGTTGCTGGACAATTTCAAAACTTAAGTTGTGAAAATGGCATTAAAAAGAGAGAACATTTGGAGTCTTTAAGAGAAGAAAATATTTGATATTGTGGGAGGCTAGGAGCTGGCAAAATTAGTATGTTCTGTAGATTTAATGAATATGATCTATAGTATGCAACGATGCTAAAAATGGCTCCCCTGGTGCTAGTCAATTATTCATTTATTTTAAGTATGTAAACTCTCAAGTAGGATATCAATCGACACGACACCTTGTTGGGATCTGAAAGTACTGCATATGCCTCTCCGATCATTTTAAAGAGTCTGTCAGCATCCTTGTGAACCTCGAGAGAGATTTCTTTCCAGAGTTGCCCTTCATCTCCACTCTCACTTCTTGCCAAGAACTGACCAGCCTAAATAAACGAAAGACAGAAAAAAGAAAAAGAAAAAAAAGGATCGTCAATTCAGAATTACATAAGACAATCCATCATCAAGAACAACTTTATCGAGGAAGAGGAGTGAACGGGGTATAGAAATTTAAAACCTTGTCGGGATGATGCTTGAGAGCAGCCTTACGGTATGCCTTCTTAATGTCAGAACTTGTGTCAGATGATTTAATTCCCCTGGAATTGAAATTAAAATAAGCAGTGATTTGCATAAGCCTCCAGGAAATAGGATTGAACATCCAGAACTCAACTAAGTCAACAATAACAACTTACTTGCAAAAGTGCAACAATTATCTCAAATTTCTATCTAGAAGTTTTTCCATTTAAAAGTACTAAGAAACTCCTAGTTAGCTTTAACAATGACATAACTGCTCAGGACGGGAGCATATAGTTTTTTCAATTTATACGTTCGGACCTTTGATTTTTCTGAAGGAATAAACATAACCGCTCTTGTGTCATCAAAGTTTAACGTGTTGAAGACTTTTTGCTTCAGTAGTCAAGATATGGAGTATCAGAACAAAGTGAGTTTTTGATACCCATTCCAGAAATATTGTGGTCATCTATCAATTAGTTAGAAATCAGAACACTAAATACTTTTGATTCGGTTGACTTTTCTAAGCATGATTCTTGAACTATACAGATTGAATAAAACTAGGTTTTTAATAATGGAATTAATGGATTAAGAACTTACAGAATGAGGTAAAAATTCAAGGGGATTCCTTTCTTAGCTTCTTGTTCCATTAAAGGCATACGTCGATAAGAGTTCCGTAATTCTTGTGTACGGCCATTGGAGCTACCTTGTGAGGTAGGTTCTTTGGCCTTGTCACCAGATTGGTTTTCCAGTACAGAAATAAGTCTTTGGAGATCGCTAGCAGCCTGTCCATAGTCCCGTATCATCTCATGTAAGGTAGCTCTTCTAGAAACTGCCTGTTAAGAGCAGGAGGACTAGTCAACAAATCACATAACTGTTCAAGTTTAAAGCAATTCTGTGCTAAAGATAATCAATTCATTTGATGAGAAATCAAAACGAGTAACACCCCACAATGCCTCTCATAAATCATAGTTAAGGTAGGCAAGGGTGAGCATGTACATGGAAAGAGTTAAAATCAAATGAATCAACTTGTTTTTTTTTTTTTTTTTGGCAAAAATTAGGAAAAACAATTATAACACTTGTTCCAGTAATCAAATTAATAGCATTGTATCTCAAACATAAGAGCCCAGAGAATGAACTAAATCAGTTAAGTTACACGCATTTGTCCCTTCCAGAAATTACGTTTACCATTCCCGACTGGTATATCAGATATCACCTTAAGGTCCATTAGTTATCAATCTTAAAGAAACAATAATAATCAAAAGTAAAACGGCAGATGAGTATACTGGAAAAGGTATACCTTAACATAATGTCCATCAAGAGCTATTGCAAGACTGCAGTCAGCAATGGCATCAGTAATTTGACCCAAAGCTTGGTGTGCTGCAGCACGGTTGCACAAACAGATTGCAGAAAATGGCCGAGATCCAATATTGCGAGATAAAGCAACAGTATAATGCTCCACTGCTTCTGTATATCTTCCTGATCTAAATGCTTCATTCCCTGCATCCTGTTTTTTAAAGGATAGTACGATTAATTCGTAGTGGCTTCAAAGATGAATGCAAATGCTCTAAACGATGGGCAGAAACAATTCATTAGACTGATAGCTGAACCTTGTTCAAATCAAATTTTTACCAATACTATAGTACATTAGAATGACCAGCATTTATCTTAAAGAAGGTTGGACATGGAAGTCACTCAGGACAAGCAGAAATGCCGCAACTAATCTTCTCTTTTGTACTTACAAAAGTCACTCAGCATATGTTAAAATTAGATGTTGATAATTGAAGAAGCACGCACAACACATATTAAGCATGACAACAAGGTCAAAGTATTTCTGTGGATGCCTACTAATCCTCCATCCAAGTGAGATAATAAATTGAAGCAACAGAGGGCTTACCTTGTGGCTTAACAGTTCACGTATGGTGACAGCTAATGAAATTGATGATTCCAGATTCTTACTCGCATACCTGTAGTTAAATTTAGACTCGGTAAATTCCAGCCACGACATTAATAAAACAAAAGTCCAGATTGAACTCAAAACTATAGAATTGGTTCTGCATCAAAGGCATTTTGTATTACCCATTTTGTTTTTCAATTTTAAAACCTCCCATTATAGGAAGGAGAAGATGCCAACTATAGTGGTTGCAAAGACCTCATCAACCAGTCTTGCTGAAAAGAGATTACTAGCGTTATGAAAGAGAGTATATCACACTCCTAAGAGTGAGTAGCACTTTCATAAAAGAGGACCACCACTTTCATTAAAGAGAGTTGTGCCAGAGATTTAATTGTCCACATCATTGTGTATTACCTGTCTTTGATAGATCCCACTTGCTCTAGCTTCTCAAGTAAATCAAGAGCTGCCTGAAACCTTCCCAAATGAAAGTAAGATTTGGATATGAAGAACCACCTCCACAACCTAGCATATGGATGATCTTCACATCCAGCAGTATCCATATTTACTACACTGTTCAGCGAAGAAAAGTTCTTCTCAGCAAAATACATACTCTGTTCACACAGTTGAATTGCCTCTTCATATCTCCTCAACTGCAAAATGCCACCAAAAAATAGAAAAATACTGAGACCACCAAACAATTACATCTACAAGAGTAACCACCCACCAAAAGACCAATTGATTCAATAAAAGAAACTAAATACATAAGTAAAGACTAATAGTTCCAAGAGACATACCAAACACAAAGCCTCTGCCTTCATTTCAAGTAACTTTTCCGAGTATTCACTAATAGACAAGGCCTCAGAAACAATTTCCAAGGCACTGAGAGCTGCATCTGTAGTTCTCTGTTCCAGAAGCTTGGCAGAGCGATTCGTATACTCAGCCACTTTCTGCAAAAAAGATACCACATACATCACTGTCATAAGATTCCCTAAGCATGCGAAAACTGTAGGTGTATATGAACTGAAGACCACATACATCATGTCAAATCCTACAAACCCAATGGATCTATAAGGTAGATGCTTTGGCTTTCAATTTGAAAATCCACCGTGAGAAAGCTACTGGGAATAGTTTGCTACATTGTGTAATACTTGCTCTAGATGAACATGAGTACAGGTACGTTATTTTTCAAAGTTCATTTTTTTTCCTCTCTGTTTGGTAACAGACAAAATTATATCAATTCAAAAGTGGCCAAGGCATCCACTGAGATGAAATACCAGCACAAATACCAATCAAAGAACTAACAAGATGCTGCATTCCATCCAATGAATAGCAAAAAAGGAGCTATTCTTAAACCAAGAAATTGAAGCCCAAAAAGATGCCCAGAAGCAGACTCTATCCCATAAGATGTCAAGCTCAACCCAACCCAACGACAGCATTCTCAAAATTTATGTTCCTCCAGTCACATGTTCTTGCTGTGAAGTTGGAAAATGACTAAATTAAAACTTGTATTCAAACACCGCACCCATAAAATAACCTCAGTTAAATTGTTCAACCACAGCACTCACAGATACACTCCAGACCTATATACCTACAAGCTCATACTGCATGATTATCTGGCAAAAAAAAAAAGGAAACTTATTTGCATGCCTAAAATAAACAACAGACATTTCAGGAAAAGAAATTCTTCTCCATCATTCTTTGCTGTTTTTCCTTGGCTTCTAAGAATAATCACCACACTCAAGCTATAATAACTAATTGATATACAATGATAGACAGGAGTAAACAAGTTTTTACATCCCCATCACAAAAGTATGACAGGAAAAGATGCAGTACCTGAGCCTTTTGTATGCCATCAGCAGAATCAATTACAATTCTCCGATCCAAACACACACCAGTTCCGGATTCCAAGCAATTATTAAAGTACCGTTGGGCATTTTCAACTTCGCCGAGAAGAAGATGGAAACTGCAACCCAAAATAGGAATCGTATTAAGATAGCATAGAATATATTTACTATGCATGAATCACAAGAGCAACAATGCAGCAAAATACCGGATGATGTCTAGTTTGACATGAATAGACCATATACTCCACACACAAAAAGACAGTTACAACCATCAAATGGAGTTTATGAGGAGTTTAGTAATTTGGAACTCAACATATTCCTACAAACCTTGATGAATTTTGACGGGAAAAGCTTAGAATAATCAGAACATGAGAAAGTTTCAAGAACCATTGTTAACTATAACTAGGGTCAATGTTTCTCAAGGGTAAGGAGGCCAAGACTTACTTTGCAGCTCTCATTTGAACTTTGAGAAAGTTGGGGTCTAGTGCAGTGGCCATCATGCAGTCCCCTAAAGCTTCCCTTATCCTTCCCATATACATCCTTGTTGCTGCACGATTGCTATAGCATAGTAAAAGAGGCCTAAGGCAGCTTCCCGATCTTTCACTTGAAGGTACAGAAACTATTCCCTGTGTGTAAAAGTCTTCAGCTTTTGAAAAGTCTTTGTTCCTATAAGCTTTGTTGCCCCTGCAGGAAACCAAATCCTTACAATGTGAGAGAACATGAAAATAATCTCTAATTGACCAACAACAACAAAAAAGTCTCCAAGGTTACATATAAATATATATTAGAAATCATATCCAAACAACCAATGGTCCAAAAAACTATTTCAAAGACAAAGTTCTTTAAGGAAATTAAAACCAGTCATTAAATATAATCACCTAATTCGCCACTTCTCACAAGTCTCATGAGTAGCCTCAGTAGAAGGGATATGCACTTTCGTTACTTGTTCATGGGGCTCAGATTTTCCTACTGCATCAAAAGACAATGGTGTGCTAGAGTGGGGTGTAAATTGGTCAGAACCTCCAAACTGAACATTTGGACTTGGAGTTATAACAAACGTATTAGAACCAACTTTCTTCTTATTTTTCACTCTGCGCGGAAGACGCCTTGCCACTATTGGACTTCCTTCTGCAGAAGATGATGCAACAAAGGTAAATGTTTTCCTCTCCATATTTTTCAAACCAGAAGCAAAACACGGTGTTCCACAATCCTGTTCTTGACTTTCTAAATTCACACCATTATCAGCTCTAACGTCTTCTGAATCCTTACCAGCATGACTGATACCATTGGAGCTAAAGCAGGGAGTTTCAGCTCCAGAACCAGACCCTTTGGAGAAACAATTGTCAACAAATATTCTTTCACCATGATACCTAGAATTCTCGTCAGTGGCCTTACCATATATCTGATCACCTTTAGCGGCAAATTCTCCCTCATCACCATTAGGTCCAATGGGAACTGTTGCATTGGAGCCACAAGGTGCAGTATTACTGACTATGTGGAAGGTGTCATTAGACATTGTAGAAGATTCCCTCGAATGTGGATCAGCAACTGTAGTTTCCTCATATGGAGAGAAATCCATGGGTGAGCCACATCCAGGTGAGACTGGGTTTTCTTGGGAACTACTTTCCTTGGGAACATTATCTTGCGCTGGCCATTGCTTACTCAGAGAAGGTTTCTTCAACCTTCCCCTTGTTTTCCTTGATCCCTTGTCCCTAACCGATCTACCCTTCATACTGATGTTTGATTTATTTATTTCAGGAAATAGATTTTCTTTGAGGCAAGCAGGAAACCGCAATGGAGTGTTGAAGTCCTCAAAGCACACTCCAAATCCATCTGGAGAGCTAGTAAAGCTACTTTCATCTTTACCTTTTACTCCACCCGCAGAAGCTGCTTCAGAAACACAACCATTTAGTTGGATACCGAGACCAATTGATGAGAATGAACATGGGCCAGCAGCTGCATTGGGTTTATTAATTTGACACTCAGGAAACTGGCCTGCATCAACACTATCACCAAGTCCTGCCTGAAATGTAAACTCAGTGGAACTAGAAATCCCACTGGTGGTACCAGCCGTGTTACTTTCGCTTCCAAATACAACATGGTCAGTACTTTTATGATTATCTCCACAAGTTACCTCACTAGTTTCAGATACAAGATTACACTTGCTACTGAAATCAGAACTCAGATTATCATTCCGACTGTTTGAATTGGACTTGCAATCTCCTTCATCACTTGATTTCACCTCGTCTTGACAATTAGCTACCTTGGAATCCGTCAAACTGGAACCTTTCTTACCGCTGCTTCCAAATACAAAAATGCCCTCATCATGAACCTTGTCTGAGCTCCAACGCTCCTCAGTATGAAATTCGAAAGAATTAACTTTCACTTTCTCAAACTCGGTGTCACTCTCTACTCTCATCTTCCTGCCAACTTCATCAACCAATTTTTCCACATTTCCACTAGAGTCATTCTTTCCTGAATTCAAATCTGAACTTGAATTAGACCAACCGGAACCGAACACAAAACCAATACCACTAGAGTCATTACCTGACTTCCCCTCATTTTCACAATATTCACTCCGTCCTACCTCTGAACCACACCCAAAATCACCGAGTTTCTCAACACATTCTGCCGATTCTCCATTTTCGGCACTCAAATTCGGAGCTGAATGATTCTGATCACACTCGAATATCCCGTTTCCACTTTGATCAGTGTCACATTCTCTCCTCTCCCCACACGAACTCGGCCCCAGAGGATCATCCTGCTTAGCACTCACACTCTCAACCTCACCGAACTCTCTACCATCCCCACTGTTCACCTGAGCCCGCTCATCAACACCACTCAATGTAGCGCCAAACACAAAACCCCCACCACCACTCGGAAAACTGAACTGATTAAAAACACTAGTAGCAGCACCACCACTTACCGAGCAAAACGGGTTGACCTCCGGCCCAGCCGTCTCAGCCGGCCCAGTTCTCGACCCCGCATTCGCATCCTGCTTCCTCCTGTGCTTCGCCAACCTCGGCCGCGGCCGAGCTGATCGTGACCGCACATTTGGACACGACGGACCGTCGGAACCAGCACCATTGAAATTGAAGGGGTTAGATGAAGGCGTCTCCTCCGATGAAGGTTTAGGGTTTTGAGGATTGCCGGAGGGTTTAGAGGTAATCGGGGACCGGACGCCCGCCGCCGCCGGCCACATTTCCGGCGCAGTGTGAGCTGAAAATTTAGGGTTTCGGAATCGCTTAGGGATTATATAGAAAATTAAATTAAATTTATAAAAAAAAAAAAGGGAGGTTGTTTTATGGGTTTTACTGGGTGTGGAAGCCGCAGAGAGAGAGAGAGATGTGGAGAAAGAAGAGCGGGGGGGTTTTTTGTTTGCTTCAGCTTCTCTGTTTTAAGTCGTGCACTTCATGCTTGAGACAAAAGTGGTAAAAGGCAATTTAAATTTGGTGACGTGTTTCGCTATTTCTTTACTTTCTAGGTTTTATCTCCTACAAGGCTGCAACAGACCTTCTTTGCTAAAGGTTCCCTCTGCTGTCTAGGAAGTTATCAAGTGGTCTCCTCCTTCTAATACGGTTAAGCTCAACTTTGATGGCTCGGTCTTCTCTGGTGGGAAAGCAGGCTCTGGTTTCGGAATCCGAGACCATCGTGGTCTCGCTCTTCTTGTTGGTGCCCGAAATCTTCTTGGCCTCTCTATTGTTTTTGTTGCAGAATGCTCGGCTCTTAAAGGCGGTTTACAAGCTGTCATTCGATATTGAATTTGTCATGCCCTGATTTCCAAGTACAAGTAATAAACCAAATAAACAAACACAAATACATCGGGTGTGATGATTCGGACATTGACCCTAAATACGAGGGAAATTTTTCTTTTTAAAACAAGTTGTACACTAAGTTTTGAACTCACAATATCAATACAGACTCGTTTTTTAAGTCATATATTACATTACACAAGTTTACGAATTAAGTTGCGTTAACAAATTTATAAGTAAACGCTCTCTCAAAGCTTTACTACAAAACGGAAGTCTGAATAAAGTCAAAGCAACAAAATTAGCCTCCGAAACAGTTGCGACAACAAGACTCCTACTTCAGCCATGATTACCCTGACCTGCAGGATCAACCCCTACATCATTGAATAGTGCACCAGGTTGCAACAACAAACCCGGTACGCTTTGGAAGCTTGTGTGAGTAAACTCCAAACACAAATGGAAGACCGAAATAGTAAAATCAAATAATTCAAAACATAATAACCCTTGCATATGATTTTTTGTTAGAAATAGGTCAGCCCTTTCATTAAAATTCAGCAAGCAGTACAAAAACGAAACACCCTTATGGGGTCGACAGAAAGAATTGTTCCTTAGAACCTCATGAAACCCTATTCTAAAAGAATAACATACCAAAAAATTCCGAGTACACCCACCTTTTAGGAAATCCACGCACCTTTATTCTAACAAAAACCAAGAAACCTCGAAGCAGACATAAAATGGAAACATCCAAGGCTCTGGTTTTTGCGACCCAAACAAAATTAAATTAAACTATTAGTAGAAGGTGACATAGCACCCTCCACATTACCCTCTGCAGTAGCAGCCTCCATAATCTGCACAGTCTCGCCCTCCACCTTGAAAAGAGGAAACAAAACCAAGCATAGAACAAATAAAATGTCATGTTGCTGACGGACCGAGAACCACCACACCCACCAACACAACTCAGAACAGCCCACCAGGAACCCTAGCCCAACGAAATGAGCCCACGTGGAGGCCCAAGCCACCCACCAAGACCAGCCTCCATAGTCCAAAGCCTCCGTCCAGTCGCCAGCGAAGAATTCACCGCAGTCGCCAAAGCGATCTGCTCCACCAGCATCTGGAAACCAGAACGCCTCAATCTGGTAGCCAATAAAGGACGACGCCACCATCACATCAACCAAGCTTAGATCGGTCACCTGATCCAGCCAGGCCCATCCAACTCCAGCAACTCTTCAACGTTGCAGCGAACCACCACATCTAACATCAATGGGAACATTGCGATCATCCACCATGTCCTTCGATCGAGAAATAGCAAACTCTGGCTTGAAACCCGAACAACTGTCATCCAAATCAACCACAACTATATCCGCCCTACGACAACACCCAACCACAGCAAAGAGACCAGTCGGAGGACTCTGATCCGAAACCCAGTCATTTCGATCTGATACAGACCAACTCATATCCATGTTGTCAAAGCTCGGTCTCAGAGAAGCCACCAGAACACCATGACAGCCGTCCCAGACCGCAACCGCTGGGAACCAAATCCAAGGCGGCGCTCCTAGCAACAGTACGAAAGCAATAAGAAACAATAAACAATCAGCCACAATGTGAGCCCCGGTAAAATTGTCAAGCTAAGTTGAGATCGTTGAGGAATTAATTTACGATATCTGTAATTAATAAAGGTGTTCGAGAATATTTTTCAGAATTTTTCATAAGGTGAAATCCTTGATTTAAGAGTGTGATAATAAAGTACATGACACAACGAGTTCGTGGTAATTTTTAGAGAATTTTTCGGACACGAGAGCTATTTATGATGAATTTCTGAAGTTGGAAAATTATAGAAATTCATTTTAAGTAAAGAGAAAACCCACGGTGCAATCTGAGGCGTCCAAATTCTCGCCGCTTCATCGTAGCTGTTGAAATTCAATTAAGGAAGGCTATAAATAGGGCTGGATCAGATCAAATGTCCCAAAATGATCGAGAGGTCTCTAGGCTCTTCGACCCGGATTCTCGACCCGGTGACTGAACCCGGCCATAACTGCCTCTTCCAGCGACGATACGGCGGTGCACCGGTCACTTTCGACGCGTCTCGTCGTCGTGGTTCCTCCTGTGGTTACGGATCATCCATGCATGGAGTGAGGAGAGAGAATCGAAGCCCTAAAGCTTCGGGTTTTCCGGCGAAGTTTCCTGCAATTTTCGGCGATCTTCGGGGCTGCATGTGGTATGGAAATCGATCCTCTCGGTGAGCTCTACGTACTGGTATACTTAGTTTTCAGTTTTGGATGGATTTTGATGAATTGATGTTTTGGTTGTTTCCGGGTATCGACGAGCTCACTGTACACGGTGATGACGGGAAACTGAAACTTAATTGGGTTGAGAAGCAATATAAGGATTTCCATTAAGTCAGAATTGAGAAGGGTGGAGAGCGGTGGACGATGAAGGTAAACAGAGAAGGAAACAGAAAGAGGTAAGATCCTTTTACGAAAGTGAATGTGTTTGAGCCCAAAAGTAATTTTGGCAAGATCTTTTAGTGGATTTAGCACAGCGGGCCGATACCTGCGGCCTAAAAATAAGCCTGCTTGGTTTGGGTTACAGCTTCGCCCATTCCGTAATCCATAAGGAAAACGAAACCTTATTGGAGTCAAGTAACAGAGATTGAATAGGAAACTTCAATCAATAATCCTTCTATAGCAAGGAACAATCGAAGCCCTAGGTATAAATACTAGGGTTCAAGGACAGAACAAAGCTCTCTTGAATCAATCAATCCCAGCGATTACAAAGCCTCCCCGGAGCGAACCTTCAACCTCGTTGAAACCCGGTGACCGTACGCCAGTCCTAGTCTCTCCAAGAGTCGACTGTCAGCATCACCAGATCAACCGGCGACCGTGCTTCCAGTCCTAGTCTCCCCGTGAGCCTACTGCCAGTACCACTGCCACCGATACAACCAGCGAAGCAAGGGTAACGCCCTCTAAAGTCACGTTTTAGCAAAACCCGTGCTTTCTCCAAACTTCCCAGTGATTGCTCTGCTCAGCCTTCAACGTTGAGTATCGATTTGGTGACGCGAAGAGATCACATCCAAAGTCCTTATCCGTAAGGCAAGAAGTCCTTTCTCGGAAGGCTAGAGAAGAACTTTATGGCGAGGTTGGTGCTCTCCTCGTCCACAACGCTTGAAGAAGAAGTCAGGTCAAGGGACTCCCTCGACGACTGCACCCCACGGTGCTGGCACGCCCGCGCACACGCTCAAAAAAGACAGTTTGCAAGCCAACTGGTTTTGGAGCCAAAAAGAGATCATGAAGGCCATCATGAACTAGACCAAGCAGACTGCCTCAGATATGGCAGGTCTTCGCAAGGATGGCGCTAACCTCGCAACCGAGGTGGCCATGCAGAGAGCCGAGTTGAACCAGGCAAGAGAAGTGTTGAACAAGGCTTTAGGGGACCCTAATGCTATCCTCGGTTTAATTGGCCAGCCATCTGGCTCTAGCAAGTACGTGCCGCCTAATTAGCGAGAGAAGGCTAGTAGCAACACTGCTACACCGGCCGCAACCGTTAGCGCTACGCCACATAAAGGCAAAGAGCAAGCTCTGGTTATCAGTGGCAGCAAAGAGAAAGTCACCTCGGCAGACGGACAGACCACCAGGCTGAAGCATCAGGCATCGAGGGTTGGTGGAACCGCATCTGGTTCTACTACCTTTGTTCAATATGACAGCGAAGGGGCAGAAAACGTATATCAGGAACTGCCAGGAAGCTATTATGGTATTGACCAGGCGGGTAACCCGATTAAGATAACAACCTTGACAAAAGAGATGCCCATACCAGCAGTAACTCTTCAGCAACCAACTATGACCCACATGGTACATGTAGGAGAAGGAGCAAGGGTTCTGAACCAAGTACTACACTTACAGGCTGCTCGCCATACTATGGCAACACCCCCTCCCCCACCTCCGGGTCCGGAGTATGTGAGACGTGAAGAGGTAGAGGAGATGATCAGGCTGGCTAATCCTAGGACCCAAGTGGATGGGGTCTATGAGGGACCTTTCCCGCCACATGTGATGCTCGCGCCCTTTCCCAGGGGTTATAAAAATATCATATTTTCTACTTTTTCAGGAGAAGATACAGAGAATGCGGCTACCCATCTGGCCAGGTTTAGGGTACAATGCGGCTAGTACCAGAATGATGACATCCTCAAATGCAGGATCTTTGGCACCTCTCTCTCAGGAGCTGCCTTTAGGTGGTTTTCCAAACTTCGGCCAGGAATCGTAGCGGATTGGCCCGCGATGGAAAAGCTATTCCGAGAAACCTTTGGGGCCATTGAGCCTGAGGTTGACTTGGCTTCTCTCACTCAGATGGCCCAACAGCCTACAGAATCTGTTGTGGCCTATCTTCAGCGCTTCCAAATTCAGAAAGCCAAGCTGAATGTCATCTTGCCCGAGAAAGAGTTAGTCAAACTAGCGGTCAAGGGTTTGGAACCTTGTCAGCGGAAGAAGCAACATGGCAGCATGATCTAGTAAATGGGAGAGCTCATCACAGAGGTAAGCAGCTTTGAACATCTCCTCAGAGAAACAGATGCAAGGAAGAATGCATCCAAAGGGGCATATGTGCCAGGAAAACATCGCACCGTAGCGGCCCTGAGCTACCAGCTGGCTACCTATGACCCTTACTACCATCATCACTTTGAAGAAGTGGTTCAGGATGACGATGAGGAAGAGGAGAATGATATCGCTGCTTATGAGCTAACCGGGAGGAAGAATCCAGCCCTGAAGCAACTGAAGATTTCCAAGGAACCTGTCAAGCTCAAATCGATGGCCTTCACCAAACCTGAGTTTGCGACATATACTTATGATGCCAATAAGGCACACGAGATTCTGGATGAGATGATCGCCGCGAAGATGGTGAAGACCGACTTTGGACCTTTTCCTCGACCAGACCAGTTGAAAGGGAAGAAGTACTGCAAATTCCACAACCTGTGGAACCACAATACCGCGGACTGTGTGAAGCTCAAAGACCAGATTCAGGTATGGCTTAATAATGGCAGTTTGCAGGTGGAAGCTCCAGTAACGGCGGCAGCACTCGTCAACTTGAACCCTTTTCCTAACACTGGAATCAATATGGTCGATGTGAACTGGGCAAAAAAGAACCAGAGGAAACCAACCTTGGATTTGAATACCAAGGGGCAAGAAGGAAAGTCTACCGACGATGAGCTCCAGGCACAGTAGAAAACTAAACCAGTTGGGAAAGCCTCACCCGTGGTCCTATGCTCACGATGCAAAGAAGAGTGTGGCATCCAAGTGTCACATGAAGAGGTCGAGCAGACATTTCATTTTGGCTCTCTCCCGCCCATTAAGTGGGCCTCACCATCGCGGAACTATCAGCCTTCTAGCCCAAGAGGAAAAGAGAAAATGGAGTCGCCACCATCCCCAAAGGACTCCAACTTATTCAGGAAACTGAAAGCAGCCGCGGTCGATCATAAACAAGATGGAAAGGCCACGAACGAGCGGAAGAATATTCTAACCAAGCCCTACATCCCACCTGCTCCAGCTGCCACTATCAAGGAAGGAAAGTGGTACACTAGGGAAAAAGGGAAGGCAGTGGAAATAAGCTCTTCTAGGAAAAGGAAACTGCAATGCAGATTCGGGGAAGCCAAGCGCGCTCTAGAGGCCCTTGACCAGGGCCTGATCAAGCCTTCACAATTGGTCAAATCACCTGAGCAGTACCAGAAGGAGATGGAGGCACTGGCCGCTAAGCCATTAGTGGCTCCCCGCAGCCTCCAGAAACAAGTAGCAGGGGCATCTAAGCCCAATGTTTTTTGTAGGATCACTGAAAAGAGAACACCTCCGCCAGCTCGGAAGGAGGATTCACCGACTCGGCGGCCACATGTCAAGCGCAGGCTATTCCACGAAGAACCAGAAGCTAAATCTTCTGTTTTCGAGAGACTGGGGGGCAAGGACAAAATTGCAGATACTTTACAATAGAGACCAAAAAGAGTCCAGAGCGTAGTGGTTGCTCCCCTAAAGATAAACGCGGCAACAGAGCCGAAGTCAGACTTGCCCAAGCAGACACTTGTGATACAAGAGCGCGAGCAGTGTGAGGTAACAGGTCTTACAGAGGAGTCGTTAGTAGATCGATTGGTTAAGCAATTCAACACTGACGTACCCGTCAACGAACCTAAGCTTAATCTGGAAGATGACATAGAGGAGATGGATATGACTGACATGTCTTGCAACATGGTTTACGTACTCCCCGCGCGGTATGCACTGCCGGTCGCCGCCCAGGAATGCATCGAAACTGAGGAAAGCAGTGGGCAGCCCTTGCAGATCACATCGGCGGTCACGACACCTGTGGAAGAAGCGGTTTTGCTTGAAACGGAGGATGCTCACAACAAAGAATTCTTCATGAGCTTCACCAAGCCAACACCTGCTATGGTCTAGCACATGAGACCTCTGTATATCACAGCAAAAGTGAGCGGCACCAAAGTTAGCAAGATCATGGTTGATACGGGCACTGTCGTGAATGTTGTCACTACCAGGACCATGCACCTGCTCGGAATCAAGAAGGAAAAGATCCAGTCTATGTCCCTCACGCTCAAAAACTTCGCGGGGACTGTAACAAAAACCCTGGGACTTCTTTTCTTGCGCATCAAGGTTGGCTCGGCTGAGGGAGCTTATGCTTTCTTTGTGACAGATTGTTATGCGGCCTACAGTGCTATTCTGGGCCGAGACTGGATCCATAGGAGTTATTGTGTTCCATCGACTCTTCATCAGGAGCTCATTATGTGGAACAGGAAGACAGATAAAGTGGAGGTGATTAAAGCAGATCCTCGTCCATTCCCCATTTCTGCGAATTATGTAGATGTCAGGTACTATTTGGAGCCTATCACTCCATTACAGGTCAGCGACATCGATGACAAGGGCGGCCCCACGGGGGTGACGGCCTCTGAGTTGGCACAGTGGGGGCTCATGCTCGCAAAAGAAGGCTTGGAAAGGCTTGGCCACGCTGTGCCCAAGCCCTTAAACGATTAATGGATTACAACCTTCCAGAGGAAAGGATAGAGGCCTTGCATTCGCTATATGAAAGATTATCATCATACTTAGTGGAAAAAGAGGCCTATGATCGGATCGCGACCTTAGAGGTCGTGGATGAGACACTCTTTGACCAGGAACAAAATGATGAGGTCGATATTCAACTCGCTCCAGCAGCGCTGGACGATACACCTCCTAAAGTCAGAGATCCTATCGAGATTGTCAATCTCGGAATAGCTGATGAATCTATAGAAGTAGCTGTCAGCGCTTATTTGGAGCCTAACGAGAAACAGAGGCTCGTTGACTTATTGTTAGAGTTCAAAGACTGCTTCGCGGAGAAGTATGAGGACATGCCTGGCCTGTCACCGGACTTGGTTTGCCATCAACTGCCAACACTCCCTGACAAGAGGCATGTGAAACAAGAGTTGCGAAGAATGAACTCAGAAACCCAAGTCCTCGTCAAGGAGGAAGTCGAAAAAATGCATAAGTCAGGCATTATCAGGGTAGCCAAGTACAATCAGTGGCTGTCTAATATAGTGTATGTTCGCAAGAAGAATGGCAAGATGAGGGTTTGCGTAGACTATAGAGACCTTAATGTCGCTACACCTAAAGACGTATACCCCATGCCGGTCGCGGATATGTTAGTAGACGCCGTAGCAGGACATGAATTATTATCCTTTATTGACGGCACCGCAGGGTATCACCATATTCCAGTCGCAGAAGAAGACAGACATAAAACCGCATTCCATTGTCCTGGCTTCGCGGGTGTTTTTGAATATGTGGTTATGCCTTTTGGACTGAAAAATGCTGGAGCAACATATCAGAGAGTCATGAACCTGATCTTCCACGACATACTGGGGAAGATTTTAGAGGTTTACATCGATGACGTAGTGGTGAAGTCTCAGAAGAAAGGTGACCACATCACTGATCTCAGAAAGGTATTCGAGCGCATGCGGCAACACAAGCTCAAGATGAATCCCGCTAAATGAGTTTTTGGAGTTCAAGCAGGCGATTTTCTAGGATTCATTGTCCATCAGAGAGGCATTGAGGTCCCTGAAGACAAGGCAAGCGTAGTTATCAATGCAACTGCTCCGCGAACGAAAAAGGACTTGCAGCGTTTGTTGGGTAAGATCAACTTTATGAGGCGTTTCATCTCTAACTCCGCAGGCAAAATCCAGCCCTTCTCTCCATTGCTGAAACTGCAAGGTCAGGCTGAGTTTGTATGGGAGCCTAAACATCAAGAGGCTTTCGACAGAATCAAGGCCTACCTCGCGAGCCCGCCAGTGCTTGTTCCTCCGAGGACGGGATTCCCATTGAAGTTATATATATCGGCAGCTGAGGCTTCCATTGGCAGCCTGCTCGCCCAGGATGATGAGGAAGGCGTAGAGCACGCTATTTTCTACCTTAGCAAGACACTTACAGACTGCGAAACCAGGTATACTCCAATGGAAAAGCTTTGTCTTACATTGTACTTCTCCGCATGCAAGTTGCGGCACTACATGTTATCTTTTACTACTTGCATCATCGCTCAAACCGACCTGGTCAAGTACATGCTGTCGCGCCCAATTCTACGAGGCCGCATTGGCATGTGGGTATTGGCCCTATCCGAGTTCTCGCTACAATATATTCCCCAGAAAGCAGTAAAAGGACAAGCCATCGTAGATTTTCTGGCACATCACCCTACCTTGGATATCCCGACGGTGAGAGAGTTAGAGATAGCGACCGTAACTACCACCCGACCAGATTTAGCGCGCATTCCAGAGTACTCTATATGGTATCAAGCCACAGTCTCCTTACAACCTTGGGTATTGTTTTTTGATCGTTCAAGAACCGAAACATTAGCAGGGGCAGGAATTGTTCTAAAGAACCCAGCGGGCGATCGTTTCTCTTACTCTTTCCAACTGGAGTTTAAGTGTACAAACAACCAAGCTGAGTACAAGGCCCTTATTATTGGCCTAGAGGTTTTACTGGAACTGGGAGTGAGAGATGTTCAGGTACATGGCGACTCTTTGCTCGTGATCAATCAGCTTCAAGAGAAATACAAATGTACAAGCTGTTTGCTCATCCCATATTTGAATAGCGCTATCGAGCTGCTGGATCAGTTTGACGACGTGGGTTTGGAGAACATCCCTCGCGAGCGCAACTTCGCGGCCAATGAACTCTCTCAGTTGGCTACAGGCATTACATTGAAGTATAGGGTTCGCGAACGCATTCTGAAGGTCGAGCGCCGCACACTACCTTCATGGCTCGCACGGCTTGACCCTCCTGATGATCCAGTCGTCGCTGTCCTAGAGCCTATTGACATCGATTGGCGCATTCTGTTGATCAATTACCTCAAGCAACCAGGCCAGACAGTTGACAGGAAGACTCGTTTTCTTGCCTTAATTTACTTCCTCAGGGGCGACGAGCTGCGACGACGTGGGGAGGATGGCATAGACTTCCGATGCGTGTATGGCCATGAGGCGAAACGACTAATGCGCGAAGCGCACACAGGCGTCTACTGCGCCCATCAAGCGGGACCCAAGATGCGGTGGCTCATCAGAAGACATGGGTATTATTGGCCTAGCATCTTGAAGGACTGTATCGCTTTCGCCAAAGGCTACCAAGACTGTCAGGCACACGGTCCGGTCCAGCATGTTCCCAATATTCCCATGCAACCTATCATTAAACCTTGGCATGCACGAGGCTGGGCATTGGACTTGATTGGGATGATTCACCCCCATTCTTCTCTCCAACATAAGTTCATCATTGTGGCTACTGACTTCTTTACCAAGTGGGTTGAAACTGAACCTTTGAAGGAGGCCTCTGGTGCCACCATCCGCCAGTTCATCTTTCGTAACATTATTTACAGGCTTGGTATCCCCGAGGCGCTCGTTTCAGACCTGGGGGCAGCATTCATGGGAGGTCCTGTCGAGTAACTTGTCAACGATTTCAGCATCCAGTTCATCCACATCACTCCATATTATGCTCAGTCCAACAGTCAAGCGAAAGCTAGCAACAAGATTATTATTACCCTGTTAAAGAAGATGCTGGTAGAAAACCCTCGACAGTGGCACGCCACTTTGTATGAGACACTCTGGGCTCACCGCACCTCCAAGAGGAATCCCACTGCTACCACACCCTATGCACTAATGTTTGGTCATGACGCAGTTTTACCTTTGGAAATCAACGTTCATTCCTTACGTGTGCAAGATCAGCACCACTTGATAGGTGAAGATTATGTCCAGGCGATGTGACAAGAACACGAAGACTTAAGCGAGCAGCGCTTAGAGGCTTTGGATAATTTAGTGATGGAAAAACAGCGTATCGCCCGTGCCTACGATAAGAGGACACATGGTCGGAGTTACAAAGAGGGAGACCTGGTTTGGAAAGCTGTTTTGCCTTTCGGCGAGAAGTTGAGCGGTCACGGCAAGTGGACTCCACGATGGGAAGGACCCTTTGTTGTTCACCGCATTTTGGAACGAGGGGCTTTTCACCTCAAGGATTTGGATGGTGAAATCCATCGCAATCCCATCAACGGGCGATTCTTGAAGAAATATTACCCTAGTATTTGGGAGTTCGAAGATCCACCGGATCCACCTTCGTCCCAGACTGGGGGGGCAATCATAGTTTTCCTCGGCTCGCATCATCTATACGTTCAGGCCTTATTTTGTGGCCTTAGTCTTATGTGTTTGCTTTGCCTACTAACACTAGGGGGGCAACACTCTATACATTCTGTAACATGAGGCCTTCTTTTGAGGCCTTATTTTTGATTAATTTCCAACTTTTGTTGTAATTTTTCCTTGACAATGCGTGTTAAGAAAATAAAAGGTGGCCTGTACATGAGGCCTTATTTTATAACAATATCTCTTAGCTATACTCAAAAGCATTCATTCATAAAGTGGCTTTGCGGCCAAAAGCAGTACAAATTGAAACGTTTACATTTGCAATTACAAGGCCAAAAGTGGCTTGAAAATCATAGGATTTGCAGATCTTCTAAGAGTTTCTGGATCTTGTGGTGACGAAGGGGGCTGTGGGCAGTACCGCTGGTACTCTTCCTCTCTTCACCCACATCCTCCACCGATCTGAGTAGCAGCTGCTCTCATTTGTATCGGGGGAAGAGGGAAGGAAATAATCCATCGCAACCCTTCCGGTGGATTGTCCTCCGGGATGGAGATGGTCTTCAGAGGGAGCGCGACTCACAACCACATCTACCTCCAGGGGAAAAATTGAAGTCTCGTAGTCGGACCCCGGAGGTAGACCGCGGAAGAGGAATGATCGGCCTCAAAATGGCCTTTCGCCCTTCTCCCTCCTGCTCCACGCAAGCAGTTTGAGAAGAGGGACCCCTCAGAATCTGGTTCTGCAGCGTTAGGAGCGCTACATGTTCTTCCGTCTAACTGAAACCGGTAGATTCCATCCGGATTTCCAGAGACTGAAGACATGCCACTGGACCTGAGATTAGGCCATGAGGCCTACCCAGGTCTTGAGATTAAGCCATGAAGCCTATGAGTTTATGATTGAGGGTGAGACAACGAGAAGAAGATTTCAGAAACTGAAGGAAGAAAAGTAAGGCTTGCGAAACTATCTCTGGGAAGGCCATATTTGCTTGTGTTTATCACTTCTCCAAAGTACAGGTATTTATAGGGCCAATCTCAGTGGCCTCAGCCGTGAGATGGGCAGTTGAAATATTTTCGACGCCATCAATGAGAGTATCAATGGAATTGAATGCAAGGATCTCGGTAATAAAGGCACTTGAAAACGCGTGGGAAGCGGGGCAGTCTTCAAGGAGATAACCGCTCCATTTCGAGATTATTTTTTCAAACCAATTTCAATAACAATAAAGGTAAACATTGAACCGCTTCAAAAGTTGAGGATATATTTGGGCCAAGCAAAGTGGGCTAAATATTTAAATTAGATAAGTGATAATAGTATTGTTCATACAAAATGGGCCTAATAATAGAGGCCTAGAGTTTTCAGCCCGCATGGGTCAGACGCAGTAGATGTTCATCCAAGCGAAAACTGGCATCTGCAGCAGCTCGCTCCGCGAGCTTGAGCGAGGTTTTGAGACAATGCTTCAAAGGTTGCTAGGGGTTGTTATAGTAAGGGTTCCTCATGCTCAAGCCGGGCTGTTACAACAATCAATTGGGCTTGAAGTTCTTGAATCTGAGACCGGAGATGATTTTGCGTGATTCGCAAGTCTCTAACGAGGATAACCCTATCCCCTAGGAAGTCGCGAGAGGTGTCAGCTTGTTGAGTGAGACCCCGATAGTGGGCCTGGGCTTGCCTGACTTGAGCAGTCGCGGCCGCTCTTTCATTAATTCGTTGGGGAAGATTCTGTAGCAGTTCGTCTATCTCGGTGAACTCGTTCTCAGTAATGGCTCGCTCGCGATAGAGAACCCTCAAGTATTCCAGAGCCCTGGTGGATGCACCAGGCAGTAGGATGTCGGGGCTCAGAAGGCGTTGGAGCCCATCCCTGGCCTCATCTATAACTCCGGGAGGGGCCACTTCAAGTACTCGAGCAAGCCTTTCCAGTCTGGAACGAGGCTCAGGCGATGGATCTGGGGCAGTAGCAGCGACATGAGCTTCATGAGGCTCTATAATAGGGGCCGCTTCCGGCTCCGGTTCGGCGTTCAACTCTTCTCCTGCTTCAGGAGCATGGGGGGCAAGCTCCTAGATCGCCATGCCTTCGCCAGCTGGGCCGGCAGGATCGGCGCCAAGTACTTTCGTAACAACGGCCGCTTCCTCGGCAGGACCAAGATTCTGTGGTTAAAGAAGAATCATTAGGGTGCACAAAGAATAAAATAAGGATCAAGACATTATGCTTGTCAAGAGAATGTACCTCTGCGGCCGGAGACTCGTGAAGAATTGCTATCAGTGCAAGCTCTTGAGCCGCTTCACTGGGAATTGGGCCAGGAGCTATCTGTGCTATGGGATGTGTAGCGATTGGTTCCTCAAGCGGTGCGTCCAAAGGAGTTGTTCTTTCTTCCGATTCAGGCGAGCTGTCATCTATAACCTGTACCGGGATTGAGGCCAGTTGCACGTCGCTCGCGATGCTAGCGGGAGGTGGAGGTTGATCGGAAACCATGGGCGCTTGGGCTTGCGAGGCAGATATGCCTTCACCGGCGGCTGAAGAGCCTTCCCCAGCTTGTCTGGTGGACCGGCAATGAACCTGCAAGCGAGGACAGTTATAGGAATGCACGAAATGGGAAGTAAATTATAAGGTAGGATTCCTGTTTTGTACCAGTCGATCAGCGATTGGTTCATCCTTTTCCCATGGGTCAGTGCGAGGGTCCGAGCGATTGCGCTTGCGTGCCAAGGCAGCGGCAACCTGCTAAAATCAAAGGATTAGACTTAGCTTAGGGAGAAAGCGCGGTCCTAAGAATGAAGGGTTCTTACCGTTTGTGAATTATCATCATCGGAAGAGGAATCTTCAACTTCAGGCTCCGCGATCACCATTTTCTGCTTTCCAGACTGGCCGGTGGCTGGAGAAGCATTAATTGCACGGCTGCCAGAAGGTGGCACATTTCCCTGGTACAACAAAGTTTGAGTTAAAAGGAAGAGTGAAAGAAGGAATAAAATATAAACTAAGATACTTACATCTTGAGGGGGCTCACGGATTACGATACCAGCCAGGGCCTGCCGTAGGGCTCGCACCGGTTGCTGAGCCAGCTCAGGAGGAAGTGGAGGTTGTGCAGCGTTTTCGGGGAAGTGATCAAGTAGCTCAATATCAGCAGCATAGGGACATCTCAGTTCCCCAAAGATGGTCGCGAAGAGTTCATCATCTCGCTCGCTCCAGCAATTAATGGAAACTTTTGCCCACCACTCCTCATATTCTTCCTCAGTCCCATCCACAGCGTCGATGTCCTTAGCCCAATCTGGACGGTCAACCAATGCGAGCATGCTTTGTGCCGGCGCAGGCCCAGAAGGGGGCCCAAATCTACGCTAGGAGGTGTTGTAGTTCCAGGCATCATACAGCAAGAATGGCACTAGTTGAGCGAGGCCGAACTAGCGAGCGAAATGGTTAGGGGCGTAAAGCTCATAACTAAGTTCCTCGGCAGCGATTCTGATATCTGAGCAAGAGATCGCGCGGCGAAAGGCCAAGAGCGCGCGATCGCTGTAGCGAGAAGCGCCAGGAAGGAATCCGTTTTCAAGCGGAGGTGGGAATCTTCTACCTAATATTATATCGCAGTATGGCATCTCATCCAGGAGATACAGATAGGTAAAACATTCGGAGTAAGGAGGAGATGAGTATTTTTCCTCGCGGCTGAGCCATTGACCCAAAAGTTGGTCGGCCGGGGAAGCAGCAGAATGTCATCGCGACGGAAGAATGGAAAATAAGCCTGGATCCAGAAGTCCAAAATCCAAAAGGGGCCAGATATGCTAGTCTCAAAGGGATGCATGGTGGCTTGATACAAAGTACAATAAAGGGCTCCTAGCTCCGGTTGCCCGAGCCCGACACTGCGGCTGTTGTAGAGGGCCGTTGCCAGCAAAGTCCAGGCACCAGTGGGCTTGCAAGAGGAAGTGCAGAAGATGAATTTACAGAGCCAATACTCCAAGAAAGAAATTCCGCCGGTCGTATTGTGCTCCCGGCTGTAATATGACAACCACCGTGGATAGGAGCCACTGTGAGCGCTGCGACCATGTTGGGCCATGATCGAGGTGAAGGTGACAGAGTCAAATTGACCATGTAAATAAGGCTCGCCATCGATGGGTAAGCCAGTGATGGCGAGAATGTCCAGCAGGGTGATACTCATTTGACCGAATCGAAAGTCAAAAGTGTTTGTGAAGGTATTCCAGAAACAAAGAAAGGCAGCGAGCGGAGAACGGTTGCTGCCGCGTGGAAGATTAAAACAGAGATCGATAGTATGTGTGATACCTGCTGCGTTCCAGCGAGCTAGATCTCGTGTGCGCGTTTTGCAATACCAGGAGAGCTCCTCCGCGCTGATAGAGGATGGCCAGTGCCCTATCTTGGCTCGATGGTTCTGGGCGCCCCAACTAGTGAAATCTCCGGGAGTCCTTCGGAGGACCGGGATGGGTCGACGAACAGGTAGGCCATAGAAGGCGATTGCGTCTACCGGGATAGAATCTCGCGGTGTGGGGCCCAGTCCGACATGGTGATTTGGGAGCTGGAGGAGTAGGGGCCTTTGAATATTGGTGTGGAGGTGAATGCGGGCACCGATGTTGGTTCCCCAGGCGCGGGCGGCCTGTTCGTTCAGTTCCTCTTCTTGGTTGATGACTATCTTCTTTGGAGGAGCCATTTCTGGGTTTCGGTAAAGAAGGTTTTGGCAATAAGAGGGTTTCTGGGTTTTAGGAACTTAAGAGAGTTTCTGATGTGACAAGTCTGAAGTGGCTGCGAGTTTAAATAAGAAATTTTGTGAGGGAAACAATACGACAGAAAGGCGTTTTCGCAAGTGAAGGGACGCATCCTCATTAATGATATCGCTTTAATCGATCGGCGTGTCGTTTTAGTCCCCTTCAAGTAGTTACATCTTCACGGGCCTGCTTTCGGGGCCTGGGGGGTAATGTTTGAGCCCAAAAGTAATTTTGGCAAGATCCTTTAGTGGATTTAGCACAGCGGGCCGATACCTGCGGTCCAAAAATAAGCCTGCTTGGGTTTGGGTTACAGCTTCGCCCATTCCGTAATCCACAAGGAAAACGAAACCTTATTGGAGTCAAGTAGCAGAGATTGAATAGGAAACTTCAATCAATAATCTTTCTATAGCAAGGAACAGTCGAAGCCCTAGGTATAAATACTAGGGTTCAAGGACAGAACAAAGCTCTCTCGAATCAATCAATCCCAGCGATTACAAAGCCTCCCCGGAGCGAACCTTCAACCTCGTTGAAACCCGGTGACCGTACGCCAGTCCTAGTCTCTCCAAGAGCCGATTGTCAGCATCACCAGATCAACCAGCGACCGTGCTTCCAGTCCTAGTCTCTCCACGAGCCGACTGCCAGTACCACTGCCACCGATACAACCAGCGAAGTAAGGGTAACGCCCTCGCAACCCAGCGAAGCTAAAGTCAGGCTTTAGCAAAACCCGTGCTTTCTCCAAACTTCCCAGTGATTGCTCTGCTCAGCCTTCAACGTTAAGTATCAATTCGGTGACGCGAAGAGATCACATCCAAAGTCCTTATCCATAAGGCAAGAAGTCCTTTCTCGGAAGGCTAGAGAAGAACCTTGTGGCGAGGTTGGTGCTCTCCTCGTCCACAACGCTTGAAGAAGAAGTCAGGTCAAGGGACTCCCTCGACGACTGCACCCCACGGTGCTGGCACACCCGTGCACATGCTCAAAAGAGACAGTTTGCAAGCCAACTGGTTTTGGAGCCAAACAGAATGAGTTCAGTACTTTAAAGTTCGGTGATGATGATTGATATTTCTATTCCATGGAAACAGAGTAGACAATGTTCAGTTTCTTGGTCCAACAACGCAGCAGGAAGAAGGAGTTTAAAATAAAGAATTTATAAGGTAAGTGGGAGATCACTTTGGACAATTAATGTTAGACTTGATCGTATGTGGCACGGGTATATTTTGGTGAACTGTGAAAGTATTACTAGGCTACTGTACGTATGTAATGATCACTTGATATGGTTTTGATCAGTTGGTAATATGCTGCATCATATTTACAAGAATATATCTTATATATAACTAAGCCAATTCTCAAAGGAATGGTTAAATTTTTGATCTACCATATTTGTCCTCACATAATATAGATATTAATAAATAAATTATTTCTATATGAGGATAAGGTAGTCAATTGACTATGTCATATTTCAAAAATTTGTAATATTTCCCATTAAAAAAAGAGAAACTTCCCCAATATCAGGAAAGATAACTTTTTAAAATTAAAAAAATAAAAATAAAAGCCAATTGACATGTGCGGAGCACAGGGCTAGTATATAATTAAACCAATTCTTGAGGAAATGGTTAAATTTTTGAAGTACCATATTTACCCTCACATACTATAAAGGACAAAATACTGTTTACTCCCTATATTTATAGGGTCTCGACGTTTCAGTCCCTAACGTTTCAATTTCACCTAAAAAGTCCCTTAACTTTCCAATTTCACCAAAAAAGTCCATACCGTCAATTTTCCGTTAAAAAGTCTGTTATCTTGCTGACGTGGCACTATTTCAACAATAAAATGACTATTTTACCCTTACTGACCCCAAAAAAAAAATTCACTATCTTTGCTCTTTTTTTCTTTTTTAATTCTTTTTTCTCTATTTTTTTAATTTGTTCTTTTTTATTCCTACTTTTTTTTTAAACTATTTTTTCTCTATTTTTTTAATTTATTCTCTGTTTTTTTTTCCTACTCTTTTTTTAACTCTCTTTTCTCTTTTTTTTTTTTAAAACTCTCTTTTCTCTGTTTTTTTTATTTGTTCTCTCTTTTTTCAACCCTCTTTTCTCTTTTTTTTTTAATTTGTTATCTTTTTTTTCCTACTCTTTTTTCTTTAACTCTTTTTCTCTTTTTTTTTTTTTAACTTTTTTCCTCTTTTTTTAATTTGTTCTCTCTCTTTTGTTTTGTTTTTTTTTATTTCTTTCTCTTTTCTGTTTACCTCTTCTTCCTCTTCCTCCTCTCTGCTCTTCGGCCTTCTTTTCCTCCTCCCTGATCGCAGCTCCAGTTTTCGGCGAGCATCACCACCTCTCCTAATCACCGTTGGCATGCCCACCGCTCCAAGCAAGTGCTGGCCATTCCACCATCCATCCATCATCCCCGTCATGCCAGCAAGCATCACCACCTCTCCTAATCACCCCTCTCCATACAGCGGTTCCAAACCAAATCGGAGCACACCCAAATCAAATCAATTCACCTTCCACCTCCCTTTCTTTGGTGCCAAAACTGTGCAAACATTTCTCTCTAAAGGAAAACTCAAATATCTTATCCTCTTCGAATCTCTAATGGCTCATCATCTCAGCAAACCAACACCAAAGAAATGTTATTGACGTCGAGAGAAAGTTTCTGATATAGCTCCGACACCACGAAGGGGCCGGAATCTGAAGGGAAGAGAACCCGACCATTTCGGTTTCCAGGCATGGCCGAAAACTGGAGATGTGATCAGGGAGGAGGAAAAGAAGGCCGAAGAGCAGAGAGGAGGAAGAGGAAGAAGAGGTAAATAGAAAAGATAAAGAAATATATATATATATATATATATATATATATATAAAGAGAGAACAAATAAAAAAAAAGAGAAAAGAGGGTTAAAAAAAAGAGAGAGAACAAATAAAAAAAAAAAAAAAAGACAGTTTTAAAAAAAAAAAAAGAGAAAAGAGAGTTAAAAAAAAAAGAGAGAAAAAAGAGTAAAAAAAAAGAGAACAAATTAAAAAGAAAAAAGAGTAAAAAAAGAAAAAAAAAACAGAGAACAAATTAAAAAAATATAGAAAAAAGAGTTTAAAAAAAAGTAGGAATAAAAAAGAACAAATTAAAAAAAGGGAAAAATTTACCAACGGTGTCTGGACAATTAAGGGACTTTCAGAATGATACCTGAACTTACAAAGTTATCAATGTGATACCTGGACTCATTTTTTCGTATCAATGTCGTACCTATGACAAATTTCCGTAACGGCTCCGTGACGGAAATTGGTCGTAGGTATCACATTGATACGAAAAAATGAGTCCAGGTATCACATTGATAACTTTGTAAGTTCAGGTATCATTCTGAAAGTCCCTAAGTGTCCAGACACCGTTGGTGAATTTTTCCCAATTTTGCACGTGAGTCACTTAATGAAGACAAAATGACCGATTTACCCTCAAATTCTTTCTTTCTTTTCTTTTCTTTTTTCTTTATTCTTCTTTCTTTCTTTCTTTCTTTCTTTCTTTCTTTCTTTCTTTCTTCTTCTTCTTTTCTGGTTTCTTCTTCCCCTGATTTGAATCATCAAGATTCAAATCATCTTGCTCGTCCGATTCCCACCGCCGCTGCGTCTCAATCCACCTTCATGCACCACAGATGTTTCTGGTTCCCCCAATTTCAAATCCTATAGCAAATTGAAATGTGCATTGAGGCTTCACCGCACACTTCGAGTTCATCCCCGTCGCCGTCGCCAATGACTTGACCACAACAACCTCCACCACCGCACAACAACTTCATCCTCCGCTGCTTCTCGATTGGGTTTGGGGATAAGGACTGCTTCTTCCTCCACCGCTAGCGAAATCGTAGAGGCTCAAGGCCACATTCTAAGGGCCACCGGCCGGAAGGACAGCCACAGCAAGGTTTGCACCACCAAAGGCCCCAGGGATCGCAGTATCAGGCTCGTCGCCCACACCGCCATTCAATTCTACGACATGCAGGACCGGCTTGGATACGACCAGCCTAGCAAGGTCGTCGATTGGCCGCGCAGGACACGCAGAACGTGAGCCTCAATTTCTCGATGGTGGAGACTCCGAGTCCTTTGTTTACTAATCGGCGAGGCACAATGGTGGGTAGCAGCGGAGTGGCGAAGCTGGTGAATAAGAACATCTCAAATTTTCTACAGGTGAGGATGGTGTTGAGGCTGAAGTTGTTAATCTTTGTCTGCCGAAAATTGCCTCTGATCGAAGTTGGGCTAGAGGCCGAAGTTGTCGGCTAAACCGATGAAGTTGCAGGTGAGGATGGTGTGGAGGTGGTGTTGCATGTCGGGAAGAAGGAGAGGATGAAGGGGTGTGATTGGAGCTGTGATTTGAGAGTGCAGGGCTGGCGGGGTCTGAGTTTCTGATCAATGGTGTATGAAAGGGGGTCGGAGGAGAGAACGAGAGTAGTGGTGGTTAATTCATTGGCGGCGGCGGCGGGGATGAACTCGGAGTGAACGGTGAAGCCTCAATCCACAATTTCAATTTGCTATAGGATTTGAAGTTAGGGGAACCATAAACATCTGTGGTGCATGAAGGTGGATTGAGACGCAGCGGCGGTGTTTGATCGGTGATCGGCGGTGGGAATCGGACGAGCAAGATGATTTGAATCTTGATGATTCAAATCAGGGGAAGAAGAAACCAGAAAAGAAGAAGAAGAAGAAAGAAAGAAGAATAAAGAAAAAAGAAAAGAAAAGAAAGAAAGAATTTGAGGGTAAATCGGTCATTTTGTCTTCATTAAGTGACTCACGTGCAAAATTGGGAAAAATTCACCAACGGTGTCTGGATACTTAGGGACTTTCAGAATGATACCTGAACTTACAAAGTTATCAATGTGATACCTGGACTTATTTTTTCGTATCAATGTGATACCTACGGCCAATTTCCGTCACAGAGCCGTTACGGAAATTGGTCGTAGGTACGATGTTGATATGAAAAAATGAGTCCAGGTATCACATTGATAACTTTGTAAGTTCAGGTATCATTCTGAAAGTCCCCTAAGTGTCCAGACACCGTTGGTGAATTTTTCCCTTAAAAAAATAGAGAAAAAAGAGTTAAAAAAGAAAAAAAAAAAAAAAAAAAAAAAAGAGTTTTTTTTTGGGGTCAGTAAGGGTAAAATAGTCATTTTACTGTTGAAATAGTGCCACGTCAGCAAGATAACAGACTTTTTAACGGAAAATTGACGGCAGGGACTTTTTTGGTGAAATTGGAAAGTTCAGGGACTTTTTAGGTGAAATTGAAACGTCAGGGACTGAAACGTCGAGACCCTATAAGTATAGGGAGTAAACAGTATTTTGTCCTACTATAAATATTAACAAACAAATTATTTCTATATGAGGATAAGATAGTCAATTAACTATATCATATTTGAAAAAATAGCAATACCTCCCATAAAAAAATGACAAGCTTCCTCAAAATTAGGAGAGAAATTACAGTAAATTTTTTAATTTAAAAAAAAAAAAAAACAGCTAATTGACATGTGCAGAGCATATGTTAAGGGGCTAGTTTACAAGAATGACAAAAGTTGCAAACCAGTTCTATTTGTAAGGTGGAATTGATATCCTAATTATGCAAGTAGTGACAAAAATGTTAAAAAGATCACGTTGCCTTTAAAGGAGTTAAGTACCACATTGTTCAATCCTTGGGATTAAGTGGTTTAAATGTAGAGATTGGTTCTATTTAATATATGTGCAGTGAGCAGCACAATTAAATACAAATACAAGGTTGAACTTAATTTATAAGCTTGGATAGAGACTCCATATATTTATTGGTAAATTTTGGTCAAACTAGGGAATGGTCAGACAATTTAATTTGTCGAGGTTTATATAATTATTTCCGTAAGAAAGTGTTATTGATATGGAATCGTGTCGGAATCTAGGACTCCAGTTACCCGAGGAACAGAAGGTTCGTGACTCTCGAAGTACGTGAAGAAAAGCATCGAAATCCAGGTAGGGGATTCGGGACTCTCCTCGATTAGCGGTTTTATTATATTACGCTTTTTATTAAATGATGCATGTTAAGACTGTGGTTTGGTTTGAGAGTGAAAGGTGGCTCTGACTTCCTTGGGTTCGATCCCCTTAACCTCCGGAGGGTTAGCTACACCAATCTAACGGTGCGCGATCGCAATGACGACCCAATCCGTGTGTGTAGCTAGGTAGCGGACGCTCTCGCTAAGCTTACCTGGTTATAAATTAATTTGAGGTAAGGTCGTGTAGTGGGTCTATGGGACCGACCATCAGGTAATACTTGGATTTGACGTCGTATTTATTTAAGTATCATGCATCGGTTTTCGAGTTGAAAAATATTTTAAAGTTTGTCGTTCTTTAAATTACATGGTTTTGAGTATGTTTTTATACTGTGGCCAAAAAGCAATATTACATTGTTTTCAAACCTAGTCGAGATGATTTCCCAATGAGCAGCGAGGACGAAAGCTCACCCCCTATAACAGTGTGGATGCAGGAACTGTGCACTGGTGACGGGATTGACGGACGGAGCAGGGTAAGCGAAGATAGCTTCGGTGAATAGTAGTAACTGAATTCAGGTTCCGTGTCTAGTCTTGAACTCTATCTCTTGAGAGTTGTTAATTTGGAACTTGTTATTCCTTATTTCGTCTTGTATCGGAGTGTACCAACTCTTATTTACCCTAGTAGTGATCTAGAAGCGCTTTAGACAAATAAGTTCGATAAATGATTCTAAAAAGTTTTCACCTCAAAAAGTATTTCGACGTTTCCGCTACTCGATTTACGAAAAGCGATTTAACTAAAATGCCTTGCGGGTTTTTAGGATGTAAACTGAACATTCAGTTTATGTCTTAGAGACGCGCGGCAATGTGACGTGCTCAACCTGATGAGGTGCAGTTTGCGGCGTTACACACAAGGCTAGCAATGGCCATGGCCATCGAAGCTTGGAAATTTTGAAAATTTTGTCAAAGGTGGGAGGCCGACGATAACCCTAGCAGAGCGCTAGGTCTTTTTAGAATTTCTACCCCTGCATATGATTTAGTTCAGGTGATTACATGCAATTAAAACAATACAGAAAATGGTAATCCCTCCTACATATGATTTAGTTCAGGTGATTACATGCAATTAAAACAATACAGAACATGGTAATCCCCGCATATGATTTAGTTCAGGAGATTACAAAGAAATAAAATAATGTAATTCCATATAAACACAAATCTCAATCAATCTTCAATAACTAAATGAAAACATGAGTCACAGCAACGCCCATCATCATTAACAAGACAATAACGAAATCAACAACTTTACTCATAATCACCATCTTGGTTATCACCACTTGGTCCTACTACATGAAAGCACGCTATTGATACAATCACACCACTCAATCAACAACTCAAATTTAAAACAGTAAACAATATAATTCCTCAAAACATAAATCCAAAATGAGAACTTAAAACATTTTCAGGATTGTACACTTTCTCAATCACCTAAAAAGACAATACATTCATGAACCTTTTCTAAACTCGATTATTTTCCCACGAGATCAAGTTACAAACAATATTAATCATAATCACAAACATATTATTTTCACAACAAAACTCAAGTATTCCCAAATATATATATATATATACCCGTAGTCATTTTCTCAAGAATGCCACTAATAACAACTATAGTTTACACTTTACTAAATCCAAAAATCATTTCATATAAACATCTGTTTTAACTTACCCATGAAACGTTGACGATCAAAATCATATATTTCAAAACAAATATTTATTTCAAAAAATATGATTTTACAAGCTAACAATTATTTCTACTAAAACTAAAATATAACTAATTTGTCAACCGAAAACACGTGAGATTTACCCCCCTAGAAATCCAGCTGCGTCTTCACGCAAATAGGACTAAGCACAATACCACAAAAATCCACTCAAAATGATCTTGTACACACCTAAGCCACAAGGTTACAACTCATTACAACAAAACATAAAAAGTTTTAAGTTCAAAACAAGAACTTCAAGTAAAACCAAAGATTACGCCAATCAAGGAAAAACTTCATCATTGACCACCCAAGCTCTCTGGAACACTTCTGGGATCGATTTATCAAAACAAAAAGACTATCCAATAGTCGGATCTTCATGGATCAAAAACCGAACAAATTGAGACTACGAAAAACCTAGCATGTTACAAATGATCAAAATAGGACACAACTCATATATCAACATGCTAGCATCGACCGGTAGAAGATAACTGAGCAAAAACGCAGCTCCAACAAAGACCGGACGAGCCGCCCCAAACGGATGAGCATGGACCCCACTTGCCGCCGAACGTATACCAAAATCTGGAGGATCAGCTCCTACTAACTTGTAGAGCACATCAAGGGGAGCAACTTTCATACATGGGACTAAGACCGATTCAGCCTAGATTGAGATAGGTCGGCGAGGTGACGGCGAGTTCAACTGGGTCGGTGGCACTACCAGAGGGTCAAAAAAAGAAACTGAAACTGGGTCAGATCAGAGGTAAAACAACCGGGTCTAGGGTTTTAGAAGATGAGAGAGAACAAAGAGAAAATTTCTAAATTTGAAAAGTTTAGGTTTCTGGGGAAAAATATGGAAAATATTCCTATTTATAGGAAAATTTTCGAAAATAGAAAATTTTTTCGAAAATAGAAAATTTTTCGTATGTCGACCATAACTTCTTCATACGATTTCCAAATTTTGAGTGCTGCATGTCCACAAACTTGTATCGACGCACTCTTCAACTTTTATGAAGAAAGTTTTCGGAGAAACCAAACAAATAAAAAGTCACCCATTGACCCCTCGAAAATAAAATGTTTCGAGTAATTATTCATCCGAAATACTTTCATTTCACCCCTGAACCAACTAATCGTACAAACAACCAACTTAATAAATTATGGAAATCACAGGAAAATTAATAACTATTTTTCATGGTATTACAATATCTTTATCGAAGGTGACTCCAATATTGTCATCAGCTGTATCAACAATGTCTTTGACGATCCTTGCTTGTGAGTTTGAAATCATTTCCTTCTCTCCTATGTCCCGAGAAGCTAATTTCATGGTGGACACTATTACGTCTTATGGTAATGGTCTCTCTTCTCCCATTATTTGGCTCAAGAATATCCCAAGCTCTGCTTCTTCAGCTTTTAATCTTGATCACCTTAACTGTGGTTGCCCCAGAGGCTTTTCTTTGTCATTCTCTGTTTCTCTTCAAAAAAAAAAAAAAAAAATTCCAACAACATCTATTTTGGGCTCGAAATTGGTCTAGTTTGCCATCTCCAATCCTAGGTCTAAAGTCTACCTTTCAGAACTTATAATTCGAAAACCTATCCCTAACAATGTAGAGTCTATTACAATAATAATAATTGAGGGTCTAAAGGATAAAGGTTGGTCTACATTTAGACCATGTTGTAGATCATAAATGGATGGAGAAAGGTTGTAGATTGGTCTACCACATATAATTGTTGTTGGATAAATTATAGTTCGATTTGGGCAAATTATAGACCTTACTATTTAGATTATTAGTACTTTCATAATGTATATCTAAAAATTTAGACCACCACGATTGGAGATGGCCTTATAGCTGCGGCGGGCATCGGTGGTTTTCAAGATTTGGGTGCATCTAGGATACGAGTTTGAAATCCACGTCGAATTTGGATTTGGTTTTGGGGTCTAGGTCGATTCCTGTACTGATTGGACCACTCAGCGTCTTTAGGCTTTAAATTTGGGATTTCTAACAATTTCTATATGGACTAAGGATCTAGTTCAATGGTTCTTCTACTTTCATAGGAGTGGAGGATATCATATAGGTAGGACTATTATAATCTCAAATTGAAAATTGCATCTTGTGTTATTTATATGATTTATATAGGACTATACAGTAGCATGAATCATCATTGAACTTTTGATTGACGGCAGTTGAGGTTGAAGGGTAGAGCCATGTGCTTATTACAAATAACACAAACAATGATTTAAACGTGTCATCAACTAAATCTGAATTTCTCAATGTATTCCTTTTATCCTTGTTCTCTTGTCATCACTCTGCCGAATATTATTTCTGAGTTGTAACAAGGGGTCCTCATTTGCAATTTCACCACGTAGCTCGAGTAGTGTTTAGGCATTCTTCACGCCCGTTACACTCTCTAAGTCCTTTAAGCTGATCTCCAAAGTCTTTCCATGTAATAAAATTATTTGCGCGTAAGAGTTTATGTTATTGATTAGCATCCGACACACTACCCATTACAAAGTCTAGAATGAAAGCTTCTGTTCCCGGGGTCTTCCAAGAGCTGGTCACCAACGAAGTCTGGGATCACGGATTTATCGGGTCTCGCCTCCGTCTCTTCTCGCAATATGTCTAACACAACTAAAGTCAGAGAGAGAGAGATACCGGGTTTGTTGGCCTAAAACTATCCGATGCTTAATTCAGTAAAGGTTGGCAATATCGAGAGAAGAATTAGATTAGAGAACTTACCTATTGTGAAAGGTTTTTGGCCTTATATAGGTGTTGGAGGACGTTAAGTCCTATTCATTTCAGATGTGGGAGAGACATGCTCTCTTTGGAATATGTCCACGCTGGGGATGGGCCAACTTGAGCGGTCACATCGCGGTGGTCTCATTAGGCCCCGCTGGTGGGTATTTGGCAATTAGTCTTATTTTGTTGGTTTTATTGGCATATTATATAAGAGGTATGAACAAGTCCTCCAAGTCCCTGGTCAAGAGTCCCTTGGGTTGGGAGTTTGTTTTGGTGAGATGAATACCAATAATACAAGACTTGTTGCCTATCGAGATTGGTCTCACTGTTGGTATTTCCAATCCCCCAAGTCCATGCCCAAGGGAGGTATGGACCAGGGAGTTAAATGAACCGAGAGTAGTTGGCGACAGTTGTGCATACTTTGTCTTTTCATATGCCTAGTGGTTACTTGGTTTTTGAATGACGCCACATGGAGGACTGTGTTCGGTAGGTCATGCGCTAGTAGAGGGACTTTTGACTTTTGTAACGTTCCATATGCATGTGTGCCGTTTATAAGGACGACTGCACACGCTCATGATTATTCCCTTTTTGGGCTGACATGTGGCTGGATCGTGGGATCATGGCCCCGGTAGCATAGACGATCATGATCAGTTGCTATTTGTGGTATATAAATAAAGGATGAGAGGAAAAAAGGACTGTTCCTTCCCTCATTTTGGTGTAGTGCAAAAATTTGCAGAGAGTGCAGTGTATCAAGAAGAAGGAAAGTTGAGAAAATTTCTAAAAAGTGAATTTTGTACTATAGAAAGTAGTACCTTTTGTCATTTTTGGTGTTTTGAAGAAGCTTTAAAGCATTCGAGACCACCTGTGAAGTTTCAACAATCCCCCCAGAAATTCACCCAAAGGTATGAAGTTTTTGAATTTGAATGAGTATGCTTTTGTTCTGCTATTGTTGAAATAGATAGGCTAAGTATTGTGAATAGAAAGGCTGGCTATTGTGTTAATGATGGTGGTTTAGAGGTCGATGTGCTTTGTTTAAGAGGGTAATATTCTTGATTCTAACCCTGGCTTGTGCGATTATGTGTTAACCGAATTCTGAGTATAATAGGGGTTTGGGTATGGCTGTGTTTTGGGTATAGGAAGTTTAGACTGAGAAATTGACTGATATTCGTACTTATTGGCAGATTTAGGTGATAGGCCCCAAGTGGGCTGGTAAGGTGAAAGCGAAAGAGAGGGTTGAAGAGCCCGCTGATTATCAATAAAGAAGGGGATGAATAGGGCTATGGTACCCAACCGATACCGGTAGGTACCATAGTCATGGGTGACGATGGCCGGTGGTGTTTATGTGACGAGACTCCTATCGACCAGCTTGGAAATAACATGACTTAGTACAAGATCCGAGAGTTTAAAAGAAACTGGAGGATCCCAAATAAGGTAAAGCTGAGCCACTTGCGAGAGGGGGAGATGACGAGTCACCCTGAAGAGAGTTGTACCACGGTGTATGAGTACCAATTTAGGTGTGGGCTGTCGCTACTGCTACCTGGTTGGTTGTAGTATATTTTGTTTCGCCTTAATCTAGCTATCGGTCAGGTGTCACCTAACACCCTCAAGCAACTGCTTGGTACCTTTGTGGTTTGGAGTGTCTCCAATGGGCAATTTCCCACCAATCATGAGATCAGTGCCTATTATAAGTTGTAGTATTCAATTAAGAAAGGCGACAGCGGGTGTGTTAGCATGAAGGCTGGGAAATATGGTATGATTGTGGAGGGGCAGAGTTATGATAGCCAGCAAGGGTTGGCGAAATGAGGATTTGCCTCCTGTGTCCTGTGAATTCCAACTTTTGAGCAGGTTTCTGCCCCTTGTGTTGTGATAACTATTGTAGGCTAGCATGATGTTATGTTGTATAGGTTCTAACATCTGCATGTGTATGTCGTAGTCCCTGAGTCGAATGAATTGACCGACCCGGAAAGGAAACGTATATACATGGTCATGAAGTTTTTTGGTAAGGGAACCAAAAAATCGAGTATATACAGGCGTATGGCTTGTGTCTATCACTTAACTGTGCTGGAAGAGTATGGGTTTAGTAGAAAATAGAGTAAGTATTGTGTATGGTGAATGTGTAGTTATGATTGTTTAACCAGCACGTCTTGTGTTGCTAACGCTTCGTTTCGTTGTTTTGCAGTGAAGATGCTAGGAACAAGGCCAAAGAGAAGAACAAGAGGGAGAAGAGTGTTTATGATGATATGGCGGATCATGATTTGGTTTCGGGTCTCGCCAAAGACGAGCTTAAGGCCCAGAGGCACAACGTGAGTTTGCCTTCTGGTGATATTGCGTGATGGGGAAGTAGATCTCCAGGTTGTTGTGGAAGAGTTCGAGGAATTTTCACCGCGGAGTATCTCAGTATCAATTTCGACGATTTGCATACCAAAGATATGGGAGGAGGTAATGAAGAGGAAGAAGGAGAAGATATTGATGTTGAGCTCGATATGAAGGAGGCCGCAAACTGAGAGCAGGACATTCTCAGGAATTTTTGCTGCTTAGAAGTTGGCTGCGCTGAGGCGAAAGGAAGAGGCAGATTTAGAGAGGGAAAGAATTCAGGGAAGCGGTGGTCAGAGGGAAGCGGTGGTCAGAGGGAAGCGACAACAGAGGTTAGGGTGCAAGAAACACCGGCTTAGGAAGTACAAGTTGAAGGAGGTGGCGATGCCGACACTACTCGGTTGGTGAAGGTCTTAGCGCCAAAGAATGCTGCTAAAGGTGGTCATGAAATGGTGGAAAGGGCCACCCTTGTCGAACCGACACCGACAGTTGTCCAAAAGAAGAGAAAATTGCTTAGGTTAAGGGATATGATGAGAGGGGTCTCAATTAGCCCTCAGCTTGCCAAGAGAGCCATGACTAGAGATGCTGGCCACTTAAGGCAGTCCAGCCATGAAAGGTCCCAACCTGGGGGGTCGAAGTCTTTCTAGTCCTCCGGGCCATCATCTCAGGGGTCCTGCACATCTATTAGTGCGCACCTGAAGCCATATGTTGCTTCACGAAAACTTGCCAAGAGTCTGAAGAAGAGAGTTGTTGAGGAAGATTGCATTCCTCATATGGTAGCGGATTTGCAGCATTCTCGCTGAACCTCCCTCTTATCAATCTTGGTGATGAGCTAGCAGACTTTGTTGTTGCTCAGGGGAAGCTGATAAGCGAAAGTGATTGATTTTGCTCTAAAATTTTGGTTCTATGTTTTGAAACATTGAATTGTGTTAAGACGGGTTGTTGTTTTGTGGGCTGACTGTTTGTATGAACTATCGTGCTGGTAATAGACTAAGTGTTTCGATTGAGGCTAAGTTGGAGGTCGAGAGGGTGGCAATGAAAGAGACTTTGAAAGAACATGACAACATGTCTGTGAAGCATGTCCTTGCTAATGAGAGGAAAGTTAGTGTTCTTGGCCAGAAGTATAAAGATGAATTAGAACAGAAGAATGAGGTGCAACAAGAAGAGTTAAGGAAGCAGGATGTGGATCTTGCTGAGCTACCGGTTCTGAGACTTAAAGTTGGGGAGCTCACTACTAACTACTACGCTACTCTGGCTTGAGACTGTGGAGGAGCAGCTGAAGAGCCCAGAGTTAAAGCTCAGGAACTCTCGGGCTCAGGTTGGTGAGTTGTCTGATCAGATTGAGGGTTTGCTAGAGCAGGTAGGAATCTGCGAGAAGAGGTTGCTGCACATCCTGCTGCTATAAGGTTTAAGTATAAGCAGGGAGCTAACCATGTTGTTGATAACTATGTAAACTCTCTAGCTTTCACTGACAAGATGAAGGAGGCTGCTAGTGCTAGTGTTTCCAAGTGGATGAAGAAGGTGAGAGCGTAGGGATGGTGTGGGGGTGGTCAACATTTTGAGTCTTATAATCAAGGCAATTAAAGGAAAGTAACAGCAACAGTAAATGCGTTTATTATTATAGTTGTAAATGGGACTATCAATGCAGCATTCAGTATGGCAATCATGGCCGCCAATAAGTGACAGTTATTGCAGGAGTAAATATAGTCTTAATAGTGACTTGCCGCCCAAGTCACTAGTAACTTGCCATGCAAGTTTACTTGCAGCCCAAGCAGTAAGTCGCCTATAAATAGGGACAAAACGACTAGGTATGGCATCGAACTCTAGTTGAGACTTCTCAACTCAACTCAAAAATATAATGACTTAGGCATCAAAAAGTCTTTTGCAGATATCCCCCTCCTCGCACTGACGATGAAGAGGAGTCTCCACTTCGTCATCAAAGCTACAAAGTGAAGAGAGGTTACGAAGCAGAGATAGGTTACAGAGCTTAGAGAGATTACGGAGTGAAGAAAAGTGATGAAGCAGAGGGAGATTACGAAGCGGAGAGAGGTGACAAGGAGGTTACGAAGCGAAGAGAGGTGATGAGCGGAGGTAACAGAGCGAAGAGAGGTTACGAAACAGAAATAGGTTACGAAGCGGAGGGAGGTTACGGAGCGCGCGAAGGGAGGTTACGAAGCGAAGAGAGGTCTCCGCTTCATCATCATTAGGTCAACGATGAATAGAAAGTTCTCGATTGTCCTCAGTTCAGCTCCTGCTCCAGTCCACTTCAATTGTTGGTCAAATTCCTAATCGGAATTTTTCACCATCAATAGATGATTAAGGCTGGATAAGGTCGTGGCGGATATGGAGCTTGAAAGGAAAGCACAAACGGAAGCTGAGAGGAGGGAGGGATTACGCCAATATGAAGAGAAGCGCTTGGCCTTTGTGGCTGCTATCAATCAAAATCCTACCAAGCCGATGACAGTGGCTGGATCGAGCAAACATGAAGTGGCTTTAACAACACCAATTACAGCCGTGTGACTACAAGACCTTATTTGGAATGAAAACAAGAATTTCATAAAACTTGATTAGTTTATGTTGCATGCATATAAACAAACAAATAAGCCATAATTTCAGCTACTTTTGTGTTTCTTGAAGCATGCCCTCTTTGGCTTTGCATTATTTAGTTTCATTCACTTCAGTTACAATTAGTTGCTCTTTCAAATACATGAAGATTTCAGGTCTGTGGGATACAATCATAACCTCAAAATTTTGAAGTGTAGAAGTCAGCAAGGAAATAGTATGATGGGGGAAATATTGAATTTCACGGAAGAGGTAGTGCTTTTTTTCTTCCATTTGAATGTCATGGACATTTGGTAAGGAAGAAGAAGAAGCACAAGAAGATGAAACAAGAACAAGAGTATATGGGTTCTATGCTACTTCGTACTCCCAAAATTGCATTTATGGACAAGAATACACACGTAAATTGAGAAGAAAACATGAAATGTCATGGTCCATGGTCTGTACAAGATTCAAGTTCAAAATTTTGAACTTCCATGTTTGCAACGATGTTGAGAGAAAATTTGCACACAGTGAGTGAAAATGTCACCCAACATAATTTCACTCGTATTCATTAAAACAATATAGCTTTTATTATTTTGGGTTCGACCCATTCAAGACAGAATGTGCCTCTTAATTACAATTCATTGTTACAAGGAAACACCCTTTGATTCCATTTATGAAGAAGCCAATTGATGGGATGTGTGTTTGTTTGTTTTTGCGGCTGCACCCGGATATTTGAATGGGTTGCCTACGTACCCTTGGAGAGGGATCAAGCCACTCGTAGTTCAAGAGTTCTAATGAGTGGATGACTCATTGGAGAGCTTTGATTTTGGAATTAGAGTAGTGTTTGGGACGAATTTGGTTTAAGTGGACCAGAGATTCGATTTTGTGTTTAGGACGCGGTTGTATCTAGATTAGTTTGTTTCTAGATTGCCTACATACCCTTTGCGGGATCAAACCACATATAGTTCCGGTTTTTGAGATTTAAATGGATAGATGACCCATTTATTTTGAATTTGTTTTTGGGGAAGGGTTTAAAGCCCTTGTCTTTGGTTTGGACTTTATTTGTGTGATTTGGAATGGATTTGATTTTTGTAGTGTTGGGAGAATTTGACAGGAGTCAGTGATTCATTTAGGACTGGTTGAATTTGATTGATGGAGTCAGGGATTCTGTTTGGAGTTGCGGTTGCATCTAGTGGGTCGCTAGACTGCCTACATACTCTGTGAAGGGATCAAACCACTGTAGTTCATTAGATTAGAATTTTGGGTTTTGTACCGACTACATATTTTGAATCCGTCAAGCAAAAAAATATATTCTAGGGTGGACATCCAATTTGGCATAGTATCCACCGATTTGATTTGGGCACCCTGTCGTGCCTAGATTTGTGATTAGTCCTCAGAGATTTGGAGTAGACCTCTATCGATAGACTTGCTTTCATTTTCTGTGAGAGGCCCAATGACTCCTTTCATTTTGAGTGGACACCTCAATTTTGGTGAAGTGTCCATGTATCATTTGACGATGCATATTTAATCTAGACACCCATCAAGACGAGCTTTGAGATTGGAGTCGAAGATTTGATCTGGACCTTTGTAGAGTGGGCTTTTCAGTGCTTTGAAGTTTGTCGACGGGTGATTCCATAGAGCCTAAAAACTTGTAACTGATTTGGACACCCCTAATTTTTTTATATTTTATATCTCCACTCAATTCGAAGCCCAAACTAAACCCACAAAACCATCTGCTAGATCTGCCAATTCTACTCGGAGAGAGAATTTGTCTGAGGTTCTGAGCATATCACCGCTTCACCGGACCAAGTGAGAGAGCAAAAGCTTAATTGTATTTTTGATTCTTCCAAGCACCTGGACATGGCCTTGTTCCTTGTCACTTTATTTCCATTAAAAGAAAAAAAGCAAAGCTGTATCCCACCACTTTGACAATTATGCTTCAATCACATATAATTTCAAAGCACTTGTCCTTCTCTTTATGTGCCTTCAACGTCTTCTTCTCTTTTAGTCCAAGAACAATAATCAATTAAGTTCATTCACCATTACAATGATTAATTGTTCTTATTTTCTTTTTTTTTCTGGAACGTACGTAGAGCTTGTGGACATGAGTTGAGTACCCAATTGTCTTGGGAAGTGAATAAGCTTCTGTTCCTCAAGCTTGTCTCAATTTTCTGACTTCGTCTCTTCTTTACTTGCAGATTATATAGTGTTCCAAGAAAAATGTCGAGGGTGAACTTCGGCATTAGTTGTCTCCACCGCTCAAACACCTTTGCAGCCATCTTGTGTAGGTACTATACTTCTCATCTTCCTTGTATCTTTTCTTGGCTGCTGCAGTCTAACTTGTGAGCCACTTTACTTTCCCCAACATGACTCTGGTGACTACTTTGATGCAGGTGGAGCCATAGCTTGGCGTTGAAACACTGCACGGGGATCTCTTTGGAGCAACTTCCCCACTGTTGTGAACTACTTTGCAGAACCATACTTGATGTGAACTGGCAGCCACCAGGCATTCACCTGACATACTCATTTTTGCCACCCATATGCAAGACGCACAGCGATACAGGCATCAAAAACAAGTATGGTGAACCCCCTTGAGCTTGAAGCTTGCTTCCGCCACCTATGCGCAGGACGCACCGTAGTATAGGCATCGAAAGCAAGTGCAGCATGGAGTGACATCGCGGCTATGAACGAGGGCTTAATGTTGACTTTGTGTCTTGCCCGGAAGTCGTTGGTGAGATTTGTGAGGATGAAAGCAACGAGGGACTCTTGAAGAGAGGATAGAGCATTAACTTCTTGTTTGGAGTGCTCATAGTCTTACATGATCACCTATTAGCTTTCTGTAATCATATAATACAAAACAAAGAGAACACTTGAGTGAAAATGATAATTGACAGCATATAGAAGAAATTATACCCACTGCTCTGTATTTGTAGCTTCTCGTGGTCTCTTCTTAGCTTCGGATTAATTTTCTCTTCTTCGTCTTTTCTTCTCTCTCCTGCGTTTTCCCCTCTGCTCTATTTCTCTTTTTTTCCTCTTTTGTTGCTTCTAGGGATGGCAATGGGGAGGGTAGGGTAAGGGGATTAAATTACCATCCTCATACCCGACTTCATTCTTCATCCTCATACCTTCCCCAATCCCCATAATAAGATATTGGGGATTCCCCGTCCCCGTCCCCATTGGGGATTAGGTCCCCATACCCGCCCCAATCCCCATTAACAATATTACCAATTTATTATATAAAAATTTATACAAACAATTATGGATTGTAAAATATGAAGTTAAAATTGAACATCAAAATAAAATAAATTTCTTATTTCAATTAAGGAAAATTAACATGTTGATAAAGATCTTTTATTAAAAGAATCTTCCTTTTTTTGAACATATTTATTAACAGAATTTTTTTTTTTGGATAGAAAATATGTTAGCCCTTTATTGATAAACTCAGATTACACAACTGGGAGCTCAGCTATTAGAAAACTAGGGACTAAAAAATAAAAGCAATCCTGCACTATAGTACTACCATGTGCAGCTAACATGTGGGCAACTACATTTGCCTTTCTACTAACGTAGCTAAATGTCAAAAGATTTTGAGAATCCACGAGTAGACTCAGATCCTCATAAAGTTGTCCCAAGGCTGAAGCATTATGGCTAGCTTGGGCAGTTAGTTGACGCTGCACCACTTGTGCGTCAGTCTCCAACAGGGCTGGAACGAAACCATGATCAATTGCAAAGTTAATTGCATTCCTACACGCCAAAACTTCGGCATGTTCTGCTGATATCAGTCCGCGTAGAGGACCTGCACCTCCAGCTAACATGGTACCACCTGAATCTCTAATCACAAAACCAAAACCTCCAGACCTAGTGATATGATGAAAGGAGCCATCAACATTGATTTTTAACACTCCTGCTGATGTAGCCACCCATGATTGCACTCTTCTTCTTCTAGCACCAGCGACTGCAAATTTGGTGCTATAACCACGAAACTCTTGCATACGAGCGTCAACTCTAAGCAAAACATCACAAGCCAACACACTCTTCCCCTCCCAGACTCGTGAGTTTCTTTCTTTCCAAATACTCCACAGTAGGAAAATCAACACCCCCAACTCGATAAGAGATAAAATCCTCACACAATACTCAAACCATGTCAATAAATCACAGTCTGCTACTTGTGGATCAAAACATGTCCTCCTCTGAAGTCCATAGCCTTGCAGCACCTGCCGCGTAAAAGGACAATCTCTACAGAGATGTAAAGTGGATTCATTGCTCCCTCCACACAAAACGCATCCGTGAGATTCTACCTGAATATGCCTTGTAGCTAACCTCTCCACTGATGGTACAATATCATGACACACCCTCTAAGCAAACACTTTTGCTGCATTAGGAATTGAAACCTTCCAAATCCTCTTCCAAAATCTCCCATTTACCGCCAAAGTAAAAGGACTCCGACAAGAAAAATGAAAAAAAGAAAACCGGTAAGCCGTTTTAACCGAAAATTCAACATTTTTGTCCAACCTCCACACCAATCGATCAGAGATATTCCTACGACTGAGAGGGATATTTAAAATGATCTCGGCGTCCACTCTATCAAACAGCCTTTGAATCAGAGGCTCATTCCAAACTCCCGTAGCTGCAATCAAATCACTAACTTTGCTAACCTCTCCCATAGCTGAAACATTATGCCTCGGCCTCCCAGCTTGCAAAGCAGAAATCCAACACTCTGACCATATGTTAACCTCCTCCCCATTACCTATTTGCCAACAAGAATTCTCCTTCAAGAGGTCCCTAGTAGAACTAATACTTCTCCAGGAAAATGAGGGAGAAGCATGGGGTGGAGCCTCCCAAAAAGAAGACTCTGGAAAGTACTTGGCTTTATAAATTCTTGCAATGAGAGAGTCTGGATAAAGAATTACCCTCCATGCCAGTTTCGCTAGCATTGCCGAATTGAAATTTGTAAGACTCCGAAATCCCAATCCTCCTTCCTCCCTTGGATTGCACAAGGCATTCCAAGTCTTCCAATGTATTTTCCTCTTATCCAGAGTAGTACCCCACCAAAATCTGGCACACATTTGTTCCAAATCCTCACAAAAATTCTTTGTCAACTGGAAAACACTCATAGCATAAGAAGGTAAAGCTTGAGCTACTACCCAAATCAAAATATCATTCCCTGCACCACTCAACATCTTACCCTGCCAACCAGCAATCTTCTTGGCCAAGTTATCTTTTTTATTTGAAAGGGCCAAATTATCTTTAATATATTGGAATGTAGCAGTCTTCTTCCTCCCCACGTAGGTAGGAAGCCCTAGATATTTTTCATGGGAAGCTACCACTTCAACCCCCAATCAACTAGAGACCTCCTCTCTCATCTCTTCTGATACATTCTTGCTAAACACAACAGAACTTTTACTAAAATTAACCAATTGACCTGAAGCTCGCCCATATGTCTCAATGACATCTTGAATCTCATAACAAGCCTCCAAAGATGCATGAGCATAAAACATACTATCATCTGCAAACAAAAGATGATTAACATAGGGAGCATTTATTAACAGAATTTAAATATTGACAAAAAGATGAAGTTTACATAAATATTTATTTATAAATAATATCAAATATATATATATATATATATATGTTTTAGGGAAACGAGAATTGAGAGGAATTTGCTGTGTATTCTCATTGATAATAGGGGCCTCTTTATATAGAGGATTACAATGCATAGAGTCTGAATCATACAAGGAAAGATAGTCATACAATGAATGGATATCTCTAAGATATTCTCCGAGATTCTCTCTAATTAAAACTCTATTACCACTAGGTCAAGTAACCTAGAGTTTGGGCTAAACACAAATAGAGATATCCTTAAACACTCCCCCTTGTGTTGTCCAAACTCGGTGCTTCTCTCGTTGCTTCGTTAAAAACCTTGCCGAGTAACAAAAACCCAGTGGGACAAAAATAACCTCGATCGAAGGGGAAAAAGAGCACAACACACCCTTCACGTTTCGAGGTGAACATGTAGACATCTCCCCCTGATGTCTGTGCCTCCCCCTGATGACTACGATCATGGGAGTTTAGATAATTTCCTCAAGCCAATTCTTGCCACATGTTTCTCGAACGTGGATTTGGGCAATGACTTAGTAAACAAGTCTGCCTCATTCTCCTCAGATCGAACCTAGTTCACTTTGATCTCGATGAGAGTCTGTTGTTGCTGATTATGCTTGGTGTTATTGCTTTTGATGTAGCCTTGCCTCATTTGTTCAAAACAAGCAGCATTATCCTAAATGCTCGTAGGCTCATCTGTAGTAGACTTCAAACCACAATTGTTCGAACATGCGTAATTATGGATCCAATCCATATACATTCATGAACCACTTCATGAAGAGCAATGATCTCTGCATTGTTCAAAGATATAGCGACTAGGGTCTATTTTGTAGACCTCCAAGATGTCACGGTCTTTTCCCATGGTGAACACTTAACCGGATTGGGAATGACCTTTATGTGGGTCAGAGAGATACCCAACATCAGCAAAACCTTCCAAAACACATGTCGTTTTGGGATGGGGATAGTGGACGCAGGCCAGTGTTGGAGGCGTACCTGGTGTGTGATGGGTCCGAATCCATCATCTCTTTGTAGGGATAGAACAAACCCATATCAATCGTACATCCCAAGTACTGAAAGATATCTTTTACACCAATCACAATGGCGTCGCAGTGGTGCAGAGCTATACCTTAGCTAACAAGTTCACTGCAAACGAGATGTCTGGTCCTGTGCATTGAGCTAAGTACAATAATGTGCCTATTGTACTCAAGTAAGACACTTCTGCCTCTAGCACATCTTCGTCATCATCCTTCAAACGAAGAGGATCCTTTTCAAGATCAAGACTACGGACGATCATGGGGGTGCTTGAAGGTTTGACCTTGTCAAAATGCCTAAGTATCTATCGACACGATGCTCAAGTTCCAAACTGAGACATAATCGTGTTCTCCCATAATCCTTCATCTCAAAATCGGATTTCAAGTGTTCAGCGGTTTCCCTGAACTCTTTAAGGGCTTCTAATGAAGATCATGTCCAACATGAACCGCGATGGAATCCGAAACTTGTTATGGAAACTTGTGGGCATATCTCTTCCCAATCAAGTAGTCATTTTAGCGAGCGTTTCAACCTCTTTGTAAACGCGCTCTGTGTTCTAGAGCCACTTGACTTGGGTAAATGAAGTTTACCATGAACCTTCATGTATATTCCATATCTAGATCCCTATAGAGATACGTAGTGACCACATTTGTAAGCTGCATGTTCAGTTATTCGGAAACTACCAAACTGACAGGGTAGTGGAGTGCAATGACATCCATTACGAGAGAATATGTCTCATCGTAGTCGATTTCAGGGCGTTTTATGAGAAGCATTGCGCCATAAGGCGAGATTATCATCTCTTTTTCTCACTACACTTTCTAACAAAGACTCATTAGTCAACAGGTTTTATGTTAGGAGGTGTTGGCATCACTAGCTCGAAAACCTTCCTCTTCATTAGAGAATCCATCTTAACCTAGATCGCATATTTCCATTTAGGCCAAATTTCTCTACGTTGGCATTCATTCATCAACGGAGCGTGGTTCGATATCATCTGACTCAACAAACTCATGTGTAACGAAGTGCGTGACTACATCATCAATTATGATGGAGTTTCTATCCCACGTCTCATGTACACTAGTGTAAGTTTCATAGGGCTCTATATTCTCAAGAATAGGTTCTGACGTTGAGGTGTCCCCCAACGATAACCATAACCCGGAAGATACTCATGAGACGAATTTTGAGTCTTGATGATCAAAGGATTGGAATGTGCCAAAGTATCCTTCGAACCCACGGGCCTCCCACGCATCCTAGCTGGGGCCATGGCCTGTAATGCCAGAGTGCCACTCTCTTTGGCGTTGGCACCATGCCTACCTCCGTGTAGGGTGGCGCTACGTCCTCTCGTAGGGACGTCCTTCCTTGCAGGCATGTTTGCAGCATATTTGTGTGATCTCGTCACTGTAGTAGGGATCGAGATGAGACATAGTGGGGACAGGCCACGACAATTTCTGTCATTCCTGCTGAATATCCGTGTTCTTATCTCCCCCTAACGACAGGAAGACTGTCTCATCAAAGTGACAACCCGCAAATCTAGCAGTAATGAGATCGCCTTGCAAGGGCATTAAGTGGCGGACGATTGTTGGAGTCTCAAATCCAACTGAGTGGCCCATTCGTCTGTAAGGACCTATCATAGTGCGCTGTGGCAGCGCAATGGGCACATAAATGGCTCAGTCAAATGTGCGTAAGTACAAAATACGTGTACCCAGCCACTAGGTGTAATGCAGAGGTACATTGAGTGGCGGTAGGTCGTAGATGAATTAGCATAGCTGCATGCAATATTGCATCACCCCAAGCGGATGTAAGAAGATTGGTGCGCATTACCAATGTTCGGACTACCATCGTAGAAGTTTCCGCGAGACCAATTGAGTGTGTTCATGGGAATATAATGTCCAACATTAGTCCTAATGCAATAACCATCGAAAGTCTTCGATGTAAACACTCTAGCACAGTCAAATCCAATTGACTGAATAGGATGATCTAGGGAGTGAGCCCGTTGTCATATGATATGTGCTAGGAGTGTAGCATAAGCAGCATTTCAAGTGGACAATGGCACAACACGTGACCAGCGTGTTTGCGTGTCAACCAACATCATGAGATATTTAAACGTCCGCAAGTTGGTTGAACTAGTCCACAGAATCCCTAAGGATTCTATGTAAGAACATAATGAGTATTTTCATAACCTTTGCAGAGGACAGTCTCAGTCCTAACTTCCCTAAGGAATGGGCTTTGTAAAAAAGAGCGAGAGGCTTTAGAAGCAACCAATGAGGATTTTGGTTGGGCATGAGCGTCTAAAACACTATTTGAAGCAAGTTGGTGATTGCAGCATCACCTGGGGTGCTATCACCATGATGGACGCCATGGAACGCCATCCATGGCATCATGGATAGGGACTACGCCAGCCCTAGGCTGGTGGTGGATGGAGGCGGTGCTCTAGGCAGCAGCGTCGGTCACACTTAGTCTAGGAATCAACTTTTGATTCATGCTTCATTTCGCTCGAGAGAAAAGATGTCCATGTGAAGTCTTTAGTAGACGGATCATCATATCATGACCAGGATGACGTTTCCTGTCGTGACAAAGCCAATATGTGTCTAAATCCAAGAGATCTTCTCTCATAACTTTTATTGGATTAATAGCTCAAATAGTGACATAGAGTCCACTAGAGAGACACATAAACTTCTCTAAGATGCACCTTTGTTCGCAATCATTAGAGGTATTGCAAAGGAACTCATTTCCGTTCTCTACATGCATTTTCGCATGGAATTCGTTGGTTATTCATAGGGTACGATTTGCCCTAAGAGCGTAGAGAGTTTCTGTGACAGCTGTAATCAAGGTGCCATTTGGCAAGTGGAACTTGGGCTATTCCATGTCCTTGAATTAATACTGATGACCCAGCCATCGTAGTCACAAAGTCATATGCTCAGAATCAAAATGGAGTCATAATGAAAAGAACTCGAAATTTTATTCATAAGCAACAGAGTACATCATTGTCTCTTAACCATTAGGAGAATCTAATCCAAATGCTAGCTAATGCAAAACAATGGTAGTCGTCTAACTTCTTTCGGTAATTTTAAAATAAATGTGACCAGGTGAGTAAAGAGATGTCGGTGGAGCAAGGCTCACTTAAGTACCACTAATCTCAAAACCTTCCTAGACATCACACATACTTTGGGTGAACCTACTTTGAAGAAAGACTAAACCATTGGCATTTACTACAAAGTATATGGCAATTGCCTATTACATCTCTTGGAAAAATAAAGACTTAAACAGAATTGGCGATCTATTGATCCCAGCCAGATTTGTAGTCTCCAACCCTTCACTTTAGATCATCTTCTTGATCTTCTTGTTCCACATAGTGAGCTTCTCTTGCTTCACAATATGCTTTGTAGGCGGTGACAAGTTCTTCACGAGCTCTACAAATGTGTGCCCAATGATCAGACACTCCACATCGAGAACATACATCTCTTTGCTCGAACTCCATTGATTGAGGCGCTTTGAAAGCGTCATTTAGATGGCTCTTAGTGTTGGTGGCACCACCAACATGGCCAGAGGCGTTGCCTCCCACTCTCTTTCCACGTTTACCTCTTCGGTTCCGTGTTCGCCTATTTTGGCGGTTACCTTCCCAAGTAGAGCGATTATATGGATTAGAATGTCCAGAAGTATACCTAAGATTAGGTTTTCGCTCTTGGCACCCTCTCTTAGAGGTGCGACTATAATTGGATTCCGGAATATGCTCTGTTTACACGGATCTCGAATTATAGTTCTTCACAAGGATATTGTCATGCTTTTCAGCGACATTCATAGCTCCAATGAGCTCATAAAACCTTGTGATCCGTCTTGCATTAACATCGATTCGATAGTTCTTAGCAATCATCAATACAGAGAAGGGGAAAGTAGAGAGAGTCTTCTCAATCAACATCGCATCTGTGATCTCTTTACCACAGAATTCCATTAAGGATTTAATGCGAAGTGCTTTCGAGTTATAGTCAAGAACTGACTTGAAATCACAGAAGCGGAGGTTATGCCATCTCACTTCTAGGTCAGGAAGCAAGGAGTCACGGACGTTGCCAAATCTTTCTTCGAGTGAGACCCACAGCCTTCTGGGGTCTTCTTCATTCATACACTCGTACTGGAGTGAATCATCCATATGACGAGTCGTTAGGATGATGGCTTTCGCCTTATTTGCCTCTAAGGCTGCTCTATTTGCTTCCAAAGCTTGAGCTTGCTCAACAGTTATCACGTCCTGGTTAGGCTCGAGAATCATATCCAGGATTCCATCAGCCTTGAGATATTGGCGGATATCACGAACCCACCTGTGATATCCAGAGCCAGTTGTTCCCAATGGACCAAGTCCAATTTGTTCAGGTTACTCATCCTGAAAGAGAACAAGAAATTAGGGTTAGCTTCGGAGCGAAATAGGCTACCACGAAAACATATGAAATTTCTGAGCGTAATCGCTTCCAAGAAATTAGGAATTTCCGAGTGTAGTCGCTTCCAAGAAATTCGATTCCAAGAGATTCGATTCCAAAAGATATTGGATTAGATCGAAACAATGATGTAAGTGGTCGATCATAAATTCTCTACAAACTCTAAGTTTGGAGATCTCAACAAGCTCTAAGCTTGGAGTGAGCACGAACCCCCACAGTTCGGCTTAATTTGGTCTCCCCTATAATGAAGAAAGGGGGGTAGAAGAAGGGAGGTTGCAAGTCCCCAAGAAAAAGAAGCGAAAACAAAAAAAACTTCAAAAACGGGAACTTTTAGTAAACCATACCTCTTAGGATTGCAGAGCGTATTCGATCCTTATTGTAGGATTGCAGACGAGCTTCAGTCCTAGGCGAATCAAACTTGTTGAAATTCGGAGCAAATTCGCTTCTGAACAGCTCCCACTCCGATTGGTGTACAGGTCTCAAAATGACTCCAATAGGGCTTAAATTTGGAGGTTAGATAGAAGAGACAGACTTGAACAACTTTGATGAAGGAAGAATTTTGATCTGAAGTTCTTAACTAGGCGTTTAGGGGCTTGCAAACTGACTGATATGCACAGGAACGAGCATGCTGAAGAGCTCCCACCTCGAATGGTGTACATGTCTCAAAACGACTCCAATAGGGCTGAAATTTGGAGGTCAGATAGAAGAGACATAGATGAACAACTTTGATGAAGAAAGTATTTTCATCAGAGGTTCCGAACAAGACGTTTCGGCGCGTGAAAGCAGACTGATCTGCCCCCTGCAACACAGCAGCAGGTGTGCGGCAATGCTGCAGGGCAGTAGGCGGCACACGGGTGCGCAAGGGCTGCAGGGGCAGCATAGGGCATAGCTAACAAGGGCTAGGAGCTTGCGGCAGTTTTGGTGAGAAGAGTTTTCGGGTTTTTTGTTTTTAGGGCTAGGGTTAGGGCTCGTGTTGATAACGTGTTTTAGGGAAATGAGAATTGAGAGGAATTTGCTGTGTATTCTCATTGATAATAGGGGCCTCTTTATATAGAGGATTACAATGCATAGAGTTTGAATCATACAAGGAAAGATAATCATACAATGAATGGATATCTCTAAGATATTCTCCGAGATTCTCTCTAATTAAAACTCTACTACCACTAGGTCAAGTAACCTAGAGTTTGGGCTAAACACAAATAGAGATATCCTTAAACAATATAATAAATAAACAAATATATATATATATATATATATTTCGTATAATTCTTATTGGGTGGGTATGGGGATGGTGATCAAAATATCATCCCCGCCCCGTACCCGATTTCAAAATTCGAATACTAGGGATCCCCATCCCCGTTACCCGATTTTCCCTAAATTTCTCTCCATTTGGGTACCCTACCCGATGGGAATTTTTGCCATCCCTAACTATAAAATATGTAATTGGAATTGAAATCCGAAATCAAATCTGAGCCGTCTATTTTCCATGACTTAATTCAACGATTGGGCAGCTACAGTGCACAATACTCGTCAGCAATATGTAATTGCGGGTACTGGGTATTGCCGTTTGTTGAGACAAAAAAAAATTTTCAAAAGTCCAATTTGATTAACTCCCATAAGTAGGTGGTCGTGGTCGTGGTTGTGGTCGTGGTCTGTCAATAAAAGTTGGAGGCCAAAGCTGTTATATACATATTTATTTGGCCACCAGATCAATAAAGCAATTTAATTTAAATTGTTTGATCAGAGGAGTTCAAAGCAAAAGAGACAGAAGGTAGGCCAAACTAAGTGTGATTGGTTAATTGGTCTCTATGATTATCTCTTAATTAAGGAGGAGACACAGTAAGCCAACAAGAAACAGAGAGTTGGGCCTTAATTATATTTGTTTCTTTTGAACTTGTAATCTTATCAACAAGTATTCAAATTCATTATATTCATATGGATGCATGAGCCGGTCAATGAAAGAAGAAAAAGCAATTAGCCTCACGTGAACTAAAGGCAACAAATTTTGGATAATATCCACCTCTTACGAACTCGAGACCGAGTCAAGGTGAAAGATACTTGCACCTATCCAAAGTTTGAATAAACAAAGAAGCTACCCGCTCAAAGCTTCAAACGTGAAAATTGGAGTTTTGTTGCTGTTGTGATCATCTTCAAAGTGACAAATTGTAACTTCAAGTTTGAATTCAAATTGCAAGCTATCCTTATTTTGAAAAGAACAACGATGCAATTTCTCTCTACAACTCGAGAATTAAAGTGTTCTTTTTTCTTTTAAGAATTTATTTTTCCCATCAACTGTGGTTTTTTGGGCACTTAAATGAAATCTGGGAGATGCATTGGGAAAAACTGAATGAAACTTGGGGTTGTCGAGAATTCTTTTCGGAACTTTTGGATGAGTACCTAAGGGCACCCTATGTCATTAATCTAAAAAGGTTTTCCTTGATCATAACAGGATTAACACTTCTACTCTTTTGATTTAGGGTATGGCTAGGTGCTATATGTACTAGTCTGGTATTTGTGTTTCACTTTGTTTGTACCATATGCATATCGAGCACAAACATCGGAAGAACACAATCAACTGGCCACTGAAAGAGACTTGGGACCTAACTCTACAAGATGGGTCCAAAGCCTAACACAAATACTAGCCTTTTATTCCTAACTTTGATAGGCCACATTTAGGCCCACATAGAAAATGAAAGGGAGACGAGATCAATCCAACCTACACTATATATGCAATTATACATGCATCTCCTTTCATTTAAGGTAAGCAATAATTACTCTCGCCATGCTCCTACTTTGTCAATACTCTTACAAATATGTGATTTAGGCATTGGAGAGTCATAGGCCGACAACCTTGGTCTACCCTTTGAACTTTGCTCATGATGAACATGTAATGGAGCTTGAAAATGGTAGCTCTATCGGTGATTCTCGGTTTCCACGCAGGAATCTGCAAAAACACACTCTCTTCTTTGATTTATACTAGTTAGTTCTTCGTATATTGCACTTTTCATGAACGTCAGTTCTTCAAGCATGTCCACCTAGAGACTATTTGTTCTTTGCGGTTGACCAAATAAATAAACGTACGTCCATGAAACCTCCTCGCTACAAAACAATGATCTGATCTTAAGCTGTTATCCAATAGAAGAGCGTTTGCAAGGGACAACATAAGACTCTTACCAGGATGGGTGTACCAGAACATGAACAATCAGATATCATCGGTTGTGTTCTTATCGGAGAGCAGTACGTGTTAAGAACCTGCATTAATTATCATGTTGTGATCATCGACAGGGCCAGGCTTTTTCCTGCAACATCTAAATCACCATTAACTAAGAAAGCAAGACTGCTTGTAGTGTGGAATTAGAAACTAGGGGCCCCTAGAAACTATTGCTACGTAGTAGCATTTGACTTTACAGGAAGGTGTCAACATCCATCACATTATGAAATATTTGCCATGTGCACTATTGTCATGTATATTTTACATTATCTGTTGGTTACAGATCAGTCACATATGTCCTCACGTCGGACGCCTCGATAGCTTTCTCTTTCTTTCTTTTTTTTTTTTTTTTTTTTTTTTAAGAGTTTGGAACCCAGCCAAGAAAGCGAGCAACTAAAACCCTAGGTTATTAATACTAGTACTCGTGCAAAAAGTGATTCCGGTCATGGCCCTAATGAACTTGAATTCTACTGCCACTTAGCCAAAAGCTGGACAAATAAAATGTCTCAAATTTGGCAATATGCTAATATCTATTTAGGCACATTAGTTGCATGTTAACATTATTGTTTGATGAAGTGATCAGGGCATTTACTTCTGTTTAGGTGCATAAATTAGAGATTTATCATTTGCTGTTATAAGTAGTAGTAGTGTGTTATGGACAACTTTATTTGCCAGATCTCATATATATGCCCATACACGCGCATATATGTGCAGACACAGAATTAGAGTGGGGCTGAGTTGTGCTACAGCCCACTCCATTTTTCTGTAGAGAAAAAAAAAATCAGGTTGAATGCTGCATTTAGGAGTATGATCAGAAGCTGTGCAGAAAGCATTTAGGTTGGGTTTAACCTAAATGGCCTGAGCAAGTTAGTTTATGTAAATTTAGCTGTGAAATTATGAGGACTTCAATGAGAAAGGAAGAAAGCCAGCAGCTCGGGCAAGTGTTCTTTCTATTGCTGGCTTTCATTTCATTCTTTTTCAAGCATACTGTTTGTCCAACCTTGCGCATACAAATCAATAAAGCACTTCAAATTGACGACGATAGCTTCTTGTATAATTTTTTATTGCTTTTAAATTATTTTGATATGCTCAAGTTTTGAGCTCTGGATCAGTTGTGAGTTTTTAACTTTTCGTCATCTAGTTAGAGGGTTTTGAAAATCTCCAGATCCAACAAAAACCAAAATTCCTCAAGCCTATCAACTCCAGCCATTAACTTCAGCAAAGGAAAGGGACAAACTAGCAGCCATTAACTTCCCATAATCAAGAACCTGATGAGGCTCTAATTGTGGATCATCACAATTAGGCAGAATTTATGACAATGTAGCTATAAAAATATAAAATATAATTGTGGATCATCAAGAACCTGATGAGGCTCTAATTGTGAAAGACATCACATAATTTATGACAATGTAGCTATAAAAATATAAAATCAAATAACTAAACTCAAAATCTTGATGGAGTTCGCTCGTTGATAAAGGAATTTGATGTGTTTTCTGGAAGCATGTTTGCAAGAAATGTAATCATGTAACTCATTATTTAACATGAGAATCATTGAGTTTGCTACAGTCTATGCATTGTTTGGAGGTTGGTCCTCGATGACTGCATAATTTATTTGATAGAAACTAATAGAGTTAGTGTGGGGGTTCTCTTTGGGAACAGCTTTACCCCATTTGATGTACTCATTCATTCAGTTGAATAAAGTTCATTTTCAATTAAAAAAAAACTCAATTTTGAATATGACACGCAACAAGTTAAGGAAGACTTAGACTCAATTTTTGATAATTTAGCTTAAATAATAAGCCGTTATAGTTTTGAACTTTACTAACTTTTATAAACAGTAATTTAATAATATAACTTTTAAAAGAAGTTGTTTTATACTTGTATTAAATTATATCAGCTACCTTTCTCTACCGCTCAACTTAAATATTAAACGGATTTGGCTGCAGGGTCGAAAATGGTCCACCAATGGGCTACCACCAGCGCAACCTGAAGGCCTCACCAAACGTGTCCTACAAGTCAGATGACACGTTGAACTTTCGTGACGCTGATATGCAAAATATCCTTCCATCCATCCCTCTCGATTTTCAATTGCAAAGCAGAGCAGAGCTACTCTCTTCCTGAATCCCACTCCCGCTTCCAGGTACACATCTACTGCTTCCAACCACTTTGGTTTCTACTGATCAATTAATATCTCTGTACATAACGCTATGAACTTGTGTGGGTTGGATCAGAAGACTTAAGATTTCAGAGTCTGTGTCTCGCCATTCACTGTTGCTATATATCATCTCACTTTTGGGAGATTAATCATTAATGGTGTTGAATTTCATTCAGTTTCTTGCTTCCTTGTGGCCATGGTTTTTTTTTTTTTTTGGGAGAATGTGTTGTATGTTTTTTTTATAATTAAAATAAGGGATGAGACGATATTAGCTCCTCGAAAGTAGAGATTTAGGGAGTAAGTCCCACCCTGAAACCATAAGGTGAAGGATCTACCACACTCTAGGAGCCCACCGCCCGTCCCCTTATTTTTTTTATTAATAATAAAGAAAAATACAAAAGAAGAGAAGGGAGAGCAAAAACCAAACTCTAAAAGTACAGACATGAGAAAGAAATAAAAGATGAAAAAAAAAATTTCCATCTTTGGAACAGAGAAAAAGAAAGAAATAAACTCCAGGAAGCCCAAATCAACCTCAAGAACGAGAATAAGGGAACCCCTGGTCATCCATTCTCAAGTATGGGGAGATCTCAGGTGGAGGCGAGGCATGCCAAATCAGAGATGAAGAAGCCAAACTCAAATTTGTTAACCTATTTGCCACAAAATTACCTTCGCGAAGAACATGAGAGCAATGAAATGTCATTGACCGAATGCGAGATACACAATTCAACCAAGCAATGCGCAGTGGCCAAGGAGGTGCAAATGAGGTAGAGTTAATACATGCTAGGAAATCACTCTCCAACCAAATACAATGCCAACCCATTCAAAAAGCAATCTCAATACCAATTATAACTCCCATTAACTCAGCAAAGAAAGCTGAGTGCTAACCTAAACCTTGACAATAACCTCCAAACTATTGACCATTCACAACCCGAAAAACACCACCATAAGCTGCAGGGCCAGGATTACCTTTAGCTAACCCATCAGTGCTAAGCTTAATCCATGGAAAAATAGGGGGATGCCAAAGAACCAACCGTGGAGCAACTGGTTGGATTCCCCGGCTCACTAGCAACTAAGAGTCCAACACACCGCAGGAATAACCAGGCAAATGAGGAGCAGCAAACCGCAACCAAGATTTAATAGAGCGAAAAACACGCATAAGAGAAGGCCTCTTATTATTAAAACAAAACTTATTACGTATTTTCCAAATAGCCATGAAAGCAAACAGACAGCATGTGTTGTATGTTTGTTCTGTTTTGCTTTCAGTAAGAAATGATGCATCTAGTTTCCTATAAACAAAATAAAACCAACAGTAAATAAAATTCTGATTCATGCTTCATGCATATTCTTTCTTCTCTTTTATAATTATTTCTCTGGTCTATTTCACTTTTATTATATCCCATCATGGATATGTATGTGTGTACGGCTCTCTTTTTTTCTGTCTCTTTTGATGGTTGACAACTTGACATATGAATGTATGCTGGACAAGATAAACGGTAATGGTCACCATCCTACTAGTACGTATAGTTCAATAGCAGCCTAAGTACATTTACTTTGAGGACAATCAACATGCATTTTGAAGTTGCAACTTAAAATTAAGCTCTCATCTCCTTGACGTCTTTACCCTTCTATTCAGTTGTCACTCTAAAAGTTGGCTATTTCTATGGTTGCTAAACTGGTACTTCAAGATAGCCGATCCATAAAGACCCCGGCAATGCTTAACCTTGAGATATTGGTAGAAGAGATGCACGGGCTGCTGCCCTCCAGTGCATTTTGTTGTCAACTTCAGGCTTGCTTCCTGACCCCTAGGGGTTAAAAGAGTCAGAGGAGAACAAACCTATTAAAGGCTGCTAACACAAAGTGAAACCCAGGCAATGACAAAAGATTCTTTGCAGAGTGACACCTTAGCCAGATGCCTGTGACTAACAACAGCCTCCTTTGACTCGTCACTTAAAATGTTGTGTTGTTAGCTTAGTAATATGCACAAAAGAGAAGATGTTGCGGATTGAGACCAGAATGGCTACATGTATCCTACAGTCCTACTTTCAATTTTTACTTGAACGAGGTGAATGAATGAATAGGTTTGGTAATTCAACGTTGTTACTTATTGACAACCACTCATCATTGAAGCCATTTTGCAAACTCACGTCATCCATCGAAGGCATTACTTGGCCAAAAGAAAGATGTCGAATGAGTTCTCTTGGTAAAAGTCCAATTTCTGAACTGAGGTCAATTAGAAGATGGGAGTTAGGATTAATTGATGCTATTTTAGGCTGAATATATCAGAAGAGTCAGACAATTATCTGTTTTAACAGAAAATATTTGTAAATAGAAATTGAATATTTGATTGACAATATCTTCCCAGGTCCAGTTAAGTTTTGGAGCCATTCGTCATTGTTTTATATTACATTCAATGGAGAATATTACAAATGATCACTCAATTTTTACCTATTCAACACTTTGGTCACTCACTTTTTAAATATATCACTTTGGTCACTCAACTTTAACTCTATTATTCACTTTAGTTACTTCGTTAATTATTTTCATTAAAAAAAATTATTTGCCACAATGTTAATGATATTTTCATCCAACCAATTGTAAAAAATTGAGAAATATGTATTAGAATGATTGAGAGAAGTGATCAAAGTGAGATAAAATATCTCTTGAGTGAGTAAAGTGATTGACAGTGTAATAGTTGAGTGACCAAAGTGATATATTTAAAATTTAAGTACCAAAGTGTTGAATGCATGAGTCATAATTGGGTGACCATTTGTGAAATTCTCTCTACATACGATTGTTTAAACAATTTCAAGGTGTTCTTAGTTTATATGTGCTTGTAGCTGGTGTGTGGCGATGTCTCTTCTTCTGAAAGCAATTATATTATACTATGAGAAGGTCCCTCTGTATCACTATTTTTGTTTATTTACATTTCTGCTCCATATCAAGCTTATACTCACTTTGTTGGATATTAGTGTTATTGGATAATATGTATATAGTGATATAGTCTTTCCAGTTACCGTGGTTGTCTTAGGTTTGTTTTGGAAGAAACATTGAAGGCCCTTATAGTGAAGAGAATTGCAAAATTTGATCCAACATGGAGCGCAAGCAGGATGAAGTTCTGCATGGTAATTGTTATTCATAGATCATTCAAGTATTTCTTGTGCTATATTCCAGCCATGGAATTTTATGCTAGGTACTTTGTTCATATTGGAGTGTATATGCTGAATTCACTTCGTGTACAATTGCATGCACAAGTTTTTAGAGTCATCTTTGATAAAGTTTCTTATAGTGACAGGAGTAGTTTAGATGTTATGGGGAAGTGGAACTTCGTAATCATAGATCGGTAGTGTTTCCCTTTTAGATGGTCTGTCAGCATGCTTTCTATTCTGTCCTTCTAGCACTAAGCACCTAATGGCCTTACATAGGATACCACCAACTTCTGACCCAAAAAAAACGATACCACCAACTGAAACAATTTCTCCATACAGTTCAAATTCTACTATTTACATTGTCATCTATTTTTCCTCTGTTCCGCTGTCCCAAGTTCCCAACTGAAAATGTTTTGTTTCAATGATGCTTTACTCCTCCTGAAGTTATTAAAATATTGTTATTATTTTTTCATTATTGAATTTCCAGTTTTGCACTTAATATACGCTGTTTAAGTTTTTTTTTTTTTTGAACCAATTATTTCATTTTAATGTGTTTATCCATGCCATCAGTTTTTCTTACTTGTCTTCATAAACAATATTTCATCTTCAGTGTTGGCCAAAAAAAAAAAATTATATATCTTACTAGGAAAATTCTACAATATGTTAACGTATGACATGCATATAATTGTCTTAAAGTAGTAAAATGAGTCCTCAATATAATAATATGAGTCCTCAAAGTGGTAACATGAGTCCTTAAAGAGGTAAAAAATTTTAGTTATGACATTAGTCAAGTGATAAAATGAGTCATTAAAGTGGTAAAATGAGTCTTTAAAGTGGTAAAAATAGTTGATGTATGAGAAACATTAACATACCATAGCCTTACCCATCTTACTAATTGATGTCTTCCATGTTTGCCATGCAACTAAATGAATGAATTGATTCCTGTGCCAAATTAAGTTTGTTTGATCATTCCAGATAAGGATGAAAACCAGACAAGGAATGAGGAAGGTGTAACATATCAAATTCCTGTTTTGAAACCGTTCTCAAGTTCTCCAGATATTGAAGTGCAATTAGCTAATGCGGTTGATTGGGGAGGTGGAAAACACATTGCACCTTCTGGAGATATAGATGCCTCTGGTGAAGTAAACATGGAGGCATCAATAACACCTGATGACGTTATACGGGCTGGAGGCTTTGGTGCCAGAGATGATATAAGTAGTTTTCTTCCTGTCGCTAGTGATTCTACTGATTTTGAAGCTACCATACGTGATGCCCGAGACTATGAAGAACCACAGGGAGATATCTGTAGACCAGGTCTTGGCTGGACGAAAAGCTAGAGGAACAAAATAACTGTGTTGTTGCTGGTTTACCAGCCTGTCATATATGTAAGTTTTGTTCTACTTCAAATGTTACTGCTCTTTGGTTCTTCAAGTTCAAGGAATGCTCAGAATATGTTATCGTAAAAGTTGGGCATATATCGGTCAGAGATGTACTTTAATCCTTTGATTGTATGATATTTCCTTGGATAAGATAACATGGCACCTTGTGCATGGAACTAACTTGGAAAGTAAACGTAGGCATCATTTTGCGTAATATGGTATGAACACAGCTTACAGGATTAGTGTCATTAGTTATATTCACAATGTGCACTGATTTTATATTTTCTCCTTAAATAGTTTCAACAAAATTTCTGAACACCCCAAATTGGTCCTTATGTTGCATACTACAGATCTGGAAATCCAAGAGCATTCTGATTTAACTGTCATGGATCCACAGTTATTGGCCACTATCAGCTGTGTGTGGCTCATAAGTTTTGAGTCTCATAGGACGGGAACCGCCTTTTTAACTGTCATGGATCCACAGTTTTGGCCACTGTCAGCTCTCTCTGTGAGGCACTCTGTGTGGCTCATAAAAGTTTTCAGTCTCATAGGATGGGAGCCGCCTTTTTAAAGATTCTCTGCCCAGGAGCAAGGATTGCCAAAGGGTCATAAGAAGACTTCCTCTGTAGGAAAACTTTCCATCGAGAGCCAAAATGAGCTCGCCACTCTCCTTGGGTTCTGTAATGGGGCAGATATTGCTTGATACCCAGGTTAGCTGTAGCAGAGTACTGTAAGATTCTTCTGTTTAGTGTTAAAATTTTGTCAAAGCCATCTGTTCCTGTGGAAGATGGCACCACAGAGGACAAGAATGCAACTAGGTAGAATACATCTTCATCTGGGGTAACCAAAGATGTGTTGTTGTTCCACCTGTAATACAATAAGGGGAGTCAGGTCGACATTATGAAATCTGTGAACTTTAAAAAGAAGTCATAAAACTGTAGAAGAGGTACTTGGTTTTGTTGACTGGGTACATGAGGATAGGACCATTGATATTGTCTGTGAGAATCTTGCCGAAGACCTCTTCAGCAAACTCATGTATCTTGCTTTTAGGGATGAGAAGGTTTATCCACGGGTGGGGAACATCCCATAATCCTTTTTCTCGTAGTTTTCTCTCAGACAAATGAACTCTATCTAGGAAGTTTACAAAGGAAACTTCTGACGTGAAGAGGGTGGAAGGGATATATTGTAATCCTGACAGTAAGATCTCAGTTCTCTGCATATACACAAAGATTTGCACAAGTACTTTAGTAATTGAATATCGTCTTGTATCATCGGAAGATAAGAGGATATATATATATATATATATATATATATATATATATATATACACACTATTATTAAGATAAGAGACTTTGTTAGCCAAAATCAAAAATTTTAACAGATTTAACCCTGAAAGATTAAAAAACTTTGAAAATAAATTAAATCACAAGGATAAATATGACAATTACAAAATGAAATTTTTTGAAAAAAACAAAAAATAAATTTTCTCATCTCCACTTTTCTCTCCCACTATTTTCTCTCCGCAATAACTGTTTTATTTTATTTATTTTTTTAATTTTCTTTAAAAAAAAAAATCTATTACACATGCAGAGCATGTATGAAGAACGCTAGTACTGTTATTAAGAGAGGGGGGTTTGTTAACCAAAATAAAAAAATGTGACATAAATGACCTTAGAAAATTAAAAACCTTTGAGAATTAATTAAATCACAAGGACAATTATGATATTTACAAAATGTATTTTTATTATAAAAAAAATCCATAACCCACTTTTTACTCCCACTATCTTTTCTTTGTAATGACAGATTTCTTTTTTATTTCTGAAAAAATAAAATAAAAAATATTTGCACATGCAGAACATATGTAGAAAATGACTAGTATATATATATAGGAGATATATTATTTTTTTTTCCTTTTTTTTTTTTACTTGGAGTGTCTCACCTGATCCATGACATCAGTTTCGTCTGGGTTATAGTATTTGGCCATTTCTAGGCAGTAGAGTGTTTTACCATCAGAGCTAAATTGGCTCGCTTGAATTGGATCTTTAGGATTGAAGGAAGACCTCCAGCTATTAAGAAGACCTGTTCTGTTAATTATAACAAATCCTTCAATGTAGTCAAATGAATTTGCAGATGATATGAGAAGCTCTTGGTCCTTTGAAAATAATGAGAAGTCTGAGTACAGCACTCTGATCCACTTAACCTGAAAAAATACAGTAAAATAAGGTAAACTCTCAAGGCAGTTATGCACCTTATTTTTGAAGTGGAATGTACTTTACCATCTTTGGTGCCGATTGAAGAGAAATTCTAGCCTTTGTAATGATGCCAAACTGTCCCAGCCCTCCCAAAACAGCATAGAAAAGGTCTGCATTTTTCTTTTCGGAACAGGTAATTATGTCTCCTTTTCCTGCAATCATAGCTTCAGTGTATCACATGTGTTGCATATAAGGTTGTGATCAAAAATCAAAACATATATGTTATGATGTATAAAGTAGTATAAGTGCTTCAATAAGCTAGATCACCAAAACATCCTTGCCCTTTTTCCTCTCTGAAACGATGATTGCTATGCATTCTTTTTATTTGAATGCAACATGGTATTGTCAAACATCCTCGTTTGGTTGAACATGTACCTGTGACAACCTCCAGCTGATAGACATTGTTGATCTGGGGTCCATGCCGGAATGCCTGGCCACTGATTCCCGCATTTGACAAAGTCCCGCCAACGGTGAGGTGAAGGTAATCTGTCCAAGATTTTGGTGCCAACCCATGTTTGAGTGTCTCATGCAGAATATTTATCCATAACTCACCACCCGAAACATCCACATAAGGTCGCTTTCCAATATGAACCTGCATTTTTGGAGATCCCTCAAGTGATTCCATGCTGATGACTATGCCTCGATGAGCTTGAGCTTGACCTTGAAGGGAGTGACCATGTCCTCTGGCAGCAACTGTGAGCTCAGAACCAGAACCCATTTCAAATATAAGCTTTATTATGCAGGAGATATCAAAAACAGATTTTGGATATAGTACTGCTGACGGTTGGAAATGGTATATGTTGCCAAAGTCCTTTGCTGTATGATGGTTGTTGTCAAAACTCAAGTAACCATCAAGGCTTAGTGTTTGGAAAGGTGAAGTGATATGAGAGGGATCTAAGCGGTATGGAATAATGGTTGGGGTGGCCAGAAATTGGTTGGAACAGAGGTTGGTTGTATCTGGTACACAACCCATGAATAAAATCAAGCAAAGTTTGAGGTAGACCATGTTGTTCTGTTTGTGGAAGCTGTATGGAGGTGAGTCCATGTAGTGTTATGAGCCTATGGTCTGACAGAGGAAGGAAGAGGAGAGGTGAGAGGTAGTGCATGGAAATGAGAGGTAGTGATCAGAATTTAAAGGGGAGGTTTTAGGCGGCATGCATAGTCAAAACACAATTACTGCTAAGTGTATAATACCTGTATTGCTTAGCATAATCGGGTGCATCTTTTCCTTCCTTTCTTTTTGTGTCTATCAAGTCCTTGTTCCACGTCAGATCAGTGACTATCACGCTGGGGGATACCGAATGAAAGATCTTCACAAATATTTAAAACCTAGACGATTTTAGAAAAATTCCCATATTTGCACTTCCAAGGTGATTAAGAGTGAGTGATCAAGACCAAAATTATAGGTTCCCAACAGGCACGGAACCAGGGGTGGGATATAACTCACCCCAATTTTTTGATTAAAAAAAACTAATATATATGTATTATTAGCAGCATCCCTGAAAAAAGAAGTTATATATACATTATCAAATGAAAAGTTGACAAATAGCGTCCATTTTTTCCATTTCTCTGTTGTGAACTTCTCTCTGCTTAGTCACTTTCTGCTCTAAACCTCAGTCGCTCTCTTCTTTTTATTGTCATGAACTCTACAACTCCACAAGGAGCACCAAAGCACCCAATAACCTTATTGATTTAGCAATCCCTAGGTATTAGAGTTTAAATTTTGTTCCAATACAAATTTTTTTGAGACATTAGGATTAATGTTGAATTATGCATGCACCCAGTAGCAAGTTTGCTTGAAGAGATTATATGACCAGAAATTAAGGTGCAAGCATGATTAACACTAGTGACCTGACCATCAAACTTTGCTTTATTTCTAGACCCCCATATGAACCACAAAACTGAGACAAAGCAAGCAGACCACAACTCCTTCAATTGAGCACTACAACCATGAATTGGCTTGGGTGAGGGAGTGGAAACACATTTGGTTGGAAGTGGATTCTGAGATTGTGCTTAACTTCATGCGCTCTCCATCTTTAGTACCTTGGCGGCTAAGCATAGAGTGGAGAAATTGCTTACACCGTATCTCTCAAATGAAGTTTCACTCATCGCATATCTTTCGTGAAGGTAACCAAGTTGCGGATGCTTTGGCAAATCATGGTGTCAACTGTCAACTGCACAAGTTTGGTTTGGTGGGATCTACCGCCCCCATTTATTACTTCTTTTTGTAGTCGTGATTGGTTTGGTCTTCCTAATTTTCGTTTCTGTTAGTTGTTTGTCTGATTGGTTTGTAGAGACGAGGTTATTTCTCTTGTACTTCGTTTTTCGTGTTCTGCTGGGGTAAGGTTTATGTCCCCCCCCCCTCGAGTGGCTGTCTTCTTTTCTTTTTCTAATAAACTTCCTCGTTCATCGAGGTTTACAAAAACAAAAAAAATTGGTTATAAATTAGGGATTTCAAGATTTATTTTCAGCACTTCATTTTTCTTGTTGTAATTGTTAGCAAGTAGCCAAAAATATCGGGTTTGTTTTATTGATGCATAGGGAAAGATATTGAATTTATTTTATTGACGCTCAATTGTCCAAAATAGTGGCGAATTTGTTTAAAAAGTTGACTGTTGAGAGTTGAGCAATTGTTTAGACGTATTTTAATAAGTGTTATACAATTGAAATATTCCATCAAAACAAGATAGATTTTGCCAAATTTTTTAGGAAAAAAAAAAATTCTTGACAACATAAAGTAAATTTAGCCCACCTCAATTTTAATTCTTGGTTCTGTCCCTGGTTCCCAACCTCTCTGTCTCTGTTTATTTTATTTTTTTTCCTTTTCTTTTCTTATAATGTTCATTAAGTTTTCTTTTTTGTTTTTCTAATTTGAGGAGATAGAATGCTCCCAAGGAACTTAACACTTCCACTTATCTTCATGAACGTACTTTCCCAAACCTGTAGTTCATTTGAACTTATAAATTATAAAAACAGGTTCTAACTCTATTATCAGACCCTTTTACCCATGTAAGCTATATATTAATTATTTCAGGTAAAGAGGTGGTACACCAGGACCCCATAAACACCATGATTGATGTAGTTAGTTGTTGGATATGTTCTAGCCAGATCGGGATTGAAATCATTTCACTGACGTTGAGTTAATATCATCCTCTGATATGAACATATATATTGATGTAATACATAATAATGATGAATGAATGCTGTGTCAGATATGTAGATAGATGACGTGAGCCACAGGAATCAAGTAGTCGATTTCGAAATGGATGAGAGGGATCCGCGGGATGCCCCCCCTAACTGGGTTGCATGGTGTTTGAGTTTAGTGTCTAGGGAGTTGGAGGGACCGTGCTATACATACAATGTGGTCCTACTCCTGCTAGCTGCAGCTTTTTCCTTCACAAGTGCAGCATCAATTGTGGCTTTGGGGATTTTTTTTTTTTTTTTCTGAGTCTGTCCATCTTAACAAAAGCTAGTGAGCTAGGAGCTGAAGCATGCTACACCCCTAAATAGAGAAACACCATATATACTACGAGTCTACAACACGAGCAGTGCAGTGAAGTAATTAAAAAAAAAAAAAAAAGTGTAAGCATGAGGGGTTGTTCTTGCAGTTTATACTGTTATGATGTTGAACTCATTTACTTGGTATAATGCCTGCAAGAGTTGTTCGTCTATATTACAGTAATAAAGTAATAAAGTGGATCATAGCTGTGTAGATTATGAGGTATCTTTTTTTTTTGGTTAACGGATTATGAGGTATCTTTTCATTATGGAATAAAATGGATAATAGGGACAGACACCTTCACTAATGATAATATATGGACCACTGTGCAGTAGGTTAAGTGGGTTTTCTGATTCGAGCATATCTAACATGGACCACATCAGAGTAGATTTGAGCTTTTATTAGTCGTTGAAAATAATTGTAATATGAACTACACGCGAGTTTGTTATGATAGTGGTTTTCCGTTTTTTTTAAAAAATATAATAATATTGACAAGTACTTTTTCTTTTGAAAAGAATATGGACCACTGGTTGTGCATGACAAAAATGTGCAAGTTTGCTTTCCATAGTAGTGGATCAAATTTTCAGTCTGTGGTGATCTAAGTCGGTATGCAAGTTATATACATTATGATGTAAATGTGCATGCTTCAAAATCAATGACTCAGGGATCATGTAGGTCCTGCTTCATATGATTTTCACGAGGTCTCGGAGAAAAACTTGTCATGGCCTTTTGACTACTAAAGTATCAAGTAATGTGTGTAACAATGCAAGAGACGTGATGCAAATATATAAGACTGTAATGATAGACATATGTAGATGTCGTACACTGAAACCAAATGCATATATAATACTAAGATAATAAGTGATCGAGAATACTGCTAAGGTGATTGGTTATGTGAAATTGAACAATATTGTTGCGCAATGGGGGCCCTTTGTGTAATATCTATATATCTTTCGTTTCCCCACCTCATTCCTTTTTTAATGTTATCTTCTGCAGAAAGTAAGTTGGTCGTAGAAGTAGTCGAGTATCGATTTTGCTGGGGAAGTAGGGGCCTGGGGGTTGCGTTGGCCTCTGCACGTGCATGTGTATAGCAGCAGCAGCAAGCCAGTAATGGAATTCTGGAAAGTGGAGATAGTTGATGGTCGAGTGTGACAGTTTGAATATGGAGGGAACACTGAAAAAGCTAATACCTATTACCTAGCAACTGATTGGCGTTGGAGTCTTGGATCCCAGCACCATGACATCCCTACTATGATTCTTCAAATCCCTCAGTGCTTCTTGCCCTTAGCTAGCTAGAAAGTTAGCATACCATATGTCCATTATTGAGGAACAGGATAGAGAAAGGAGAAAAGTTGTGCAAGAATTTCATGATCATTAATCATTATCAATTTGTTCTTAGACATACTGGTTCTTGGTTTAATGATTTTAATTTATTTCTTGGAGAAGGCCAAGGTTCCAAGTAAAAGGTATGATTATTGCATAATTCGATGCCACATTCAATTTATAGTCAAAGCTCAAAATTAATTTTTTTTTTTGTAATGCCTGTGACATTCTGAATAGATTAATCTAGCTCTGCTGGAATACCCCCTAAAGGGTGTGTGTTGCTAACTTTCTAACGCTAAGCTCTTCTAATAAAAAAAGAAAAGAAAAGTTGGTGATCATTATCATAGTTTTGCTGTCGCAAATGGGATTGGGCGGTTTGTACAATAATTGGTTTTGCAAAACCGGCTTATGAACCATTATGACTGTTCAAATTCCGTGGGCAAGAAATCACATGTCTCGTACTCTCCCCTCCATCTACGTGGTACAAACTCCCTTGGCTAGGGCTTCAGACGCTTACCACTCCGACCACTTACCCATCTCTGTGATTATATAACGAGTACCATTTTAAACTCATCTTTACAAGAGACACAACTTGGAGCTCTACAGACATAGTACCCTAGTTTGTTGGTTCCTCTCTTATTTGAACCCATTGATTCTTTTGGTCATTTCATGCACTGCTTCTTTGTACTATAACTTTATCTTTGTCAACGAAATTACAGTTGCGCATGCGAGTATGACAAAGAAAAAGGCATATGTATAAAGTTGGTTCAATGACTTCAATCATACAATTTTACTGCAATGAGTTTGGCTTCAAGTTTCAGTCTTTCAGTCAAAGGACAAGTAAGATTTTGTTAAAAGTGAAGACATAGTAAGTCCTTGTTCAGGTGTTCTCTGCATTATTACTATTTCCCTGTTGGAGAAATAATAAATAAAGGGGCTTGATCCATAACCTAAATTTTACTCAAAAGACTCATTCACCCCACCATTAAAAAGTGCGAATACTTATCCCATTTAAAGGTAAAATCATTTTTTAAAGACTAATTATTGGTAAAAAAACACCTCAAAACCTAGCCGCTCCAAAACTTTTGACAAGGCAGATCATCTGTTGCCTCCATGCCCTGTACGGCGGCGCGTCCTTAGGACGTCGTCGTCGGAAGGGTGAAATTGGGCTGTGAGTTTGCCAGCAAGGTCTTTCGTCGTAGTTAGGGTTGGTTAAGGAGGTTGGGAGTTTCAACCCCACCTAGATCGGAGTTGGTTTCTCTTGTTCTTCTCCGACTTGACCGTACTAGGCTGTGGGTATACCTCGGTGATGGGAAATAGTGGAAGGTTGGAGGTTGGCAGCACTGTATGTGGTCTTTGGGAAGGGTTGTTGGTGTAGATGCTCCCCTGATATTCGAGTGGTGGGGATCAGGCAGAAGGTTAGGTGATCGACAAGCTGTGCGATCTGGATCCTAATTGGATATGGTGTTTAGGGTAGTCTGGCCGCTGATCTCAAGGGATAATCTAGTTTCTTTGCAACAAAAGGCTCTGAAGGTGATTAAGGTGCAGGTCCGGCGACACCGGTGCAAGCCTACTGTGCGCCGTCTCCCCGTAAGGGATGCTGGAGGTTGGTCCCATGCTGTTGTGCTGTTGGGCTCTTGTTGGTAGACTCTACTTCTTCTATGTTTGATATGTTTTTGTTTACATTTTAGTTATTTTTTGTCTAAACAAATTCCTACCAATTGAGGGTATGGATGTGTGAGATTTGTTTAGGCTTGCGCACTTAGTGTGCCTTGTCTGACCTAGCGAAGCGAGGTAATGGTCGTCATCAAATTGACGCAATCTCTTAGCGGCAGAATAAAACGAAGTATCATCGGTAAATCCTGTTGGCAACATAGTGGGAAATCTTTTTTAACTGTCTTACTCTCTCTTTGTGAGTTTTTTCTTTTCAGTATGTCACTTATATTGTAAAGCAAATGGAGTTGTCAATAATGCAACATCTACTAATTGGTGTATGTTAAAATACATATGTTTAGTAGAGAGTCCTAATATTATTTCGGGACATTCTCTATTTGCTTATTGCAAAATGAGGTTTAGGCACTATATTCCCCCCATATTCTACAGTTTCATTAATCAAGTAACTTTTTAATCAATATTTGATGAAATCTCATGAAATACTTGTCACCAATGATTTGATTGTGCATAATACAAGTCTCATTTGGTTCGCAGAATGAAAATTTTGGAAAGAGAAATTTTATTCATTCTTGTGTTTGGCACGTCCAAGGAAATGAATTACTTTCCTGCGTGAAGGGAAGATAAGGGAGAAAGTGGATCCTCTCACACCCAGGAGATTCATATTCCCTCATACTTTTTCTGCATTAATTGCCTACTCTAAAGACCATTTTTAATGTATATTATTATCAATTTCATCGAACAAATATTTGAATCTTGAGTTGTTTATGTTTTGATAATAATGATACAATTGGAAAATTGATAAAATTGATGTCACCTATTTTTCTATTCATGCACAAACCAAACATCAGAAAAGAAAATAAAATACATTTTCTGATTACTTTCCCGTTGTTTCCAAACATTGTTAGAGAAACTAGTGAGATATTTATTTTCCCATGCTAATGGAGAATACCAAGAAACAAATTTTCTTTCCGCGAACCAAACGAGATCTAAGTGAAAAGTAATCATAAAAATAAACCACATCATCAATCAACCCATTAAAGACCAAAACATTAAGGGTTGGATTAAATTGATTAAAATTGATGAGCTACTCTCTTAGGATCAGGGCCACCATGTTATACTGTATCACGTAACATATTTTCACTCAATTTGGTCCCAAATCACTTTTGGAATATAGATTCCCGTGTCAAACATATCACAGATGTATAAGCACTATATCATTAGGTGAGACCGCCGTATGGTGACAATTTTGTATCAGATGTTGATGTGGTCTTGTCTGTCTGACAATGGACGGTTTGACGGTTTGTATCCACACCCTAAGCCCTAAACCCTAAACCCTAAACCCTAGACTAGCAATACTATATACCAAGAGGTTCAAAAAGGGTTTAGACAAAAAAAACTTAGGGGATTATAAATTTTAAAATGATTCTTGTCTTTGAGGAAATCAAATATTAAGAATCCTTGTCTCAGTATTTAACTTTCCCTATTACAGATCGCATATATCCGATTGTTAAATCTTCGATGATTTTTAAGGGGTCAAATCGAAATAAAAAAAATTGATTTATGGTCTGAAATCGATGGAGAGATGAGGACTTGAGGGAAAAAAAAAAAAAAAAAACAAAGAGAGAAGAATTTGTGCCGACTGTTCGAATCAGCAGAGCTGAAATGGCGCCACAGTTCAGAGCTTAGAAGACAAAAACCCTAAAACCCATTTGTTCACGAGAGCCCATTACATAATGGGTTTACTCAACTCTCCTCCACTCGCGCACCGTCTTGCTCTGGCGGCGTTCACCCAACCTCGCCTCTCTTCTCTACTCTTCTCTTTTGTTTCTCCGCACAGAGGAAGAAGACACACGACGGCGACTTGTAGCGGTAATCACTTTGCTTTTTCAGTAAGGGCCTTTTAGAGTTGATTACATATGCAAATTATTTCAATGTTGCAGCGATTACAGGTGAATGTGCTGCTCCGCTGGATTATGATGATAATGACGATGCTAAAGCGAGGGAGAAAGATGCTGCTCTGCATTTGGCTCTCTCACGGCTTTCTGGCGATTTCGGGCACGAATCCATGTTGTCCCTGCCGCGGTTTTTTCGCTCGAGGCGGGCACCTGTTATCTCCACTGGCTCCTTGAAGCTTGATATAGCTTTGGGGACTGGAGGATTGCCAAAGGTAGTTAATTGGCTATAGAAATGTTTGTATTAGGATAAGAGACCAGCAACTAGTAACTTCAAATATTGATGCATTGAATTCGTTTGAGTTTAACCGCGAAGGATTAGTATAATTTTCATAGTGAATGTTTCACATTGCTCCTTGCAGGGAAGAATTGTTGAGATTTATGGGCAGGAAGCATCTGGCAAGACTACACTCGCACTTCACATCGTCAAGGAAGCCCAAAAGCTTGGAGGTGTGTGTTAATCTTTTGTGTCAATATTTGCATAGGAAATTTAGTCCCTTGATACGCTAACTTAGTTTGATAAGGAAAGCAGGAGCTACCCCTTTACTCATTTTCATAATTTTCTGATAAGCAACTTTATCTAGACTAGAATATTTCTGTTTTTTGTTTTGTTCTCAGTGTCTAAGTAATTAAAAATATTTTAGTTGCAAAAAAAAAAAAAAAAAAAAAAATTGTAGATGAAAAGGGAATTGCTGCAAGTAGATAAAAGAGGCTAGTGAGTACCATAGAGGAAACTGGGATGATAATGGTACAGAAGGAGAATCGACTAGTAATTTCTGGACTCAATTCTCATGATCCTAAAAAGTTCCAATCCCTTCTCTTCAAGGCATGCCATGTTGTAGGATGAGTAATAGGCTAATGGCCTTCAAAAAGAGATGCAGTTGATTCTTCCAAGGTTACTGATTGTTTACACCTTCCTTGAGGTAGCGTAAGGACATCCCACAAAATATCAATAGCTGTACAAATCCTTTTGCTTTAGCTCTCTAATATAGCTCTACAGTGGCTCGATACAACTTGAGTTCATATCAAGTCTGGCTCATTTTTTAGTTCTTTAGCTTGGCTCATAAAAAAACAATCCGGGTCAAGTTTGAGCTTGATATGTTGTAGGAGAGTCAGCCTGAGAACCATGATCACAGATAGTTTGCTTGGCTAGCCTCTTTTGGGAACTTACTCAAAGATTCCCATTTCTGTAATCACCATGTTTCTTCTGCATTTGGGTCCTCCACACCTCCACTCCAGGAATTAGATTCAGTGTTTCTTCTGTATTTATTTATCTCTTTATATCACCAAAGGCTACCTGAGTATTCCTATTTTCTTTTAGTTGCTGCCATTGTTCTATTTCCCAGAGCCATTGAGATTAACCTCTTATGAGTGATACACAAAAGTTTACTTATATTTATCTTTGTATGGCCAAGTACAAGCATTTTAAGGACATTTCAGATCTTAGTAGTTATTGTTTTAGAAATTACTGTAGAAACTGACATGAAATAGGTATTCCGACCAACTATTTAGGTAATCAATCTACTTCTCATTTATTTGACTTTTTTAGGTTCTTATAATTTTTCTACACAATAGCAAGTGGTCGGAGCAAAGATATATAACAGTCTGGTAGGAAGAATGAGAAATAATAGAGACTTAGATGTAATTGAAGAAGTTTTATACTACAAATTGGGCAGTAAGGTGGGAAGTGAAGGGTCTTAACTGCAGCCCAATCAGTATTCAGATATGGAGTGTTTGGAAAGGGCTTTCAAAGAATATGAAATTAAGAGGATCAAAGGAATGCTCCAGGAGAAGATTTTCTCTTGGGCTTCATTTCTTAAGAGTTCAAGAAGAGTTCCATTTTTGCAGATCTCTCTAGTTGCAGTGCAGCTGTTATGTAGTCTTAGAGTCATGGCTTCTTGTTTGTTAGTTTTTGTTGTTGGTTGTTACTGTTGTAGCTGTGTCTTGGATAGTTGGTGGGTGTGGGCAGAAGGCTCTTAAAGAAGTTGAAAATGCAGTAGTCAAGGATCTCTGCGCAAGAATTCGCTTTTGGTCTACTCTTTGTGGGAATTCACGGTCTTTTGTTTCATTCTATCTTTTCAGATTCGAATGCTGATGTTAATTGATGATTATTTCAGTTAGTTATTGAGTCTTGGGTTTGTTGTAATGTTTTGTTTAGTTTAATGTTTATTGCTCGGGACTTCTAGTCCACAGTTTGTATTTTCTTTCTTAACAAAACTGTATTTCTTCTCAAAATATGGTTTGTGGTGCTGATATCTAATATATCTGCTAGATATTTTCTTAATTCCAGTAGTGATTGCAATTACTATTAATTTTTTTATATTTTTTATATTTTTTATTATGATTGCTTCACTAGACTGGATCACTGTTCTTCTGGCAGGGTATTGTGCATATCTGGATGTAGAGAATGCGTTGGACCCTTCACTTGCAGAATCGATGGGTGTAAACACAGAAAACCTTCTCATTTCGCATCCCAATTCTGCTGAAAATGTGCTGAATGTGGTCGACACTCTGACTAAAAGTGGTTCCTTGGATGTAATTGTTGTGGATAGTGTAAGTGATAAAACTGTGGATTAGTTTTACAAGTTGGCTTCCTAGCGCTCTGCCTTTCATGATCTCTGTTGATGAATAGACCTGTTGATATTGTGCACCCCAAATGTCTACATACATTCACAACCAAAAAAAGAAAAGAAAAAAAGTTGAATGTCTACATACCTATTTGAAGGTACCTTTATCAGATAACTGTGACACTGTATAGTTTTTGTAAGAGGGAATGAAATGACATAGTTTTGCTGATAGATGTCCCAAATATAAGCAATAGCTTTTCAAACCCAATACCAAAAAGCATGAACTTGTTTCTGTCATCTCAAAAGCTCAAGACATGTTATTTGTCTCAGTCTGCTCTTCACATCTCTGCCAACTTAGCTGCTCTGTCATAGACTCATAGTGTTGTATTGCACATGCCACCGATGAATGTATGTTTGATAAATCTAGAAACTAAAGTTTGCCGTGCCTAATGACAAATGAAATATAGAAAGATAATTGAGTTTAGAGTTGAAATAGAGCAACTTATAAAGCTCAGAGAAGTTGTAATTGGACTTGCCGTTTACGTTATTTTATGTACTTGTTCTGCTGAGCTTGGCGGGATGTAGATGCTCACTACAGTTCATTTTAAGTTTGATGATGAAGAATGTAACTGTAAAACATTGTATGGTTGGATTTTCAGGTAGCTGCTCTGGTCCCCCAGTGTGAACTTGATGTTGCAATTGGTAGTGCATACCCAGACGCTCAGTCAAGAATAATGACCCAAGCACTACGAAAAATTCATTCTTCATTAAGCCATTCTCAAGCACTTGTTGTTTTTATAAATCAGGTTATAACCACGCTACTTGAAGTCCATCTGTTGTATGTTATAATATAAATGATCTCCAGTCAGGAGAAATGGCGCATACTATTTGACATTTATCTTTTGTATCCAGGTTAGATCAAGTCCAAACTCAGGGCAAGGTTTTGGACCTGTGGATGAGGTCACCTGTGGTGGAAATGCCTTGAGATTCTATGCAGCAGTTCGATTGAGAATAAAAAGAACCCAGTTGCTTAAGACTGAGGATCAGGTAATTCTTTAGTAGTTTACTAATGAGAAAAGATCTCCAGGGTTTTTGGAGATATGCTCCTCATTGAAGAAATTGTTGCTTTTGCTCCTGTAGTTTCTAACTCTCTCTCTCTCTCTCTCTCTCTCTCTCTCCCTCTCTGATGATGGTCCGTGAGTCAATCATATAACTGTTCTGGAGAAGTACCTTCTTTTGTTTTTAAGCCAGAGTTTTGGTCTCATGGCCTTTGCTGTTAAGAGTAAATTTAGTCGTCTGTGAAACATTAATTTTCTGGAGCAACAAGTACTAACAAAGAATACCACAATAATGCTCGTTAACTAATGAGAATCTGATTGGAAAGAAGAGTTTAGTCCTTAGAGGCGGAACCCTAAGTACCAAAGACTGATGAATAGAAAGGAATAAAGAAAGCTGCAAAGATAAGTGAAGCATATTGTTGTTCATGAGCTACAGTGGCTGCAATCTCTTCAAGAGCCAGGAAATAAAAACGCTTGGTAAATTGTGTTAGTGTGCTACAGCTTTTAGCCTGGACAATTATGAGATTTTATCACCAAAAAAAAAAAGAAAAGAAAAAATTATTGCTTAGTGTGGGCATTGTGTTCAGCTATATAATATATAATGGTAAAATTTCCTCAATTCATTTACATTGACACTTTGTGGATTTTCAGTTTGTAGTCACTATATTGGCTAAGCAATGTTATTTTTTCTTTTCTTACACTAGACATTTTACCGTTTTGTTCCAAGGATTATAATACTTTCACTAAAGCGTACTTTTGTCTTTTTGTTTTTTATTAGATTACAGGTCTTGGGATTTCTGTGCAAGTGGTGAAAAATAAATTGGCACTTGCAATGAAGAAGGCTGATCTGGGGATACAGTTTGGTAGAGGGTTATGCTGTGAATCTGAGGTATTGCAATTGGCTTGCGAACATGGGGTCATTGCGAAAGATGGAAGCAACTACCACATAGGAAGAAAGGTTTTTAGTAATGTACATTCAGCAGAACAGTATCTGGCTAAAAATGATGATATTTTGAATAAGATAGTTAGGATCTTGAGGCAAACTTTATTTGAAAAAGATAGTCAATTTAGGTAGACTAGGATTGAATCAGCATTTCTGAAAGATGAATGATTGAAATTGAATGGTTTAGTGCCGTAGCCACTTGCATCCCATGGCATGTTGCTGTCTGAAGGATCTTTGTGATGACATTTGCTATGAGATGTCTTCCACTTAAGGTGCATTAAAAAATTGGAAGATAAATGGGGTCCAGGGCCCAGGGCATTCTGATATGAAGTTTTCTCCATTATTCATCAGCTTCCTGTTATCATCCAGTCATCCAGTAAGGACATTTGAGCTCTTCTCTGGTTTATCTGGAAACTAAACCACCACAGTTTTATCACGTAAATTATGTATATAAAACTTTAATTAGGAATCAGACTTTGTTTTGAACCTTGTGTTTGAGAGGCCGACGTCTTGATTAGAGAGATTTGTGTATTTTTGAGAAATTGCCATTGTGGCTTACACATTATGTAAGCACTGAGTACCTCCCTTCCAAGGTTCCAAATCATAATTATGATTTTGTACTGATGCTATAATTGTCTCTCATTGTGTGGTAAATTCAGCAACCCGTACGTTACTTCACGGTTTTGTATTTTTTGTTTTTGTTCGCCGTTGAAAAATTATATTTCTGAGGGACGCTCAGTGTTGATATTATGTGGAATTGTGGATCCATGTCCACCAAAGTAGCAGAAGTAACACAAACATAAATCTTTCCAGGCCATTTTACTCGGTCGATCATATTCTGCTAGACCAGAAAAGGTGAAAATCACATAGGGGGTGATATAGACTCACTGTCCTAGCTAGACCAGAAAACTCACAGCGGACAAAGTCTTTGATAGGGGAGAGCTTAACTTGTAAAAAAGGACGAGATCTGATTGATCCTTTTGTTAGGCTTTCTTCTCGGGTGGATCATCAATGCTGTCGATGGAGAGAGATTTCATGCAACAACCACACTGGTCATGTTGTGATGATTGGCCCCCAAAATCCACACCTCTTTATAGATCTATACTGGAACTCCACTAAATTTGGGGGCAAGTTAAATCATTATTTACTGGGCTTGAAACATTTGAGTTACTTAGACTTAAGCAACAGTAACTTCAAATGGATTCACATTCCAAACTTCATTGTGCAGAGTTTGAGGTATCTCAATTTCTCATGTTCCAACTTTGCAGAAGAGATTCCCTCTTCTCTTGGTAACCTCTCAAACTTGAACTATTTGGACCTCGATTCTCGTTATATTAATGATCTTTCTTCCAAAAACTTGAATTGGTTTTTTCATCTCTCTTCCCTCAAATATCTTAATCTCGAAGGTGTGAACCTTAACAGTACAGGAGTAAGTTGGCTACATGCTGTTAACATGCTTCCTTAACTCTTAGAGTTGCATTTGTTTTATTTTCATATTGATGGAAACCAGCTTCCACTCTACCTCCACACCATCAACTTGACATCACTTTTGGTCCTTGATATGTCATTTAATGATATTCATTCTTCACTTCCTAAATGGATGTTTAATCTTACTAGACTTACAAAACTGGGAATCCTTTCAGTGGCCCCTCTTTTGATGAATTTGCAATCCTTAGATCTTTGGAACACATTGATCTATCGTCCACTAATGCTCCGATATTAAGTGATTCATCTCTTTCTTTTGATAAAAAAGAAACTTCATTAATAATGAATTGGTTACAACAAGTTTTGACAACATCTCTTACACAGAAATGGCCTATGGACTTCACACTAGAACTCCATAATGACTGACTGATGGAGTCAACAAAACCCCGACTCAACTACAGACTCAAGACTTGCACATCAACTAAAGGCAGAGAACATGCGCAAGAGCAGTGAATGCCTAACTCACAACTTTGTCAACACTAACTCGCCACCCAGAGTTATAACTACATGAATGGAACTATTCCATCATCTATTTGCACCATTCAATCTTTGATGACCCTTTCTTGAGGAAACAATAACTTATCCGATAAATTCCCTCGAGAATGGAGTTTATGGCGCAACATCCACAAGTTCTAATGTTCTATGTCTCGAACAACAATCTGTCTGGTAACATTCCAACCTCAATGGGTATTCCAAGTTCTCTTCTATTATTAAGGATGGACAACAATGATTTTAGCAGAGAAATTCCTTCTTCCTTGCAAAATTGCTCTACTTTGGATACACTTTATCTTAGAGGTAACAAATTTACCAGAAAAGTACCTTCTTGGATAAGATCAAAAGTGTCTTCAATTGAAAGTGCTACAATTGCAATCAAACTTTCTAAATGGACATATACCTCAACAATTGTGCAATCTTTCTTATCTTCAGATCCTAGACATGGGTCACAACAACTTATCAGGAACAATTCCAAAGCGTTTGGTTAATTTGAATTCTCTAGTCCATGCTCGAATTGCTTGGCAGCTCTCTAGCGAACTTGATCTAACAACTGTGACTTTTTTTTTTTGAATAAAGGGTGGTGCGGTTGCCCTCAAGCCTTGATTAATGAAACTGTCTAATACAAAGGGGGGACATTGAGTCTAAGCCCCTTATTACAATACGCACTTAGAGAACATCCTGAAATACTATCATGAGTCTCTACTAAACAACTGTATTCAACTAAGCACCAACTAGCAAAGAGCGCTCTACTGGCGACTCTATTTGCTTTGACACAGGTCACACAGCGGTGACACAACGGAAAGATAACTCGATCTGCAACTCGATTACAGCATAGCATAATTTCCATACGCACAGCTTTCCCATCATGTTGCCACTGGAAAATACATCTAGTGACACTAAGTTTCACCCTACCACTAGGAGGCAGCGACCATTTGACCGAGTAAGGAACTCGCTGCCTACCTAAAGCAGACACGTTATTGCCACTAAGAGGTTGCGACCATTTGCAAATGCAAGGAACTTGCAGCCTACCAAGAGCAGACAAGGCACATAGAGTGCATAAACCAGTACGAAGCCCATTCCTTCCTACCGAACTACGGCAGAAACTTATTAGAAACAACAAACATACTATCAAAATACATAGTAACTAAACAACTAACATCAGCAGCCCACCAGCAAGGGCCCAAATCCCTGGGCTTGGCCCAACCTCCAATCTCCCAAAGGATGCCAGGGCAGCAGTCACCCAATCCGGCCACCAACTCCACCTCCAACGAGCTCCAGGTGTCCAACCCAGCCACCAATTCCTCCGCCAACAAACCGGCACCATCAACCCTGCATAATCACGCCGCCGCCCATTGATCTTGGCCAACATCTGAGGCCGAACCTCAAGGCGTGACAGATCCCTTTCGGGATCACCTCTGCCCGGAGATCGAAGCCCCGATCTGCCCAACCCAATAACCTCAGGCATCAACCCGATCACCGCAGGAGATAGTGACCCCTGATCTCGCCATCGACTAACAACACCCCCATGCCGCTCAACCCTTGTGATCGCCCATGACTGGAGAAAGTCAGATCAGAACAGATCCGCCCAACCCACCTTCCAACTCTCATCCACCTTTGCCGGGCTGCGCCTAAGACAGAAACCCCCGCCGGAGTGCCCAAAACCATCACAGACCAGTCCGACGACGACGCCCCGAGGACGCGCCGCTGGACGGAGCATCACTCTTTCTCAAAGACACCAGGCGCGTGAGGCGTGTTCTAAACCAAAATCTTTTTTGCTTTCGAACTAAATATACATTTCTTAATCTCTAACAACTGTGAATTTAAAGGAAGATAATTGAAATATGACTTTTTTGGTGCTAAACTTCTAACCATCATTGATTTTTCATCAAATGGTTTGGAAGGTGACCACTAAAAGAGTTTTCAACGTAGCAATGAGGGCCTTAGTGAATTCAAGCAGAAGACGTCTCTTTACTTCAACAAAAGCTCTGCTAGGTGCTTAGGATCTTTGTGATTATTCTTTCCCTTCGTTTCTTTAGACCCTTAGTCTAGCCCCATTACAACCTGAAATATAAGACCTCTTTGATCCTTGGAGACGGCAATTGATATGTGAACATGTGTCACAAGAGTTGAGCATATGGTTCGGTCCAGTTGTGAAAGTAGTTGGTATCTTTCATAATATCTTTGAAAAAGAAAAAAGAAATAACTATGTGCTTTTCTTTCTATATGTGAGCTTTTTTGAAAAAAAATAAATATCTCTCACATATACTTGAGTGAATATAGCTTTTAAGCATTAGCCTTGAATCTGAAAGAAGAAAGAGTGGTATATCCTGTGAGGTTTTGAATCATAACTTGTTTGAACATACTGAGCTCCACTATATCACCATTGTTAGCCCCGTGTCCTACTTATTTATATGTAGACTGTGTTTTAAGTCACTCTTGAATATCTATGGATTGATTCTTGATTGATGTGTTAATCTTGATGCCATGAAAATATGAGATTCCTGAGAACAACAAAACTTTGAAGGGTTAGAGTCCTTTTCTTTGTGTCGTTTTTGTTTATGTTTAGTCAAATTTTCGTTCGTACTTTTCTTTGTGTGTCTTTTAGTTCTTTATTTTGATTTTGATAAGAGACTAGCAAAAGCTAAGTGTAGGGGAATCTTATAGAAGCATATAATGCGACATTTATAAAGTCTATTTCTGATACTTTATTCTGCTTTTACCTTTATTATTTTTAACTTAATTTTATTTTTATAGGTCTCTAGGAGTAATAGATTGAACAAAGGAGCTAAGTAGCACATGTTAAGCATGTGATCACTCAAAATTACGGCATGAAGGAATTGAAGAGGCGAAATTGACATGTGCTAGGCACATGTGACGTTTTCTAAGGCTTGATATATGTTTTGCATGTGAGAATTAAAATCTATAAATTTTAGCTAAGTGTCATGTGCATTTTTAATGAAGACATGTGACATTTAAATGAAGTGCGCAAAACATGTGCAAGAGAGGATGTGGAGCCACATAAGCCTAAAGTTTAGGGAATTACTTTCCTATATTGCAGGAATTTCTTATAATTAACTTTCCTAATTTTTAGGAAGGTTATTGTTTGACTCTTCATAATCAATATGGACTAGGATTCTTCACAATTAAATATTGGAGACTCAAGTTGGTTGAGAGAAGGATTTGTGGGATTTAGGGCGCAAAACATGTGCAACATTGAAGGATTTGTGGGACAAATCTCTATAAATAGAGAATGAATTCACACTTAAAAACACACCACACACCCTTCACCTTCTCTTCTATCCCTCTCTCTTGTTCGTCCGCCACCATTTTCTTCTTCTTTTTCCTTTTCTTTATTTTTATTATACTATATTTTGATTGTTGTTTTCAAAACTATGTGCAACTAATTTTCTTTTAGCTATGGGTGTAACTATGAAACCCCGTTTATGTACATACCTATGATTAGTTTTACTTATTAAATGTTTGATTGATTGTGTGATTGGTATATTTCGATTTGGTTTATAGATAACTTTTGCATGTTGATTTTCTTTAGATGCATACTTAGATTAATTTGCATGTAATTGAAGCTAGGGTTAAATAGATAATTCACCTAATCGTTTTGTTTCCTTTTCCCACTAAGTGGTAGCCACTTTGGACAAAGGTGAAGTCAAAATGTACTTAATGATTTTTCTTAGGTTAGTGTGTTTCACACTAAGAGAATCTTAATCAATAAACAAACTTTCTTTGTGCTTAGTGATTCTTGCATGACTTGTTAGCTATTGCGTTTCAATTCTAGTGAGCTTCTTAAGAATGCGCTTTAATGAAAGAGTGCGTTTCACCGCATTAAATAACTTAAGGAAAGTAATAAGGACAATTTTGATGTATTCATGGTTGTTCTTGTTTGTTGTCAATCACATTTCAATTAAATCTTTATAAATTTTTTTTTTCTAAGTATTGGATGTAAATGGTGGTGGATTGATAGTGCCTTTAAATTATTAATCTCATTGATCATATCTGTACAAAATGATTCCAAAGTATCTTTCTTTGTTCTTTACATTTTTAAGATTTAAAATCTCAGAAGATTTTTCAAAAAGAATTAAAATTGTTGATAGGCCATCTGACCCATCTGAGACCCATAAGTAACAGCCATATCATATCAGATAAAATTCAAAATCAACAATGGTACGTGGAGAATGATCAAGGCGAATAAGCAGTGAGTAAACTTTCAAGTTTAATGAAATGGTTGGAGCTCTCCAGATTTCGAATGATAAAGGCAAACAATGATAAGTTCTACGAGTCCGGCAGTAGAGAGCAAAATGTTGGGCACCTTGCAAAAATATCAAACATACAATTATAGTAAGAATGCGCGTTAAAGTCTTAAACATTCAAAACTACAATAAACATTTTGGACTTTGGAAGCAGAACGTTTGTTTTCCTTTCCTTGTTTTTCGTTAATCCTTGGTTAGTTTAGTTTAATTTTGTTTTACTTTGGTTTCTAACATTTTTCTATGTCTTGTTTTTGTAGGTTTCAACTTGAAAACTAAGTGTCCCTCTCAATCCTCGGCTTTGAACCATCACTACTTCCGGATGATACTACAACTATGCAAGAGTGTATAAATTGAACGCTTACTCTGATTGTATCAGCGGCAGAATTCCATTTCCATTAGGTGCATTGCCAACTACATTAGAAATTTTGCAAATTACTGTACTATGCAACAGTTGTTCTCCTCTCCTCTTCTTAAGAATTGTTATGGTTCCATAGCATATTCTATCATCTTCCATCGTGTTGGAGGAGAATTAACTCTTCGAACTCCTCCAGTATGGTAAGTAAATTTCTTTCTCCAGCCAATTATCCCTCCATCCTCATATCTAATCTTTCTCCTCCCTCGATTTTCTCCCATCCACCATCCTTTTCTTGCCAGCTGGCTATTAAAAAATATAGCCACAATGGAATGTTTGGGATTGTCTCTTTTCCCATGATAGTGTGCCATAGAAGTGTAAATAGGGAAGGAGAATTCAAGATAATTATGAACCCCAAATTGCACATGTAACTATTTTGGGGAATGACTACGAAAATCAGCATAATTAACATTCGCAACTAAGTGAGATGCTTTGTGGGTTTGAACCCACCGGCGTAAGAAACAATCAACCAATTGTTGATCTGAGATAATCTATCTGTCCCAATCTAATCAAATTGAGTAGAGCCTCACGGTTTAGGGGTGGGCATATGTTGGGGCGGGTCGGTTTGAGGCCCAAACCGATCTTGACCCGAAATTGTCGGTTGTGGACTTTTTAAAATCGAAACCGGATTTATGAAGTAATGGACCGAATCTTCGGTTGGGCTGAAAAATCGGGTCGGCCATGTACGGTTTCGGGTTGGGCCGCTTTAGAGTTTTTGTCCCATTTTTGAGGCCAAATTCTTTAATGTTTCAGTTTACCTGCTTTTCTAGGACTGTTTTTTGGGTCAAGGCCCAATTTTAAACCTTTGTTCAACACTTGAACTTTCAAAACAAAAATCAAACATCCAAAACGCAAGCTAATCAAACTAATAAACTATCAAATACTCAAAAGTGCAGCAAACTGTGAAGACTAAAAGTGTAGCATTACTTAATTACAGACCAATAAAAGTCCATCACCATCAGTTTCAGTCCTAATAAAAGTCCATCACCAACAACAAATTATAAAAGTCTTTGATTTAAGCAAATAAAAATGCAGCAACTTCAAGTCTGCAACAAGCAGCTCCTTTCACCCATCGTATAGTCTCTTCGGGTAGCTCACCAACATTTGTTACACTAGAATCTGCATCATATCCACAATATCCCAAATTTGAAGTTTTCAACAAAATCATAAACACGCAAAATGAAACAAAACAAATTTTTTTACCTGCTTCTGATACGCTAAAAACAAGCGCTCAACTTAACCCTGCAAGATGTAGTCGTTAGCAATATAGAGTAAGTATGGATCGTTCAAGCCGGGGATTGAGGGTAACTATTTAATCACAAAGAAAATTAAAAATAAACTAATCTAAACTAATCAAAGAACACAAATCAAACAACCAAAGAAACTAACTAAAAGAAAAGAAAACAAATGTAGAATAAGGAGAAGGAGAGGAGGAGAAACGAAAAAGAAAAAGAAAATAAATGTTTTGGGGTTTTGTTTTTAGGTTTTACTAAAATAAGAGGAAAACAAAAAAAAAACAATTTCGATTTTAAGTTTGAGAGAAATAAGATGGAGAAAACGTTAGAGACTCGGAAATCCACCACCAATTACTTTCGAACAATGTTAAGTTAACCTAGTTTCAATTACTAAGGTGTGAACAGAAATCAACCAAGAAACAAGTCGGAGCAGATCATGTCCCTTATTAATGTTTCCCTAATTACTTAGTCTATGTGAACGCACAATAGCTAAGCCTATCAAACATGCAATCAAGGTATAGAACGCTATCCTATCAACAACACATATAGTGTCAACATATTTGAAGCATTAAGATCTCATGGAAACGATTGATTATAGAGTTGCAGTCTAGTGTGGAACGCCTACCTAGCATGCTCTTCTAGTTGTTTAAAACATCAACTTTTGTTCAAAGCCTTGCATACTTGTGGATTAGAAAACAAGACGATTAGGTGAATTATTTTCTAAACCTCGCTCCAATTACATGCATAAATCCTATGTTCGCGACCATAAAACACACACACATAAAAGTTTTCAATCAAGCGGAAATAAACAACCAATTCACACCAAAGATCAAGAAACTAGATTTAACCAAACATATGTTCTACATAATTGGGGCTTCAAACCTTGCCCCTAACAAAAGGTAACTAGCCACACATCGTTTTAAAAACCAAAATACAACAAATAGAGAAAAAGAAGAAAAATATGGTGGCGGATGAATGAGAAAGAGAGATAGAAGAGAAGGTGAAAGGCGTGGTCGTCTTCAACGTGTGAAGAAGCTCAATATATATAGGAGAAGTTCAGCCCTAGTTTCCTTCTTCAACAATGCTTTTAAAACCTTCCCTTGTTGCTTGAGGATTACTCTACTTGGTGCATAATTAAATGATTTTCAAGCCTTAATAATCTTCCCAAAATCTTGAGGAATCATTCTAGGACTCTCCTTCATATTTACAGCAGCAATAACCTTCCAAAAATGCCCTGGAAATCCGTCCAAAGAAGAATCTCGGCCAAAATGGCCTGTTTTGACTAGGATTCAATTTCTGTCTCTGAAGCTTCCTTCTTGGACAAGGAACGACTTCGTCTTGACAAGTTTCCACTCCCACGTGCTCTATGACATCTTATATTCTATATTGATCAACAACCTTCTGGAAGAACTCCAAGAAAATAGCCGGAAAAGATCTCCCAAAAAGCTTCGTGAAAAGCTGACAGTTTCTGCCTTATCGGGAAGCATACTTCGACTTTGATTTCCTACTGCCTCGTTGATGATTCTGACCAGTTCTTTGGCTCTTGTTGAAGTATAACATCATGTATTTAAGGTTCTCTAGTCCTTTATTCATAGATGCAGCTGTAAGGATGCAAGAATTTCTCCTCAAAACCGTTCCCAGAAAGCTGATTCTGCAACTGCAGTTTTCTGCTTTGCAGCAACTGTTTTGCAGAACGATTTCCGTGGACTTTCCTTGTAATTTCAAGCCAAAAGGTTGATCAATTTTGGTCCTTTGCATCATTACTTCATGTTTCATGGCTTCGTTTCTCCCTTTCAACTCTTATTTCTCTTGAATTACTCCACGAACTACCTAAAAAGAAAACGAAGTTAAAACTGACTTTTTAAAGGAATTAACTAAGAAAAGTGTAAGGGATTTCACACTATATTCGTCGCATTTATGCTCCTATCAGCTTCCATCTTTTCCAGCTTCTCATACTGCTCCATTTCGTCCCTTATAGGCTCCTTGAACAATGGCTTGCTTGTAGCCCTTAACCAGTCACTTGAACAAACAAGCGCCTCAACCATTTTCGGGGTCAAACTTGCCCTAAATGGATCCAGAATCCTCTTTCCAAGACTGAAGGCGCTTTCACTAGCGACTGTTGATGCAAGTACAACCATAACATCCCTTGCAATCTGCGACAGAATGGGAAATCTAGCACAATTCTCTTTCCAACAATCTAGCACTTGGAAGCTTGTATTTGAAGGGTCCTAAGATGGCTCCAGCAAGTATTTATCAACTTCATTCTTGATCTCGACGACATCCTTTTCCTGCCTAAGCTTCATGAACTTATTCATGCTTGCAGCATAGCTGTCCTCTTCAATCAAACTTGCATTTCCAACGTCAAACTTTGGTTGAGTTGCAGAAAAAGACGCTTGTGCTGCCTCCAGATCATTTTCTGCATACTCAAGGAAGAGGTGCAGAAACATGCTCTTCACTTCAGTCACCATCACATCCACCATGGACTTGTCTTGCTACGATTTTGGAAAAAAATATTCCAAGTACAGCAGCTTGTACCTACAAAACAGAAAATAATGTAAAACTCCTCTTGTCAACCAATACTGCAACTAATACTTGTCAACCAACTACTTTAAAGGTGGTGATGACAAAAACAGAAGCAATGGATTTTAGTGCAGCAATGACAAAAACAAAGAAGCAGTATTTTAGTACGAAACAGTTAGTTCAAGTGTAGCAATACCAACATAGCAGTAAAAAAGAAAAAAAGAACAAAAAAACAGAACCTTGGATCCAACACCACAGTTATCAAAAGAATCTTGTTCAACTCCTCAAGCCTCCCCCAATATTTGTCGAACTTCTTCTTCATTGAATTCCCAATGCTCGCAAGCAATGGATCATCCCCTTGTAAAAACAAAAATCGTGCAATTAGTTATATAGTTTTATAAAACTGAAATTTGACAACTACATAAACATAAAATTGACAAGTAACAAAACAGAAATAAAGGAAGTATTTTACCTTTAATACACTTGTCCAACTCTCCTATGATGGTGCACATCCAAAGCAAAGGTTGGTTTGCAGTAACAACTTGTGTCCCTCTAAACTTGAGTGTTGCATCATAAAATATTTTCAAAAACTTGACCAGCCTTGCAGCCTTATCCCAATCAAGACCAACTGAAGGTCCATCTCTTTTCTTCCCACCAACCGTCTCACTGAAATAGGATTCAAACTGTGAATCCTCATCCTCCAACCTTGGAAAAGCTTTCCGGTACTTTATAGCTATGTTTAGCATGAAATAAGTCAAGTTCCATCTAGTGCGCACATCTAAAGGCACTATCCCACCCTTGTGGTCAATTTTTTCTTGAGTTGCACACTTTCGGAACTTTTCCAATCTAGTTGAACTTGACCTAATGTACTTCACGCAGTTCTGAATCCCATCAATTGAGGAATCCAGCTCCTCCATTCCATCCTTAACAATTAAGTTAAGGATGTGGCAGCAGCACCTCAGATGTAAAAACTGCCCCCTCAAGACTAGCTCTTTCCAATTTCCTATCTTTTCTCTCATGTAATCTCTAGCCACTTGATTAGGTGAAGCATTATCGATGACAATACAGAAAACTTTCTCTATTCCCCACCCAATTAAACAAGTCTCAATTAGCTGCCCTATTGTCTTGCCCATATGGTTTGGTATCACACAAAAATTAAGGATTCTTTTGTGCAAAACCCATTCATCATCAATAAAGTGAGCTGTGAGAACCATATAGTTGATATTTTGGACCGAAGTCCAAGTATTAGTGGTTAGGGACACTCTCTGACCATAAGTGGCTAAAATATTTTTGATCCTAGTCTTTTCCGATTGATAGAGATCCCAGATATCTCTAGCAATTGACCTACGGGACAACAGCTTAAATTGTGGCTGACAACTCTTCATGAAATCAATGAATCCCTGCCCTTCAACAAAGCTAAAGGGCAGTTCATCCCTAATTACCATCCTAGCACAAGCTAGCCTCGCCACATCATTGTCAAAACATCTTGCAACTAACTTCCTCCCATTATCTACCGAATCAAACACTAAATTTTTCTGCTTTTTAGCGGGAATGTAAATGGGACACTTCTTACACTGATATAGCATATGATTTTTCATCGAGCTCGTGCCGTTGAACTTTGTGTGGCATAAGTAAGTCTGCGGACAGTAGTTGCATTTGGCCTTCGGCTTTGCCAACTTTGAACCATCAGGATTCATCAGCTGCGTGAAGTTCTCCCATACCATGCTTTTGTTCTTCCTTTTCGTAGCAGACTGAACCTGAGCCCCATCTGAAGAAGGGGTTGCAGCTCCAGCAGGAGGTGGAAGTGCAGGGGGAAGTCGGGGAACCGTGGCACTAGATGCAGGGGTATCAGCAGTAGTAGTGCCAATGCTGCTCCCAGTGACCTCAGTCCCGACGACCGGTGGTTGACCCAGAATTGATTTATTTGATTCATCCATCATCTACATCAACAGTTTTTTTTTAAAAAAAAAAAAACGTTGAATGTCAGTTCCAAATCAAAGTCACAAAATAAAGAAGGTTAAACAGAGAAGATTAAACAGATATGAACAATATAACAAAAACACTTAAAGCTTTGGTTAAGCGGATCAAATCTTCTAAATAACTAAATAAGTGAAAACACACAGATATGAACAATCAAAATGGAGAAGTATCACCATATATCTGATCAATGCAGGTTTTATAATTTGTAGTAGCAATAGAATCCATATACATGAAAACACACAGATAACTAGATAAGTGTTCGAAAATTAAAGTGGAAAGAGAGGGAGAGTTGAGGGTGATAGCCTACCCGATCTGGAAGAGAGAGAGAGTTGAGGGTGATAGCTAACCTGATCTGGAAGAGAGGGAGAGTTGAGGGTGATAGACTAATAGCCGACCCGATCTGGAAGAGAGGGAGAGTTGAGGGTGATAGCCGACGTTCGACGTTCGACGAGAGAGACTGAGAGAGGGTGAGCCGTCGGTCAAGGTTGATCGATCAGCGGCAGACAGAGTGAGAGTGGGACTGTGAGAGTCTGAGAGAGAGGCGCTGAGGGAGTAGATCTGAAATGATTCAAACAAGTCGATATATGGTTTGATAGTCTTAGGGTTTTCTAAAGGTGTGATCGGGTGTGAGTTGGTCTACACAAGTTCTGTGTTCCACAAATAATCTGAAGACAGATATAAAAAATAATTATTTAAAATTCGGTTTGGTCCGGTTTTTACCGATCGGTCCAGGATATAAAACGTAATCCGACCCGGTTTATGTCCGGTTCTACAATTTTTCAGTCACAATGTAATCGGTTCGGTGGTTATCGAACCGAAAAAACCCGTCCGGTTCGGCCGGTTTTCTGCCTCACTTTTGTTTTTTGTCCACCCCTATCACAGTTCTCAGATCGATTTTGATAAACTGGTATATGATCCATACTGCTAATTAGAATAAAATTATCTATCAATTCAATAAAAGCTGCTTAATAAAATTTTCAAACAAATTTCCTATCAGAGAGATTTGTTATGACTAACCAGAGTGAAAAAGAGCTTGGAGATGGAGTTGGAGCACCCAAATGACCGGAACAGAACCGGGGGGGATTGTTTGGGTGTAGAGTGACGTAGATGGTGGTTTTGTTTAGTGGTGGGCTTTGAATTTGTTGATTCTTTGATACGAAGATATCAAAAGTTGGAGACTGTGGGATGATTTCGAAATTTGGTGAAATGGACCAATTTTGAATTATGAAAAGATTTGGGACCTTCAAACACATGATTTGGCAAAAAATAATTATCATTTCAATGAAAATGAAGACCTGAAAAAAGAGAAAATATGAATTTTAATAAGAATAGAAGAAGTGAAGAAAAAATAATTATTTTTTTTCTATGGGAAAAAATAGTTATCATTTCGAAAAACCAACGCCGTGTTAGCCAAATAGCCACCATCGAGTATAAAGGCCAAGTTATAGTATAAGGATTATGAATAGGGGATATCGTACCTAAGGGATTGGAAAACTCATTCTAGCTAGGGAAAACCTAAAGGGTAGATGAATATGCAAATGTACAAATCACAAAAAAGGGTTCACAAGTGAACCAAAGTTCATGGTGATTATATGCAAGGTGGAGTAGTGGTTTGATTTTGGTGTTGGAGATGGTTTGATTCAGAAATAACTAAATGAATACTTGAAATGTAAACTAGGCTAAGCTAAATAGAAGTAATGAAATGGATAAGAGTTGTGACTTAAGGTTTTCACCTCTCTCTTGCAAACAATGATGCTTATGTAGTGAATGAAGCCATTTTAATTAGCTAATTTCTCTCTTTGCATTACTCTCGGGTATGACAAGGGACATGCTCCTTTAATGATATTAAGCAACCCTTCTCGGGTGCAGTACTTAACTACTTAAGTCATGCATTTCAATCGATTAAGTATCTAATAATGCATTTACCTAAGTACATAAAGCTTAGAGATGAAGAGATTATGCAAACCAACCATACTTATCTCTAAGTGATAGTAGTTCACAACCTTAACATGCACATATGATATGCTATCATGCTTCAAACAACCAAGGTTAATCAAGTCCTAATTGTTTCTCATGTCATGGCAAATATTCATACCCAAATTGATTAAGTTTAAGCATAAACATTCAACTCTTGAACTAGTATGTTAAGGTGTTAATGAAAAGTGCATCAAACATAATATTTACATCAAAGTCATACAAGATTGGCTAGAGCTTTCAACCCTAGCCCCAACAAACTAACTACTCACTCATAATCAAATATATAAGCTTCAACATGTTTATGAACGTCAAACTAAAACGTAGGGATAGAGCAGTGACTAGTGATGATCAACTTCAGGATGGTGTAGATGAACTCATGAAAGCATTGACATGATGCTAATGGTGATCGTGATGATGATTCCTCAAGTGATGTTAGACTCTTCTCCTTCTTCTTCAAAGCTTGATGATGGAGTATGAAATATAAAGATGATCTAGTAGTCAAATGGTGGAGTGGTGAAGCTTTATGTATATGTATATGAAATGGAATGGGTAGATGAAATGATGAATTTGGTGGTGGAGGTAATGGAGGTTATGGATTGAAGGTGATGGTGATGGAGGTTTGTGGAGGAGATGCTAATGGATTGTGTAGAGAATAGAGAGAGAAGAAGATCTAATGGCTAAGTGTGGGTGATGCCTTCTTCCTCGAGAGAATATGTACTTAAATAGATGGAGAGAAAGGTGTGATATGGTGTTGAAAAGCAAGGAAAAATGGCATGTGAGTGATAGTGTAAGTTGGAGTAGGAAATGATAAGTGAGGGATGGTGATTAAGTCTAAACCATGATAGATATTGAAGTGTTGATGATGATGGACTTTTGGGTAATAGGGAATGTTTGGTTGAATTGGAACTAAAAGGTTTTGGAATTTGGTTAAGATAGAATGATGGTGAATGGATGTAATGAAATAGATGTTATGGCACTCATCCTCCTTGCTCCTCCATGAATGTGGCCGAAAAATACATGGCACTATTGTGAGTGGTGGTGCATGGAAAATTTGCCGGAATTTCACTTTTTTCTCCTCTTGTCAAGATTTTCTACAAAACATGGAATTTGATTAGTCAACATTAAATTGGATTTTAGAACAAGTAATTTCCATGTTTTAGGGCACAAATATGTATATGAATTATGATCCAACACACCTCCATTTTCTGTGATGATTAGTCCATCTGATTCTACTAGGCTAGGTCAGTGCGCTCAGTCTATGATCTGGATGAGACAAAATGATAGGCTCAAAGCAAGCACTCAATTTAAACCCTCTTGTGTAGTTGTAGTATCATTCAAAAATAGGGATTATTCAAAGCTAGGGATTGAGAGAGATACTTCAATTGACACTTCAATTTCACGTTGGTACCTACAAAACAAAGAAAATTAAAAACATCAGCCTTAAAAAGAAAAGAAAATAAAACAAAGTAAAAATGGGGGTTTTGAAATTTGAAACCTAAAAAACAATGAAAATACTTATAGAATTGTTTTATGAGTTATGAACAATGAGATGAACAAGTTAAGGAATGCAACATTTAGAAAAAAGAATTTAGAAACATTCAATTAACATGTGATTGACAACAAACAAGAACAACAATGAAACGCATTGAAATTTTCATATTACTTTTCTTAAGTTATTCAACGCCATAAAATGTATATTTCTTTAAAAGCAGTTCTAAGTAGGCTCACTAGCATTGAAACACATTACTAACAAGTCGTGCAAGAATCATCAAGCACAAAGAAAGTTTGTTCATTGATTAAAGTTCTCTTAATTTAAAATGGAATACATAAGAAAATCGTTAAGTAAATTTCGACTACACCTTTGTTTAAAGTGGTTACTACTTCGTGGGGAAAAGAAACAAAGAAATTATGTGAATTATCTCTTTAACCCTAGCTCTAATTACATGCAAATTAATCTAAGTGTCGACCTAGAGAAAATCAACATGCAAAAGTAGTTTTATATGAACCAATTCGAAATTTACCAATCACAAAATCAATCAAACAGTTTCTAAGTTAAAACATTATAAGCATGCACATAAAAGGGGCTTTATAATGACATTCCTAACTAATTGAGAGCTATCTACACATAGTTTTGAAAACAACAAACATAATATAGTATAATAAAAATAGAGAAAAGGAAAAAGAAGAAGAAGATGGTGGTGGATGAACAAGAGAGAGAGATAGAAGAGAAGGTGAAGGGTGTAGTGTTTTCTTACAATGTGAATTATTTATTTATTGAGATTTTCCCCACAAATCCTTCTCTCAACCAACTTGAGTCTTCAATCCTTTTACGTAAGGAAATTCTAGTCCATATTGGCTTTGAATAAGTCTTTAACGTCTAGAACATGTTTCTAGGTCCTTCTTGAGCTCTCCTTGTGCGTTATGGTTTTCTAATCCAAGTTGTAGAAGAAGTCAAATCCAAATTGACTTTGTAAATGTCCTCCACAAAACTCTCCTAAATTTTAGGAAGAAAATTCTGATTTTCAGTAACCCAAGTCATTCAAATTTGCAGGGCTGCCATTCATAGCTCACACGAAACTAGAAAACCAAACTTTAGGATTCTAGAACTTATAAGCTAGGGACGCTAAATGATCTGCAAGGAAATTTGCTTCTTTAAAGCTATGTCTAAAGATTATTGCTTGAAATTGTTGAGCTGAAAGTCTAATATCTCACACGAGAAGGCATATGATCCAAGGTACTGAATAATTACCCAAAATACAGTTAATTAACAGCTTAGAATCTCTTTCCACAATGATATGAGAAACCTGTTGGAGAGCTGCAGTATGAAGACCTTCTCTTAAAGCAGTGGCTTGAAGAACTAAAATGTTCGTAGATCCAATAATTCTGTATGAAGCAAGAATAGGGTGACCATCGTGGTTGCCAATTGATCCTACATGCTCTAGACAACTTAGGACACAGATTACTAGGATTAGTTTTTGAGTAAAACTAATCTAAAATAAAGGTGTCATAACTTACTTAATTAGGATGAGATTTAAGTTATGGTTCTTGATCTATCTAATTCTTGTTCATTATTTTATATAATTATATCTACATGATTTTGTGAAGTGATCATATGCCTTTTATGTTTATACCTACAATAAGTACTATGACGAAGTAAAAACCTTGTATCTTAAAATAACATCTTTCCAAATTGATCAACAACTGTAATGTACATTTTTCTTAGTATTTAAGTGTTACACCACTTTATGAATATATTATAAGGCTGCCCCTTGGTCTCTAATTTATAGCAATAAAAAAGAATAGTAAAAGCATAAATCATCATCATGGATATAATTTCAAGCACTAACTTCCAACCAAGAATCGAAGAGTGTTAACTATGAAATTTTCTAGAGAAATGTATTAATTATCTCAATCAAGATATGAAGAAGACATAGTCAAATTAATATAAAAGTGTGCCTAACTTTGGACTTTTGACTACTTTTTCAACCAATAGACATATATAGGGAGGATCAAGAAATGACGTCCTTAAACTCTTAAAATGAGGATGTTTTTATTTTTAGCATGTATTTTAATAATCACCATTCATTCTCTAGTTAATTACCTACACATATGAATCCTACAAAAAATTAGCCAAATCAGAAAATGTTTAACAATTTGGTTAGCACAATGTTCATTTTAATTTTATCTAACGGACTACATTTGTTTACACATTTTTGAGTGACCAAATGATTATGGATTTGGTTGTTTTTTTGTAGATACAATTCTTGTATATGAATCTAAAGGATCAATGGTTGAAATCATTGAATTAGATCATATACTAGTGTAAAATAGTAAAAATCCTCAAATTATTAAAGTAAGGATATCCTCTCTTGATCTTTCCTCTATATATATATATTGGAAGTATTGGATGAATTTATAAATTTGATTGGGATTGGGAATATGACTTGTATAGTTCACGTGTAAGGAAGTTTTCCAAATAAACGTATTATCTCGACCAAGATATGAACAAGACATAATCAAATTAATATAAAAGTGTGCCTAACTTTGGACTTTTGACTACTTTTTCAACAAATAGACCCTTGTTAAAACCTCTTCTAGTGAGGGATCCTTTTTTTTTTTTGGTCATTTTAAGGGATCGCTTATTAGGCCAATTTTTGAATCATATATGAGCATCTTGACTGTTCAGTTTTTAGGTCTATATGAGTATATCACTTACGAAAATTTTCAGCCAAATTAATTATCGGTAAGGTATTCAAAACTGTGATTTACAATTACAGACATGAGCGGTTCAGGCTGGACAGATTTGGTTCGTCCGTTGATTTGATTTAGTTCGATACCTTAATAATCATCGATTTGGTTGAAAATTTGCAGATATGATCTATTCAAGGAGTCCTAAGAAATGAACGATCGAGATACCGATATGTGATCGAAAAATGAATTCCATAAAGGATCTCTTAGTGGAATGGCTATATACTGTGTGTGTGTGTGTAGAGAGAGAGAGAGAGAGAGAGAGAGAGGACGCTTTTAGCAATATATTTTGTGTGTGGCTATTTTAAAGGATCTCTTGTGGGCTCTTATATATGACAAATATTTACGTCACAATGAAATTTGAAAGTTATACTTCACTTGATATTTTTTTTTTGGAGTTATTTGCATGGCATCTAAAATACAAAGTGATAATACTGCGTCGTAAAGTTCTCATTATAATTTGGGTGGATATTCAGTATTCTTTTCCGGAAAATTAAATTTATTTAATAGCTTACGAAAAATATATTGATCATCAAATACGTACAGAAAATTCTATGTTGTATCTATAATATATGTATCTTGTTAAAGTCATGTTGACACTGAAGAGAGTACACTATACTACGAAAGGGAGAAAGCCCAATATTTGACCCTAGCATAAGGGAGGAAAATAAAAGCTTACATTCAAGAAAAAAGAAGGACAAAGACACATTTTGCAATCGAGGAATTGTGTAGCTGCATTTCAAGGTGATGCAGTCATAAAGTATTAGTCTAAAAAATTTGAAAACCTTATATTAAACTCTAATAAGATCCCCCAAATATCTTAGGACTATCGCCATCTCTTGGCAAATATATATTTACTACCCATTTCGGTGAACCCTCCATCAACTTTCTTTACTAATTATATCCCAGATCAACGTGCTTGTAGAACTCAACAACAATAACAAGCAATCAAGATCATTTTTAGAAGATTATAAACACATATACTAACAAAGTCCTACATACATAAATAAATGGAAGACGATGAGTTTGTTGTTCAAGGTTTACCTAACAAGTTCATAGCAATCATTGTAACAGTAAGTGAAAGCAAACAACAAAAGAAATGATATTCTCTTCTTCTCTGATTTCAAGCTCCTTCTAATGGGTTAGATCGAACTTGATGTTTTGTTGCAAAGAAAGCATGGATCAAAATACACACAATGGACTCCTAATTATGAGAGATATACATATGCTCAGTAGGTAACTACATAAATTATTACCTATCGGACAATTTTTAGGTTCACATCTAGGGTGAACGAGCATATTCACCCCCATTATCGATTAACATATTTTTACTTAATAAATTTATAATCCAACAGTCTATATCCTAAATTATTTTTTAAAGATCATCTCTGTAAAAAATCAATCAAATCTGAAATCGTTTAGTTATCTAATTGAATCAAACAAATGGATGGTTCTAACAATACTTACTACTACTATGATGAACTGTCCATGTATTCCATAGAAATGAATAACTAAAAGGTCTTCAATTTGATTGATTTTTTACATAGCCAATTTTTGTATTACATTACACAACATGAATGGTTGGATTAGAAAATTATGAAGTTATTATGTGTTAATTGCAAGAGAGTTCACCCTCATTCACCCTAAGGGTGAACTTAAGAGTTGTTCCTATCTATATTATCATGAGTTTAATGAAATATCATTTACCATAATTGAAGATGGTGATAAGTCCATATATTCTTACACTGCTCACTTTGCCAATTATAATGCTTGGCTAAGTAGAATATGTTCAAACAATACGTTTTTCCTTTTTGAGGTTACTGTAACACTCGTACTTGAATTAAAACCGTTTGATATTGCCAGTCTAGCTAGCTTTGTCTGAAATCATGCAGTTGCTCTCACCAACAACTATGTACAAGGCTTAGCTAGCTGCTATAAAAAAAACTTTTCGATTATTAAGCGCCCAAATAATATTTGTGAACTAATGGTGGACATGAACAAGTCCAAAGTTAGACAAGAGCGACAAGTACAATGCTTAATCATGGTTATATATGATCATTTCATTTAAAAAAAATGAAAAAAAGACACAAAACCAAGCCCTTTATTGTTGTCATATTACACTGAAGACTTCTTTTTCATTGCCATGCATAAATTAGCAATTGTAAACACTAAATGGAACAAGATAGATATTTGAGAATAATCAACACCAGTATTGCTAACGCAGTGTAAACCTCACCATTGAGGAAACTTCACTGCGATGCGTTTTATGTAGCCCACACACAAAGATAATCCATTATGAAATCAAGTTCTTACAACTCACAAGTTGTGGTATTCAACACAACCACTTTACAAGCATCACAGCTAACTTGTCTACAACTTGAACACCCTATTCTACACAAGAATAACACAGCCTGTTGTAGTTATCAAGAACTAGAACATCGAATCTTCTTGTGGAATCAATGCCTCACTGATCTTGAAGAATATGTATGAAATGGATGTAGTGAGCATTCACAATAAACACGATCAATGAGAGTTTTTAAAAAACCAGTTTGCAAGAATTATGTCTCATACCAATAACAAAACCTTAATACCCAAAAACTCTACCTTCGAAGTCAGTTTTAAACCCTTTTATATAGAAGCAAGACTCCCCCTCAATTGAGGAAAATTCTACAATGTGTTAACGTATGACATGCATACAATTGCCTTAAAAGTGGTCAAATGAGTCATCAAAATAGTAATATTAGTCCTCAAAGTATTAACATGAGTTCTTAAAGTGGTAAATTTTCTTAGTTACCTCATGAGTCCTTAAAATAGTAATATTAGTCCTCAAAATGGTAACATGAGTCCTTAAAGTGGTAAATTTTCTTAGTTTACCATATGAGTCCTGAAAATAGTAATGTTAGTTCTCAAAGTGATAACATATATGAGTCCTTAGAGGGGTAAAAATAGTTGATGTATGAGAAATATTAACATACCATAGCTTTACCCCTCAATTGAATCTCTTTTTAACACAAAACAAGATAAACAAGGAAAGGTTTTAAAACTGATTTTGATATGCAATCAAATCTTCCTAACTGTAAGTAACCAAGATCTTTATCTGATATGCATTTTGAAAACATTGTAATTCAAATAAGAATTTCAGATCAAATAAAGGATATGCACATCCATTTAGAATCATGCAAATGATATGAAATGAAACTCACCTTTATCTAGAGATCAGTGAGTATGATTCTCCTTGATTTCCTCTTGGTGATCTGATTCTGCAATCTTCTTCTATTTCCTTGAGCCACCGGAAAAGTAGGAGAAATACTCTCCTAATTCTTTGCAACCTCTAATCTCCTAGTGGCCTTGGGAAAGTATGTGTTGAATGGTAATAGCCTAATATACTTACAATCTCCCCCTTTGGGCATTCCCATTCAACACATAATTTTTTCATCTTTTGTCTTGCAGATTAGTCTTCACAAAAAAAATACTAAGCATGATCACTTCAACAGATGTACCTAGAAGTTTCACTTGGATCAAAGGAATCAGTTTCCATCCTTTGCCAGATCCAAGTAAAAATAAAACCCAAAATAACGACGATACAAAATAAGCATCCACAGCAGTTTGTGCTTATGCACTTACACACCAAAATAAAATTGTCCAAAGAAAAATAAAATGCATAATAAAAAGAAGAAAAATTAAAAGTTTTCACTTCTCCCCCTTTGAATGGGAAGGCTCTTCACTTCTCTTCCTTCAGCTTGGTGATCCGGTCATAGGTCTCCTCTTCAAGCCAATCATCGATGTCGTCATTGTCAACCTGGGCAGCCACCTCACGAGCAACCATGGTAGATGGTCCAGGGTCGCCACCGGTAAGGGCTCTAGGGGTTGGAGACGCCATGTTGGGTATAGCCTCCCGCCTAAGAAACCCAGGAGGTTGGCTTTGCATGTTCTGGACCTCCATAGCGAGGTTATTCAGTGTAGTGTGGCAGCGGATCAGCGAGAAGTTCATGTCGGCAACATAGTCGATCATGCAGGTGACCCTCCAATCAGTCACCATGATGCCATCACGAAGATGAGAGAGCATATCATTGATGGATGCTGCAATGCTCTCCAGAGTGACCGCAGGCCGAGAAGAGCGAGGAGGTAGAGGGATGGAGGATTCGCCTGCATGCAACCGAGCAGACTGATGAAGAAAAGGAGGGCTCCGGCTACGGTCACGAGACGGACGAGGATCCCCTAGATGAGTAACATCGGCAGGAGTAGCGGCCTAACAGCCTTCTTCTTTAAGAGAGAGAGGAGATTGGTGTTGGTTACCGCCAATGTGAGTAGTGAGCTTTGTGCGAACCATGATGAGAAGAAGAAGCGGTTAGGAGCTTGCACACTTAGACAAACCCTAGTGAAATCCGACAGAGATAAACAAGCTTTATATAACGTTCCGGTAGGGTTAGAGAAATATAAGGGACATGCCGGTTCAACAAAGCTTCTCCAAGAAGGAGAGAATTTATGACAAGTTAAGAGTCCAAGAATCACGCATGCAAAAGAATGCTCCTCCTAAATGTATGCTTAATCAATACGGAAATTAGATGTACACAAGTGTCAAACAAGGAGAGAGAGCTAGTGAATATAGACGCCATGACCTGCAATTTATCACACAATATATTTTGTATCACAGCCTTGAGACCCCTAATATTTTGTCACAACATCGAATGAGAAAATATAGCAAAGTTGTAGCATAGAGGGCACACATCAAGTAGGGGAAGGAACATATCTCAGAGAATCAACCATGATGTATTCTATTAACAAAGAGAAGTGACACTCATGGGTAGACCTTAATCAGGAAACCTGTGTCCAATGTGAGCATAACTAGTAGATGGAGCTTGGAAACATGTTTAGAGAAAGAGAGAAGAGGTGAAGTAAGGGATCTGAAGACTTGTACTTTTGCTCAAGAGATCTCCTAAAAGATGTAGGAAACATTGTTCCCACAGTGAGAGTGTAACTCAGCCATAAATTTTTATTTTGTCACATGGAAAAGCAAGAACTCATGTAGCGAGGCACCTCTCAGTAACTCCTAGACCAAATGGTCTTAGGGTACTAAACATAACAAGGATGCTCGATGGAGAGGGTCTCGAGCTGCTGCTTGTATTTTCACCATTTGAGTTCATAGGTCACCTAACCAACTCGTTTCTTACAAACCCTGGAAAGTTCACCACAACCAGGACCTGATTACTTTGAGAGAAGGTAAATAATTATTCATTCTCATTTTTTACAAATCCTAAAAAGTTCACCACAACTAGGACCTGATTACTTTGAGAAGAGGGACATGAAACACTTGAGCATTTGAGTTAGATCACCTGCTTCACCTATAAACTCTAAACAAGAAACAAGTAACATGCCACCACATACAGTTATAAGTGATAGTACAAAGAAAGTCTAACTGATTAAGGTGCTAACGAAAGTACACACGCAATGTCCAGAATAAGGCATGGCCATAAGAGATACAAACCGAAAAATATGTTCAATCCCCTAATGACAGTGGTCAAAGAACACTAAGTTCATAATTTTCTCACGAAAGGTTGGACAGATATTAGGATGCCTCAAAACTTTGAACATATCCCAAGTGCATTTCTCAAAAGTTCAAACCTAGTAGTATCAAGGGGCTTTGTAAATAGATCAGCTAACTGACTGTCAGTGGGCACAAAACTTAGCTCCAGCATATTTTGTTCAACTAAATCTCTAATGAAGTGATATCGAAGATCAATGTGCTTAGTTCTAGAGTGTTGAATAGGATTTTTGGTGATGTTTATGGCACTAGTGTTGTCACAGAAAATGGACAACTTACCTTGGGAAAACTCATAATCCTTGAGTATTTGCTTCATCCAAAGCGTTTGAGTGCAACAGCTGCCAGTAACAACATATTCAACCTCAGCAGTGGATAGTGAAATGCAATTTTGTTTCTTGCTATGCCAAGCAACAAGATTGTTTCCAACAAAGAAACATCCCCCGGAGGTGCTTTTTCTATCCTTCAGATTTCCTCCCCATTCAGCATCTGAATATCCTACAACTTCCACGTTAGTGTCGAAAGTATAGAAAATACCACAGTGAACTGTACCTGAGACATATCAGATGATTCTCTTGACAGCTTCCAAGTGTGATTATTTGGGATTAGCTTGAAATCGAGCACACACTCCCACACTGTAAGAGATGTCAGGTTTGCTAGCAGTGAGATATAGTAAGCTTCCAATCATACTTCGATAGAGTGTGGGATTAGCTGATTTTCCTTCCTGGTCTTCGCTCAACGTGGTAGGGCTGCTCATTGGATTGTTTACCACCTTCTTTGATTCAAGACCAAATTTCTTGGTCAGATTCTTAGCATATTTGGTTTGAGAGAGAAATAGACGTGTATCAAGCTGCTTTACTTGCAATCCAAGGAAAAAGGTTAGTTCACCATACATACTCATTTCAAATTCACTTTCCATGACTGATTGAAATTCTTTGACAAGATATTTAGATGTAGAACCAAAAATAATGTCATCAACATACACTTGGGCAATGATAATGCCATTTTTTGCATGTTTTACAAATAAAGTCTTATCAATTGATCCCCTAGTGTAACCTTTTTCCACAAGATGAGTGGAGAGCCTCTCATACTAGGCTCGAGGTGCCTGTTTTAACCTATACAAGGCTTTCTTGAGTCTATATACATGATCCAGGTTATGTGGATCTTTAAAACCGGGTGGTTGTTCCACATAAACCTCCTCCTGTAAGATCCCATTCAGGAAGGTAGTTTTGAAATCCATTTGAAATAACTTGAACCTGAGATGACAAGCTACAGACAAAAGTAATCTCACAGATTCTAATCTAGCCACTGGAGCATAAGTTTTATTAGCAAGTGTTAGAAGACACTTATTTGCATCTTTCTTGGTCCAGGCAGTTTTTCCTTTTGCAGTTTGCAAACTGTTCTTAGAAAACATCTCAGTTAGCTTATTAATAAGTTCCTTCTGTTCTCTAAGTTCACATTGGAATGACTCAACAGTACACTTTTCTTGAGATGCCTTTGAATTTAATAGCCTTTCATTACACCTAGGTCTGATATGTCCTAACTTACCACAGTGATGACAAGTAGGAATGAAAGTTTTAGAGTTTGTGTACCTGCATGTTTTGACTAGTGAAAGAGCCTGGGTCAACCTTTACCTATTGCGAGTGTTTTGGCTTTTCTTCCTTTTTGTTCTTAAGCATAGTGACATGATCATCAAGAGAAGCTTCTATCTTTTCTACAAGTGGTCTTGATGCTCTTACAAACTTGGTACTCTCAGAGTTCTTCCTAGTAGGTGTCATGAGGAGCTTTTCCTGACCCAAGTAACTTGGACATAGCTTCTGAGCTAATTTCAAACTTGGTGAATCTTTCTTGAGTTCATTTTAACTCATCTTGCAGGGACTCATTTTTTGTTAACAAATCTAGATTCAAAACTTGCTGTCCTCTAACTTCTAGTTCCAGCATCCTGATCTTGTTAAGACACTTAGTCTGTTCAGTCTTCCAAGTTAAAGAGTCTTGGTCACCTTGCAAGTCAGACACCTCATTAATGAGCTTGCTTCTTTCCTGTTCCCATATAGATTGTGAGTTTTCTAACACGAGCTCCATTTTCTCTTTTGCAGTCTTCAGAAATTTAATCTCCTTCTCCAAACTTAAGTTTCTAAGTAGTGTGGCCTTCGAAGCCTTGTAGAGTTGTTTGCAGCAGATATTTATCTCATAATCAGAAAAGGCCTCATCACTATCAGAATCAGACAAAAGCGATGATACAAAAGCCACATTTTCTACCTCTTGAGACTCACCATCACTCCATGTCGAAAGAAGGGACTTGTTGTTGTTATTATTGTGTTTCCTATTGCCACAATCAATAGAGATATGACCGTAGCCACCATATTCATAGCACTTAGTTTTCCCTAAATAAGTTCCCTTGAAGCCTCCTTTCCCACTCTTACCATTATAATCACTACTACTGCTACCCCCATTATGAGGGTTTTTCCTAGGAGCATTAGGATTCCCGGAAGAGTTGTTGCTTTTGAGAAACCTTTTAAATTCCTTTGTTAAAAGAGCAAGGTCTAGTGTTTCCTCTTCTTCTTCTACCTCTTTAACAGCCTTGAAAGCAACTCCCTTAGTTTTCTTCTCAGGTTTCAACCTCATTTCATAGGTCTTGAGATTCCCGATGAGCTCATCAAGAGGACAGACATCAATGTCAAAAGAGTCCTCAATGCTAGTGACCTTAGAATGGAATTTTTCAGGCAAGGCCCTAAGTATTTTCTTAACAAGTTTATCATCTTCAAATGGTGTTCCCAAACTTCGACATTGACTAGCAATTTTTAGAATTCTACCATGAAAGTCATCTACAGTTTCATCATCTCTCATAGCTATAGTTTCAAATTCATAGATTAGACTCTGCAATTTTTGAGCCCGTACCTTTTTGTTTCCTTCATAGGTAATCTGAAGCAGATCCCAAGCTTGCTTAGCAGTGTCACATTGACTGATCCGTAGCTTATCTCGTTCAGATAGAGCTGTGAATACGCTATTCTTGGCTTTAAAATCAGCTTGAAGATCATGGACCTCTTCTTCTGTCCAATCATTCCTTGGCTTTGGGATGGTTGTAGAAGATCCTTCACCTTTGCTTGAAACCATCGGTGTTTTCCAGCCATTTTCAACGATGTTCCATGCATGCTCATCTTGTGCAAAGAGATAAGATTTCATGTAAATCTTCCACTGCGTGTACTTCTCACAGCCGCCATCGAACCATGGAGGGTTGTTTACAGATCCTCCTACAGCCCTATCACGAGAGTGTTCTGATAAGAGCATATTTATGCGATGTTAATAGTGTTAATCTCCGTACTTTCTTTGTTAGTTTAGTATATTTTCCAGTTATTTACTTTGTTTATTTGTTTTATAGGTATCTTGGAGCAAAGAAGGAGAAAAGAAGTAAAAGAGGGATTGAAAGGCAAAATTGGTAAATCTGCCTGTGCAGATAAGTCAACTTCGACAGATCACTGAGACCAGCTCAGAACGATCCAGAGGATGATCTGTATATTGATGGAAAGCCTCAGATGTCTAGTTTCCATATCTTTTTACAGCTCATCAATATCATTTTTCTAGAGGAAGTTATGGCCGATTTAGTACAGCAAGGTCGGGCAGTCCGATAATCTGACACTTCGACGGAAATCCATGATTTGAGGCCTGAATTCCTTTTAGAAGCCCACCGACGAGTATTAACTGAATATCTCTGTTTATTAGAGATATATGACATATCTTTATGGGTGAAAATTATTAGGAATCTTAAAGGAGAAGCTACTTGATTCCTAAAAGGAAAAGAAGTGAAAATCTCCTAACCTAAGCAATTAATAAAAGGGGGATGTGATCAGTTTGGATGAAGAGGGCCGCACAAGAGAAAAAAAGAATGACATCTTCTGCCATCAACTAGCCGCCATCTCTTCCTTTTCCTTTCTTCTATTTTTTGTTTTGTTCATGACTATGTCTAGCTAAATACTTTTGTAGCTAGGGGCGATTTCAAAGCCCCAAACATGTTCAATTCATATTGATGATAATTCAGTTTTTGGTTTTCTATATTATCAATTGAGTGTTTGTTTCACCGTGTCTACAAGATGAATCTTTGCTTGTTTGTTTAGGTGCGCAACTAAATGAATAGGTTAGGGTTCTAATGCTAGGAGTAACACTAGATTCGTATATGTCGTGTGTTGGTTCCAATTGAGTAGCAAAATGTTTTCTTGAATTACATGTGACTCAAACCCTAGGTTTAGCAAGACTACAATGTACTTGTGACCCTAGATTTATCCAAACCCTTTTCTTACTTAATGATTTTGATATGTTAAACTTAGCGAGCTTGTGTGTAGGTTGCATAATCGGAAATAGATTAAGTGGTGAGCTTGTATTCACTTAACGAGGAACTAAGAAAGGGTAATGGGTTAATTCGAGCTTGTGAGTTAATTTCGGGTAAATTCAATTGAGAATTAAGATTCCATAACTGAGCTTTGATATGATTGAGTGTGTTTGGTGGTGGAGAATGAGTCCTTAGCTTTGTTTCTGTCAATAGTTTAAAGTTATAAAATCTGTTTCTGCTTTGTGATCTTTCTGTGTTTACTTTTACGTGAATTATTTCATATATCAAATCAACTCCGATTGTTCTGAAATTTTGTATACGTGTTAATAAATTTGTTTTTAGTGTCCTGTAAAATTTATAGAAAATTCCATCGAGTCTAGGTTAGTTAATTAATTTATTTTCGTTAACTGTTCAGTAGCATGTTTTAGAGTAGTCTGTGACATTTGTTTAGCAGTTTAGGAACAATCTTCAGCGGGTAAAGACCCTTGCTTGATCACTATATTACCAACGATGATATTTGAGTGCAAGGTTTAAGTTGTGCATCTTTTAGACGTATTAATTTTTGGCGCCGTGTCGCCGGGGATTGTTTTCCTTAATTGCTAATCTGTTTTCTTTTTTTTTGTTTTTCAATTTGTAATATACTAACTCAGTTTTTGTTTTGTTTTGTTTGCGGACTGCAATACCAAGGTTATTTCGAGAAATCTACTATAATGTGGGAGGATCCCAACTCAAGCATTTACAACAATGGTTGGACTAATGCTAACTCTTCATGGAATAATCAGGAAGCGTTCAACTCATGGCAGCCTTATCAAGTCCCTATGTATAATCCTTATCATCATGATATTGATTCATTCATGTGGCCGTCATACCAAGAGCAAGCACCAGTCCTCTTGGTTGATCCAATGAAGCCCTCCCTTGAGGCAATTGTACAAGCAGTTGCGAAAAGGGAGGAAGAATCATCAAGGAATATGGACAAAGCCGTGGAGAATATTGAGCGACATATCCAGCAAATTATTAATTCTTTGAACCAAGAAACAGAGGAGCGGAAAACACAATGTTGGGTTCAAGAGTCATATCATGAGGTGTTGACGAGTGAGGAAGAAGATTGGGCAGAAGCTAATGAGCCTTTGGAGGCCAAGGTACTTATGGAGTGCCCTCCTACACTTGCTACAACTTTAGGGCCGTCCCTTGAAGTCACAGCCTTACCTCAACCTCATAATGTATTCCATAAGTCAATTTTGGATGAGGATGAGGATACAGATTTGGATGAGCCCTATGAAAAGAAACTTGATGTTGGGACGTGTGAGGATTATGTGTCACACCATACAACCGAGCTTGAAGCATATGAAGATAGTGATATTAAAGAGTCCTTGACAAACGAGGAATTTTACATTAAAGAAAGTAAGGTTCAACTTCATGCGAATGAGTACCAAGTGCAGGAAGCAATCATCATAGCTCATAAAGATCAAGAATACAAGGATGACATGGAGGATTGCTTAGAAGAGAAGTCCAGCAAATCTCCTATAGATGGGCCTCTAATTCTATCACATGCCCGACCACCTGATCATTACTTGCCACATTCGAGCTTTACATTTGTTCCCTCTATACAAGAAACTCTTGAGTTTGTTGATCATGTGGAGATGGTGATAGTTGAATATCCCAATTCTGATAAGAAGATTCTTTTGGCCGTGCTTGAGGGACATAAGAAGAGAATGAGACAATGGAAAAAGAGAAAGAAAACGAGAAAGTTGAAATCCTACCTTTCCATTGTTACCAAGGAGCACAAGTTGCTTAAAAGGGATCACCTAGCATCTTTGAAAAAGGTCAAGCATCTCATGGAACCAAGACCAAAACCTCCTGATTACTCTTAAAGAATTGGCCCGGCTGTCAGGCTGAGGACGTTAAACCAAGCGCTTCTTGGGAGGCAACCCAATGAATGAAGGAGGAAAATTGCGGTATTTTTCTAAGGGATGTTTTCTTTATTCTTTTCTTCTCTTTCCTTGCTTCTTGTTTTGTTCGGTTTTATGTTTTTGTGTGTGTGTGCAGGTGTCATAGTTGAGAAAGATTTAGAGGAGTCACTTTTTATCAAACCAGTTTTTTTTTTTTTTCTGATGCCCAGATTTCAGTCCACTTTGAACAGCTATCGTTCACACCTCCTTTGGAACCAACAGACGTACCATATATGGATCAAAAGCCCCAGGTGTCTATTTTCTAATGGCTTTGGCAGATCCAAATTTCAAGTTTCACACCGTCTGCAGTTTCTAGTTGAGTACAGGAGGATTGGAACAGAAAAGCAGAAAACTGGGCATCAGAGCCACATAAACTGCAAAACAGTGGATACTTCCAGGAGTCCAGAGACAAAACTTATATGGATTTGAAGCCCCGGATGTCTACTTCACTCCTACCAAAGGGTTTCTGAATGTGACCCCTGTAGCTTCCTGTATTCAGGTTTGAATGGACGAAGGTCATTCTGTCAGCATTTAATTTGCCAATTTTCTGTAATTTTTTTGCTAACTTTGCAAGTCTCTAGTTCCTACATCCCTTGGAGTTGAAATTCGTGCCATATATGTATGGAAATCCCTGAATATGAACTTTCATCTCCAAGTGGAACCTTTGGATTCCAGTTATTACTGGATGAGCTATGAACCTCGGAAATAGGGCTGTTGCAAGGTTTTAGCTGAAATCAGTTTGTGAACAGTGATGTTTCCTAATGACTTTGAGCATTATTGGAGTATCTTTGGCGCATTTGGCATAGAGCTTGCCCTAGACATTCAAGGCTTATAGCCTTGAGGTTGATATCCAAAGATCATTAGCATTGGGAGGTCTACAAGAGGGAGCATTCTCTACTCTTCTTAACTACGTTTGTTTTTGTTGTGTTTTCTCTTTCCATCTATACTTAACTATATCATTGCATGATTATATCTAGATCAAACATTGAGGACAATGTTTAGTTTAAGTGTGGGGGGAAGGAATTTGAACTTTTTGTTATTTTTCATTCGAAAAAAAAGAAGAAAAAAAAAAGAGTCTAGTTCTTAGGTTTATTTTCTGTTGAGTCTTTAGGGTTCTTCCAAACTCTATGATGAGCATGAACTTTTTACGGATTTATATTTTGGTCACAAAAGGAATGCAAGCATGTGTTAGATTCTTGATTTCAAATAATTGTTAATAGATTTTGATGATTATTGTGCTTGATTTATATACATTGATGGTTGGATTAATGTAACACTTGAGAATTGATGGATGCATGCTATGCCATGTTAAACTTGATTTAAACCCTTGTGAGCTTTTGATCCTGTATATGTGCTATTTCTTTTCTGAGTGCTTAGTGTAGAATCATCTTATTTTCTTGACGAGGATTTTGCATGATCTCATCTCTTATTCATCTTGGTTGAGACTCGGATTCGACTTGCATATTTTATAAGGACAAATGCTAGAACTTGCCCCAAAGCCTCTTGAAGCGTATGGTTGAATTGCATGATGGATGGGAAGGGATAAAGGCACTAGGATTACCACCATAGCCAAATTAACCTGTGTCCCTTTTATGCACACAAGATGTGCAATCCCCTAGTTAACCCCCTAGAGCCTATATTAAGCCTTTTTGTTTCATTACCCATGAATTCCTTAACCTTAAGCTTAGTATAGATTTATCATTACCCTATCCTATGGAATTAGTGGAGCAAATGTTTTTAGAGATATATTTATGTTCGAGGTACTTTTGTAAGCAAGTGTGGGGGTAAGGCTTGTCCATAAAAAAAAAATATGTATGCCGAAAAAGAAAAAAATATGAAAAAAAGAAAAGAAAAGAAAAAGTATACGGCAAAAGAAAAGAAAAAGTGTATGGATTTTAGTCCCCCCTTTTGTGAATCAGGAGCTTATTTTGAATTGAAGGCCTGTTCAAGAAAATGTGGTCTTTGTCCTATTTCACGAGTGTTAAAAGAAGGTTTAGAATGAAGCAAAGGCCCAAGAAGATGACATCTGGCCTTGAAAAATTACTTGCTTCATGTTTGAAGATTGATTACCTTGAGGAGTTCGAAGATTCTTTTATCTCTTATGTTTTTCTGGTGCTCCACTAGGTTCTTTAGGATCTTTGAATTTTCCTTCCTTTTCTTTCTTTTAACCTGAACCCTTGACCCCATTACAACCCTGAATAAAGACCTTGTTGATTTTTGAAGTTGTGCATTCGATTTGTGGAGACTTGTGTGGAGGGGTGAGCATATGGTGTCACTGGCCTTTCGTCCGAGTCTTGGCGTTCCAATCATGGGATCATATGTAAAAAAAATTTCAGAAAAAGCCTTTCTTTCTTATTATTATATGTGAGCTATTTGTTTGTCTTATTACATCATTCCTCTCACATATAACTTGAGCGAAATATATGCTTATACATCAAGTCAGAAAATCATGAGTGAAAAGAAATTGAGAGCATCTTTGTGAGAAATTGAGTTGACGCTTGTTTGACCCATGAATAAGTTGGTTCTCCTTTGTTGCACTAGTTTGATTGTTCATGTATTATAACTTTAGCACTATGGTTATCAAAATAAATTAGCTTTTAAGTGAGGTTGTGAATTCTGATATGTGATTGCTTGAATATTGTTGACCATACTTGTGGGCATTATAAGTTCTCTAAGATGTTTGGAAGATATTAGGTCTGTGTCTTTTGTTCTAGTTAGTTTTTTGTTTGCTAGGGACTAGCAAAGTCTAAGTGCGGGGGTATTTGATAAGAGCATATTTATGCGATGTTAATAGTGTTAATCTCCGTACTTTCTTTGTTAGTTTAGTATATTTTCCAGTTATTTACTTTGTTTATTTGTTTTATAGGTATCTTGGAGCAAAGAAGGAGAAAAGAAGTAAAAGAGGGATTGAAAGGCAAAATTGGTAAATCTGCCTGTGCAGATAAGTCAACTTCGACAGATCACTGAGACCAGCTCAGAACGATCCAGAGGATGATCTGTATATTGATGGAAAGCCTCAGATGTCTAGTTTCCATATCTTTTTACAGCTCATCAATATCATTTTTCTAGAGGAAGTTATGGCCGATTTAGTACAGCAAGGTCGGGCAGTCCGATAATCTGACACTTCGACGGAAATCCATGATTTGAGGCCTGAATTCCTTTTAGAAGCCCACCGACGAGTATTAACTGAATATCTCTGTTTATTAGAGATATATGACATATCTTTATGGGTGAAAATTATTAGGAATCTTAAAGGAGAAGCTACTTGATTCCTAAAAGGAAAAGAAGTGAAAATCTCCTAACCTAAGCAATTAATAAAAGGGGGATGTGATCAGTTTGGATGAAGAGGGCCGCACAAGAGAAAAAAAGAATGACATCTTCTGCCATCAACTAGCCGCCATCTCTTCCTTTTCCTTTCTTCTATTTTTTGTTTTGTTCATGACTATGTCTAGCTAAATACTTTTGTAGCTAGGGGCGATTTCAAAGCCCCAAACATGTTCAATTCATATTGATGATAATTCAGTTTTTGGTTTTCTATATTATCAATTGAGTGTTTGTTTCACCGTGTCTACAAGATGAATCTTTGCTTGTTTGTTTAGGTGCACAACTAAATGAATAGGTTAGGGTTCTAATGCTAGGAGTAACACTAGATTCGTATATGTCGTGTGTTGGTTCCAATTGAGTAGCAAAATGTTTTCTTGAATTACATGTGACTCAAACCCTAGGTTTAGCAAGACTACAATGTACTTGTGACCCTAGATTTATCCAAACCCTTTTCTTACTTAATGATTTTGATATGTTAAACTTAGCGAGCTTGTGTGTAGGTTGCATAATCGGAAATAGATTAAGTGGTGAGCTTGTATTCACTTAACGAGGAACTAAGAAAGGGTAATGGGTTAATTCGAGCTTGTGAGTTAATTTCGGGTAAATTCAATTGAGAATTAAGATTCCATAACTGAGCTTTGATATGATTGAGTGTGTTTGGTGGTGGAGAATGAGTCCTTAGCTTTGTTTCTGTCAATAGTTTAAAGTTATAAAATCTGTTTCTGCTTTGTGATCTTTCTGTGTTTACTTTTACGTGAATTATTTCATATATCAAATCAACTCCGATTGTTCTGAAATTTTGTATACGTGTTAATAAATTTGTTTTTAGTGTTCTGTAAAATTTATAGAAAATTCCATCGAGTCTAGGTTAGTTAATTAATTTATTTTCGTTAACTGTTCAGTAGCATGTTTTAGAGTAGTCTGTGACATTTGTTTAGCAGTTTAGGAACAATCTTCAGCGGGTAAAGACCCTTGCTTGATCACTATATTACCAACGATGATATTTGAGTGCAAGGTTTAAGTTGTGCATCTTTTAGACGTATCATGTTCCATTTTCCCTGGGATCAACTAGAACGTTCTAGAACCTGCTCTAATACCAATTGTAAACACTAAATGGAACAAGATAGATATTTGAGAATAATCAACACCAGTATTGCTAACGCAGTGTAAACCTCACCATTGAGGAAACTTCACTGTGATGCATTTTATGTATCCCACACACAAAGATAATCCATTATGAAATCAAGTTCTTACAACTCACAAGTTGTGGTATTCAACACAACCACTTTACAAGCATCACAGCTAACTTGTCTACAACTTGAACACCCTATTCTACACAAGAATAACACAGCTTGTTGTAGTTATCAAGAACTAGAACATCGAATCTTCTTGTGGAATCAATGCCTCACTGATCTTGAAGAATATGTATGAAATGGATGTAGTGAGCATTCACAATAAACACAATCAATGAGAGTTTTTAAAAAACCAGTTTGCAAGAATTATGTCTCACACCAATAACAAAACCTTAATACCCAAAAACTCTACCTTCGAAGTCAGTTTTAAACCCTTTTATATAGACGCAAGACTCGCCCTCAATTGAATCTCTTCTTAACACAAAACAAGATAAACAAGGAAAGGTTTTAAAACTGATTTTGATATGCAATCAAATCTTCCTAACTATAAGTAACCAAGATCTTTATCTGATATGCATTTTGAAAACATTGTAATTCAAATAAGAATTTCAGATCAAATAAAGGATATGCACATCCATTTAGAATCATGCAAAATGATATGAAATAAAACTCACCTTTATCTCAAGATCAATAAGTATGATTCTCCTTGATTTCCTCTTGGTGATCTGATTTTGCAATGTTCTTCTATTTCCTTGAGCCACTGGAAAAGCAGGAGAAATACTCTCCTAAGCCTTTGCAACCTTTGATCTCCTAGTGGCCTTGGGAAAGTATGTGTTGAATGGTAATAGCCCAATATACTTACAACAATGAAAATTGTCAAGTTTGATCACAATAATCATCTAGCTTAACTACTGTAATAATTTTATAATAAAATTAGAGTGTGGCTATTTTCACAAATTTACGCTACCATGAACTTTGTTCATCCTACGTGTTCACTAAAAAACTAATGTACCTTACTACAAAATTACAGTAAAAAACAATACATTATGAAATGTACATTTTATTTTTCAAGGAAAAAAATAAATTTTTAATTCTTACCAATTACCTTAAAAATAAATTAACGTAAAAAATCCAAACAATAAAGTTAATATTTCGTATGGATCCCAAATAAAAAAATAATAATTCTTATGGCGAGATAGCATTATAAAATGTTTAGATAAACATGGTTTTATTTTATATTTTTTTTAATGGAAAAATCAAATTGAGAAGAAACTACAAACTAGAATTCTAGAAACTTGATTTGAAATTATATTCAAATAACATTTTAATTGTTTTAGGGAATCAGAAATTGAGAGAAATTTGCTGTGTGTTCTCGATCATTGATAATAGGGGCCTCTTTATATAGAGGATTACAATGCATAGAATCTCAATCATACAGGAAAGTAATCGTATATTGAATAGGAATCTAGATCCTTCTAATTTAACCCTATTACCACTAGGTCAAGTAACCTCGAGTTTGGGCCAAACACAAATTAGGGTTTACTTGAACACTCCCCCTTGCGTTGCCCAAATGCGGTGCTTCTCTCGTTGCCTCGTTAAAAACCTTGCCGAGTAACAAAAACCCAGTGGGACAAAAATAACCTCGGTTGAAGGGGAAAAAGAGCACAACACACCCTTCACGATTAGAGACGAACATGTAGACATGTCCCCCTGATGTCTGCGCCTCCCCCTAATGACTACGATCATGGGAGTTCAGATAATTTCTGCAAGCCAATTCTTGCCACATGTTTCTCGAATGTGGATTTGGGAAATGACTTAGTGAATAAGTCTGCTTCATTGTCCTTAGATCGAACCTGGTTCACTTTGATCTTGAGGAGCTTCTATTGTTGCTGATTGTAGAAGAATTTAGGCGATATGTGCTTGGTGTTGTCGCCTTTGATGTAGCCTTGCTTTATTTGTTCAATGCAAGCAGCATTATCCTCATAAATGCTTGTTGGCTCATCTGTGGTAGACTTCAGACCACAATTGCTTCGAACATGAGTAACTATGGACCTAAGCCATATACATTCACGAATTGTTTTGTGAAGAGCAATAATCTCTGCATGATTCGAAGAGGTAGCGACTAAGGTCTGCTTTGTAGACCTCCAAGATATCGCAGTCTTTCCCATGGTGAAAACATAACCAGTTTGGGAGCCACCTTTGTGTGGGTCAGAGAGGTACCAGCATCAGCAAAACCTTCCAAAACACTTATATCGTTTTGGGATGGGGAGAGGGAACACAGTCCACCATATGTGGCGTCCCTGACACTATATGGGTCAAAATCCATCTTCTCTCTGTAGGGATAGAACAGGCCCATATCAATCATACCACTTACGTATCGAAAGATATCTTTAACACCAGTCCAATGGCGTTGTGTTGGCGCAGAGCTACATCTAGCTAGCAAGTTCACAGCGAATGAGATATTTAGTCTTGTGCATTGTGCTAAGTACAATAATGCGCCTATTGCACTTAGGTAGGGCACTTCTGGCTCTATCACTTCTTCGTCATCATCTTTTGGACAGAATGGATCATTCTTTGGATCAAGACTACGGATGACCATTGGGGTGCTTGAAGGCTTAATCTTGTCAGTATTGAAATGCCTAAGCATCTTTTGGGTATAAGTTGATTGATGAATCAGGATACCATCTCTATGGTGCTCAAGTTCTAAACTGAGACAAAACCGTGTTTTCCCAAGATCTTTCATCTCAAACTCGGATTTCAAGTGTTCAGTGGTTTCCCTTAACTCTTTAAGGGTGCCAATTATGTTCATGTCATCGACATAAACCGCCACTATTGCAAATCGGGAACTTGTCCTTTTTATGAACACACATGGGCATAGTTCATTGTTGACATATCCCTTTCCAATCAAGTACTCACTTAGACGGTTATACCACATTCGTCCGGATTGTTTCAATCCATATAGTGAGCATTTCAATCTAATCGCAAACGCGCTCCATGGTTTAGAGCCACTTGATTTGGGTAGCTGAATTCCATTTGGAACTTTCATGTATATTTCCGTATCTAGATCCCTATATAGATACGCTGTAACCACATCTATAAGCTGCATGTTCAGTTTTTTGGAAACTACCAAACTGACAAGGTAGCGGAACGTTATGATGTCCATTACGGGAGAATAGGTCTCCTCGTAGTCAATTCCAGGGCGTTGTGAGAAGCCTTGCGCCACAAGGCGAGCTTTGTACCTTACAATCTCGTTTTTCTCATTACGCTTTCTAACAAATACCCATTTGTGACCAACTGGTTTGGTGTTGGGCAGTATTGGTACAACATTGCCAAATACCTTTCTTTTCGCTAGAGAATCAAGTTCTGCCTGGATCACATCTTTCCATTTTGGCCAGTCAGCTCTACATTGGCATTCAACAATGGAGCGTGGTTCGATGTCATCAGTCTCAATAATCTCACGCGCCATTGAATAAGCGAATACATCATCAATGATGATGGAGTTTCTTTCCCACGTCCCATGTACACTAGTGTAATTGACAGAGATCTCTACATTCTCAGGGATAGGTTCTGACATTGAGGCGTCCCCCAATGATGTCTCTTGGACATAACCATAATCCGGAACATTCTCATGGGATGGATTTTGAGTATCGATGATCAAATGATTTGTTTGTGCCTCATTTGTTCTCTTTCTAGGGCGAGTATCCTTCGAACCAATCGGTCTACCACACTTCCTTGCTGGACCTGCGGCCATAGACGCCATATCATTGCTATTTTGAGCAATGCCGCCATCTCCTGGTGTCACAGGAGTGGCGTTATGTCCATTATTTGGGACATCAATCCTTGCAGGCACGTCTGCAGTAGGTATGTGTGATCTCGTCACTTTGGCAACATCAGAAAACGCATCAGGCAGAGTGTCTACTACGTTCTGGAGCTCGATTATTCTTTGCATTTCAAGTTCGGACTGTGCGGTATGGGGATCGAGATGAGACATATTAGGGACAGACCACGACAATTCCTGTCATTCCTGTTGAACATATGTGTTCTTATCTCCCCCTAACGATGGGAAGACTGTCTCATTAAAGTGACAATCCGCAAATCTAGCGGTAAAGAGATCGCCTGTCAAGGGTTCAAGATAGCGGATGATGGTTGGAGATTCATATTCAACGTAAATGCCCATTCGTCGTTGTGGACCCATCTTAGTATGTTGTGGCGGTGTAATAGGCACATAAATGGCACACCCAAAAATGCATAAATGCAAGATATCAGGCTCGTACCTAGTCACTAGCTGTAACGCAGAGTAAGATTGGGTTGCAGTGGGTCGTAGACGAATTAGCGTCGCTGCATGCAATATTGCATATCCCCAAGCAGAAACAGGGAGATTGGTGCGCATAACCAATGTCCGCGCTATCATTTGTAGTCGTTTGATAGTGGCTTCTGCGAGACCATTTTGGGTATGAACATGGGGAACTGGATGCTCTACATCAATCCCCAGTGACATGCAATAGTCATCGAACGTTTTCGATGTAAACTCCCCAACATTATCAAGTCGAATTGACTTAATATGATGATCAGGGTAGTGAACCCGTACACGGATAATCTGGGCGAGGAGTTTAGCATAAGCAACATTTCGAGTGGACAACAACGCGACATGTGACCAGAGTGTCGACGCATCAACCAATACCATAAAGTATTTAAAAGGTCCGCATGATGGTTGAATTGGTCCACATACACTACTACACAAAAGGCTTCACACGACGGTTTAAAACTGTCGTCTCATGTTTTGCATTTCCGTGGTCTATCGAGGCGTCGTCTGATGAAACACTGTCAGACGATGGTTTTCAACCGTCGTATACCGATCATTGAGTCGACGGTTTGCAGCTAACTTCGTGGTCTGATGGACCGCAGATCTGCCGACATGCTGTCGACAGAAATATGTCGTGGTGTGACTTATACTCATACCACGGTTTATAGGATTCCAGCGTGGTGTGACTTCTACTCATACCACGGTTTTTAGGATTCCAGCCTTGTCTCTTTGTTGTTCAGAAGTCAGTTTTTATTTTTAAGACGTTGTGTAAATTGTATACACACGACAGTTCTTCCAGCATAAAATGTGGTGTGATGACTTAAAAATTTAGTGCGCGTGCTTTCACACGACAGATATAACTCTAACTGTTGTATTGTGACATTTGAGACAATGGTTTTTGCTTACTTGTTGTCTGTGGGTGTATCCAACAATGATATCAGTAAGAACCGTCGTGTGAATTGTAGAAATTTTGTTTGATTCCACCCTATAATCCTCATCATACGACATATTTTTCTATATATTGTTGTTGTAATGGCAAGATTTAGATTCTGGAATGAAAATTGACCAAAAGAACAGAAAATTAATCATAATAGATCATTGTTATAATCCCATAACAATCTAAATGGGTCTGATAATGCTAATTGTATCTACAAAATAGGAGAATAGAAATAAAATCCAAGTCAAGTTCTAATTCACTGATCTCCTGCTCTTCTTAGCTTTTGTCTTCAAAATTAGGCTTCACTTCATAACATTGGCACTCTCCATGGCCTAAAGAACAGTAATGGGGCTTCCTCATTGAAAGAGTTCTAGGATGTTGCAGTGCTCCAAATACAGGAAGTTGTTGTGCTAATTATACAGCAGCCAAATACTGTAATTTGGTGCTCCAAGCACTTACATTTACGACAACTACAACATTCTCAGAATCCGCCGCTGCCTCACTGCTACTAACTAGACAAGAAAATAAGCTTAGCAGCTATCCAAAGAATAAAGTTTTAGTCTGTATATATGCACGTCTTGTGGAGTACTAGTGACTCACCTTTTCCTTGCTTCCAACACTCCCAACAACATAACACAACCTGTTAACTTTGTAAATTGGCCAACAAATTGACCTACTGCTCCAGATGCGGCTGAAATGTAGACTGTCTCTCCTTTCTTAGGAGAGCAGATCTCATAAAAACCAGCATAAGCAGTCACTCCAGGCATACCTACATTACATATGAATATGCCAGATGAGCCCAACAACCAGTAGACTCCAACAAGAGATCAATACATAAAGAATAATTTCATGAGGGAAGCATATATAATCATTAAACAAATATAATATTGACATAGTCTGTTGACTTGTGACTTTAGCATGAAACTTTTCTGACATATGCTCATATATAACAAGGAGCTGATACAATCAGTGACAGTGACACAAAAAATTAATTCCCCAACTTAAGTCAAGGGGTTATGGTTAATCGAATCAACATAATAGACTTGGGGGGTCTGTAAGTAACAGAACCAGTTAGTTAAGCGAATTAAAAATAGAAAGTGAGAGAAGGAGGCATACCGAGAAGTCCAGTATAGTAAGAGAGAGGCACATCAGTGTGGTGAATCTTAATCAGAGACTCTGTGGTAGGGGTCATCATTTAGCCCGTGGGCCTAGTGGGCCGATGGAGGTCCGCCGGCCCGCAGGGCCAAAAGCCCGGCCCGGCCAGCCAAAAAGCCCTCTATAGGCCTGGCCTGGTGGGTAGAGGGCTGGGCTTGGTTTAGGGGTTAGAAACCCGGCCCGGCCCATAGGCCCGGCCCTCCAAAAGCCCGCAAATAAATATATATTATATAAAATTATATATATATATATATAATACAAATTTCAAGAAACGGATCCTATCGTTATTTCAAAATAAAGAGAATCCTAGGCTATAATGAGTGTTTCTTACCGTTGGATTGGAGACCAGCTGTCTCACACCGTCCCACAACTGACAAACCCACGTCCCCACTTACCCACTAGGTCAGTCTCTCACACTCTCACTCGACTCACAAATCACCCTATTTCGAAAACAACTCTTCTCTCTCGTTCTCTCCGCCGTCCCCGATTTCCCTGTAACTCTTCTCTCTCATTCTCACGAATCTCACAGCCGCTGCCTCCATTGTGAGACTGTTCCTCGATTTCCCTCTAGCTCGTAGCTTCATCCTCCATCGGTCTATCCCTCCAGTCTGCTCCATCCCTGCTCCGCTGCTTTGGTAGATCTGCGATTCCAACTAGTCAACGACGCCGTCGATCACCTCAAATCCGGCGGCTACCGCGGCCTCTTCTCTCAGATCAAAGTTCGAATCTCAGACTAAGAACCCGTTTCTTCAATTTTCTGTTTGTCTTGAAATAGATTAGTGTGAAATAGATCGGTTCGAATCTCAGACTAAGATTCAAGTTACATGTTTGACTTTTTGATCATTGTAATGTGCAGGTTCGAGTGCAAGATATTCGGAGGCTTCCCCTTTTCTGCAGTCTTGTAGACATTCTTGTGGAACTCCTGGAAGCTGGTAATGGAGCGAAAGGAAAATCTCTTTTTGATTTGTTCATTTTCAGTTTCTGTTTTAAATGGAGCGAAAGGAAAATCTCTTTTTGATTTGTTCATTTTCAGTTTCTGTTTTAAATGGAGCGAAAGGAAAATCTGACGAGTTTGAGTTTTATTTCTTTGTTTGTTCATGCTTCAGAATACATATATCTGCAATCTAGCACGGACTGAAACGAAACTGAATCAAGTTGAAACGATGGCTTTTGAATCAAGGTTATGGCTTATTTGTTCCTTTTATTTTTCTTTTGAAGTTGGTATTTTGATTTATTGGACAGGAGTTGAAAGAGTTAATTTTTTTTTATGCGTTTTGAAGAACCCAGTTGTTCCTTTGATTAGATGTTGGGGTCAGAATGATTAGATATTGTTTTATGCATGTTTTGAGTTCTTATTGTCACAATGAATATATAACTGGTACTAGTAACTAGTTCTTAGTAACAATCTAGTTGCTGTATGCTATTTTTTTTCTTGTTTTGATTGTGATCTCTAATATTGTAGGACGAGGAAGAGCAAACCAAGGAATGGACAGTAGCATCTCTGCGAATAAGTTGTGCCTCATAGCAGTTTTAGTTTGTTCATTCAAAACTCTCAAGTAATATCTGAACCTTGTTTATTTCCAGCTAGAAATGGATGATATTAATGTTGATAATGTGACTGAAATTGGAGCTTCATCTATTTCAGTATCTTCTAAGAAATCTAGGTTCACTAGTAATGTTTGGGAATTTTTTGAAAGGGTTCAAGTTAATGACCGTGGAAATATGGTACCAAAAAATAAATGTGGGGTTTGTAAGACTTTGCTTAGAGGTGGTGCTAGTGCTGGTACTAGTCATTTAAGAAGACATTTACAAATTCATGAGAAAGGGCAGAAAAGATTAGGTCCCGATATTTCTGGAAATATCACTACTTTTGCTTACGATAAGAATGTTGCACGTAGAGAACTTGTTGATTATGTTATTAGAGCTGAATTGCCTTTTACTTTTGTTGAAAAACATGATTTTAAAGGAATGATTCGTCGAGGATTTTGTCCTCAATATGTAGGAATTTACTGCCTTAACATGTAAAAGAGATGTGATGAAGAAATTTGTTAAGGGCAAAAATGAGCTTTTGAGTCTTTTTGAAAAGTTTGAAGACAAAATTTGTTTGACTTCGGATGTTTGGTCATCGCGTCAAAAAATGGGTTACATGTCACTTACTGCACATTTTATTGATAAAAATTGGTCTTTAAATAAAAGAATAATATGCTTTAAGATAATTGAGTACCCTCACACGGGAGAGTCACTTGCAAATCATATATTTGAAGAATTGTTGTCTTGGCGCATTCATAATAAAATATTTTCCATCTCTTTAGACAATGCTACGAATAATGATGTGGTTGCATGTGTTCTTCCCACTTATCTTATGCTTGAGGCAGCGCCTAAAAGGTTGTTTCATGTACGATGTTGTGCTCATATTTTGAATTTGATTGTGCAAGATGGTTTACGTATTTTAGGTCCATCTATTGATAAAATAATCAATGTTGTTAGAAGCATGAATTCTTCTAATAAGAGACATGAATTGTGGGTGCGTTGTTGTAATGATTTGCAAAAGCAAAAAAAAAATATTGACAATGATGTGCCTCATAGGTGGAATTCCACTTATGAACTTTTAGAAGTAGCTTTAAGTTATAAAGGGCCTTTGAATATGTATGCTCTAAAAGTGAATGAATCACGGTCTTGCAATTTAGATGTTCCATCGGAACAAGATTGGTCAATTGCACAACTAGTTAATGGCTTTTTATCAATTTTTGCATCCTCAACCAAGATATTTTCTGGTGTATATTACCCTACATCATGTCGTGTTATTAGTTGCTTGATAGATATCCATTTTGCATTTGAGGCATATTCTGATTTTAATGTATGTAAGGATGCATTGGCTGCAATGAAGGACAAATTTGATAAGTATTGGGGTACATTTCCCAAAGCTTTTTGCTTTGCTACAATTATGGATCCTAGATTTAAGTTATTTGTTGTTGGAGAATGGTTAAAATGCATGGGTATTGATCAGCTTGATGTTGATAGAAAATTGTTAGAGTTAAGAACTGAATTGCAAGCTCTTTATGAAACATATAAGAAGAATATTGTGTCAGATGTAGCACCTAGGCAATCTGAAAATTTAACTTCTTCTACCTCGAGTGCTCCGGGTTCTATAGCATTGCCTATTGTTGGTAATTCCTCAATGCAAAGTTTGAAAAGGGCAAAGGTATCATCTTCATATACTTCCTCTGCGACTTCTAATGATTTACAAATGTACTATGATTTACCAACTATTGAAGTTGATGATGATAATCAATTTAGTGTCTTGGCTTGGTGGAAATCAAATGAACCATTATACCCTATAGTTTCTCGCATGGCTAGAGATTTGCTAACAATTCCAGCTTCTACTGTAGCTTCGGAGTCATGTTTTAGTGCAGGAGGTAGAGTTGTATCTGAGAAAAGGGCTTGCTTGAGTCCAAATACAATAGAGGCGTTGATTTGCTTGAAAGATTGGGGTTTAGCAAAATCAAGGATGCAAGAGGCTCAGCGTGAAATTCAGCTAGCTGAAGAAAGGAGACTCATTAGGGAAGCACGACCAGATTGGATGGGAAATAGTGAAGATGAAGGTGGAAATGAATCTGATAATGATTCTGGAAATGAGTCTGGTGAACAGGTACATTGTTTTTGGTTCATTGCTCCTATTTTTTTATGCTTCAGTTTACCAAAACATGTTTGCTGGTTCTTTAAATCTCTATTTAAATGTGTAGGTACCAAGATCAGTTGAATCCCATGAGTTATCAATAAATCTGCAGCCTCAATTTTTAAGGTCAGTAGAGAAGTAGAAACTCTCATACATTCTTAACAAATCTGCAGGCGGCAGCCTTGAGTTGAAATGTTGAATCTCATGTATTTTTTTTAACGATTTTTATGTGCTTTGAGTCTTTGTCTCTTTGACATACATTTTTGGTGGAAATTAGATGTTTGATTGGAGAGGCAGCCTTGAGTTGAAATGTTGAATCTCATGTATTTTTTTAACGATTTTTATGTGCTTTAGTATCAATTTTTGCTGGAAATTAGATGTTTGATTGGAGAGTATCTTCTCTATTTATGTTTGATAACCAAGGGACAATTTTTAACTCTCTGTACCAATTATGCAGGGCTGCAGGCATATGATAAAAGGGAAGAGTAAAGAAGCTTTCATTGCATTTAGAGAAGCATTGAAGTCCAAGTTCGCTGCATATAAGTTGTATTAATAATTTATTTTTGTTCTAAGTTGTGATTGGGAATGTTCCTATACTTTGTATTCTCCGTCTTTTTATTTCAATACATTAAATCGGGCGTGGGGATGAGCCTCCCAACTAGGTTGGGTTCCAAACCCCTTAAAAAAAAAGTATCATATCTTTAAAACTTCTTTTGTTAATAAAGCCCGGCCCGACCCGTAAATACGTGGGCTACCCGGCCAGGCCCGAAAAAGCCCACAAGGCCTGCCTTCCCGGGCCGGGCTTGGATCTTGCCATTTATAATAAAGCCCAGCCCGGCCTGGCCCGGCCCGCTATTTTTATAAAAGGTAATAAGGCTCGGCCCGGCCTGTTGACGACCCCTACTCTGTGGTGATGACACTATATTCTTCCCAACCAGTGTGACCCCAAACCAAGTCCCCTGGTCGTACTACAAACTCCTGGCTTAAACTTTGGATCCCCAGATTCCAGGACTTTAGCCACTCCCAAACCAATTACAAGCTGCATCATTCAAATCAAACCACATCTTCTCTAATTAATTAGCTTCACACAGACATGTAAATCTATGAAAAAAGCACACTTTTTTTTCTTCTTTTTAATCCAAATCCACTCTTGCATTAGGATTTTATATCATTATCCTATGCAACCCCTCGAATTAAAAATTTCTCATCAGATCAGATCCACATCACCAAAGAAGGAAACTTTACACAAAATTAATAAACAAAAGGGATATATATCTTTATAAAAACGGTGAAGGGTGGTGGGAGCAGTGCTGACCTAGTCGGGTGTGAAGGATAAGTGGCCCTATCGTGCTGGTTCTCACACAAATGGTCCGATGGGCAGCTAGAAACTTTAAGATGTAAGCACAGAAGCACAGAAGCAATTGCAGTGCATCACAGATGCAAAAAGTAGTAGCTAGCACATCTTGGGTGCCCAAGTAAAAATATTCAAGACACAATGCAACAATCCTTGAGCAATATTATAAACAAATAACAGCAATATATAGCCTAACCAAATTCAAAACAATCAAAAGAATCATATAAATTTACAAACAATTCGTAAGGCGCTAAATGACAACTTGTATATAGAAAATATGTAGTTTTCTTCTAGAATTACAAGAGATCACTTAAAACTGTAAATGAAACACACATTACAACTGTGAAGCATCAAATTCACCTGAAAATATAGTATTAGTAGCAATAGCACTTGACAAGTTCAAGAGAAACCACTCCAAGAAAAAGTTAAAAGTTGCTTAAAGTAACTCTCAAACATTCAGCCATTCAAGCGCGTATCAATGAAGTGACTAAGTAACTTATGAAATACAAGAAAGTCAAGGTGAAATGGATATATAATTTCAAAGATCAAGAACGGACATAAACAATTATAAAGTAGAAATCTCACCCCCGGTCCGAGGTATGAACCTATGCTCTGATACCATTTGTAACACCCTGACCCCGAAGCCTTGTCTCTCTCTTGCTCCATCTATCCTCTATAGATAGCTGGTACGGAGTTGGGTAGCCATTTGGAACAACACGGATTGGTTTTCTTCTCCCTTTGAATGGCCCCCCTGAATCCCCCAAGTTTCTTTTCTAGTTAAGAGACTTAGAGAGAGATGTAGAGAGTTCTAGAGAGTCAGTGTGTTCCAGATGGACCTACCCCCCTCCTCACCCTCTTCCTTCTGCTTGGTCATATAGCTTCGCATGTAAGGATCACAGGACAAGTAGAGGTTCTTGACGAGGAGGCCAGTCGAACCTTTTGGAAGCTGGAGTTTAGTAGTGGCAGTGGTCAATTTGAGGTCGGATTCTTTGGGGAAGCCAGTGATATATACAGCTTCCACAATACCAGATGAGATACCTAAGCTAGCACCATTTTCAGCAAGAAAAAATAGAGCCATCAGTCTACAAAATCCATGTGTGACCCACCAGCAAATTGCAATACTATGTACCGGTGCAAAGAGTTCAGAATCAAATTTGGATGAAAAATTGATAACACAAAGTACCTATCTTTTCTGCATAAAAGGGCATGTCTTTGTTGTTCCCTTTAATCCCTAAGATGACAGTCTACTTTTTTATGCAGAGAAAGTGGAAGCCATTTGTTAATTCCTCCTCTTGATCTAGTAACTCACTTTAAATCAATCAAAAACCAATCAAAATAAGGATGCAACCCAACCAAGAAAACCAGAAACCCAATTCAAATTACACAGAATCTAAAAGATATATGATAATTGACCTGCTATTGAGTCCAAACAAACTCTCTGAATCGAGGTCCCGAATCTCTGCTCTCTCCACCACCTCAAACAATCCCTCCCCAAATCCATCTCCGATGCTCCCTCTTCTCTTCGCCTCTCCCTAAACCACCATGATGACCTCCACGCCTCCTCTCCCGACGACTCCCTCGCCTCCCTCGGTATCACCTTCGGTGACCTTATCTTTTACACCCTCGAACCCTCTTCCCAAACCCTACAATCCCCAATTCCTTAGGGTCCAGTTTCCCCAAATCCCAAAACCCTAATTAGCCAAGGGGCTTCCATGAGTGAGGCAATGGCCGAAGATCTGAGGTTAGGTTTGAAAACCTATCTCAGCTTCTCTTTGCTTCTCCAGCCTTCGGATCCTCACGCCGTCTTGTGCCTACATACCTGTCTCCCATACCCGACATCTCTCTTCTGATGAGATCTGGAGTGAGTAAGATGTAGAAAGTAAGAGAGGAATGGAGAGAGGTAGATCTCAGGTGTAATAGAGATGAGGAGATTTGGATATTGAAACTAACAGAGAGAAATCTTAGGTGCAATAGAGATGAGGAGATTTGGAGACTGGCAAGAGGGGAGGTCGGGAAAAGAACATATTGAAAGAGTTTGTTTTAGGAGAGTTGTTGAGAGAGCGAGAGATGCTGTGTCGAAGAGAGTGAATGCTATGGTATCGGAGTTGTTGTGGAGTAAATGTTATTGTGTTGTGCGTCTACTGCCTTTTTTTTTTTTTTTCAAGTGACCTAATTTGGTCTGAATGGTGGCTCATTGGCACACATATATGGATAAGCTATTATTTGATTCATGTGCAAGCCATCAGACAATGGTTTTCACATAATTGTTGTGTGAATGCTACTTTTAAAATTTTCAGTTTGCCTCCTATTGTTGCCTGGGTGGAGGGAAATGGGTTAGGGGGAGAGGATGGGAGGAAATAATTGGGGGGAAATGTTGGCGGGCATGTTTCTCTCTTGCAAACCTATGGATTCAGACCACAGTTTTAAGCTAACCGTGGTATCACCACTATATGTTGGGGAAATTTAAGTGGTGCCAAATGGTGGGAAACTTGCCGCCCTATAACTATTTTAACCTCACACCACACTTTCATTTATAAACGTCTTCTGAAGCAATACATAATTCCAATATGAAAAACACCCGTTGGTTGAATTCATATTAGGAGACGGAAATTTTACAACCGTCGTTTCAATAATGAGAAATGATTCACACCACGGAAAACAGTGTGGCGTCGTATGAGAGGTGTCGTCTGATTCATTTTCTATAGTAGTGATATATCCCCTTGGATTCTCTGTAAGAACAGAATGAGTATTTTGGGATCCTTTGCGTAGGACGGTCTTGGTCCTAATTTCCTGAATGAACAGGCTTTGCAAAATAAGTGAGGGGCCTTAGAAACAACCAATGAGGATTTTGGTTGGACCTGAGCGTCTGTAGCGCTATTAGAAGCAAAATGTGTGACTACATCTCCCATCATGGCATTAGAGCCATGGAAATTGGTGTGTGTGGTGTCATGGCCACTAGGAGGGGCAACCATGGCGTCATGCTCGTGGGTGGTGCCATTGATGGCGTCATCACATGGGACTTGGGTGGCCCTATGGTTCCCCAAGGCGGCTGCAAAGCTAGATGCTGCAATTGTTGCGGTCCTACTAAGTCTAGGAATCAATTTTCGATTCTTGCTTCTTCTCACTCTAAAGAATGGATGTCTGTGTGAAGTCTTTAGTATATGGAGCATCATATCACGACCAGGGTGTCCTAGTTGGTCATGCCAAAGTCAATATGTGTCTGAATCCAAGAGATCTTCTCTTATGACATTATTGGATTCAGTTGGTCGAATTATAGTGACATAAAGTCCACTAGATTGACACATAAGCTTCTCTAAGATGCGCTTTTGTCTACAATCATTAGAGGTAATGTAAAGGAACTCTTTTCCATTCTCATTATGCGTTTCCGCATGGAATCCGTTGGCTCTTATATCTTTAAAACTCAATAAGGTTCGATTTTCCTTAGGAGCGTAGAGAGCTTTAGTGACTTTAATCAAGGTGCCATTTGGCAATAGGAATTGGGCCATTCCATGTCCTTGAACTAAACCCGATGGCCTAGCCATCATAGTCATAGAGGAATATGTAGGCAACATCTCTAAGAATAATTGCCTATGTTGTAAAATGGTGTGCGTAGTCGCACTATCCGCAAGACATTGTAGTTCATCCATTCCTAAAAGAAAAGCTCATAATTAAAAAGCAGTCATAAAGAAAAGCACTCAACTTTTATTAATAAGCCAAACGGAATTACATTATCGTTTCTTTAACAAAAAAGAATCTAATCTAATAAACTAGCTAATGCAAAACAATGGTAGTCGTCTAACTCCTTTTGGTAATTTCAATGCAAATGTGACCAAGTGAGTAGAGAGATATCGGTGGAGCAAAGCTCACTTAAGTACCACTTATCTCAAAACCTTCATAGACATCACATTTACATTGAGTATGCCTCTTTGAAGAAAGACTAATACCATTAGCATCTACTATAATAATATGGCAATTGCCTACATCTCTTGGAAAATAAAAAGACTTAATCAAAATTGCCAGTTTTTAGGTTTTGATCCTTGTAGTCTTCCACCCTTAGATCGAGATCGCCATCTTGATCTTCTTGTTCCTTGTAGTTTGCCTCCCTTGCTTCACGATACGTCTTGTATGCATTTGCAACTTGCTGGGATGCTTTACATGCTTTGGCCAATGTCCAGTTGATTTACATCTGAGACAAGCATCATTATGGTCAGGTTCCCTTGATTGAGGCGCTCTGGGAGCGTTTTGAGGACGGTTATTTCCTTTGGTGGCGTTACCACCATAACCGGAGGTTTGGCCTCTCTCTCTCTTCACACGTTTAGCTCCACGGTTCCGTGCACGCCTATCTTGGCGGTTTCCTTCCTCTTTAGGGTGAGAATATGGATCAGAACGTCCAAAATTATCCCTATTTTTAGGGTTTCGCTCCTTGCATCCTCCCTTGGAGGCGCGACTATAAATAGACTCCGGAATTGACTTGGTTCCCACGGGTCTAGAGTTATAGTTCTTCACAAGTATGTTGTCATGCTTTTTAGCTACGTTCATGGCACCAATTAGCTCATAAAATCTTGTGATGCATCTAGCATTGACATCAATCCGATAGTTTTTGGCTATCATCAATGCAGAGAAGGGGAAGGTGGAGAGAGTCTTCTCGATCAACATCGTATCAGTGATTTTCTGTCCACAGAATTCCATCATAGACTTGATACGAAGTGCTTCTGAATTGTAGTCAAGTACAGACTTGAAATCACAGAAGCGGAGGCTATGCCATCTCACTTCTAAGTCTGGAAGCAGGGAATCAAGGACGTTGCCAAACGCTGCTCGAGTTCTACCCATAGTTTTCTTGGGTCTTCCTCATTAAGGTACTCATTTTGGAGCGCGTCATTCATGTGCCTTGTCATGAGAATGATGACTTTTGCTTCATTAGCCTCTCTCGTAGCTCTATTTGCTTCAAAATCAGCAGTTTGTTGAGGAGTAAGCACGTCCTGACTTGGCTCTTGGATCGTACTCAGTATCCCATCAGCCTTAAGATGCTGGCACACATCACGGACCCACTTGTGGTATCCTGCGCCTATTGTCTCTAGTGGAGCGAAGCTCAACTTGTTCAAGTTACTCATTTTGAAAAAACAACAAGAAAATAGGGTTAGTTTAGGAGCGAAAAAAGGCTACCATGAAAAACTATAAAATTTCTAAGCGTGGTCGCTTCCAAGAAATTAGGGATTTTCTGAGCATAGTCGCTTCCAAGAAAATCCTATTCCAAGAAGGGTTTTGGATTAGATCGAAACAATGATATATGTGGTTGATCGTTTTTCTTCTCAACAAACTCTAAGTTTGGAGGACTCTACAAGCTTCAAGCTTGGAGTGAGCACGAACCCCCACAGTTCGGCTATTGGTCTGCCCTATGAAGAAGAAAGGGGGGGTTAGAAGAAGGGATGTTGGAAGTCCCCGAGAAAAGAAGAAGAAATTGAAAAACTTCAAAAACGGGAACTTTTAGAAAAGTTTACCTTGAAAGATGCAGGAATTCTTGACTGGAAAAGATGACGGAGGTGGCCGGAACAAGGTTGTCGGAGGTCGCTGGAAAAGTGGCCGGAGGTAGGTGGTTGTTGCAGGGGCTGTGCAGGTGGTATGCAGGGATGTGCGGAGGCTGTGCAGGGCTAGCAGGCAGGTGCTCGGCAGGTGCTAGGCAGCTATCGGCAGATGCAGGCACAGGGGTGTGCAGGTCTAGGCAGGTGTTGGCAGGTGTCGGCAGAGGCTATGCGAAGCTTTCGGCAGATGTCGACAGGGGCAGGCACAGGGGTGTACAGGGCTTGGCAAGTGTCTCGGCAGATCTCGGCAGGTCTATGCAGGAGGCTTGTAGGGGCTGTCGGCAGGTCTCGGCAGATGCATACACAAGACTCGGCAGATCTCAGCAGCTGTTCGGCAGGGCTCGCAGGGGCAGGCATAGGGGAGGCACAAGTCAGGGGCCGGTCCGATTTTTCCAACAGCCGGTTCAGGGGTTTTCCGGCCTGTTTCGGTGGTTCCGCCGTCAGTTCTGGGCTCCTTGGGACTAGGGCTTCGATATGTGGGGCGGTGGATGTTGGAATTTGAGGGCTACGAAATTATGGTTTCAGGGTTAGGGCTTCGTGCTGATAACGTGTTTTAGGGAATCAGAAATTGAGAGAAATTCGTTGTGTGTTCTCATTGATAATAGGGGCCTCTTTATATAGAGGATTACAATGCATAAAATCTCAATCATACAAGGAAAGTAATCGTACATTGAATAGGAATCTAGATCATTCTAATTTAACCCTATTACCATTAGGTCAAGTAACCTGGAGTTTGGACCAAACACAAATTAGGGTTTACTTGAACATTAATAAAAGGGTTAATTACAGTTTATCCCCCTGAGGTTTGGGGGTGTCATCATTTCACCTAGGGCTGGGCACGGGCCGGGACGGGCCGGGATCTTGGTAATCCCGATCCCGGGCCCGGAATTATTTTTCGGGACGGGACGGGACAGTTAATGCTATTTTGAGAAGTGATCCCGACGGGCCCGAACCCGAACAGGACCGGGTCGGGACCGGGTCGGGACCGGGACATCCCGAAAAAAAAAATGCATCGGAGTTTGGATTTGTTCGTGTTCTGAGCCGCCTGTAGAAAACTTGAAGTTTGGATTTGAGCAACTTTGAATTCCCAGTTCGGATTGAATTCTTCCTTTCAGAGTAGCCATCCTAGGCTTCTCACCATGAACAAGTAATCAAGTATCACGTGCTTGGGAGAAAGAAACTTCACCAGATCCATAATCCCTTTGGCATCTGTATGAGGACTGAAAGTCAATTGATGAATCTGGCAATGCAAACAAATCACCTCATGAATAAATTCCAATTAACTCGACAAAAAAGATATGAATTATGCTAAGGAGTAAGTGAAGAAGATAAACCTGGCATCGCACATCAATTCGGGTGTCCTTGTCCAGATCAATTTTGGTCGGTTTACCAGACATTAATTTATCAGAGAGATGTGAAAACGGACGAGGAGAGAGAGGGAGAAGAAAGAAAAGAAACTGGGGAGGGAGGGCCAGAGAGAGGTGAAGATGGGGGAAGAGAGAGGGAGAAGAAAGAAAAGAAACTGGGGAGGGAGGGCCAGAGAGAGGAGAAAGAAAAGAAACTGGGGAGGGAGGGCCAGAGAGAGGTGAAGACGGGGGGAAGAGAGAGGGAGAAGAAAGAAAAGAAACTGGGGAGGGAGGGCCAGAGAGAGGTGAAGACGGGGGGAAAAGAGAGGGAGAAGAAAGAAAAGAATGGGGGACAAGAAAGAAACTAGGAGGAATAAACTAATAAAAGGTGAGAGAGAGATGCAGACAATACCAAGACAAAAGGAAATAGGAGCAAATATAATATAAATTATACATATTATATATATATATATATATATATATATATATAAATCGGTACGGGACGGGCCCAAACGGGACATAGAAAATGAGAACCGAAACCGATCCCGTTTTCACGGGACGGGCCCAAATAGTAAATTTTAAATTTTGATCCCGTCCCGTTTCAGCGGATTTCGGGACGGTTTCGGGACGGGACCGGGATTTCGGTTTTGGGTGCCCACCCCTAATTTCACCCCCTCTACTTTTAATTTTGACTTTTTACCCCCTAAACTTTCCAATTTCAATCAGCCGTGTCCAATTTCTCTTATTCCGTCCAAATTGGACGTTAAGTCTGACCCTTGAGTGCTTTTTTTTTTTTTGGTCCAATTGACCCTTGAGTGCTAAAATGGTCATTTCAACATAAAAAAATAATTAAATTTTTTTTTCTTTCTGTTTTTTAGTTTTTTTTTTTTTTTTCTGTTTTTTTTTTTTTTTGTCTTCAACCTATACACCACAAGTTATAATAGGTTTATAAAAACAAAAAAAATACTTTAGGTGGTTGAAAGTCGCTCGCTGCTTTATGATATTTGTGATATATCTCCGATAAAGTGAAGAATTTAGGATATATCCCTAATAAAGTGAAGAAATATCTGTAAAAAATAATTTTACACTTTATCTGTAAATAAATATCTGTAAAAAATGATTTTACACAGATATTTCTTCACTTTATTGGGGATGTACAAATATTTCTTCACTTTATGGGGGATGTACAAATATTTCTCCACTTTATTTGGGATATATCCTAAAATTCTTTAATTTATTGGAGATATATCACAAATATGTAGACCAAAAATGATTTTACACAGATATTTCTTCACTTTATTGGGGATATACAGATATTTATTTACAGATAAAGTGTAAAATTATTTTTTACAAATATTTCTTCACTTTATTGGGGATATATTCTAAAATTCTTCACTTTATCGGATATATATATCACAAATATCGTAGACCAGCGAGCGGCTTTCAACCACCTAGAGTATTTTTTTATATTTTTATAAACCTATTATAACTTGTGGTGTATAGGTTGAAGACAAAAAAAAAAAAAACGAAGAAACAAAAAAAAAAGGGAAAAAATTACAAACAGTACCCAACTTATGGGCCACTCCGAATTTCTATACCCAAGCTTCCGAAACTATCATAATGGTACCCCAAATATCCCACTCGACCCAACATTCGTACCTGCCGTCATGGACGGCGTTAACTATCATGCCACGTGGCATTTTCTTAGGGATAAAACCGACCCTCTGTCTTTACCTCCAGGGAAAAAAATAAATAGTACCCAACCTATGACCGATTCTGAATTTCTGTACCCAAATTTTCAAAAACTATCACAATGGTACCCAGGTTATCTAGCCTGACCCAACATATGTACCCGCATCCCACGCTTGCGCAGCCCACCCAGCGCCCCGCACCTGCGCAGCCCACCCGTGCCCAAGATGATGGGAGAGTTAGGAGGAAGAAGGAAATGAAGAGAGTTTGAGGAAGAAGAAGAAATCTGGTGAAAGGACGAGAATACCCCTCAAAGTTTGACAGTTGACTAACTCTGTAACGGCCAATAGTGTTCTAGGTACTAAAGTTGGGTCGGGGTCCGAACTTCAGGTACCAAAGTGATAGTTTTGGAAACTTGGGTACAGAAATTCGGAGTCGACCATAGTTTGGGTACTGTTTGTATTTTTTACCCAAAAAAAAAACTAAAAAACAGAAAAAATAATAATAATAATTTATTTTATTTTATTTTAATTTTTTTAATCATTTTTTTATGTTGAAATGACCATTTTAGCTCTCAAGGGTTAGACTTAACTTCCAATTTGGACGGAATAGGAGAAATTGGACACGGCTGATTGAAATTGGAAAGTTTAGGGGGTAAAAAGTCAAAATTAAAAGTAGAGGGGGTGAAATGATAACACCCTCAAACCTCAGAGGGGTAAACTGTAATTAATCCTTAATAAAATTATAATAATACATATTCTCAAAGTTTCATAATATAATGATTAATCAAAATCTTTAGTTATATAATTAGACAATGATTTTATTTTATTTTACTTAATTAAAAATTTACTCTTGAGGCTAGGGGTACATTGGGAACTATGAATGTATAAAAGAAGTAAAAACAAAAATTACAAAAATTAATGTGTGGGAAAAAAGTATATTTGGTCTTATATGATAGAGTACGTAGCAATAGCCGCTCCTGCAATTAACTTCAGCAAGTCCTTTATTAATTATGACTACACGCTAAGTTAATAGTCTAAACCCTAAGCGCCGTTGAGCTCCTCGTGCGACGCCACTAAGCCATTGCGTGCACCACCACTCCTACCACCATGTGGCAAGGAAACATTCTTGTTTGGAACTGTCGTGGCATCACAAACAAGGAAACCCAGAGAGCTTTGATCGACATGGTCCAAGCAAAACGACCTCACCTCATCTTCCTGTCAGAAACCCTAGCATCACAAAAACTCATTGACACTCTCACCGCACGTATTGGTTTTGCTGGCAATATATGCGTTGCAAGACAGCCTGAGTGTCAAGGGCTAGCTTTAATGTGGAGTTCAGATCTCAAGGTTGATGAGCGCACATCGTCCTTCCATCATATTGACGCTGATATTTCTGACAATGGAGAACCTGTCTCTTGGCGCTTTACAGGCATATATGGTTTTGCATCTAGGGGGGATCGAAACCACACCTGGTCCTTAGTTGAAACCCTAGCAAGGGAAAATTGCTCTCTGCCTTGGTTGATGGCGGGGGATTTCAACGAGGTCTGGTGTAGGGCTAACAAATCTGGTGGTGTACCTCGTACTACTGCTGCCATGACTCTGTTTCAGACAACAATGGTGGCTACAGGTTTGATGGATATGGGTTTTGTGGGATGCAGGTTTACATGGTCCAACAAGTTTACGAAGGAAAGATTGGATAGAGGCTTCCAATCAACACAGTGGAGAGACCAATACCCTTTAATTCTAGTGATCACACTACCTCCCTCAGACTCTGACCATAATCCCATTCTTGTGGAAGTCAAAACAGATTGTCATCCACCTAGACGTAGTCCTCGGAAATTTCGTTTTGAAGAAGGGTGGTTTGGCAAGGCTCCATGTCATGAGATTATTCAAAGAAACTGGGCAAGACCTCTTACTGGAAACGCTTTGCAACAACTTGGCACAAAGATTCATAATGCAGGCCAACAACTCATGCAGTGGCACCAATTAGATATGCAAAAACAAAGAGTTGAACTTAAAGAAGTCCAAGAGAAATTGTTTGATATCATGAAACGGCCTTTCTCATCTGAGCAGTATGAAGAACAACGTTTGCTTCATGCAAAACAAAGCCACTTGCTTGCTCTTCAAGAAAAGTATTGGAGGCAGCGTTCTAGGGCGCTATGGCTCAAAGATGGGGATAGGAATTCTGCATACTTCCATAGAAAGGCTTCAAACAGGAAGAATAAAAATACAATCAAAGGTCTATTGAATGCAGCAGGTGAATGGCAATCAGAACCAGCTACACTTCAACACATGATCTTTAAGTATTATGCACAAGTGTTTTGCTCGGAGGATGTCAATGATGAAGCTATATCAACAATCTTTCGAGCTACACCAATGAAAGTTACTTCATCTATGAATGACGACCTTAATCTGCCATACTCCGATGAAGAGATCAAAGCCGCTCTATTTCAAATGCATCCCTCGAAGAGCCCGGGACCCGATGGTATGTCCCCTTTCTTTTATCAAAAATATTGGCATATTGTAGGCCTTGATGTTTGTCTAGCTATCCGGAATTTTTTGGAAAAAGGAGAACTCTGGGCGGAATCGAATTTTACCTACATTTGTTTGATCCCAAAGATTAAAAATCCAACTGAGGCTGCCCATTTTAGACCTATTGCCCTCTGTAATGTCATCTACAGGATTTGTTCTAAGGTGGTGGCTAATAGGCTCAAAAGATGGCTGCCTGAAATCATCTCTCCACTGCAGAGTGCTTATGTTCCAGGCCGCCTAATATCAGACAACACTTTAGTTGCTTCTGAGGTGGCACACTTCATGCATAAACTTAAGTCCCAGGAGGAGGCCTTCTTCTCTCTAAAGCTTGATATAAGCAAGGCGTATGATCTCCTTGAATGGCCTTTTTTGCAAGCTATTCTTACGAAATTGGGATTTGCTTCCCGTTGGATCAATATGATAATGAAATGTGTGACTTCAGTCAGTTATGCAATCTTGGTAAATGGTGAAGCCACTGCCACGATCAGTCCTACAAGGGGGATTAGACAAGGTGATCCACTCTCACCTTATCTCTTTATCTTATGTGCTGAAGGCCTGTCTGCTTTAATCTCTCAAGCAGTTCAGTATGGTACCATCAAGGGTTTGAAAATGTGTCCACAAGCGCCAGTGCTCCACCATCTTTTCTTTGCGGATGACAGCCTCCTTTTTGGTGCAGCTACTATGAGTGAGTGCACTACTGTCAAATTTATTCTCAGTACTTACGAAAAAGCATCTGGCCAAAAGGTAAATTTTACTAAAAGCAGTGTGGTTTTCAGTAATAACCTCCAGCCGCAGTTGAAGGAAGACCTAGCTGCAGTGTTGAATGTCAAGTGTGTTGATGAGCACGACCGTTATCTTGGGCTGCCTCTGAGGGTAGGTAAATCAAAAACGGCAAGGTTTCAATACTTGAAGGAAAATGTCTCCAGAAAGCTGGTTAATTGGAAGTCCAAAATCCTTAGTAGTGCTGGCAAAGAGCTTCTTATCAAAGCGGTTGCCCAAGTTATGCCCACCTATGCCATGAACTGTTATCTTCTACCTAAGAGCTTATGTGATGACATACATAAGCTTTGTGCTTCTTTTTTCTGGGGTGACATGGAGGGGAAGAAGAAGATACATTGGAGAAGTTGGGAGAAACTTTGTTTAACGAAGATTGAAGGTGGTTTGGGCTTTAAGAACATATTTGCATATAATTTGGCTATGTTAGCTAAGCAAGGCTGGAGACTTATTACCAAACCTAGCTCTCTGATAGCTCAAGTTTTTAAAGCTAGGTACTTTCCACACTGCTCTTTTTGGGACGCAAGTTTGGGTGATGCACCATCCTATTCCTGGAGAAGCATACTTGAGAGTCGATCTCTTCTCAAAGCTGGCACCTCATGGAGAATAGGGGATGGCACTCAAATCAATATCTGGAATGATCAATGGGTACCAAACTGTCCCCGATATTTGATTCAGAAACCAACTGGCACTGTTTTTGAAACAGTAGCTGACTTGATTGACCCTCAGTCTCGAACGTGGATTCAAGCTTCAGTTCAGAGGCTATTTCCACCAACTGTGGCTGAAAAAATTTTATGCATTCCATTAAGACACCAAGCTGTGCAGGACAGATTGTGTTGGATCCCAGAAAAACGTGGCCTTTTCACAGTAAAGAGTGCATATTGGATAGCTAGGCAACATGTGATTGGTAATGTTCTAGCCTCTTCCTCAACTGGTGACCCTTTTCAAATGCTTTGGAAGTGTTTATGGAAGGCTAAAATTCCTGGTAAGGTCCAAATCTGTGTTTGGCGGGCAGTTAACAACCTTCTACCTACAAGAGAACAACTCCTCAAGAAAGGATATGATGGAGAGCTAGGCTGTATTGTGTGTAACCACAAAGTGGAAAGCATAGCTCATCTTTTTTGCAAATGTCCTACTGCTCTACAGATACTTTCAGGTTCACCTTTTTCTCTGAAACAATCTCTTCTCCCCAATTTAGACTTTAAAGAAGGGATGTTGGAGCAAGCTCTTAATCTAAAGTCTGAGATTTTTGAGAAACTTCTAATGATCATTTGGGGTCTATGGAAGAATAGAAACCATAAGTTGTGGGAGGGCAGAGTGCAGTCTTCACATGATATCATGCTTGGGTGCTTGGCATGGTTGGAAGAATTCCAACACGCTCGACAAGTTCCTACTTCACGGGTACACAATATTGTAAACAAATGGCAGCCTGCAGAAATCCCCAAGCTTAATGTGGATGGTGCTTTTCTACCTCATGCCTCACATGGTGGAGTTGGTGGTGTACTAAGGAGCTCGAATGGAGGCTTTCAATAAGCTTTTATGCGACCAGTGCAGCATGTTAATTCAGCTCAGCAGGTTGAGCTACTAGCTATCAAGGAAGGGTTAAACTTCATAAAAACATTGCATATGCGGCAGGTCATCATTGAATCTGATTGCTTGTTGGCAGTACAAGATATTGCTCGTACTGATGTGAATTTGTCCGATTTAAGCAATCTAGTGCAGGACATTCAAAGTGTAGCAAACGGTATGCAGGGTGTCCAGATTACTTTTGCTCCCAGGTCCTGTAATAAAGTGGCACATAGATTGGCTACTTTGGCTTTTGAAAACGGTCAGCGTGAAACTTGGCACGGTTCTGTTCCATCTTGTATCCTTGATCTAGTGACACAAGATTGTAATCCTCTATTCTGATCATTTCAATAAAATTCAGTCTCATTGTTTCAAAAAAAAAAAAATAAATAAATAAATTATGACTACACGCTTATTGGCATTCATTTCTTGATTATTATACACGTATTTTGGCTCTTGCTGGGTTTACGGTTACAACCTAGCTTTTATTTACCTTTACTCGTCCGTGCATAAAAGAAATGCCCCTATAATCCTTGAAAAATCTTAGTTGAAATTGATGGGATAAACAGGATCTCCGGTTGGTAAAAAGAGCCCGAAATCTTCTTAGTCTCTGCTCCAGTTTTCTCATTCTCATTGAACATGGCAAATATGTATGTTTCTATAGGACCTTCAGGTTTCTTCGGAGTACCACCCCTGGCATGATTAATCACATGTGAGTTGTAGATTCTCGCATTCTCTATTGTTGTCACTTCGCCATCACCACTAGCGGAAGGCCAACCCGTCTCCGATACAACAATTTTCAAAGAACCGCCTCCGGCCTTCTCTAAAGCGGAGTAATGTGCATCCAGAAGTGCATCAAACAAGTTTTTGTAGCCAAATTGTCCATCTTGAACCAGAACTGATGGATATGTGAAAAGAGCATATTGAAGGTTAATCTCTCGGTTGTCAATGTAACTAAAGTGTGGGTACATATTAACAAGCAACGGAGATTGGTTTCCCACAAGGAAACCAATGACAGGATCAAGAAAGGCTCGATAATCCTGCTTGAATGATCCTTTTGATGGAGGGAAGGATTAATCTTGGAGGACTATAGGATGAACCGCTGTCGAGACTTTAATTTTGTTTGCAAGACCGGCCTTAGAAATTGCATTTTGAATTTTTTCCATGGCAGGGCCAACAAATTGTGCAAATGGACCAGATTCTATTTCATTCCCAACTGCAATGTATTTGAAATTGACATCTCCATAGGTTACCACATTGTTTTGGACCCAATCATCAGCTCTGGCTTGGTTAGAAGATATGTCCTGAAGGCGTTCGTGTTCGACCCCAAGCATGAGCTCGATATTGGAGCCTCTAAGAGCTTCGAGAGCGTCATGGTTAGGACCATATAGCCGCATCCTTTTGATGTTATGTTGGTTGTAAAGTGATATTACTTGTCGTGGTTCTGGTAGATTGTTTGCTACAGTTCCATAACAAACACCAATTTGGGCACCTGCATCAGATACATGTACATTAGCAATCAAGAACAATACACACACACACACACGTGTATATATATGTGTGTATATGTGTGTGTGTGTGTGTGTGTGTAGAGTAAAGGAAACAATGACTAAAGACTCGTAAGCTAATGAGAGGGTGTACTGCCTTATTAGCTAGTAAGCTAGATTTTAAGGATGAGATCACGTACTATGCCTACGTGTAAGCTAATGAGCACCACGTATTGGCTACTATCCCCGGCCTTACTTATGAGACAATTAAATTCTCCTGTTATAAGCCTCACATGCACAGCTGTGACCGACAATATATATTGCTGCTAGATAGCACAACTAGATCAGAGAAGAATCCATTGAATTTATGATAAGCGAGAGTTCTAATTAATTTACAATAAGCTTCTGATGAACGGTTGGTTGAAAGTCGCTTGCAAGCAAGCAAATGCAAGGGTTGCAATAGATCACTTCCTCAGGAACTTAATTGGTAGGAGGCAAGAGGCGTTGGTCCAACACATCGGGATCCTTCAGTTGAATGTGTTGCTCTGTTGAAGTTGATGATAGACATGACAAAAAATAGGAGATGAGATCTTCAGGATGCTTTCCTATGATCATTTCCAATGCTACCGGCCACTCCAAGCTATAAACATCAATTTCTCATTTGATTCCATATTATGTATGCCAAATCTGAAGCACTGTACGTATCCAAATGTGCCTGCAAATGTACGTAATCCAATTAGAATCATTAGGCTTCAAAAGCCTAGCCGCAAAATCAGAGACATTTAGAGACCTGATGCCTTAATTAGAAACATATTTTTACGTAATTCAAACTGTTTGATAATTTCTAGATACAAATGGGCACGGTATTAATGCTGATGAAAGATTATTTGGTGTAGAAGTACGAGCATCCCATCCTATACTAATTCGCAGATGCAATAGACCTGTGAAATAACTCAAGGCAATTCTTATGTAACTTTGCATCTTCAAAATGTAATAGCACGCTCAATGTCAACCCACATCTTCAAAATACGTAGGTTGACTTAATTTATATTAGGTGACGTACGTTGACTTAATTTATATTAGGTGACACAAAGCATGGATGTGTAGCTGTCCAGCAAAAACAAAGGTGCATACAGTAGCGAGCTCTGAATACTCGAAAGTAATTACAACAATACGATTCAAACTGGAGAGTACGCTTATGTCATTATTAGTTTTACGCGTACATTGATCATTAAGTCATTATAAATTGTATGCGGTGAGATGTTGTCAGAAAAATGACCGGTACCTATTTCTCTATTATCGGAACCATGAACGCCATACACTGAAACCGAAATATTTCATCATATCATATTATTCATAGTTCATACATCATTCGACAATAGCTGGGTGTCAAATTCCAGATTCAAAAAGATCGATTATTCCTTTATTTTAACATATAAGGAAAGGATATCTCTGTCGTGATATTTCCTTTCTAGCATAATATTAGATATATAGTGTATGACTCTTATGGGCAGAAAGTAATAGCGTAGTTAGGTCCCCCGGAGCAAGTGAACGTGCCTTTCTTGTCATCATAAGCGTAGCTGTAAGCCTCAGGGCATTGTTGACTAAACTTCATAGAGTAGTCCGTAGGAGGACATGTCTCTGGCTTTTCATTAGGTGGAGTGCAGCAATACTTGGGCTCATTGAACTTCAGGCACGCGCTCATGCAGCCAACCACGCTCCCGCCAGCCCCCGTTACTTGTAGCTCACTCGGACACATAGCGTTCACGTTGGCGCTGCAGCTAGAGCTCCGACAGTCCCCGGGAGCGTGACCGCCTTGAGGGGTTATGGAGATGGGCAAGTTGAAGCCGTCAACAAGACTAACATCGTAGAAATCTTGACCCCCACCTGCTGGGATATTAATTTCCACCAACGTGGCTGGCGGAATTCCTCCTTTTCCGTTGCATGAGACCTGACCGGATGCGCAATCCCCTGGTTTGTCACAAGTGAACATTCCTGAATTGTCCGTGAAGCAGTTGGTACGGCCCCAGAAGCGGCCATTCCATGGAACCGGAGTGTCTATGGAATTGCTAGCTTGGGGTGCTAACTCGAACCCGGTCGATGCTAACTGAGGTTTGTTATCAGAAGTTAGAGTTGCTGGCCAGACCTTGAAGGTGCACTTGTTTGTGAAAGAAATTGTAGCCGAATGTGCGCCTGCATGCATTAAGGAAAAAAAAAAACAAATGCAAAATAAATAATTAGCACTACAAATAGTACTGAAAGTGTGGTAATCACTAATCAGTCTAGCAAGAAAGTAGAGCACACGAAGGAAATAAGAATGGTCTGTTCACCTGGAAAGAAAAGGAAGGCGAAGGTGAGGTAGAGAAGTACTTGGATTTTCATCATTATTGAATATCTCGATCTGTTGCCCTAAATTCAGCCAATTGTGGTTGCAATGTGATGATCGAGGTTGTGGTTTAGTTATATTTATAGACTATTCTTCTTTTTTGGTCAACAAGTTAGATAATCTAACACTACCAGAAAAATGGCACAACAAGTTAGATAATCTAACCCTTTAGATACTTTTTATTATCCGTGTCATTTGGCATAGCAAATGGCACCCTTTTTTATTTGGGGCCGTGACCACTTATCTAAATATGGCCTAACATTTCTCCAAACACTCCACCTACTTTTGTTTGTGCCCACTTACCCAAACCATCAGTGACACAACGCTTTTAGACTGCAAAAACAAATAAATTACAAATCATGCCACCAGCCCCTATCAACAGCACGTCTTCATTGACTTTACTCTCTCTCTCTCTCTCTCTCTCTCTCTCTCTCTCTCTCTCTCTCTCTCTCTCTCTCTCTCTCTCTCTCTCTCTCTCTCACACACACACACACACACACTCACCTCACTCTTAATCTCCGATCAGTGTGCTGGCTCAGTGCCCGTCGTCGTCGACCTCAAGGATCCTTCGGTCGAGAAGCTGCACGCGTCGTCGAAATAGGCAATTAAGCTCCGGTCGAGCTCTTAGGCGGTGAGGCTCTTGGACGACGTCGCAGGCCGACCGGGAATCATCATCACCGGTGGCTTTGCGCTGGATTCTCCAGCTCCGGCGCCAACATCCTCCGGTTTCGTATTCGAATTCTCCTAGCCCTCCACCACCTCAACCAGGTTTGAAGTCGGATCATCGCCTTTGGAGTTAACCTGCGCCTTCAAGACCTCCCATTTGCTTTATATACTAGTGGTCTGAAAACAAATTCATGCCCTTGTCATCAAGGTCGAGCAGATGTGTGAAGTCTTTGTTGAGTGCAGTGTCTTTGATATGTACTGAAAAACTGGTCTCGGAGATGATGCCCAGAAACTGTTTGATAAAATTCCCGAGAGAAAACTTGCCACTTGGAATGTCTTCATGTTGAATGCAGTGCGGGAGGGGAGGTCGAATTCGATTACCTTCTGTTCATTTCTCAATGCTTGTTCGGATACGTCGGCTTTGGAACTTGGGAGACAGTTGCATGGGTTTGTAATGCAATGTGGGTTTGGGAAAGATGTGTGATGTGTCAGTGCTCAATGGGCTTGTGGATTTTTACGAGAAATGTCGGACTTAGACCAATCCATTTTTCTCATTCTTATTTCTAGGGGGCAATAATCATATTATTAGGGGGCAGTAATGTTTCTACTGGGGGGTAATAATATGATTACCGGGCATTAATAATATATTTATTTGGATAAACCTCCGATAGCTTTCAAAATTCAAAACATCTTCATTTTTCACAAATCATTGATCCCTAATGAAGTTATTATTGGGGAGCAATAATATGATTATTGGGGGGCAATAATATAATGACTGGGTATTATTGGGGGGTAATAAAATCAGACGCCGGTCACCAGATTCATAATTCTGATCATCGGTCGCCGGATTCCGACCACCCGGTCGCTGAAGTCCGGTCACAGAAGACCGCGGCCGGCCACTGGTCACTGGAGACCAGGCCAGCCACTAGTCACCGGAGCACAGCAAGGTGGATGATGACTTCTCTCTCTAAGTGAGAAAGAAGGAGAGGGCAAAAAAGTCCCAAAAATAAATAAAAAGAATAAAAAAAGAATTAATTGGGTATTAGGGAAATAATCCCTTAGAGTGTTTTGGGTAAATGAGTTTAAAAAAATGTTAGTGGAGCAAGTGGGCAATTTGGTGCCTAAAATTGGGTAAATGATCATTTCCCCTTTTTATTTTCAGTTTTCTTTGCTCTAGAGGTACTGATGACTGTGGCAAAATGGAGGGTAAAATTGACAAAATATTTTGCTACTGCAGACATCGGTATCCATTGATAAATTAAAAAATTTAAATTGATGTAGTAAAATTAAATATTAAAATTAATATCTTATTTAGATACGGATAAAGGTATGGATAAATATTCACAAATATAGATACTTATAACCGTATATAGCCAGGAAATTATTACATGGTCCCGGACCATAGTACACGTGGTGGTCCGGGGTGATGTTATTGGGTCATGTGATTCGTAGTGATTTCTGATTGGTCTCTTAAATTAATTAATTCTTTTTTTTTCACCCCCTGCATGGTCCCCACCACATTCGAGTGATATTATTGACTTGTACCACCACATGGCAGTGCCACGTGGTACTCCAAGACCACCTAATAATTCCTCCTGGCAATAGATACCAAAAACAGTAGCCTTTCATTCTACACACACAAAACTGTATCTAGCAAATGTCTCTTTTTCTTTTCTATTATTAATCAACCACTTTATAAACTTTTTTTTCATCAAAAACCACTTTATATTTAACTTTTTCTTTTCTTTCTTTTTTTCTCGACAATTTTTAATTATTCCATTCAATATACACATTTATCCTAAAAATAAATAAATGTTTTGGGAAATAAACAAAAAAAGAAGTTATTCACTCCTTATCCCATTAACTTTTTTAGACTTCAATCCAAAACAAAAAACTATTTTAGATGTGAAGCCATTTTCTCCATTCTCCTGTATTGTATAAGAGGTACTATTCTTCTCATTCTTTCAACTCTCAGACTTTATCTCCTTCATCAATCTCGTTCAAGAAGCAATATATATTTGGCTACCATCTCCCCCATCAACAGGTACTAAAATCACATAAACTCAGACTTGATATATACATATTTATATATATATATATATATGTTAGGATTTGATAATAAATTCTAATCTTTCAGCCATTTATTCATCTCAGATGAAGGTGATCATTCACTTGCTTCAAGTTTGCCTGAGATCTACTAGAGAATATAATATGGGTTGATCGATCTGGGTCTATAAGCCAATTAATCTTCTTCAACTCCAATTTGGGTTACTTGATCTGCTGGGTAGTCTGAATTATTGCTTGTTTGATTATAGCAAGTTTGGAACGAGGGCGGGACTGAGGGCGGAGGAGAGAAAATTGCCGCCCTATCTAGATGAGACAAGTTTTGATTGGACTCTTCAAGTATTATACAGAGTATACAGAATTTAAAACACTCCTTGTATTTTACCTGGCTAAATACCTAAATTAATACCAAATAAATACATAAAAAAAATTGTTAATAAAAAAATGTTAATAAATAAAAAACATTGTTAATAAAGGAAACAAAATAAATTTCGTCCAAAAAAGAAAAAGAAAAGAAAAGAGAAAACAAAATAAATTAAAAGTTGATAATAGATGGATCCCACAACAATAAATTGAGATACTGATATAAAAACCGTATCTTTTGACTACTGGAACTTGCAATAGAGAATACCCTTTTTCATTCCGTGGCTGCACCGTATCTAATGAGTTTTAGATACAGTTATCCATATTTTTTAAAGCAAAAGATACAGAATAAAATATGTATCCTCATGAGGTTGTTGCCTTTTTTTATTGTACTCATTTAAGTTTGGAACAAATTAGGCTAGTATGGCCGGTGATCGGAAGAAGCGACCGGGCATGAACGTATGGAAAAAACCAATGAATTAAATGGCGCGCCTGAGGTCATAGTCCATCTAGTTCCTAGTTTATGATGCAAATGATGAAATCGTAAATGACGAGCTAGCTCTAAGTCTATGCAATTATTTCGCAGAATAATGGAGCCTACGCACAGATGAGAGACTCCAGTAATTAATGGGAGAAGACCATGCCATATATTCCTCCGATCCACAAAAACCGTCGACAGACCTGAACGAATTCGCACCACTCATCTTTATGGAATTACTGACGTTCCACGATATTCTCCTGCACGACTTGTCTTCGTGCAACAAAAATCTACGAAGAGAGTAGCCTGGTTTATCGAGAAGGGCTTTACATGTTTCGATGAGCCTTTTAGATTCATATGAACATTACACTTATAGACCACAGCTTTATAAATTTCAGTTGTTTCTTTTCAATTGAAGGGCAAAATTGTGGATTGATCGATACGGCACAAATCTGAAAGCTGAGTGACAATTCTCAATTCAAAATTTAAATTTGAATTTGCATGCGATGATTGATTAACAACCAATCAATTTACAGACATACAAATCCAAATATCAAGAGCGAGACCTATTACCACGTTCTCTGTGATAAATGTTGGAATAGGGACTAAAAATTAGAGATTTAGGATCCCACATCAGAAAAAATACATGAAAAGTAATTCTTGAGTTATAAGAAATGGATGGCTGAAGTGGGGAGAGGGGTTAGGGGGGTGGGGGGAGAATGTGGACTCATTCACCTCTACCACTCAAGTGACACAAGAATAAAGGCATCAACGAATTGGTTTCACTGGATCTGTTTTGAGTGTCACCACCATGAACAATTGGAGGTACCTTCCAAGAAATACGCAGTAGCGGTCTTAAACGCGTTATTAAGTCAGTAATATCGATTGATCAAGTGCACATGCATAAAATGCCAAACCCTAGCTAGCTATATCAAGCTGGCCCTACAGAACTTATTTTCTAGCTTAAGTGGTTCAGGCACAAGAAGATTCTAAAGAAAAAAGTGTGTCCTGTGAATGACTGACAAAGAGAGATAGAGTAGTAAGATTACTCAGAACCCCTAAAGTTAGCCCTAAAACCGATCTACCTTAAACCAAGTTTACCTAAAATCCCATCATCTGCTTTAGTCTAGCTATAGTAAATTTGTTTATCAGCTACCTCCATCCTTGAGGGTAATGCCTATGGCGATTTGGGCAAGCTCGTTAACGATAAAGTTGAACTCCCTAGGAAAGTGTTCCAAATCTACATCGTTAAACTGTAGGAGCAGCTCAAGTGCTCTTTCCAAATAGGGTGCCAACGAGAAACTTGTGCATTTATACTTCTCGCTCATTGATTAATGACGAGCAATGAGTCCCCAAAGACCTGCATGTCTCTAACACCTAACTTTAGAAGTACCTCTAGGCTTGTAATGAGGGCCTCATATTCAGCTTGGTTGTTGGTACACCGGAACTCTAGCTGAAAGGTGTATGAGAAACAATCCCCAGATGGGGTTTCAAGAACAACTCCAGCTCTTGCCATCATGTTAGATCTGGAGCCATCAAAGTATAAGACCCAAGGTTGCAATGAAATTGTCGCTTGCATGAGATGAGCGAACTCAAGTATGTATAGTGAATCAAGTCTACTGAAAAAACCTGATGCAACTTCCAAATCTCGGACCTCTAGCACCCCCAACGTTGGGTGGTGTGCGAGAAAGTCTGCTATAGCCTGACCCTTAATAGTCTTTTGGGGAACATACTGTAAATTCTGAAAGGGCTAGTACCCATTTAACTATACGGCCTTTGAGTATAGGTCGCGATATCATGTATTTGATCAGGTCAGTTTGAGTTATAATGCGAAAGAGCCGGCCAGTACCCATTTCACTATTCGGCCTCTGAATATAGGCTGTGATAGCATGTATTTGATCAGGTCTGTTTGAGCTATAATGCATGTAGTGAAAGATAACATATAATGGCGTATTTTACATTCAGAAAAATAAAGCGTCAGACAGAGTTTCTCCACGGAAGTGTACCTTCTTTCATAGTCTGTTAGCGTTTTGCTGAGGTAGAAAATGGCATGTTCTACTCTCCTTCATCATCTTGGGCGAACAGACTACCAATAGATAGCTCTACCGCTGAAATGTAGAGCTTGAGTGGGAAACCAGGTCTTGGAGGGACGAGAACTAGCGGACTCGCGAGATAGGCCTTGATCCTATCAAAAGTCTCTTGGTGCGTAGGTTCCCAGACAAACTCTTTTTGTCTTGTAGCTTCAGTAGAGAGGAGAAAGGCTGGATCTTACTGGCAGAATTAGAAATAAACCGACGTAGGAAGTTAATTTTGCCCAATAGCCTATGTAATTCCTTCTTTGTTCGTGGGGATGAGGCCTTGATGACCATGTTGGCTTTGTCCTCGGGCACCTCAATGCCCATTTCATGGACAATGAAGCCCAATAAGTCACCTTCCTGGACACTAAAAACGCATTTCACTGGGTTCATTTTCAGCTTGTGAAGGTGCATGCGTTCAAAGAACTTTCGCAAGTCCATGATATGGTCTCCCCGCTTCTTGGACTTAACGACCACATCCTCTATGTAAACCTTTAGGATCTTCTCGAGTATGTCAATGGAAGATCAAGTTCATTGCTTGCTGGTATGTGGCCCATGCATTATTCAGTCTAAAGGACATAACCACATACTCGAAGACTCCTGTGAAATCATGACATCTAAAAGCAGTCTTGTGTCTGTCCTCTTCCGCTACCGGAATCTGATGATAGCCTGCTGTTCCATCCATGAAGGATAGAACTTCATGACCTATTACTGAATCTACCAACATATCCGCTATGGGCATGGGGTAAACATCTTTGGGTGTAGCATTGTTAAGGTCTCTGTAGTCAACGCAGACTCTCATCTTCCCATTTTTCTTGCGAACTGGCATGATATTGGATAACCACTAGTTGTACTTGACCACCCTAATGGTGCCTGACTTGTGCAGCTTCTCAACTTCCTCTTTGACAAAGATTTGGGTTCCTGAGTTCATTCTTCTTGGTTCCTGCTTCGCGGGCCTCTTGTCAGGCATAGTTGGCAACTTATGGCATACCGAATCTGTTGACAGGCCTAGCATGTCTTCATACTTCTCCTTGAAGCAATCCTTGAATTCCTACAACAAGTTAATGAGCCTCCGTTTCTCTTCAGGCTCCAGGGTGCTGATTGCCACTTCCATTGGCTCATCTTCTGTTCCCAAATTTACCTTCTCAGTGGGGTCTTTGACCTTAGGTGGAGTATCATCCAAGGTAGCAGGAGTTAACTAAATTGGCTCCTCTTCCTCCTCATGGTCAGAGATCTCTTCGTTAATGTACTCATTGTAGTCACTCGATCATAGGCCTCTTTCTCAACCCAGTATGAAGATAGTCTGTCATACAAAGATTGGAAGACCTCTACTTCTTCCTCTGTAAGGAAGCGATCCATCAATTGGCCTTTGGTTGGGGAACAGCGTGGTCATGTCTTTCTAGGTCTTCTTTGGCTAAGGTTAGCCCCACTGTGCTAAGTCAGAAGCCGTTACCCCTACAGGGCGGCCCTAGTTATTGACGTCGCTAACCTGTAAATGTGTGATTGATTCGAAGTAGTAGTAGTACCTGGCATCAACTGCATTGGCAGAGACAGGAAAGGGTTTAGGATCAGCTTTAATCAATTCTGCTTTGTCTGTCACCCTGTTCCACATCATCAACTCTTGGTGAAGTGTAGAAGGAACACAACAGCTACTGTGAATCCAGTCTTTGCCCAGAATTGCCCTGTAAGCAGCGTAGCAGTCAGTTACAAAGAAGGCATAGTCCTACCTTGATCCTAAGAAAGAGTAAACTTTAAGTCTGGATTACTGTCCCTGCAATATTCTTGACGGTAAACTCAGACATTTATGAATGAATTTCCACAATTAATCAAGAGCGAGCATTAACTTGACACAGATTTGCACAAATAAATACAAAGTGTGAACTACGAACCCTGACTTATGAAAGAGGTAATTAGTTGATGAAGAAGACTAGTTTCTTCCCTTTGGACAAGTTGGAGAAGACTTGTCCTTATTAACCTGTCTCCTTCGTAGGCTCCAGCTACGAAGTAGATGATCGGTGCTATTAATATACATTGGACAATGAAATCTGCATACAAAGTTAAAAGTTTGAAGGAGAATTGTTCAAAAATCCCGGTGAAATTTTGAATGTTCATTAGTCATGCATCTATAAGAGAGGTTATGAATCATTTTACAATTAAACGGACGTGCATAACACGGTTATTGCCATCACTGTCATCCATGTTTTAATTCTAACTTGTTTTACTACCCCTTGAAAATGTTCAAAGAAGAAGATGAAGGCATATAGAAGTCCGACTTACTATTTAAGTCCTACATTTCCATTGAATTAATCTACTAATTAAGTACTTTATTTTCCTTTCCTTTTTGGGTCCCAACTCTATCAACTTTCGTAACATATTCAATTTCATTTTCTTACGAATGATTGGTGCATGATTGTCTAAAACCATTAAGCATGAGTTGCGGTTGTCTCTTAGCAAGTGATCGAGTGAGTAACCAAGTCAAGTCGCTAGCGGAGTCCACCCAATAAGTCGACCATTTGATTCGACTAGGAATAGTTGCCCGCGCTTTGTTGCGGGAGTTAAGATTGTTAGTGAATTGTTTACGAAAGTAAGTAGTTGTATACAAAAGAAGTTGTTAATATGATACCAAGGAAACTGAAATTGAATACAGTCGATATGAAACTGAAAATGAAGGAGAAAAATGTATAGGAAATTGAAATTGATTGATTGAGATCTGCAAACTCATGTTAGTTCCTCAGTTCAAGAAGATGCAGTGAAAGATCAAAATCGAACATTGTACGATAAGCATTGGTCGTAAAAGGATTACCGCTTTAAGAGCTTCCTGGTCCCAAAACATTTCGTGTTCAATTTTTCATAATTTTTCTGCAGCTCTTAATGCAATGGAACTATGAAGTCAAAAACTGAATCTCAAAGTACAGAAGAAATATAATACCTGCAGAAGTTTGAGATCTTCTTTGGAAGCTAATTGTGACAAAAATTTTAATCAAAACTATGAAGCATAGTAATAAAGAAAACAGTGACATATAGAGGGAGAATTGTTAAATTATATTCATTTGATAAAAGAGTACATGTACATTCTACATTTGTTACACAATTGATTTCCTTTGAAGTCATCCAAAAATTGCTTGATGCACAATAACGTTAGGCATTTCAGCTGCAGCTTTACAAAAAAGCTAGCTGCATAGTCAGATTAGCTATTATAGTTGCAGATTTACAAAAAGATTGTTGCTGCAATCTTGTGAGATTGTGGAGCTTGTTCAAAAACAGTGGTGGTTCCAACTGTACTTGTGATTGCAGCTACACAAAATCGATTACTTCATCAAAACACTGTACACCACAGTTATCCTGCATTAAACAGTCTTTTTGTTTTCAGCTGATGACGATGTGGTTTCATCTTCCTCTGCTTCTCTCTCTCTGTAGAGTAAATAAAATATAGTACTTATTTAAATACTGATAAGAATTGATTCATTAAAATGAATTATATAGTACATGTATTATAACGTCCTTTTTTAAAGATAAGAGAATTGTAATATTCAACCAAAATGAATGTGATAAAAATTAGAATGGTATTTTCCAAATAACCAAAATTTAAAAAATAAAAAGAGAGAAAATATTCAGATCAGTACTACTTACCTTCTAGATTTCTTGTCTGGTTCAGATATGAATAATCCTCTTTTACTTGTCTCAGCAACTCTCTTTCTTTGAAAAGGAACAGGATCTGGAGTCATAGTTGCTGGGTCGTTTTCAAAAAGGTGGTACAGAGGATTCCATATGTGGGAAGACTGCTTTGATTATTAGCTCACTATCTTCCGTTATCTTGAGCTGAAAAAGAACTTTTGGCCTCTTGTTTTCTCCATCTCCTCTGGTAATGTTGCTTCTGTTGAGTAGGATCTTTTGCTGACCAAATCTTTGCAATTACTTCCAAACAGTTTCTCTGCTTGTTTTCCCATTATGATAACCGTTGCCTCATTTTGACCATCTGTGATAGTCATGTAGACTCTGAAACTATATATAAAGAAGAGACTTTAGTGTTGTTATTTTGTTTTGTCACATAATATAAAATTTGTCCTCAAAATATAATTTTTTACAGTGTTTACCAAAAATTTCTTGCTTCCCATGATGTGAGCAGCCGAGTTGATTGTCATGTTCTTGTTCTCTTAATTCTCGATAACAGCGAGGCTTTATACCACCAACCGTCGTGTGTTGCAAATCTGGAAATTGAAGCATTGCAATACACCATTTGTTCCTGTAATTGAAAATTAAAAAGGGGTATAAATTATAAAAATGTCAAAGACTTACAATTTATAAATTAGGGCCAAAGTAGCATAATGAATCTATAATTTACAAAGTAAAACAATTTACGGAATAAATTATTTAAATTTCAAATACTTACAATTTATAATGTGTAGTTGGAAACAAAAATTGGATTTTATACCTTGTATGACAATGGATCCAATATGTTCAATCGAGTCACTGTTTTCATATTGGTTTCCTGGATTTCTTCTAATATTGGCTGTTTGAATGGTGTTGGAAGTATTTGCACTCTATCAACCAGTTTTGAGAACCTATAAATTTATAGGCATGTGATGAAACTGTTGATATTTTTTTCTTTCCTTTTTTGTAAAATGATGGTTTTCTTATAATGAAGGAACTTACTGAAGCCTGTACTTGTTTGTTTCTGGGATCTTTGGATTGATGAAAATACAGGTGTTGCTTGTATTTGATGGGGCAGGTTTGTCTGCTAGTTACAAAAATAATTAGTTATATATAGTTGTTAGTCATGTTGAAATAATTGATGAATTTTTTAAGGACACTTACTCAAGTACTCTTTGATTTTTAAACTGGTTAATGCCATCAGCACTGGTGGAGAAGCTTTTCTAATTGTTTCCATGTCGACTTGTCTAGCAGTGTTGCCCCAGAGTGTAATTCTCAAGTCCTCTCTTCTGCATTTTATGTTTAGGAAGTTAGTTTTAAATCTCAATTGGATCATATATTGTACTTAAATGTTTAAAGTGTGTAAAAAGTTTACCTTAAGTTCTGCAAATGGATTTCACATTTTGACTCTTGTCTTTCACATTTTGACTCTCTATCCTTGACAGTTCACAGTTGTCTCATGTGGTGGTACAATCGACTTCAAACAGCCATACACAACTTGCATTTAACAAAAATAAAAAAAATAAAAAAAAGTGATTAATCAAAGTTATAAGGTAAAGCATAATGAGGAAGCATTGTTTATTTACAATGTGTACATTTACCTGTTAGAATTGTATGATCATTCATGCGTGCTTCGAGTTGATCAAATTCTACTAAATAGAATCGATGCTCTGGAATTTCTGGGCAGTTTCCTTCAATTGCTTCAAAGACAGTCAGTGCATTGAAACGGACTTGACTCCGATGATCAAGAATCTTGTAGTTTTCCTGGTTTTTTCGTGTAAAGAAATTCTGACTGTCATAAACCTTGCCTTGTTGTATTTTTTTTGTGAACTAAAGGGTAGTCAGATTCACTGATAATTGCATGAATAATTGAATAGCGTCACCCTGCATTTCATAAGAGAAAAATATGTATAAGTGTGCAAATAATTGGACTGATAATTAATTGTTTGTGAGAAAGTTACCTTTTCATCAATCAAGACAGAGTGGAGACCATCATTCTTGTCAGTATTATATTGCTTTGCTCTCCACACTCTCGATATACGAACTCTGATCTTGTATTCTGATTTGTAAGGTTCCATTTCATGAATGAAGACATCCATTTTGTTCTCGCAGCTGCAAGTAATAGCATATATTATTTTTAGATAATAATTTTAAAAAATTGTTTTCATAGACTACATATAACTTCATTTTGTTTGGTTTCAATTGTAGAGGCTTCATTCGATGAATGAGAAAATGTTTGTTTGAAAATCTCAAAATGAGTAATGAATAATTGAAAATAAGCTGTTTTGTCACAAAAAGAATTCCTTTTTCTTTTTCTTTCTTCAGCATCAGCCTCTATGCACAACTATATATTGAAGACCAAGTTATGATCATAAATTTCGATTGAAAGAAATGTGCTAAAGCCTTGGCAAGTATTTGATGATAAAATTCTGTGGGAATTAAACACACAGTTGGATCGGCTTTGATGAAAAACTGAGGCATAAGAATGTCAATATGAAATAGGATTATAAATCAAACGGAATAGCAAATCAAAGAAGCAATTAAGAGCAGTTTTCTGAAAATGAATGGTTTTTAACAATTGAACATAGGCAATGCTGCTATATTTTTTTAACAAACCCATAGTCTTTGAAATTATGTTTCATTAAAGCTGATAAAACTCCTTAAAAGTTAAAACTATTAGATGCACATAACCATTATCATGATCTAAAGGCTTAAACTGAAAATTCAAATTCAAGGATCAACATACAATAGAACACCCAGAAACATGACCTCATAAAGGAAACATTTGGTATACAACCCAACACCAGTCAATATTAATCAAACACTGCAAATAACAAAAGGGTAGTTTGAAATTGATTGATTTTGAAAGAGAGAATCAGATCAGTGGTAGTGGAAAACGAAAAGAAGTTGATGACATTTGATCAAATAGAAAGTGAAACTTGACTGAGTACTTGTTTGGATTCATGTCGACGTCAGAGAGGTTGCAACAGCGCAGCAGCGGAGGTCAGTCTTCACCGATGCTTCCCGAAAGTAGGCGTCGGTTCTTTAGATTATACTTGTAGCAGATCACCAACTGAAGACACAATTATCCTGAAGTCAAACACAATGCAAAATTACTATAGCAAAAGAGAAACCCAACCACTAATGAAGACAAACCCATGCACAAATCTCAATCAGAACACAAATCCCCTCACCGATTGGTCTAGCACGATTATTCAAAACCCAGCGACACCGAAACCTGATCAAGCCCCTTCAGATGCGCAGAGCCGAGCTAAGAACGAAGAGAGAAAGAGAGAGGAAACAGATCGCGTTTATCACCCTCTACACCTTTTATATCTAGGTCAAACAGAATACCGTAGTCAAGCAAAGAATGGAGGGCAAAATGGTCATTTCACAGTTACGGCTCGGCTCGAGCCGGCACTGTTACTAAGCCGATGAACAGTTAACTGAGAATTAGTATATAGTAAATATTTATGATGCATCATCACAATACGTACGTAACAAATGGTGTGGACCTTTTGAGTTTTGATTGCTGGATCAAATTGCTTCCTTCTCGGAAAGTCATCTTCAATATCAGTTAATTAATTATTCATGAACTTTAGGACAAATAGATATTATAATTTGGGGAAATTCTAGTGTAGCGGTGGATATCTCATACCCACATTTACAAAAGTGAGAACAAATTTTGTTGTCAAAGTTGTAATTTGAGTCATACTTTGTGTAATCTTAGTTCTAATAATGGTAATTACACATCTTACGACATTTTACAAGTTTTTGAACAAATTCGTTGTCAATGTTGTAATCTTAGTTTTAATAATAGTAATTACATCTCTTACGACATTTTTACAAGTTTTTGAACAAATTCGTTGTCAATGTTGTAATTTTTGTTTAACTATATGTAAATAGTGTAAATGAATATGGTAACTTTTGTTCTCAATGTTGTAATTTTTGTTCAAATACTTGTAAATTTTTGTTCAAATAGTTATAAATGAGGGTATCTCATACCCACCAGTACACTAGCTTGTCTCTTATAATTTGATAGGGACAAATCGATATTATGCCTACGTACAAGAATGAGCACCACGTACTGGCTACTACCTCCGCCTAACTTATGAAACAAATGAATTCTCATGTTATAAGCCTCACATTGCTTCGAGGCTAGAAGACTTGGAATAAAACGAGAAGAAAAAGAACAGGCAAATGAACTAGTCTTCATGACTCCACGTGATCTCAAGTAAAGATATTAAGTGGGAGATAGATGAGGTAGTTCTATAATCAATTAGTACACAGCTCGATCTGGCTGACAATAACGATTGTGCAGCTACAGAAGCTGAAAGAAAAGAACCTAAACTACAGTAGAGTGATCAGGGAAATTCAAGAGAAGCCAGAGTTCAAATTTACAGGAAGCTTCTGGGAGTAACTGGTCTTGCACCTGAATTAGAATTAATGGAGATTAATATTTATATCTAGATTTTGAAATGATAATGTTTTCAGTCCAAAACGAATATATTCCAGAGACACTTTACAACATCAAAGAGTTAACGCAGACATATTTACATTGAACGAAGCTAATACAGATTTCTAAATCTGACATTGACTGACAAAATTGTGTCATATTTAAAGTAACAACTCCGGGGAAATTTGATGAATGGTTGGTCGAGATTGTGGATATGTTCACAAGCATGCAAATGCAAGGTTTGCACCTGAGATCACTTTCTCAGGAAGTGAATTGCTAGGAGCGAAGAGCCGTATGTCCAATACATCGATCCTTCAGTTGAAAGTGTTTCTCTGTTGAAGTTAATGATGGAAGTGACAAAAATTATATAGGAGATGTGATCTTCAGGATGCTTTCCCATGATCACTTCCAATGCTACCGCTCCAAGCTATATTAGAATAATTAGGCTTCAAACACCTAGCCGTACCAAAAACAGACACATTTTTAATTAGAAACACATGTTGTACACTTGAACGTAATTCAAAGCTAGTATGGCCGGGGATCGGAAGAAGCTGCCAGGCATGAACATATGGAAAAAGTATATCGACGTCGATATATCTGTCGGCAGTAGGTTCTGTGAATCTGACGCGTCATAGATGGACTGATTCCTAGTTTATGATGCAAATACTGCAAACCTAAATGACATTTGCATGCCTAGCTAGCTAGCTCTAAGCCTCTAATTCCTTAACTTAATTAGTCATCTTGTCTTCACAATTAAATTTTGTTGAATAATGGAGCCTACGTACAGATGAGGGACTCGAGTAGAGAGAGAGGACCATGCCATATATTCCTCTACAGAAACTGTATAGAGACATGTATTTGAATGAATTTGCACCACTCATCTTTGTGGAATTACTGAAGTTCCACGAAACTCTTCTCCACGACTTGTCTTCGTGCAACAAAAATCTACTAAGATGGTAGCATGGGCTATCCAGAAGACCAGAAGGGCTTTACATGTTTCTATGAGCCTTTTAGATCAACATGAACTTTTACAGTTTCAGACTGCACATGCACACGCATATCAGTTTTTTCTTTGTAATCGAAGCACACAATTGTGGATTGATACGATACAGATCTGAAACCTTAGTGACATTTTGCAATTCAGAATTTAAATTTAAATTTGCATATATTTGATGATTGATTAATATGAAAAATAAAAATCCAAATATAAAGAGCAAGACAAATTACCTCGCTCTCTGTGGTAAGGGCGTTTACGAAATGGTTTCACTATTCACTGTTTTGAGTGGGTTCACCATGAACAAGTGGAGGTACTTTCCAAGCAGTATGTAATAGCAGTCCTATATGCATTATTGAGTCTGCAATATCCATTGATCAGGTCCACATAAAATGCCAAACCCTAGCTAGCTATATCAAGCTGGCCTAAGGGGTCTTCATTTTCCTCAGGAACTGAAGAAATAGTGTGTCCCTTTAAGGAAGGACCAAGCGAGATTGAGTAGCGTAGTAAAGACTAGGAAATAAGTTTAACTGGGAATCCCAAAAGTTAGCCCTAAAGGCTAAAACCACATGTCATTTCATCTGCTTTCGTCTAGCTATAGTAAATCTGTTTACCGGCCTATCCAATAATTGTGGAAAAGTTTGTGAAATTGCTTAGTACGATCCAATAATTCGAATATTCCTGAACTGTATAATGTGCTACTTGTTGGTAACACATATGGTCTAATTGCTATATTAATAGGAAAATTAAGAAATTATTTATGCAAATAATATACTAAATTTATGCATTCAATCTAAACAATCCAAAACGAATAAAAGTTAGAAAAACTTTAAATAATATGGTTGAGTCTAGAACTTGGTTTTATGTCCTTAAGACGGAATCACCGCCTCATTGGTGCTTAAAGGTTTCAATGGCAAACGTCTCCCAGGATACAACGACCTTCTTCTTATGGTAGTAGCACTCCAAACCTCAAGAACAGCAAAATTAGATTGTGTATGAACTCTCTCTTGAAAAGACTCAATTGGTTTTATCACACTAGAAAAGACTCATATATAAAAGGAGGAGGAAAGATGAATTCAAGAAGTGATCTTTAGAAGATGGTGTAGCAAGTGTTTTATAGATGTAAGGTGACTTTTGAGGAGATATGACTTTTCACCAAAAATACCTTTTGTGAACTCTCACGCCCCGAATTTCGAATAAAGAAATTGGAATCTAAAACGTGATAACTCAACGAAACACCCAAAAACATAGAAATTTTTTTCCAATAAAGTTAAACAATAAACGAATTGAAACCACAAAAGTTAATACAAACTCAATCACCAGAGTCAAATATCAAATCACCAAGTGTTTACATAAGCTCGGAAGTATCAAGGTAAATGTAAACGCTCACTAAGAGCATACTACAAACAGCAGTAAATAAAATAAACAAAATAGGTTCTAAACCTAATACTGCTATGGCAACGAGCTACAACCTAAATCTTGGTTACCCTGACCTGCAGGTAAAACCCTTACACTATGGAATAGTGCACCGGGTTGCAACAACAAATCTGGTAAGCTTTTTAAGCTTGTATGAGTAAACTCAAATAAAATGACTCACATCACGCATGCTTAAAATTTCTCAACTCATGAGGTAAATCAAAGCAACAATATTTAACTCCACAAAACATAACCAAACATACAATCACACTAGGTAGAAATTAGTAATCATTGCATAGAAAATTAGTTCAAGAGATCACCCAAAATCACATAATTCAAATCATAGCAACTCCTGCACATAGTTTAGTTCAGGAGATCGATTACATTAAAATCAAACGACTCAAAGTAAAACATAAATCAATTATGAAATCAAACAATTTAAATAAAACAGAAATCACCCTTTCAACTCCATTAAAACGATCCCACAAAATGACTCGTTTTCAAAACTCGACAAACTTACCTCTTAAGGGTAACATACATCACTAAAGTGACAAAATCATATAAATTTCAACGCACAATTTAATATGAAATCAAGTCTCTCCTTGGACAAGTAAAAGAAGGATACACCTCAAACTCTCTTTTAAAAATACGTACTCATGAGTCGCAAGTAACCTGCTTGTTACCCCTATGACATACAATGACAGACAAACTAGAGCTCTAACTGAATCGTAACCATACCCCGGCCAAGGGCATGGTTCTGATAACCCACCCTCAGTCACTACTATGGCCCTCGGTACAAAGACCAAAACATTTGAAAAATCTCTCAAGACTCAAATTGTTAAACAATCTCAACACTTTCCAAAACAATAAACTCGACTGCAACAAATATTGTTTTCAAAGCTCAACTCCCATCTCAAAAATAATAAAGAAATCAATTTCGAAATATTGTTTTCACACCACAAACCACCAACACAATTTAACAAGTAAAACTCTCAATTACGAAATGACAATAATATAATTGTTTCCATTCAAAAGAACCAAACTCATTCATTTTCTTAGAAAATTAAATCAAAACAATAGCAACATCGAATTCACAAAACAAGTTAATTCCACCTCATTAAACAACTGCACCAATATATATTCCACGTAAATACACACACACACACACGTAGTTATTCGCTCAGGAATGATACTAATACCAACTATAGTCCACAATCCAGTAGTCGATCGAGTTCATATTATTTAAAACAAATATTCATTTCCGAAAACGATTTACAATTTATCACATAATTCCGAATAATAAGTAATTCTGTTCGTAAATGAACCATGTGAGATTTACTCACCTCTAAATCCCGCTACATCTTCTCTTACAGCAGAGATAAGGTATCGAATACGCTCCATCAATCACCTAAGTAATATACGTCACAACTTAGTACACAAATAAAAAGTAATTAAGTTCGAACCCCCATTTGAATTAAAACCTTGAAAGTAACGCCAATTGAGGCAAAACTTCGCCCAAGACCACCTAAGGTCTCCAGAATACTTATACGATCAATATATCAAAACTACAAGTCGATTGAATAGCCAAATCCCACGGATCAAAAACCGATCGAATCGAAAACCCTAAAATCCATAACATAATCATACAATCTCCAAAAATTACTTATTTTATATCGAAATACTCGTATCGACGAGTAGATCAAAATCAGGAACAAAAACTATCCTTGAAGTGGTCAGAAGCCACCGCCAAGCGCCGCCGTCCACCTTTGAATTGGGCAGTGGAACCTATGCTAATCTCTTCCTAACAACATGCCCAATAACATTCACAACTAGCACAAAGTCTAAATCAAAGAGAATAAGCCGGAAATTACATAAACAGTAGATAGATCGGAGATTTTCACCATTTTCTGATTTGGCTTAGTTCTCTGTCCATGCTTCATTTCTGTTAAAGCCACTTAAGGAGCATGATCAGCATCTCCTGGGGATTCTAGAATGGCTAGCAGCTCGATCTATGGTGGCCGGAGGAGGGAGAACTCACTGTTGACCAAAAATTGAGATCGGATTGAGTTTTCATTCCACTGCCGCGTAGTCGCAGAGAAGGGAGGAGAAGCTACCACAGATCGCTGGAGGACTTCAAGGCAAGACAATTAGGACCGATGGAGAGGCCTATGGTGGCTGGACGGCGGAGAAATCGCCAGACGAAGTTTTGAGGCTATTTCCAGTGTCGGGAGGAAGAGAGAGAAAAAGGGATATGGATTTTCCTTTTTTGGAAAAATTAGGGTTTTCTGAAAAATTGGCCAAATTTTTCTATTTGTCCCAAAATGGAAACTTTTTTTCGAAATCCATAACTTCCTCATACGAACTCCGATTTTTACATTTTGTTACTTCTATATGTCCACAAAATCGTATCGATGCGCTCTACAATTTCTGTGAAGGAAGTTTTCACAGAATCCTAACATATAAAAAGTCAACCCCTGAAACAAAGCATTCTGAACGAATAATTATTCAAAATAATTTCTGCTCCACCCTCGAACAGTGAAATCGTATCAATGAACACTTTAATAATTCCCGAAACCATTAGGAATTAATAGCTAATTTTCGGGGTATTACATGAAAAGTCATGACTTCTCATTGTATAATCATTTACATTTATTAAACTTCACACATTTTCACTAAATTATTCATACACAAATTATGAAAATTAATAATTTAATATTAAATTTTCCCAACACTATAATTCTACAAAGCGGAGACTTACAAGAAGATCACCATTCGTCCACAAAAATCATATTGACAGACAAGAATCTGCATCGCTTGCCTTTTTGCAAAAAAAATCTAGTAGTACTACTGCAACCTTACTATGTTTTGTACTCTTTTGTGGAATCAAATTCATAAAGTTCCATAGTGTTATTGACTTGCATTCCCCTAGTGAACTAATTACATTTCTCGATAGTACCATTCTGATCAAACAAAGGGATTGGAAGCCTAGCGGGACAATAAGCTTATCGTATCAGTTCTGAGCGAGCAAGAATCTTGTAGGCATGTCATTTCAAAGCAATAATTCAAGTCCTAGTCTAGAGTGTTGTCATGGAACAAAAGTTTAGGTCTATGGAAATTCAAGACTCAAATTTCAAACTGTACTGATACTAAAGAAAATATTCTTCACCTTACAAAGGTAAGAAATTAATAATGTAATTAATAAATCGCAAAATTCAATTAACAGAAAGTCTGTTTATCAGTTATATATATATATATGGGAGCTTCTATTCATACCTCCAAAGTTGGCATTTGGATCTCTCAACTTAATAGACCTCCAACTTACTTTTATAGATAACCAATTTTCTATCTAAACCTCCCTAATTTTCCCACAACGCCCATCGTCCAATAAAATCAATAAAAACTTCTTCTTTTACGTTCTATTCATACCTCGAAAATCAGTAGTAGAACCTCATTCAATTTTTGAAGATTTCACAATCCTATTTTACCCTTCATACAATTAAGCTGCACAAAAAAAAAACAAAAAAATCTCCAGTTGGTAGTCAATACAGTATTTTTTCATTAAATCAATTGAATATAGAAGCACGTTGGTATACTGCTATCTGAGATGTTTAGATATTGCTCCCAATTCTCAAAATTTGTAATTAAACTAAGTTTTTGGATTCAAAGTTTTCATCACTTAATTATGATTTATGTACAGATGCCCGTATTGAAAGTGGTCATGGTGTTCCAAAGCCGGTCCAACATAATGCTCCTTAGCTTGGAGGGAGACATATTTACTAATTACTTCGAGTTGGAAAAAAAGCGCAAGCAGCAATATAATAGACAATGCACAGCTTAGAATTTTGCGAATTGTCTCATCGAAACATACTGTTTGTAAAGGTAAGAATTTTTTTTTTTTTTTTTTTTGTCGGTGAGTTGTGACCTGTTGGTTATCTAAGATAACCGATATCGTGGATGTCACAGTTTCAAACCTTACTGACATCATGGGAGAGGAGGGGTGGGGTGGGGTTAAAAAAATAAAAATAAAAAACAGGTTTTTTTTTTTTCCCTCTTTTGTGTCCTTATTAGTAATTTGGCATGAGTTGACAAAGTCAATTATAATTTGGAAAAAGATAGAGGTCTAAATACCAATTTTGGAGGTATGAATAGAAGCTCCCTATATATATATATATATATATGTAATAATTTTGAGGAACCATTTTATAGTCGGCTCCAATAATTCAAATATTACGTACTGGACTGTAGTAGAATGCATGTGCTGGAATGGAGAAGCCTACTGAGGAGACTTAGGAGAAGACCAGCATTATTATTCCTCCATAAAAATCATTGACGACATGAATAATTGTGTATACGTACGACTTGGCTTTGCATGCATGTGCAAGAAAAATCCAGTAGCACTATTTACTATTGTAACTGTATATGCTAGTTAATAGTAATGTGTTTGTATCTTTTGTGGAATTAGCTAGCTAGCTAGTAATATGTTTGTATTCTTTTGTGGAGTTAGCTAGCTAGCCTGTTATCTAGTCAACATTCCTCTGTATGAATTAGTGAATCACTCGATCTATAAAGATGGCACCTGTAACTCACAAGTCGGGGAAGCATTACACTTAATTGCTTCTTTTCTTAGCTTAACTACTTCACTGTACAATGGTCACTGTACAATGGTCACTGTACAATGGCAAAGGCCAATATACTTGGCAAAAGCCCTTCCATGCTTTCAAAAATCCTACTTTTTGGTATACTAGTAATGGCTCACATAGCAGCAACTACAGGTCTCTCTCTCTCTCTCTCTCTCTCATATATTTATACACCCCTGTTTTATGTTCTTCACGTTACGGAATTCGCAATCACTAAATAGTATATCTTTCATTGAATCTGATGCAGGTTCCAAGATTAATTGGTGTTTGTTATGGAACCTTGGGAAACGACTTACTGCCAGCACAGGAAGTAATATCTATGTTCGACCAGCATAGAATTCAGAAAATCCGTCTCTATGATCCTAACCAAGGAGCTCTCCAAGCCCTTAGAGGCTCCAACATCGAAGTCATGCTTGGTGTTGAAAATGAACGCCTTCAAGACCAAGACAAGGCTAATTCCTGGGTCCAAAGTAATGTCATAAACTATGGCAATGTCAATTTCAAATACATTGTAGTTGGAAACGAAATAGATCCTACAGGTCCACAAGCATCATTTGTTGGCCCTGCAATGGAAAACATTCAAAAAGCAATTACTTCGGAGAATCTTGCCAGTAAAATCAAAGTCTCCACTGCCATTTCCACTGCCGTCCTCAAAGAACCCTCCTACCCTCCATCAAACGGATCATTCCGTATTGACCATTTACCATTTCTTAATCCCATAATCGCCTTCTTAGCACGCAACCAATCTCCACTGCTCGTTAATCTATACCCTTATTTTACTTACAATCAAAACAGTCAGATTAATATCGAGTATGCTCTTTTTACATCTCCATCACCTGTAGTGCATGATGGCCAGCTTGGGTATCAAAACCTGTTTGATGCTATTCTCGATACAGTTTACTCAGCACTAGAGAGAGCTGCAGCGGTTCCTTGGGAATCGTTGTATCGGAGTCTGGTTGGCCCTCTTCCGGTGGGGATGGAGAAGTGACTACAACTGAGAATGCAATAATTTACAACTCCAATTTGATCAATCATGTGAAGGCTAATGGGACTCCAAAGAAACCTGGAAGCACTATAGAGGCTTATGTGTTTGCCATGTTTAATGAGAATCAAAAGAAAGGTCCACAGACTGAGAGACATTGGGGGCTCTTCTACCCAACCAAACAGCCTAAATATCTCACATCGATTTCAATTAAGCCAAAATTCTAGTGCTTTCTGGAATCATGGGTACTCTTCTTATGTAATTCAATAACTATAATAAAAAGGCCAACTAGTAGCAATGATAGATCTTTTATCATTTATGGCCATGCCAGTGTATAAATCCAGATTAATGCGGAATTGTGGATGACATGTTCTAGCTCTAAGAGAATCATTGGAGATGGAGTCAAAATGTCTATGTCAAATTTGAATTTGAAGGTTGAGGTGGTAATTGTCAATTTTGACATACTTCTACTCCAGTAGATATAAGTTTAATTTAAATATTATTTTATTATTTTTTTAGATTTTTTGTTTTTTTTTTGAAATAGAAGTTGAATTCATTAGATCAACAGCAAAAAGGCTGAAGTCTACCCAAACTTACATAAGAAATCCGACAAGAAAATCCGGAGTAACCTACCTAAACTAAAGCAAACCTTTAAAGATTACTGGGTCGCTCACATTTAAGCGAGCCTATACAAGAATGAAAAAACCTCGCCTCCTACAGAAAAGAAATCACTCAACTAGCCCTCACTTGCCAATCACGCAATTGTGGTACAAGCAGGAGACTAGAAATGTCATAGAAGACTCATAGAAGTTAATCCAACGTTACACAAGCTCATACCCTAAAACATTAGGGCCCCAATTGCCTTGACCCGAGCCCAAGCCCAAGTCCAGTCTTGTCTAGCAGAAAGAAAATCAAACAGACCCATCATCCCAAGATTGAGCCCAGGCCCAAACCCAAGCCAGCAGAATAGGAGCCGCATCTTGTTCCTTTGCCTCCGCCGCTGCCATGTCCTCCGGCGGCAAGCCCTTCTACCGCAGCTTTGGTGGCCGGCTGTTCCAACAGTGCAACACCATCAAGCTTGGTGCCTCTCTGCTACACATAACAGAGAATCAAGTACCCGCCCGGAATCAAGAAGAAGATGCCCGAGCCTACACTGAGACTCGGCCGGAAAAGGAATGCCCGCCGCTCTGAAGATCCACACGTTCGGGGGGGCTCCGCCGCTGTGCTAAGTCCAGAAACCGCCGAGCCCTACACCGGAAGCACCACCACGATCAACTGCACAAATCCCGATCTACACCAACCTAGAGCCCGATTGGAACAATCAGGAACTACACCGCCGCCGCCGAACCAGACCCGATCCAAGCCCAATCCAGCACCGCTGCCCCATCGTCACCGCACCCTAGAGCACGCCGCAGCCTTGCTTGGTTTGGGGAGTGAAGGTTCACCGCCGCCAGCAACACGAAACCTAGGTTTCGTAAAACCGAGGTCACTCCAAGAAAATCGGAGGCCTCTCTGGATTGTTTTCGTTATACGTTAACTCATCTCCCAATCAAAATCATTATTTTTTTTAGAATATTTTATAACAAAGAGAAAAACGTTTTCTCTTTCTTCTCTATTTTCTTCTCGATCCTTCTGTTTCTCAGTTCCTTTTCGTCTTCTGCAGCTTTCTTCCTTCTGTTTAAATCTCCCCAATATTTCTTTCTCTCCTTTTCTTTCAAGAAACAATAACTCATGAATTCCCATAACTTAAGGTCTAAAATCCTCAATTCCTCCAAAATATAATTACAAACTTGTCCCATGAAACCTCCATATCTCCCAAACATAGATGATCAGATGGCCAGATACTCTCAATGACTTAATCTCTATTTCTCTCCCTCTTTATTCCTCAAAATTGATCTCCCACCTCACCTTAATTTATACATATATACATCATCATTTGGTTTTACAATAACCTCTGTTGCGCCCCGCCGTCGGCGAAAAATGGCAACCTTTGCTACTCCCAAACTGCTCGTCTTGGATGACTGGGTTTGATGCCCAGCTCAGTGAAGACCCACTGAAGAACAATGGTGATGCCAAAATTGCAGATCTATTGAGTTTTTGCTTTTGCTTTGGGTTGGAAGAAAAGAGAGAGGCGGAGGGAAGTGGCAGAACGAGAGAGAAACAATAAAAAAAGAAAAGACAATTTCATTTGGCTCTGTCAAATTTGACAGTTTGAAACCAAATTATCATCCATGGTGGCAATGACATATGGGTTGGAGGGTACTCTCATGTGTCATTTATAGCTGTTGGGCTTCCAAGTGGCAAATGACCAATCTGTTGGAGAAGGTCTAAGGACTTATCTAAGACTCGTGCCACTGTGGCGCTGTCACCTGTGGTGCCCTTCTTTTGGTCGGATTGTGGCTTGGGTGGTGTTTGTTTGGGCGTCGTCTTTCTTGCCTTCTGCTTGTCATGGTTCATGTTTGATGCTTTCTATCAATATATGCTTCTATCAGGATTCTGACTTTGGCTTGCATACAAAGTTTATTATTATTATTATTATTATTGTTTTTTTGGTAGCTAAAAGTAGCTAGATTGACCACTTCATATCAAAAGAAAATTTGAAAGAAACTTATGGCTATCACCGTCTGAGGTGTTTTATTTATTTATTTATTTTTTAAAGAAGATATCACGGTTTGAATATATAACATGAGAGAAAAGGAAATAAACACAGGGCTCCTTTCATTCAAGTCCGGGCTCCTTTCATTCAAGTCCTTGTTGCATAAGGAGATGAATGAAATACCACTTTGCAAGAACCCAAGATGTTAAGAAAGGGAGATCAATTTCCAGTCCCGGTATGAATTCCAGCTAGAAAGCAGCTATAGCAATTGCACCACTGTCAGGTACAAGTATAAAACATCCTCCACAATGTTTCTAGGAATTAGGAAACAAGAAAAACCAATTCTCTAATTGCTTTCTTTTGCTCTATCTTCCTTCCCAAACCCCATGGAAGACATGTTCATGTTGGGGCGGGGAAAAGCTTCAAAGTATGAGTACTCAAAAAAGTTCAGTCGGGGCTTGAGTGCTTCAAAGAGGAGAGGTCTGCTATTTCTACGCAGTTACGGAGAGAGCTTGAGAAGCTAGATTACAAGGCACTAAACCTTAGGATCGAACAAGAATAACACACCAGAGACGAATCTTCGGTGTACACTTTCCCCAACAAGCAAGTTCTGCAAGCTCATCCTCATGCTCGTACTTCTTTTATATTGAAAGCAATGTCGTCAAAGAGACCTAGCTGAAGCAGTTTCAAATCTTGTCTTTAATTTGCTTCTTCAAGATTGAGATGCGGGGTGATTCCTAAGCTTGAGGAGATCAGGGACTTATTCAGAGAGCATTACGGGGAGAGTTTTTATAGAAATTTATAGAAACTGTTGTGAAATGGTTGCCTAGGAATCTTCTTGTAAACCCTACCTTCCAGAAGAATATTCTTGCTCTCCTCCAGACTCAGTGGTTAAACCCTATTTCACTAGTTCTTCTTCTGCTTAGGCACGAGAGAGATCATCATCAGCAGAGAAAAAGGACGATGACAATATCGCAAGAATCAATTACAACTTATTACCTTCCTTTCTCCTAACCATGTCGACCCCAAATTGCCTTATTGGGATGATATATATATATATACCGATATATATATATACCAAGTTCAGTGCTCTCAAGAAGCCTAAGTATGTGAACCCGAAGTTGCCAGAATATGATAATATTATGGCCAAGTTTAATTATCTTAAGATCCTGAAGAATGAGAACACTCCTAATAACTACCAGGTGCAATTAGAGTTAGAGGATGATCATGACAATAATGATGATAGAGCAATATTCGATTATTCATGGTTCTCTATTGAGAGCAGCTGCAATAATTTGATAAGCCCACCCCGATGTTATTAACACAATCACCTAACATAATCGGAAGTAATAGGGTTTACAAGCAATAAACCTTAAAAGACATAGTTCTGGAATCCACCAGAGAGAGAGAGAGAGAGAAAACTCTATAATTTTTATTAAATTTGATATGAAACATAGCATGATGATACTTATATAGGCATCCAAATCATAATCTAATCATAGTTATAATCTAACAAGGAACCCTAAGAATCCAAATTAAAAAGGAAACTAAAAACTTAAAAAGAAAAGAATCCTAAAACAAATGTAAAACTAGCCTAAAAATATTAAATCCCAAATCGGATAATTAAGATGATATTTTTTAGGCCTAAATCTATTAGGACTCACTAAAGTTAGTCGTGAAGATCTCGTCGTTCACATTCTAGAAAGATATCATGTATCTCAAACGGACATTCTGGCCAAAAGTTAATCAAATCTAATTCTCAATCAAGACCTGACTTTTTGCACGAGAAACCCGAAAAGTCCAATACCAAATCTTCTTGAATATACCAGTGGCTAGTAACCTCATTACGCATGAGTTACCTATTTTCCAATCAGTCTTCTTGATTCTACACCGCTTCTTACTTTTATGGTTTTCCGGCTAAACCGGGCCTAGTCTCATCCTCCCATCATCACCCCATATTGAATCCCTAGCTTATTAGTTAGATTGTATTGATATATAATTTTTTTTTTGTTGAATATGAATTGATATTATTAGAAATCAAAGCCATGAAAACAGGCCAGAGTCTAACAGAACTTACATGAAAAAATCTAAAATAGACCGGATAACCTATCTAAGTCATACCTAAACTCATTAAGGACTAAAGGGACGCTCGCGAAAATAGCAAGCCAACAAACTAAGTAAGAATAATCTCGGTTTTCAAGGAAAATTCAATCGTCTAGTCTAATCTGCCAACACTCAATTGTGGTACACATATCAACTAGATACATATTAGAGAAGCATATAGAAAGCACTCCCACTTGAGAAGGCATGAGTTCAGAATGTCTATATTATAGAAACCCTAAGCAAGTACTTTCTCCTTCCCTTTAGGGTCAGAGCTAGTGCTTGCCTCAGGCTCATCAACATCCTACAACCTCAGCATCAAGTTGGTCTTCTTGCTCTTTGCCTTGTCTAGTTCTCCGTCGTCCTTTGCATTTTTTCCTTTTCCCACTTTTCCATACAGCAACTTGTTCACACTGTCAATATAGCGGCCTCTCTTTTGCTTTGGTTGTTCAGTGTTGCCTCATCATTTTCTCTAAGTCGTTGCTGCTCTATGAGAAGTGTGTCATTGTGTCATGGCTCTTCTAGTTCCCAAATATGAACTTGCCTTAGATGGCAGTGCATGACTACCACAGATTTAGGAAGAAATGCTTATGATATGTTGCTCGGTACTTGAGCCTTGAAAACAAGGATTTAGTTATTTACCATAACCCTGTTGACGTTTGGGTTTGGTCCTTCAGTCCCACATAACACCATTAGGGCAGTGGGTTGCACCACCACTCCAACCTGTGCATCATTGTCCTCTATCAATTCCGGTCCTGAACAAGGAAGGCCGACATGGGTGACAAGGCCACATGTACTACATCGACCAAAAGTTTGTCGTACCGGAACTGGATCATGAACAGTACCTCATCCTCCACCTAGAATCGGTGTCGGAACAGCAGGGCTTCACATAGTCGATCTCGACCTTGATGCATAGAACCCTGTTTCGAAAAGTCGGTCTATCAAGCTCCTTGAAGTCTCCGAGCGTGCTATCAGTGAGGCGCATAATTCGCTCCAATCTGAACGCCAGCGATACGCTTTGCAGTGTCATCCAATGTGATGATGTCTTTAGGGGCACCTCTGCTACCGGACTAACACCTTTGTACTCTGCTAGGGCTATCGAAGCTTTGTTGTATCACCACGGCCTACCTTTCTAAACCCTAATAACATCAGTTGGGTCTGTGAATGAGAGTAAGACCCTATCATCTTCTCCAACCTCTTCGACACAAAGGTTGCCATTGATTCTCAATGTAGATCTGAACATGCCAAGGAAAGAACTACGAGAATACTCTCTTGTCGTAAGCAGCTTACCAACCAAGAAAACCTTTGGTTGTCTCAACCGCTTTGACAGACGCAGGTCCACAGACTTCTTCCCATTGGTCAAGGCTAGGGAGGAGGCAAGGCAAGTGGCCATTGCATCAATCACAGTCATTAATGTTTATAGAGAACTACGCAGTCGAATGATAGAAGAAGAGAGCGGTTGCGGCTTGAAAAATAGTATTGATATATCATGTTATGTTTTAGATTAAATGAAGATTTAATTTATATAACAAATCCCTATTCATTAATATCTAAGCTGTCCAAGCTCAATATTTAGTTGCTGATCATTTAAGTTCACTTGTTCAACTCACAATATTTGGTCAGATTTTACTGGCCAGCATCCTTTGCCTAGAGATATAGTCCTCTTAAAGTTGAAAATGAACATTTAATTTTGATTTGACTCAATTTTATTTATTTATTTATCGTTATTTTTTGTGTGTATGTAGAATAACTCAATTTGTTCAGCCACAGGTTCAACAGCAGTGTAAACCTTTAACTAGATTCATTTCCTTAATAAAAAAACAGATTGCTTTCCCAAACTCTAGATAATGTTCGTGTGGAAGAATAAGGAGATTACACAATAGAAAAAGTAACAAAACAACTTAAATGTGGGTGGTTCAATACAAATATAATGGAGGCTATTTGGGTAAAAACGCTGTAAAATAGTGGTTAGGTTGAGGATACTCTTCATGTGCCAAACAAATTAATAGTAGACCATATATGCATGCTACTCGGTTGTGGTATCAGAAACAGATTATCGATATTAAATCATATCTTGTTCACCAAGAATGGGCTTATGGGTGATGCACGTATTGGACAATAATTAGGCCTTAGAACAAATAAGTAGGGGGTGAGTGATTTGTTTTTGAAACATATGGTCGATGTGAGAATTTGTTGAGAGAAAGCTCCAAGTTAGATCACATGTACGTAATGGATTGTGATGTGTTGCATTATAAATAAGTTACAAAAGCAAAAGATTTAAACATGAAATATTTTGAATAAATCTCCCGCAACAACAAGTGGTGTTAGCTCAGTAGTTAGAGCACCCACTACCTATGTACGAAGTTATGGGTTCGAGTCACCATGGGGGCAGGAGTGAAACCCTTTGATCCTCTTTTTAATAAGAAGAAAGAGAAAAAAAAAAAAAAAGTGAACAAAACCAATTAACAACTAATTAACTTAACTCCCTCTGTGTTATAATTAAAACACAATAGAGAGTGAGTGATCGAGCCAATATTTTCAATGTTTTTAGTATCATTTTTCCTACATTTTACTTAGTTATTCTCTTAACAATATCATTTCTAACTTACTTTGTTGTATTTAGGTAGAAATGAGCTTCATACGCAAGAAATGAGCTAAGAAGAGCTAGAAATGATGGAAATGAAGGCAAGGAAGAAATGCAGCGCAGAAATGGGAAAGAGATGGAGAAATGGAAACTTTCCTAATCCAAAATAGGAAATCCCAGTTGAAGTAGGAATCCTAATGCAACTAGGAATGAGCTCGGAAAAATGGTGTTCAGAAATGAAGAAATAACAGAGTCCCAGTTGGACTAGGAAACCTGATGACACTAGGAGTCCTGGTGGTGCTAGGAGACGCTGTGGCTTTAAGATGACTCAAGATAGTTCAAGAGTGTTCTAGAATGCACAAGGAATTTCGGCAACAAAGGAATGGGCTTTGAAATTGCCCAATTGAGAAGCTTGGCCCAGAGATTGAAGCATGTGACTTGCACATGAGTTTCTAAATCCTTCTTGACGTTTTGGGAGAACCCTAAATCAATTATTATTGGTTTTTACCGAAAATTAATAGAAGATTCATAAAGATTTCGGCAAGAGTCCAATTAGGAATTATTTCAGATTACTTTGGAATTCTTGGAGAGAAAATAGAGGAAGAAGAATTGAATTATGATTCTACATGCAAGGAAGCCAAAACATGGACTAGAAACATGGAAAATTCGGCCAAAGAGAAGGTGACTTGTTCTCTAATTCAAATGGAATTTTCTCATTGGTTGAATGATGTCACACAAGAGAGATTTCTTAGGAAGTAAACCCTAGGCCGTGCACTATATAAAGGAGGGGATAAATTGCCGTGAAGACCATCATGAAACCCTGAATCAAAAATCGCAATACCTCCCTTTACTCTCTCAAAAGTTTCGGCCTCTCCAAGTGTTCAAGGTTTTGAAGCCATGAAGCAAGTTCTCCCTCCGTCCTCCATCCTTGCCGTGATCATCCTTGCTGTCCACCACCTTTGAAGATCTTCTTGTGTTCTTGAAGCTCCTTTAAAAGTGTAACCATGAACCTTAGAACTTTGTTTTCGGTTTTGCTTTCTTGTAACTTTGAAATCAAATTGTGTAGCGTTCTATCTCTTTGATTTTCTTGGATGATGCGATTTCATGTTAGAATAAAGTATTTGTTTTGATGTTTAATTTCCAATAGCCTTGAAGCATGATTTCGTTTTAGGATTTTCAGATTTATAGTTTTCGAAATCTTTATATGTTCTTGAATATTTGTTGGTTTTGTTCTTCAATCCCATCTTTCATGTTTCGATTTCTTTGTTGACCAACTTAGGTTTCGAGTTGCATGATTAAATTCATAATGAGATGCTAGCATCCTAGGTCTTGTTAATTAAAGTGGAAAACCTATAATTACTTAGGTAAATCAACAAAGAGAATTGCATGCTCGATTAGCGTTCTAACTTGTGTGTTTTTCTTAAGTCAATCAAACTTTCTAAGTGTTTAATGCGTTGAATGTGTTTGTTATTGGATTGGTCACTCATTAGCATAACATGTTTAATAGGGTTAACTATGGTGCGTTCATCTAGTTAATTTAACTAAGGAAAGTAATAAGAACTTATGCATGCGTTCATGGTTTGTTCTTGATTGATTTCGTTCAAGTATGTGTTTGATTCGAAAGTTATGATTTGTGTCCTTGGCTTCGTGTTAAAGGTTGTTAATTACATCATACATTCTCATCCGTCCATCTTATCTTGATTCTTGGTTGATTGGTCATTGTAATTAGTTAGTTAGATAATTAGTTTAGAAAACCAAACAAATTTTGAAACCCCCTTATCCCTTGTATATTTTCGTAAATATTGTGTAAATATATTAATATTATTTCTTTGATGTTTAAATGACAGGAGCACCCTCAATCCTCGAATAGAACAATCCCTATTTGCTATATACTAACAATTGACAACAGGGTTAATTTTGAGAACTCATTTGGAGCTCATCAGTGAGTGTTTTTTTTTTAATGGAGAAATCAAATTGAGAAGAAACTACAAACTAGAATTCTAGAAACTTGATTTGAAATTATATTCAAATAATATTTTAATAAAATTATGATCATATATATTCTCAAAGTTTCATAATATAATGATTAATCAAAATCTTTAGTTATATAATTAGACAATGATTTTATTTTATTTTACTTAATCAAAAATTTACTCTTGAGGCTGGGTCTTCTCGACTATATTCTTTGAAGTTGCCGATGCAGCCACTATGTTCCTTAGGACCATTTCCTACTCGGTCAAGTCCAGACCAGGTAAACCACCCATCTTACAGGGTATATCAATCCCGATGAAGATGATCTGCGCTTGATTGATCCATACATCCACCTGGTCACTGAACATAAAGTTTTCATTCATAACATCATTGAGCAAAAATTCAAGACCTGGCTCTACCCAATCAATTTGACCTAAAACCCAATCTACCAGGAGCGCTGCTTCGTAATCAACAACCACGAAGTGTATGTTCGGGTGTTGGGAGGCCATTGCCACCATGCTCAAAACACTCTCCCGTCGGGCCCCAATACAGCAAATATGGGTAATGGCATTCAAATTATCAGGAAACGGGTATGGCCCCACTGGAATCTGATTTGCCATGGCTCTGTAACTACTGTTTCTGTTGGTATCTGACGAGCCAGTAGAATCTCATATCAAGCCGAGTCTGCCTCGTTGTCAACAGTTTGAGACACGTTATTTACGGAGGCGTCTTATGTAGCCTGCTTTGGGATTGGGGTTTTACTCATTTTCAATATGGAAGAATGCATCACCCACAGGTAGCAAATGGGTGCTGCATGCTTTGGGAAATGGGAGTGGGTGTTTGTCAGGGGGCCCCGTGTCCCACGTGAAAATGTGTATCCATATCTTAGAAGCTGTTGTTGTTAAAAATTAAAATTGCAGGCATTATCGTGGTTTTGCTCGTGAGTTCATCAAAGATTTGGAGAGAATCAGGTACCATGACTCAATTTGTTACTTCAACTGTTTGCGTTGTAGTTTTCCCAAAATATTGTTAAGTTAGGTTTCCAGTAGGTAGTAAACTAGTATATGGAAACGATGTGCTAGCAATATATCTTCGTACGCCCGCCCATTCACTCTTTCATTGCCGAGTGTTAGGGGCCGCATTTGTAATGCCGCAAGTAACCTTGTCGAGGGTCATCAGTTCAGTTAGTTGCTTGTGTGCTTGGGGTCACTACTAGAATTTTTCTCATATACATCAGCCAGAAACCGATGTAAAAATTTTTTTTGTACACATGTGTTAGTGGGTGATGTAAAAGATCGCCAAAAAATAGACATCAGTTAAAAACCGATGTCCCATACTACAATAAACATCGGATTAGATTCTATAATCGATGTTAAACTGCTATTATGATCACAAATTGGTGTTTTTAGATATTGTTAAACCTTCATATTTATGCATTTAATGCTTAACAAAATATAGGTTCAATAGCACTAGTATTCATTTTAACATCGTTACTCATTCTAGAAACGATGTGTAATATATTCTTACACATCGGTATTTTTGAAATTTGCCTGCTGTTTATAAGCTTTACTGGTACTTGCCATATATCACACTATTTAAGATTGAATCTACATTCTTTTGTTTTACTTGACCGATGTTCATTATTATGTTAAACATCGTTTCCTTTTACGAAGTGATGTCCAAGCTTATATAAAACATCAGTTTTTGAGGTTGACACTGATGTTTATACTTATCCTAGACATCGTTTTTCATTTAATAAATCGATGTCCATTGCATTTTTTTACATCGTTTCTTACTTAATAAGTCGATGTCCATTGCGTTGTTTTACATCGTTTCTTACTTAATAAGTCGATGTTCATTAGGTTGTGTTACATCGTTTCTTACTTAATATTTTGTTATCCACTGGCTAATGGGACATCAATTTTTTCTTTTAGAACTGATGCATTAGTTCTTATATGACTTCATTTTTATAGTTATAAACTAACTTGTAACTATTGCTAGGAAATCTAATGAGAATACATATCGTAAGTAAATAAATTTTGATTAATATTGATGCTCAAATTACATAACAACATCCCAAGTATTTCTATGCATAACATGTCGAAATAAAACAAAAATTTAAGTCTAAATGGTACATATTACTAGAAACATAAACGAAAGCAAGCCTCGCCATACTTATATCCCATTTGTTCTTCTGTTTTCACCTGCAAATAAAATGAAATGAACAATTAGCTATAACATGAAAAACAGAAGGAAAGAAAGGAAAGGAAAAGGGAAAGACAAAAAGACATTGACCTTACAAGACAATCCTATCCTAGCATCCATAACACAATCTGTTGATTAACTTAACTATACCTTTCTGGGATAGAAAGTACTGAAAGTATGTGCCTAGGTTGATTATGAAAAGGAAGATAGAAAGTACTGACCCGAAAATGAAGATATCCGATGGCTCTTCTGAAGAAATCCAATCATCAATATCAAGGTTTTCATCCGGAACTCTTCCAGCAACATTCCAAGTGCTTATTGTCAGCCTACATGAAACAATGTGCCCCAGGAGGCGGATCTATGTCTTAACTGATAGCCAAAAGAAGGCGGATCTGAACCAATAAATATCATATTTATGTACGTTATTAGACAAGAAGAATGTAAAATCACTCCAAAATATGATAGAACAAGCAGCTATATACATTTTTAAAATTCCCAAGTGGTTTCCTTTTCAAGGAACCCCATCATTTTTAAGGTCCAATGTTGCAACAATGATATCACCTTGTGGCCCCCCAAATAAAAACAAACTAATTGCTTTATCATACAATAGAAATACTGGATTATAGCACACATTGAACATCTAGAAATGGTTATTTGAGATCTGATTTGTAAAGTAAAACTGTGCAGCAGAAATGCTCATGCACAAAGCCAAATTTGTCGTGATATAAATCTTTCATACCAACTCCAAATGGAGGCAGGCTGGTTTCATATGAAAGTTGGGAATGCCTACTTCTAAAGTACTGGTTTCTTGAAGCAAGATTGTACATAAAAAGATACTAAAAGAAACAGAAAGAACATGACAGTGATACTGTTTTCAGAAATTCCTGCAACAGACCTGTAACTTTGAAAAATCATAACTAATTATAGACAAATATTTTTTAGGAGATTCCAAGTCTCAAATACTCTTTAACAAGTCCACTACAAATTCTCAGAAGAAAATAACTTCAAATTATTAACAGAAAATTACAGTTTTACAGAAACAGGTCACTGGGTCTGGAAACTGTAGTTTCTGAAATAATTTATACAAGTGATAGTCCAATTTGATAAGTACATCCAAACTCATATATAGTTTTGAAGAAAAGTGAGAACCGAAAGACAAACTATCAAAGATCATGCATCAGTTCAGTTTGTCAAACTCAAGCTATTTGGAAATATAAAATTGAAACAGAGTATGAGTTAACAACATAGAATGTGTCTAAAATATCAGAATGAAGAAAAGAATTAAGAAACCTTGTTACTGAAGTGGAAGAAGTTACAACATTTTTTTTTTCGTTGTCAAAAAACACAATATGATGTTTTGATCATAAACAAGGTAACATACCTGCATATTTCCAATTAAGTGTGCAAACAGAACCAGACCCAAAATAGCAATGAGTATAGCAAAAGAAGTTTCACTGATATATGTGCTTGTAGTCAAAGTCTGACCATAGGAGCTGAGATAGATTGAAACAGATTGTATGAGAAAAACATAAACAGAACAAGACATTCATTAATATTGATCAAATTGCAAATACATATGCCCGTTACAGTGAAGCATAGTCTTGGTGATACGGTCATACCTTAAGTTCTGTAATCCCCACCAAAGACAATACATGTACTTATCTAGAAACGAGGAGGAGACTACATTGTTGGTCAGTGCATTCTCAATTATGCCATAATTGAAACCAATGGAGTTCTCTGGGTTGCAGTTACTAAACACATGAGAGTACTGTTTATCCACTGCAGGCGTCCATCATTGTTCAAAGAACCATAATCCAAGTAGCTGAGAAAACACTTGATGGGGTCAACTTCTTTTCTGCATTGAGACTTCCAGCAAGTTGCATACCGTTCGATTGATAATAGGTACCATGAAGCACCTAAGACCTACAAGAACAGGAAGAGAATCAATGTTGTTGACTCTTGAAGGGTGGTAAAATTGAATTAATGTTAAATAAAGGAAACTACATACATGACTAGCTAACATGTAGACTGTAGAGTATGAGATTATACGCAGCCCCGGCCCAAGCTGTCTTTGTGACCACACCAGTGGCTTTGATGATCTGAGAACTTAGTGGGAAAATGAGATACAATCTAGGAACATATTGGAGCAGAACAATCAGTACAAGGGCATTATGGGTATGGCCAGAACTGGAGCTTTTAACTGCAGGTATTATGAACCATATGACAATCTGCCAAACAGAATAAAAGTAGTGACATTTCTACAATTGTGAAACTGAAAAAAAAAATGCAGAAAAAATACTAGTCAATAGTGCAGTAAAGTCCAAATGGCACTAAAAATATCCTATAGTTTCTTGTTAAACAGAAAGGGCTAGCATACACTTGTATGACTTAATTTGACTAAACTTATCTAATCATGTTCAGTAAGCCAAATTCACAAATCAAAATGCCAATGAATAGTACATTGTAGATGAATCACTCTAGACCAGTATACTAATTGAGAAAAAGTATGTTTATGATGATGATGATGGCATACCTGAGGGAGAGGCAGTGTAGCTATAAGATCTACGAAGAAATCTGATCTCAGATACCTTCTAGCAATCTTTTTGGGATCCATAACAAGTTCACCCCTCCCAAAAAATTTAGTTTTTGGTGATATATAAGTTGTCCTCAACTTGATGAAAATATGAAGCAGATAGAGCATGTCGGCAAGAGTACGAAAACATGTCACAACAATTCCCAAGTTCAAATAAGTTGATATCATGATTTTCGAAAATAAACTGGAAATTGTAATATAAATATAAGGGCATCTAGTTTCATATTTATTTCCCTTCCCTCTATCTTTTACACATATGAAAAGGAAGTCATTAATTTGTTTTGGCAAAGAAACAGAATTAGACCATTTAGTAAGACACAAAGGCAGTGTCATGCCTAACCTTCACTCCTATCCATCTCAAGAACAATAGAACATCCCCAAATCAATCAAAACTTACAGGGAGTTCATATTAAGAAGCAACACTCATTGGTATAATCTATTGAAATCTCATCTAGAGCCGAGTAAATATCCTCAAAACAATGAAAACCAACAATGAAATTCCGGAATGTCAACTAGTGTTTAAGTTTCCATTACATGGGATCATATTGAGAAAGTAAAAATAAAACTATAATTCTTTCCTAGATTATTCAGCCAATACTTAAAAATAAATATGAGTTGGCAGCTGCTTGAACTTGCAATTGACATCAAACATAGCTAAAATCTTAAGACAAGAAAAGGGTGACCTTGCAATGACTTGTTAAATTCTGGTCTTTCATAATCAATAATCATTCCTCAAGTTCCAACCCAAATCCGAATAGTAATACACCATTACTAGAACTGAAATCATTATCATGTTCTGAGAACTGAAATCATTATTCATGTTTTGAGAACGAAATAAACACGAATCAAGCTGTTTTCTTTGGAATGAAACAAAGGAGGAGAGAAACGGGGGCTTACGAAGATCTTCGTGACTGGAGAACTGGCGCTGACTAGTGGGCTTGTTCTTGTACTTTCCTTTACCCATCGTTTCCAAACAAATTAAAGGCAGCGAAATTCCGCTTCAGAGATGATCGATCTCTCTAGGAAAATCTTTCCTGCCAGAAACATTTCAGAAGTTTTGCTTGATTAGGATTTCCCAAACCCTAGTCGTCTTAGGACAAGGAGTGGTAGCTGGTCGCCCCTGGGATGTTGTCTTGGTTCACAGAAGTAATTGATTTCCCCCATTCGAGAGTGAGATTGAGAAAAGGGTTCTTTGCCTTCTTTCAGTCTTCCGAGATCCCAGAGAGAGAGAGAGAGCTTGCTCATGGAGGTGATGGCGCCGGCAAGAGGCGGAGGCGGTTAATGAGAGAGAGATAGTAGCGGGACTGAGCGGAGGAAAGGGAAGCGGTGGTGGCTGTGGAAAGAGAGTGGGAGAGGAAGGAGGAAAGGGCTAGGGTTCGGGGAATAGCAAGAGAGAAAATGGGTTGCCAGTTTTCAATTGTGTGAAAGTAGTGGAAAAATAGTAAGTGTGGGGAATGAAAATTTTGTTCCCCCATTCCTGAAAATTTTTAACTTAGTCTTTCCGCGTTTTTGAAAATTTTTGATTCAAAATATAGACATCGGTCAATAGTAAAAAGCGATGTTAGTTATATGCATAGAAATCGGTTTTTGAGGAATCGATGCTAATGACATTGTTTTACATTGCGAGTATTTCTCACCGATGTAATTGTCGTGATGTCTATGAGCATAATTCTAGTAGTGAATGTTGAGGTGTTGGAGATTCCTCATTTACCAGGTGGGCGGCTGCTCCTTGGCGATATGCCCATTGACCAGCCGGGTCCGAGTATGATAGAAGAGCAGATCGCCGATATGAGGATGACTTGGGGTATTCCGAACAATGTACTATTACACCCCTTGAGAGATGGCAAGCGTTTTAGTCACCTCGAGGTGGGGTGGGCGTGCTTTTACGAGTATCAGCTCAAGTGTGGGTTGACGTTCCCGATACCAGAGGAGTTGCAATATTTGCTGTCGTGTCTTAACATTTCTGTGGGGCAGTTGTCGCCTAACGTGTTGAGGCAATTGATGGGAGTTTTGCTGTTGTGGAAGCTCAACAGGCAGCTTTGTCCCAGCATTGGCGAGTTTAACTCCATGTTCAAGATGCAATATTCGACGAAGGCTGGAGATAGCGGGTGTGTGAATTTAGGGCACGCGGCCATGACATTATCGAGGACCCTCCGTCAAACATTTACGCTTGCTGGAGGGGCAGGCCTTGCCTAGTTGGGGGCCCCTGGCAGAATCCAGATATGGTGCATTGGGCTCCCACTCTTTTCCAGCCTATCTGTGAATATCGTGATTGCGTTTTTGGTAAATTTTTTGCCATTGGTGTGCTAACAGCATGTCTTTGTATCGTAGTGAGGCAGGAGGCTATCCTGACCACGCTAGAGCAGAAGCGTGTTGCGAGGGTTTTGGGCGCGTTCCCCAAGGGGAAGAGGGGTTTCATTCGCCTGTGTAGGCTTTCGATATATGAGAGGTTTGAGCTGGGGAGGCGTCTAGGTGAGGGGTTTTGTTTCATTGTTGTGTACAATGTTATCGTTTATTCATTTTTGATCTCGCTGACATTGTGCCTTCATTTTGTAGCGGATATGCCTAACGAGGTCGCTAGCAAGAGCGACGCTCTATATGCTGAAGTTGATACCGATGTCATCATCGAGGAGTTGTTGCTAGAGTCAGAGACGGTGAGGCGATGTAATGTCGAGCTTCCCAACAAGAAAGTATATGTGACTGATCATCGGTTGTACATGCAGTTGCCCGATGAAGTACATTTGAAGTTTCCCGATAGCGTGTTGGAGTACCTCAACCAGTGAGCTGATGAGGAGGTGGGTGCTGAGGGGCACGTGGCTCAAGGCCACCAAGGGCAGGGTGCCAAGGGGGTAGCGCCTTCTCCAGAGTGGGTGGATAAGGCGGGTCAACGTTCCCAAGTACTAGCTGTGGAGAGCGCCAGTCCCCCGAGATTCAGGAAGGCGCAAGGCAGTCCCCCTGAGTTTCGACGGGAGGGGTAGAGCTTGGTGCTGTGAATGAGCCATCGGAACTAGGGGTTGAAGTGGAGATCTCCGTTGAGGAGCTGTTTGAGGAAGCTAAACGGCGCCAGAGCGATACCAGTGCCAAGGCTCGCCTGGTTCAACATGCTGTGTTAGAGCAGCTGGATGCTGTTTTTGGTGACGATATCGGTGGTCCGATGTCGCGAGAAGTCATTGCTGTTGACAGCGGGGAAGTTGAGGTGACAAGCCAAGCCGTTGGTAATGCGACTCTGGCTGCCGAGGTTCCTGAGTTTCGTCAGGAAGTTGGAGAGGGCGATGTCAGGGGTACTTAAGTTGCCGAGACGGAGACCCATGTCCAGGCTGGTGAGGTGGATGGGACCTGAGTGTCAGAGACTTGCACTCGGACTAACGGAGCTGGGTCAAGGAAGAGGGCTGCTTCGCATCTTCGTCTTGGGAGTTCCCCTAGGCCCCACGGGCGCCTGGGAGAAGCTCACTTAGTGCCCCATAAAGGCCAGCACCGGGGGTGGTGGAGAGCTTGACACCATGTCTCCCCCTTTAGAGCATATTTTGCTTACATGACCAAGGTGGGAGGAAACATCAAAATAGCCGAGGAAACTAATTGTCCATAACTAATTCACAAAAACTCCAAATGACATGTCGTCAAGTGCGTTGAACTAGTTTTGACGTCCCGGACATTTCTCATGTTTTGAGTTTTCCCAAATTCCAAGCCGAAATACCTCAAACCCCAACTTCCACTTAATAACGATAATGCCACTAGTCCTCACTTGAGCTTCAAGCTCGCCCCTCTAGGCATCTCCTTACCTCAAGGCTCTCGGCATCTCCTTGTCCCAAGGCTCGCCCCTCTCGGCATCTCATTTACAGAGTGACGATAGCACTACTCCCAAGTGCGGCTCGTGACACTGAGCTATACCAAAGTTTACTATGCTAGTACCTCAAGGCCTAGTTACTTTAAAAAGGATAGCCACGGCTTGATTTGATGCCGAGTTATAGAAGGAAAGCAGAGTTCGGCTAGCTTTCATGAACCTGAAGTTCCAGAAAGTTTTTACCTCGGCTAGACTTCATGAAGCCAAGCTCCATAGCTTTCTATTTTTTTAAAGCCGAGGTTCAAAGAAAAAATTTACGGCCAAGTAACGCAGAGGAACAATAAAGGAACTTAAACTTACGGCCAAGTAAGGCCAAGATCAGGTGGCAGCCAAGTTGAGTTGCTTACCAAGAATGGAAGCATACCGGACGTGGCATGGTATGGGTTAGAGCAGATGAGTTTGAAAAAGTAGGTCCTTACCGAAGTACAACGGTAAACCTACAATCCCTTACCCACTCGGCATTAAAGCCGAAGCTCAAGGGACTAGAGGGGCCCTGTTTGAACCTAAATTTGGCAAGGCGCATGTAGCAAATAATTAAGCTAGGGCCCACAGGATGCAGGACTGGGTCATGATGGCCCATGATAGAATAAGCATATAGCCGAGGTCCGGCTCACTTCGCTTCAGCCGTGGTCTAACTTTCACCTTGGCCGAGGCCCGGCTCACTTCACCTCAACCGAGGTCCGGCTCACCTGAGTCGAGGTATGGTTTAATAGTGGTTGAGAAAGTCCTATCCAATGCCCGTTTCAATTGGTCAGGGACGCTGATGGAAGGACATTATGAGCAGATAAAAGCTACTAAATGCCAAATTCTACATTTAGAGACATTACAGCAACAAGTGTGGCCAGTTATGTACGTCAAATTCCTTTGATTCTTAGAACAATTTGTAATCAATCCAGTCTCAACAATTAAAGCTGAGATTGTATTTGTTTTATTATCTTTATTTCTGTACGACAAAAGGGGCCGTAGACATCTTTGTTAAAGGTCCACGACCAAAAACACAATAGCTCAATACAATTTCAATATTCTCAAATTCTCTATCGCATCTCTACACGCTATCAATCTACAGTATCTCTTGTCAATTATTTTACTCACTGGTATTTTTCTTGTCTTTCCTGCACTTTACATTCTTGCAGATTTATTTTGTTGCTCTTTAATTCCTTGTTCATTATTTTTCCTGCACGTGATTTCTTTGCATCTACCCTCCTGCATTTACTTTTTCACAAATCATATAAACGAGTTTTTAGGGTTCATGCGTTTCTTCGTCCGTACTCATATTGAATCAAGGCATCAGAATAACACCTTATACTTTGATTTTGTCTTTAATGTGACTTGTGAGTATCTGCATCCTATAGATTTTTTATTGATAACTCGCACTTTCACATTCACTCACCGAGTTACACAGCACGAACACTCCGGCTAGCAAAGCCGAATCAAGTAAAATCCTTGCATCCAAGGCAGAGAACCCCGCGGCTGTATTCGATCCTTCCTCGGCCCACAGTTGACTGATTAGAAGTCAGATCAGCGCAAACTCGGTAACCTAGATCAAAACCTTGCTTGGCTTCTCAGCTGCGAGTTGGCACGCCCACGCACATGTCACCAAGCCAGAAGGACACGTGTAAGCCAAGAAGACCTCGGCCGAGTGACACGTGGCCGAGACAATTTTTGAGAGTATCTATCAAATAAACTTTCGTTGGTATCGACAAACTACTGGAGGATCTCCCTAGGTGGCTCAATGAGAAAACAGCTACGACGGCGCGGGCCAGACAGGCCCAGACGCATCATCAGGCCCTTGCTCAATAGATGGATGCCCTGCGAGATTTCTTGGGTAAGCGGGCCTCTTATATTAGAGAGATGATGCTCGCAGAGAATCACCTTCAGTCACAGATCCAAGACCTTTAGGCCCAACTAACAGCTGTAAGGGTCGGAATTGTCCAAGCGGAGGCCCAACTGGAGCAACCTTTGGCAGCTTCCGAGACGCTATCTCAAAACCTGGCCCAGGCTCGCGGAGCAACCCAACAGGCCGAACAAGCCGCCGCTGATACTGGCTTCCGTCTAGATGACCTCCGCTTGACTTATGCGGGCCGGGGTCTTTAGGCCTCTAGTACTAGGCCCATTATTTGTAATATGAATATTTGATTAATATTAATATTTAGTTATTTAGTCCCTTGGCCTAAATAATTCTTTTAATTTTTGTAATCAACGGCGCATTCAAGTTTGCTTTAACTGCAAATTAAAACAGTTCCAAAGAGATAATCTTGAAATTGAGCGGTTACGTTCCCCGCCTCGGGAACCTCGGCCCCCACAACATTCGTGGGACGCTCAACTCTACTCAGGATCCCACGAGACGAACCCTCGCCACCTCCACGAGAAGCACCCTCACCTCCACGAGTAGCGCCAACACCACTGCAAGAAACGCCCTCACCACCTCTGCTAGAGGAACCCTCGCCTCCACCACGACGAGAAGAACCCTCTCGCCTACCGCGACCACGATGCTCCCGCGCCATAGTCGAACGACACCCAAGACAAGTCAATCAATCCCTGCCCATCGCCTTCCCCGACCCGCCCCACGAAAATTCAAAATCCAATAGACCTCTTCAGAACCACAACACGGAATCCGACTAAACCCACAATTCACATTTCACCCTCCTTAAAGCCTAACCGGACCCACGGTGGCCTAAAATCTACCGACAACCCTCAACCCTGACAAACGACCCCTTACTAAACCCACATTCCACATAAATGTTATCAGAAAAGAAACCCAAGAAAGTTAAGAGACAGCATACCTGTTCACTCTTCCAACTGGAAAACAGAGGCATTAACGCCAACAACCCGGAATTCCGACCACCAAACAAAAGATTCAAGCTCTCCGAAAGCTAAAGGCTCTAACTTTACTCACCTCTCCTTCATATTCTAGTCAAAGCCCCCATCTTCCTCCTCTGTCTATATATAGGGACCTCGAGAGTACAGGGACCGTTGGACGTGCAAGGACGACGACGCCAGATCCCACCACGTGTTCGACATCTCTGAACAGAAGTCATGCGCCGTCGCCTCGACTCCCTACCACTACGCCATTATTACTTGTTACGGACTCCAATACACCGGACTTCCTGCACACGAAAAACGAATGACAACTGTACAAGTGTCACCATGGCATAACATATGTGCCAAAAGGCACATGAAACCCTACCATAGATACGCGATAGCGACACAATCACAATAGCGAGAATGATCTCCTCACCCCAGCCAATACTCCGCTTAGGTAGGGACTTGGGGGACTAGGGGTAATGGTCGTACGGAAGCCACGTGGCAGGAACTCGCCTTGCACTTCCGATACTTTTACCGAAAGACAAACTCCCCACCCAAGAGGACTCTTGACCGGGGACTTGGGGGACTTGTTGGTATGCATATACCTCAAGCACAAGTATCAAAAGCACAAGACTCATATCGCTAATACAAAAGTAAGGAAAGCTCCCAGCTGAGGGTCCTGATATCTCTCGGGGTGATATCGGGAACCCCAAACATCCCACACCGAAAGAAACGGAACCAAGCTCCCACAAATTTGCTACATTAAGGTCATCTCCAACAACCCAAAGAGATAACCGTTTGCTATCGCTTTCCATTATCATTATCTTATAACGTTACTGACTTAGGCATCGGAGAGTTGAAGGCCGGCACACCCGGTCTTTCCTCTGACCTTTGTTTATTTTACAGATAAACGAGACCGATAGCGATAGTAGCAAACCAAGACATCCCGTGATTTAGCTAGATCAGACCCTTTCCAAGACAGCTGAAACAGAAGGATTATTAATTGAAGATTCCTAATCGGTCTCTGCTACTCGAATCTTATAAGGGCTCATTTTCCTCCTGGACTCCGGAATAGGCGAAGCTATGACCCAAACCCAAGATCACTCATAGAGTCTCAACTCCCTACCATCCTCAAACAAGTGGCCAAGCGGAGGTTTCTAATCGACAAGCGAAGCAAATCCTTGAGAAGACGGTTGGCCTACCCGGAAAGATTGGAGCTTACGCTTGGATGATGCTTTATGGGCATACCAGACTGCTTACAAGACCCCCATTGGGATGTCTCCGTATCAACTTATGTTTGGTAAACCATGGGACATAGATTATGTTCTTTTAGTCCTCTGCTGGCTAACGTGTACACAATCCAGCCATTTCTGTTGCTAGGGTTTAGGAGGACCATAGGTTACTATGCCAACCCACTCAATTCGAAACTTTCGAACTTCCTTTTAGCTTTTGCACCTTTAGTTTGTGGTCTTTTTCAATGTACAAAATACATGTTGAGATATAGTGTTTCAATTGTGTATATATACTATTTCCAACGTTTCCATAGTAATCTCATATTTTGCCTCTTATTTGATTGTGTCTTCTATTTTATTCTTATTGTCCCTGTTAATCCTATTTGATTGGATATATGTATATAATATTTCCGGTGTTTTAATCTAGAATTTCCATATTTGCATTTGGAATCGAGCAGAGGGAGCTAATTGTAGTTTGAAACATTGGGATGCAGTAAGGTTAGAGAAGAAACTGAAGGTAAGTATTTTAATTTTCCTTGCAACTTAACCTATTGTATATACTGTCCTTCTCAATTATTTATGTTAGTTGTTAAATATTGGCAAAAGGAATAAGCAATCAGTAATTGTGCTAACATGAATGTCATTATTTAGATTTATGTCTAGCAACTTCATATATTGAAATGGATTTGCTTCTTCTTCTTATTTAATTATGACTAAATATTTACAAAATACTAATTCCCCTCGCACTGCTATATTGCTTTTATATGTTAAACAATTCAAACCCCTGCTCCATTTTCATACTACAAAATGAATGCTCATCTTGAACCTGGAATTTGAACTCAAGCTATTTCAAAAGATTTGTTCTGCTTCTTCAAGTTGTCAAAAACCAAGTAAATCATGTAATTTTCTCTTATGTAGTTTCAAATATCATGTAAAATAAATGGCAGGCAAGTGTTCTTCCGTCATAAGTAATGCATTGGTCTCTGGCATTATTGATGGAGTGAATTTGCTAGGTGATAATTTTTTTTTTCCTGTTTCTGATGCATGACTTACTTCATACATACTTCTGATGCTTGGAATCAAAAAAGGATACCACATTGTTTGGTCTTTATTGAGTGTATTGATTTCAGTCTATCATTTTTGAATTGAATTTTACAATAAGAATCCTAAGGGCATTAGGAGTCAACTGTCCAATGGCCACGTTCAGACCGTAAAGTAGTTATTGTAGAAGCCGTGAGACGGGAAAGCATAACCCACAATTGAGCTGGTATGGATAGAACAAGGTCCAACCAGCACATGGATGACTAGCCCACTCGCCTTCCACTATGGGTCGCAGGTCCCCAGTCGGGAATCTTCCAATTCCGCCCTAGAGCGTCGATCTTCCCAACTTTTCACTCCAGCCCTTATAAGCTTTTAAGGATCGCCTTCCTCTTTCATCAACTGATATAAGTATCGGCTAGTCTACCATATTATTTTGTAGAAATAACCCGCTCGGCCTCGGCAGATCTATACCAACAGCAGCAACCCTCGGGAATCAGTCTCTAACGTCAACTCCTCGAACTCCATTGGAGAAGAATTCCCGAATCTAGATCCCAGCAAGCCCCAACCTCAGACCAAGCTTGCCCTTGGGCTACCTCACCCAGAGGCTCGACTATCCCCTCGACTAGGACCCACGCTAAGTTCGCGCCCACGAACCCCCAATAAAAAGAATACACGTGTGACAACGGCACGACACAACAAACCAATACACTGTCAATAGGGGATGTCTTTTCTGTAACCAGTCTGAATGTACTGCTATGTATTGTTGATGGGACAATAATATTTAATAACCTATGTAAGGAAATATATTTACAAGTTCGATTATTTTGAACTTTTCTTGAAATAACAAATTGGAGCCTATTTTTGAGGCTTCGCGAATATTTCCTAAACCCTAAAGAGTGATTTGAAATAGAATAATGCTATTATATTCATAAAGTGGCTTTGCGGCCAAAAGCATTACATTCAATACTTTCGCGAAATTACAAAGCCAAAAATGGCTAAAATGTAGACAGTGGAATCTTCTGAATCTATCTTCAAGAGGATCAAGCAGCGAAGGAACTCACTGAGGGTTTGAGCCGCGCCACTATCTCCAAGAGGCATCGACTTGAGTCTCTACACCATCTTCAACCTTGGCAGCCACCATTTTCTGGGCGTGAAGTGTGGGAACGGCCATACTGTAGCCACTCCTATTCCTTCCGCGAGTCCATCCTTCGTCATCCCTCCAAGATTCTGTCATTGAAGAGAGAGCATGAGAAGGAGGTGACCGCCAAAGCCCCCTTCCATCTGGAGGGCACAACTCGGGCCGAGCCCAGAAGGAAGGGACCCGAAGAAGAGCGGTTGGCCTTGGGTGGCCTCCCACCTTTCTTCGTTTTGCTCCTTGTGGGGGTTTCCAACAAAGATGATCCCTCAGGTGCAGAGATCCCACATAGGAGCACCCCATGCACTTCAGCGAATATCAAAGCCTGGTATGTTCCATCCAGGCTTTCATAAGCTAAAGGCATGGGGTTGCTTGAGATTAAGCCATAAGGCCTTGTTTGGCTCCAAACTGGTCCGGCCAGCAAACAGCCTCTTTTTGAATGCGCAGGCGTGCCAGCACCGTGGAAAGTAGTCGTCGGGGAGTCCCTTGACCTGACTTCTTCTCAAACTCTGTGGACGAGGAGAGCACCAACCTCATCACCAGGTTCTTTTCTCTGCCTTTCGAAAAAAGGACTTCTTGCCTTAAGGGTAAGGGCTTGTGTTGTGATCTCTTGCGTCACCGAGTCGATACTCAATATTGTAGATTGAGCAGAGCAATCACCGGGAAGTAGGAGAAAGCAAGGGTTTTGCTAAAGCGTGACTTTAGCTTCGCTGGGTTGCGAGGGCATTACCCTTGCTTCGCTGGTTTTCAACTAGGTTGAGGATAGGTTTGCTCCGGAGAGACTTTGATAATTGTTGAGATTGATTGAAGAGTTGTTTTTTGTTGCGTCCTTGAAACCTGGTATTTATACTTTAGGGTTTCGACTGTTCCTTGACATAGAAGAATTATTAATTGAAGATTCTTATTTAGTCTCCGCCACTTGATTCCAATAAGGGCTCGTTTTCCTCATGGATCTTGAAATGGGCGAAGCTAAAACCCAAACCCAAGTAGACTTAATATTGAGCAGCAGGTATCGGTCCGCCACACTAAACCCCTTCAAGGGATCTTGCCAAAAATACTTTTGGGCTCAAACATTGCCCCCCAGGCCTCGAGATCAGGCCTGCGAATTGTAACTGATCGAAAAGGACTTAAGCAACGCAACTTATGACAGAAATGAGCCAATAAATGTGGGCTAAACGTCTTTTCGTCGCATCGTTTCCCTCACAAAATCTCTTATTTAAATCCTGTCGCAACTCAGATCTGTCACATCAGACACTCCTCTAGCCTCCTAAAACCAGAAAACACTTCTTTCTTCACACTAATTCCTCAGAGAAACCCAGAAATGGCTCCACCCAAGAAAGTCATCATCTATCAAGAGGAGGAAATCAACGAGGAGGCTGCCCATGCCTAGGGAACCGGCATTGGTGCTCGTTGCTATGCCCACACCACCGTCAAGTGGCTTCTACTACTCAGTTTTCCCAATTCCCAGGCAGGACTGGGTTCTACCCCGCAAGATTCTATGCCGGAAGACGCCATCACCTTGTATGACCTACCCATTCACTGACCCATTCCAGTAATCTGAAGGACTATCAGAGATTTCAGCAGTTGGGGCGCACTCCAATCCAAGGCGAAGATAGGGTTTTGACCTACAGTCAGTGCGGCAGAACGCACCTGGTATCACGAAGTTCGAGCAAGGGATTTGGCTCACTGGGACGCGGAGGATATTACCCACACCATCGATCTATGTTTCCGACTTCCAAGGGGCGGCAATCGCTCGCCGCTATTCTTTGTTTCTGGAATACTACCAGCAACACTTTTCCGGTTCAGCCAAATGAGCATCACATTGCTAGACATTCTCACCATCACGGGGCTACCTATCGACGAAGAACCCTACGTACAAGGCCAATTTGACGCCATCGATTTCCCTTTGCACATGATTCAAACCAGCCGCGGTACTCACAGCACCTCCTACCCCTAAGGAGCACGATGCGACCAGTGGTATCGCCTTTTTAGAATATTGGCTTTGCAAATTCATTTTTTGTACTTCCTCTGGCAAGCCCATTGGTCCCTGGGCTTCTTTGGCCACGGCTTTCTATAACGGTCGCCGTGTTGGTCTTAGACAGCCTGTATTAGGCGCGCTGTATCGCACTCTCTACCAGGCCACCATGCACCCTTTCGAGGTCAGCATTTCCGGTCCCTTCTGGATATTAGACTGTTGGATACAAGTCTATTTTCCTCACTTCCGCCGGCTAGACATCCCACAGTTCCCACCGGCTGATGCACTTCTAGGTCAATGGCTTTGTCACTGGGCAAGGTACACTTCTTCAATTTTTTTTTTTTTTTATTTTTATTTTTTTTTCTGAAAAAGGGCTTTGAGATTTCATGGGAAACCCTAATCCTAACTTTACTAATATAGTTGAAAGTCTTGTCATCCATTTCCATATATTTACCATCTATGTTGGCAATATTGATGATGTTTTCTTTAACCTTAAACACCAGAGGGATATTTGTGATTTTGAACCCAGAAGAAAAGAGAGTCCAATGCAACCCCATCTGGTTGTGCAACAATACTCTTGCAGCACTACAGGAGCTCGATTGAAAATCCATGGTCCTCCTTTAAGAATCTATTTGCTATCGCCACGATCATCAAAAGAGAAAACAAACTTAGCCTTTGTCATCTCCTGAAGCTTAAATCGAGGATCAAGAACCCAGACGATTGACAAAAATGTCGTCTCATCTTGTTGATCTCCACTAGTTTGGTGGAAAAATCTTAGCTAGGAGGAAAGCCTAAGAAGCATGCTTGACCACTCCTCCATACATTCAAGTGATATCCACCAAATCACCTCCACCTGCCATAGCAAGTGAGGCTGCAAAGTGATTGAGAGAGTGATTAAGGATAACTCAAGCTTCAAAGCAAGCAACATAAGCTTGAGTTATCCTTAACTGACCCAAATACCCATCCAAATTTGGCGCGTGGCATCATACTTAACTCCACCACGGACTTGCTTTGAAGCTTGAGTTATCCTTAACTGACCCAAAATACCCATCCAAATTTGGCGCGTGGCATCATACTTAACTCCATCACGGACGGCATGTACGAAAGTTGGGTCGGGCTCGATATCTTGGGTATGAATGTGATGTAATCACAAACTTGATACAAAAAGTTAGAATGGGCCTCTGTTTGGATTTTTTTTTCCCCCAAAACCAAAAGTTTTCAAAAGCACAAGGCGGGCGCAGGGGAACGAAAAAGCGGGAAATTATTCCTGCTCTGCTTCCGCTTATTTAAGCAGTGCTTCTGAAGCCTCGTTTGGGATGGCGCCAAGGAAGACCGCATCATCCTCTCCGATCCCAATAGGTAAATTTCTTCACACCCACGCAGGCTTTAGGATTGAAATTAAAAACCCTAATCGTAATCGTGTTTGTAATTCACAGGCAATTGCGAGGTGACAGTGGAAGCTACCGACTTCAGTTGCCGATCAGAGCCGGACTCCCTCCAAATCTCCCTCTCCACAACCTCCAAAATCACTATCTCATGTACCAACCTTTCCCACATTTCACAATTCTTTCATTTCCATATTTGAATTCCAATCCAACTTTTTTACGGTCAATTATGTCCATTGTTGATTGGGCTGTTGTTATTGCTTGCAGTGAGAAAAGAAGTGGAAAGGAATAGCATTTCAAATCTCAAGGTAGATGTGTAGAAAATGTGTTTTCTGTGTTCTCAATCTGATTACAATGTACAATTATATAGCTAAGCTAATTGACTGTTATGCTACTGTTACAATCAGCTATATTGATTGTTATGCTACTGTTACAATCAGCTATAAACACTATTCAATTTTATAAATACAAAGATTCAAAACTGATGATCAGTTTTGATTGCATAAATCTTCAGTTACACAAATCTCTCTAACAACTGAGCAATATTTTCAGTGAGGGTGGTGGTGAGAGTGCTGACGATGATTTGGTCTTCTTTGAACCATTTGGTGTAGGTTGGGTTGGGGATAGGAACAGCAGGTTGGCCCTCAGAGGGGGTGGACATGATGGTAGATGGGGGAGCGGGTTTAGAACCGTCAACATAGCACCAGAGATCATTGCCATGGAGGTAAGGTTTGATTTGCCGAAGCCAAACTAGATAGTTGGTGTCAGTGAGTTTGATAAAGCTGGAAGTGTTTGGAGAAGAGGAAGAAGCAGTGGGGTTGGCCATGAGGGAGGGAGGGGAGGCGCAGAGTAGGAAGAACGACTAAGGAAGAGATATTGGATCGAAAGGAGGTAAGCAACCTAAACTATGATACCATGTAGAAAATGTGTTTTCTGTGTTCTCAATCTGATTACAATGTACAATTATATAGCTAAGCTAATTGACTGTTATGCTACTGTTACAATCAGCTATATTGATTGTTATGCTACTGTTACAATCAGCTATAAACACTATTCAATTTTATAAATACAAAGATTCAAAACTGATGATCAGTTTTGATTGCATAAATCTTCAGTTACACAAATCTCTCTAACAAGATGTGAATTACACTAACGTGTTTTGCATTGAAAACTTGATATTTAATCTCTGAATGTGTTTAGGAGGTGATCTTTCGTTCGTGCTTGTTAATCCCTAAAGATGCCAATAGCTGTAGCAAATCCTATCTCCAGGTAATTCTCTCCGATTCTTCGTCTGCGCCCTTTGTATACATGTAGTAATCCAGTTTGCTTTTCATTATCTATGGTTGCTTTTGCAGGAAATATTGCACTTTGCTTTTGCAGTCTCATTCTTTGCGTCATTCCCAAGAGGTACGGTTTCTGTGATCCTTTTTTTTCTTTCTGGTATTTACTTTATATCCCCACACAATTATCTGCAACTTGAACTCTGCTTATATATTAGATTTATCTTGTGGTTTCAATACAATTAACGTATGGTTAACGTTTTTTTTTTTTTTCCCTTTCTTCTGCTTTTCTCTTTTGCAGGTTATAGCTGCTATCACTTACCAAATAGTTCCCACTGACACACAGTACGCTGAGATACCTATTGCTGCTGTCAGTTCAATGTACCAACACAAGGTCTTTCCTCTATGCGTTTGTCATCTCTTATTTGGTTGCTTGTGATTATAGTCTTGTTTCATGTAGGGCTGTTGTATCTCTGACAATGTTCTTGCATTTGTAAAAATGGCAACACAGTTACACCCAATGACCACTTCTAGCTTTGAATACCACCACTTAATGAAAATTTTCCTTAACAGTTCATGCAATCTGAGATCAAACTGAACTTCGAAATCAGCAAGAAATTTCCTTGTCCATTTTAATTGCACTATGCTGAACTTTTTGAGTTCGGTGTTATAAGTTTTGCGTATTACCTTTAGGACTTGTGTTCTCCCCAGGCCCCTATTGTTTTAATTACTCTTCCTTGGAATGCTATGAATTCTTATTTAGAAATCTCATTTAGTTTTTTTTAACTGGTTAACTCATGTACAGCAGTAATTTCAGGGATTTGGTAGCTCCTTGTTCCTGGAATTGAAAAAGAGACTTCAAAGTGTTGGTATATGCACAATATTCTGTTGGGGAGACAAGGAATCTGAAGGGTTTTGGCTCAAACAGGTAGTTCACGTTTTTTGTTCTCAGGATCAGAGTTGGATGTTGTAGTTGTATTTTCTTGTTGATTTTGTCGAGCGTTATTTGGTATATCTTCTCTCCAATGGTGTGGACATTGATTTTACTTTTTTGCTCTTTTAGAAGAAGATGCAAAGTAACTGTTTCTCTCCCACACAGACAAACAAACACACACACACACACACACGCACGCACGCACAAAAGCTCATAAATTCAAAAATTGTAGAAAGAAGGAAACTTCCTAACCTGAAACATCTGACAGTTGGAGGGTTCACACATTTTTGGGGCAATTTAGTACCCTATTGTTCTTCTTTTCTTTTTGTTTACTCTTACATAATTGTTAAAATGTCTTGTTCATTTGTGGAAATTGATTTCAAATGTAGGGTTTCGTATCAATAGCTGAGGTAGATACTAAGGGTAGACGCTGCAGGCCACCTATTAAAGCTGATATTCGTAGAGCATTATGCTTTCCAGGTGGTTCAACCCTCATGGTTTTACATCTTAAGCAGCAGGCTTCAGCAAATACTCTAGACTCTTTGGAGTTGGGCGCTTCTTCTAAGCCTACAGGGAATTCGTCATCTGATGCTCTCACCAGAGAGGACTCCAGCAAGTTGGTCAGTGGTGCAAAATTATCCAATATTGAAGACAATGGTGATATAAACCACTGTTCTTCCAAACAAGGCAAAGTTGCAAAGAGAAAGGTCTGGAAATCTTCAATATCATCACTGAAGTAAAAAAAAGTAAAAGGAAGTCATCGCTGTCAGTTTGAGTCTAACTCCACTGATGGAAGTGAGTTTTGTTTACAAGGATGCTCCTTTGTTTCTTCCAAAGATAAATCTTTACTGGCAGATCCCCCTAGAGAGTGCGCTATTAGTTGCAAGGAAAAGATTGCTGAAGAATGTGGACCAGTTAATATAACACTAGAAACTTCAGTCCAGAAGGAGTTCAGTCACAGAGAGAATCCTTCAAAATCATGTTGATGAATATTGCAGATGATGCAAAGAAAGCAAATCTTACAAAGGTATACAACATTTTATTATTTATATTTGTCAGAGATCACAGGTTGATGTCAATTGTCATTATTCTTTATTTTAGCAGTTTCCATTGCTAGATTAAAGATCACAATTTCTAAAGATATTATGCTGTTTGGTACCACCGCAACATGATCCTTATCATATGTGTGTTCGTGTTTGTTCATTCGTGCTTGTCTCCTTAAACACAACCTAGTGGAAGCTTGGTGTGACTAATCTGACTATCTGAGGCTTTTAAATGGAAATGTTTTCTTTATTTTGACATTAGGGCATTTAATAGATGATAAAGTAATGTTTTCTTCCTTAGTCAGTGGTTCCTGTTGAATTTAGAAAAGAACAGGACCCTCATCATATGGCATTACAAATGAATAGAGTACATAGGCGTGGGTATAGAATACTCATGCATCCACTTTCCTGGTATTATATTCTAGGAAATAGCACTAAATCATGTCAACAGAAAAAACTTAAGCTAACAAAATTAGCCTTGAATTGTGCATGACCTGATCACGGGCTGAGCTTGAACGTAGTGGTGTTACAATTTTCAATGAACCCTGATAAAAGCCTGACGAAAAATGAACTAGCTCAAATCCTGGAACACGAGCAAGTTAGCAAGTGCAGTTAATTTGGAGTTACAAAATTGCAAAAGAAAAATAGTGCGATTTGTTGTGCATGCTTGTACATGTGTCTGTTTGTGTGCCTTCACGACTCATCTGAACATGTATGTTTCTTTCAAAACTGAATTGTAGTGTTCTGCTTGTTTCTCATGATAACATTCATGGGTCAGATGACAAAAATGCGTGTGACAGTTTTGTCTATAATACTGTATCAGTTTAAACCTTTATATACAGCGTTCTTATAATATGATCTATACCAATAACTTGAATTCTTCTTGCTTAGGTTATAGATAGACACTGATTGTTATAGACAGACCCAGATGGCTCGAATTCAATGTAGTTCAGTTCGAAATTCTTTTAGGGTCTCCTATTATCCAAATTAATATCAGGAAAGAGGAGTTTTATGGTCATTTCCAAAGGAGGCTGTACTATTACTTTTTTTTTTTTTTTTATAAGGACTTCATGGGTTCAGGTCCAATAGTTAGGGACTATATATGGTTATTTTCTGCTCAACAACAATTTAATTATATGTTTTTGTTTATTTTTATACTTGGTGAATGTGTAGGTAATCGAGGACCTTGGTGGGGCTATTACATGTAATGGGAGTACAAGTACACATGTTGTTACCGGGAAAGTGAGAACAACTCTGAATTTCTGTACTGCTCTTTGTTCAGGGTCAGTAGTCAAACTCAGTTGTGCTGTTTAAATGTGTTTTTTTTTTTCTCCCTGTCATTGCTACTGCAACATGATGGTGAGTTTCTTTGCTATTTAAATGTGATTTCCTTATTTTTTTGCTGTTCAGAGCTTGGATCGTTTCTCCCTTTTGGTTGAAAGAAAGCTTTCGTCAAGGAACATACGTTGGTGAGTCTAATTTCTTTATTTGGGAATTCATAAACAAAACGTATTGACCATTCTTTGGTATCTGAAATTCATTAAAAAGGAATGAAGAGCAGCAGTGGACAAGAAATCCACTGAGATATAAAATGCACCTAAAAAACAAAGCTAACAAAACTAACATAACAGCACCTGCAACAAAACCAAACCCTATGAAACTGAACTACAGCTTAAGTTCTGAAATAACTGAAGCCCACAATCAGACCCCATCCATGCAAGAAGTCCGGCTTCTCCCCTTTCTTTAAAACTTCTTTTGTTCCTCTCCATCCAAATGACCCAGAAGACAGCCGTCGCAGCACATATTTCAACACTATAAAGCTACAGTATCAGAAGAGGAGTCAGTGGTCAAGTTAGACTTCCTAACCTTCTTTAAAGATATAAGCAACCAGGCAAAGTCCTTTGAACAGATAATAAAACCCAAGTTTGCATATTAGACACCATTGACCAGGAGAGTCGAGAGACTAATAGGTTTTTCCATATTACATAAAAGGAGTGAAGTGAGGAAGAGAAGGAATTCTCCATCAACAGCCTTGAAAAAGATGCAAGAAAATTTCCCCGATTCCTCCATCCACCTTCTCTTGTCTAGTCTAGATGAGACCGGTACAATCTCCTCTAACTGAGACGTAGGGCATAAAATTTCCAACTTCCAGGTCTCACAGATTCCTCTTATACTCGAATTTCTACTCATTACTTAGTCCATCCTAGCAGGGGAGAAGATCATATTGTTATAATATATGTAAATACTTGTTTCCCCAGTCCACCAGCTCTCTTCCAAAAAACTCATGCCTTCCCCATTTCCCACCACAAATTGGCAGAGACAGAACAAAAGATGCTGTTTAATAGCTCTTTCCATGGACTTCAGCTTCAATCATGAATCACATTACTTGAATTCCGATCTGTGTTTACTTCTGTTGATGGCATACCAGGAAATGTGCTTACATATATTTTTATACAATGTTCTCATTTGCAGACGAATCATCTTACATATTACATGATGAAGAATATGTTCTTAAATATGGAGCTGAGCTGAGAGCTGCAGTTCTCAGAGCAAAAGCAAGTCCTCAAGGCTTGCTTAAAGGCTATAATGTGTACATAGCAGCTCATGTTCAACCCCCTGCAAAGATGTTATCTACCATTGTCAGGTCTGCTGGTGGAAATGTAAGTTCCTTGCTGAATCTGAATGTTGGTTAAGCATGCCTTGGTTGCAGTGTGAAGATTAATGGTCTGGTGTAATCACTCTGTATTTTGTATGTTATCCCTATAAAATGATTTTTCAGAAAATGAAATCTACTCAAACTGAATAATCAAATCTACTCGAACTAAAATAAAAAATAAAACAAGAGAATGCAATCTACCAGATTGAATGGACTTGTTTCAGAAACTTTACTAAATTCCAATCATAAAATGACTTTCATGGAATTTCTGCCAACTACTTCCTGTCCTGTGCTTCAATTTTGATCTCTACCTTGTTCAATTTCTAGAAATAGTAAGCAACAAAATTATGAAAATCCAAGTTAAACAGTATGTCAAGATGCAATATAATCTCCCAGGTGTGTAGGTGCACTAACTTGACCATGATGTAATATTGTAACTCTACGGGTTGCATATTTTTGCATCCCCATTGTACTTAGGTTCACTGTGCTTGAACCTTACTGGTTATCATGGTTGTGGATTCCGGAGACTATAACATCTGGTATTGCTCTTCTTTGTCCTTTCTCTTTTTATCTGTAATGGGCATACAGATCAGAAACAGGGGAGAATCAATATTTGAATGTCTGTTTGCCCCATTTTGGGAGAGACAAATTTTTACTACATAATTCACTTGGTACGATCATGGTTCTCCCATGTACCAGGATTTAGTTTCTGTTGAATGAAATGGGGCCTCAATGGTAATGGTTTTAATCAGGAATATTTTGTTAATCTCAAACTTCCTTTAACTTTTTTGTGAGGAATATATTGCCTTTGGGATGGTACTGCCTCTTTACAATAGTCTCTCTCATTTGTGATGAAGCACTTTATATAGCCATTTCTTGCATAATTCCATGCTCAAGTGTTGTTGTGTCAATGTCTTATTTCTGATTGATGTCTTGATTTTATTTATTTATTTATTTTGTTTCAAAGTTTGGTTGGATCAATTGCAGATAATTGGTGGACTGGAAAAAGTAAATGAAGCTTCAAGAACAATATTTGTGGCATGCGAAGAAGACATGGAAGAAGTAGTGTTGGCTGTAAAGAAGGGCATAGGCACTTTTAGCAGTGATTGGCTTATGAACTGTGTCATGAGACAGGAGCTAGACTTAGAGGGCCCCCAGTTTGTACAGTCCCTTTGAACGGAATTGATAGCTCGGTGCAGATGGTAAATGGTGAATTATATAATTGCGAAGTCCCTTGGAAGTCTTCTGTTTTTTTTTTGATACAAAAAGATTATATTATAAGTGAAAGCCTCTGCGGCAACCAAAGTTTACAACATCAAACAAGAGGGCATTGATGTATTCTTGGGGACAGTGTTCGTCCAGAAGAGACCGTCAATAGAGGAATGCCCAAGGTGAGCAATAGAGTCGGCTACAAAATTCGCCTCCCGAAATATATGTCTAAAGTAATTGTGGTAAATCTAGAGGCTAGATTCCTAATGTCTTGAACGATCTTAACAATTCTCCAAGGGAGATGTGTTCTTCCCAGGACAGCATCAATAACTACCTTGGAGTCTCCTTCTACCTGAACATTCAGAAAATTCAATCGTAGTGCGCAATGAAGGCTTTTTCTTAGAGCCGTAGCCTCAGCCACTGGTACGGTGGTTTTGCCAAAACCTTTAGTCGCCGCAAATAGGGGTATGCCATCAGCATTTCTGATTACAAAGCGTCCTGCCGAAGATGATCCCTGTCCTGACCCATCAAAATTGATTTTCACAGTTTCTGGTGGTGGTGACTGCCATACTATGGTGTGGGTAGAACTTTGCGTAGGACCTCCATCAGAAGGCCGAACTTCCTGAGTGTCAGTGTGATGAAATGCCGCCGCTGTTGCAACAATGGACCTGGGGCAAGAAATGACTCCATGGAAGATAGCATCGTTTCTAGCTTTCCATACTTGCCAGCAAAGTATTAGAAGCTTAACAAATAGGTCTTGATTACAAGGTTGATCAATAAACATTTTCCTGAAAACCTGGAGATAACCCTCATTCCAAGGCAGACCATCCAGGTTGGATAGTCTCCATACTTCTTGTAAACTCACAGCAGCCAAACAAATGGTCCGCTGTTTCATTATCATTATCACACAATGGACAAGAGTTGTCGTCAACATAACAAAACCTGGAAAGTCGGTCCCTTGTCTTAAGCCTTCCTCTGAAGAGTAGCCAGCCAAAAAGTTTAACTTTGGGTGGAGCATTAAGCTTCCAGAGCTTCTTTAACAGGTCCAAGCTTTTATGGTTCTCGGTTTCCGGTAGTTGTAGCCAGGTAGTAGATTTAATCGTAAATTTTCCATTGCCAGATGGGCCCCAAATGCACTCATCTTCCTGGTCAGAAACAGGAATTGGAATTCCATGTATTTGATTCACCACATTTGGGTCCAGAATCCTGGAAAGTTTGCCACGGTTCCAGTTATGGTCATGGATGTAATCTGCCACTGTTTCGTCAATGTTTATCCCTAGTCTTGTATTCTTAGGTAGTAGGTGAATTAAGGGAAAATCAAACACCCAATTAAAAGTCCAAAACTTAATAGACTTACCATTTCCCACTAGCCATCGCATTCCCTTAAGAATAAGCTGTCTTGTATCCAGTATTCCTCTCCAAGCGAAGGAGTTAGACTGTTTTTTCTTTGCTTGAAAGAATGTAGTTTGTCTCAAATACTTTTTCCTCATAATCTGTGTCCACCAGTTGTCCTGGTTTGTCAGTATTTTCCAAGCCAACTTGGCAATTGCAGCATTGTTGAAGTAGGCAGTGGGTCTAACTCTCAATTCTCCCACAGATATAGGGGTACAAACCTTATTCCAAGCCACTGGAGATGCTTTGGAGGATGTACCCCAGAAAAAGTTCCTTGCGAGCTTGTCTATATGATCTGTAAACTTAATAGGGCATTTAAAACAAGACATGACATGATTTGGCATACTTAGCAAGTTTGCTTTAATTAAAGTTAATCTACCTGCTCTGGAGAGAGTATCTTTCTTCCAACCTGCAAGCTTATTTGTAATCTTGAGTAGAAGTTCTTTCGAGTTGATTGGATCCTTCCAGAAGATCACATTATGAATCTCTAAATATTTTCCAATAGTCGCTTTCTGTTGAATGTTAAGAATATTGACAATATCCCTTTTAAGCCGAGTTGGAGAATTGGGTGAGAAATAGAGGGAAGATTTATTGAAATTGATTTTCTGGCCAGCGGCCAAAGAAAAAGAGGAGAGAATTGTGAAAATATGCCTAGCAGCTTTTTTAGTAGCCTTTGCAAAGATAAAAAAAAGAAAGCTTGAATCAGAAAAGAAAGCTTGAAACATAGGAACAACAGTATCTTTCACCTCATTCCAGCAGTTCTGGTAGAAGCATGCATGTAGTCCATCCGGTCTTGGGGCTTTGAGGGGGCCTATAGACTTGACAGCTTCAAAAATTTCATCTTCTGAAACCGGCTGCAAGAGAGAGTCATTGTCAGTACTAGTAATGCAAGGTTCAATTATATTGGTGAATTCCTATAACTGGGCATTAGTAGCAGGTGTATCAAGGTGAAAACGCTTTTTAAAGTCATGGATTAAAATCCTACTGATTCCCTCTTCGTTTTCTATCCAGTTTCCACTGGAATCTTGTATTCTGGTGATTATGTTTGACTTTTTCCTTATATTGGCTCTTGTTTGAAAAAACCTAGAATTTCTATCTCCTAGATTCAACCAGTTTGCCTTCGCTTTCTGGGCCCAATAGACTTCTTCATCACTGTAGCATTGTATCAGCTCTCTTGTAACCTGGGAATGTTGTTCCTGCAAGTAAACCAAAGAAGGACAGTAGATTAATTGATTTTGAATATCTTGACATTTATCATTCAGGTTCTCTATCCTTCTAAAAATATCTCCAAACACATTTTTGTTCCAACTTTTTGCTTGGTGGCAAAACTGGTTCCTGATAGTTAGAAAATTTAAAAGAGGACAAGGTTCCTTCCTTTGATTCCAGATTTGATGTACTAGTGGTTTGAAACCCTTGTGGGATAACCACATTGCTTCGAACTTGAAGGCCTTACCCTTCTTTGCATTATTGTTCGTAATTGTCAGATAAATAGGTCCATGATCTGACCCAATAATGGGGAGATTCTCTAAATGTATCTGTGGGAAATTGTTTAAGAAAGTGGCATTAATACAGGCCCTATCCAGTCGTTCATAAATTAAAGTGTCATCCTTTTGGTTGTTTGTCCAAGTAAAAGGTATCCCATGTGCCTGTAAAGAAAACAATCCTGCATTATGCAAGAAATCTGCGAAATTCAGCATATAATTCGTCACTATCTGACTACCCCTAGTTTCTCATCTAGGGTCACAATGTTATTTAAGTCGCGTAGTAACAACCAACTTTCATCACTATTCGGTTGTAAAGTTAAAAGCTCCGACCACAAGTCAGCTTGTTTTTCCTTTTGGGGAAAGGCATAAACAAAAGTTGTAATCCAGGACCTGTTAGTAGCGTTATCCTTGATTAAGCAATGTATGTATCTTTCATGGGGTTTGATTAGTTCAACAGTAACAGTTCTAGTTTTCCAGAATAAGATCAAACCACCACATTGACCATGAGCAGGCTAGGAATTAAGATAAAATCATCATAAGGAAACTTCCTCAATTTATTTAGTAAGGTACTTGATGCCCTGGTATCTAGGAGACAAAAAACATCAAGATCTAGAGAGGAAGAATAAAAGAGGCACTGCGCCACAAAACCAGGCCAGGCGCTGCCCCTGCAGTTCCAACATAGGAGTTTCATGGTTTGGCCATCTTTGGTGAAGAGGCGCTGACCTCCTCATCTTGTGCCTCAGCCATAGCCTAATCCTCAGTCATTTCCCTAGTCCTTTTCTTCGAGCCAGAGCTCATTGCGGAGTCACTTTCAGCTATCATAATCACCCTCTTTCCATTGATCATCTTGACCTCATACTCATTCATCTTGTCAGTACTATCCTTCATAAGGTCAGAAGCCCTAGCATCACTAAAGTTCTCAAACTGCATAAAGTTTTGAGCAAAGTTAGTATAGAAATAATTTACTGCATCTGTAGGAGAATAGATCTCTTCAAGATGGCAGTGTTCCTTGATCCGGTTAGAATCATAAAGTTTAGCAATTTCAGGAAAAGATGAATAAGAAAGGACAGAGTCATTGGAAACGGAATCGCTCACCACCTCCTCACTGGAGGAACCAATAGGAGATTTGTTTCCCGAAGAAGCAGGCCGATTGCCCATAGAAATGGTGCCCTGGCCCATTGTAGCATCCTTAAAAGAGATTCCCGGCTTGACTATATTTTTCTTGTTTAGAGTGGTGTCTTCTTTCCTTGTGTAGTTTGTGGTCGAATCCCTTACGTTAGCAGTAGTTGCCCTCCTTGTTTTTGCTTGCACTTGGGTCCAGCCCGGGGAGGAGTGGAGTTGTTCCTCTTTGGACAGGTCCTGCAATTTAGCCTCAAGATCTGCCTTAGCCGGCTGAGGGAAGTAGACCATCACATTCTCACTTATCAGCTCTTTGACCTCAGGGTCCACCTCTATATCTTCCAGTACCACATCATCATCACCCTTCTCCTTGTCAACTAGGACAAAGTGCTATTCTTTCTTCCGCACAGGACAGTTCCTAATCATATGCCTATAACTTCCACATTCAAAACAGACCTCGAAAATGGCTTCATAGGAGAGAAAGAGCCTTGCTGGTTCAGCTACAAGATCAAAAAGAAGATCCCCTTCCTCTTCTTCTCGGACTATCAGGGTCATTTTCAGAGGGATGCGGAGGTCAATCTCCATGCATACCCGAGCAAAGATATAGTTTTCACTGAACTCAGTCCTCTCGTCCAACTTGATAAAACACCCCAAAACTTTGGTAATCGGTTGAATTGCATTCTTATTCCAGAACTGAAGGGGAAGGTTTGGAAGCCTCACCTAGAGGATCAGTGTCTCGATTTTTGCCGTGCGTGGATCAAAGTTGGGTGACCATCTCCTGATATGAAAGATTCTACCTTTCACAAACCACGGCCTATTGTCAAGCACGAAGTCAACATCTTGGAGATAGGTGAACTCGAGAGAGTACCAGCCATTGACAAGCTGGCACATACGAACCGAACCTTGAAGATTCGCCCAATGCTGGTTACACTTCCTGACAATCTTTCGTGGAGAAACTCGCTTGCCAAAGATCTTGGTAAGCAGGACATAGTTGTTCAGATGCTCCTTACTGGTAAGAGCATGTTGTGGGACAAACACAGTGGTGTCATTCTGATCAACAATGATTTTGGTTCCTCCAATATGAGTAACAAAGGGTGGTTCATTTTGACGGGGTCTTGGGTAGGAATTAAAAACAACAGGGCTACGAGGGCGTGAGGAACTCACCTGAGCACGAGCATTCAGACTGAAAGCCATGATGAGATAGCAAAGGTTAGGAATGTGAACAATGGAAACAAAGGGTGTAGGTACTCTTGGAGGATCAGAATGAGCCCAATTTAAAGGCCAGGTTGGTGATCTAGAACACGTAAAGCTGCTCCAGTTTTGGGAACCAAGACAAGCGTGCCCTCGGAATACGAAGAGATTTCCATAAAGCCAATCGAGCGAGTTCATAGAGCAACTCAAAATAGTCCTAGGGTGTGCAGGGAATACCAATCAAAATGTTCTAGTTTCCAAGCTAGGTTCTAATCTAGTAACTTTAAACAAGAAATGATGTGAATTAAAAGATATAGGGAAGGAGGAAAACAAACCTGGATTCGTACCTGGTTGGCGGAACAAGTCTTGGGTACAGCAAACGATCGACTACCTGGCAATAAATTCGCTGTCCGAGAAATTTTCCAAGATAAGACCACGGCTTCCCCGGGAAAAGACATCATAATGAGGGAAGGTAACCAGGTGGTGGAGCAGGGGCCCGGCCATGGCGGCCACCACCAACCCTCCCCGGCGGTGATGAACTGAAATTGAACGAACCCTAATTGAGCTCTAGGGTTTTGGAGAGAAGCGCGTGTCATATTGTTGTTTTAGTTCTTTTACATAGAGGTCTTATTTTTAAGAAAAAAAAAATCACAGAAGAGGGGACGATGTGCCAAAACCCCCAGGTACTATCCGTTACACATAAATCATCTCGAAAATATTATAGCCGAGGCCCTTTTTCTAATCAAATAAATAAGCCTCATCCATGAAAGCTAAAACAAGCAATCTTATGAGTAACAATATTATACTCGCATGATCAGATAATTATACAATTTTGTGCTAAATTTTATGATGAAGAAGTCAAAAGATGAATTTATATTTCTGTAGGATAGGGACAAAATGGATTGTGCAGTATATATAGAATTTCTTGTCCATTATTTTTTGTTTTTTGGTGAATTCTTTTTATGGTACTTGAGGTATGATCAATTGGACAATTTGGTACCCAGTCTTTCAAATGGGACAATTTGATACCTGAACCCAGACTCCGTTTAACATTTTGGTACTTCTATTAATTTTTCTGTAAATGTAAGAATAAAATTGACATTTAGGATCTATTTATAAAAATAAAATAAAAAACATGAGTTTTGTCGGTTGATGGCCATCATCCCTGTGTCTTCATCATTTTCAAGATCATTTGGGAGCAAATTAACATGAATTAGTGCTTTTGGTTTATGTTTCAGATGACATGATTGAATTTTATGTTTTAAAAATTAAGTCGTTCTAATTTGAACACTCACGAGACTACTTCAAGTGGATTAGACATAGCTTGATAGAGTTGTCTCATGGGTGTCCAAATCGTGATGAGTAGATTTCTTAAACATAAAATTTGATTATATCATCTTCAACATAACCCAAAAGATTAATTCATACCTATAAAATGATGAAGAGTGGTGATCAACCAACAAAACTCATGTTTTTTTTGTTTTTTTTTTTTTATACATATATTCTAAATATAAATTTTATTCTTACATTTAACTGAAAATTTAACAAAAGTACCAAAAACCCTGAGTTCTTGTATCAAATTGTCCTCTTTTGAAGATCAGGTACTAAAGTGTTCAATTGGCCATACCTCAGGTACCATACAAGGAATTTACCTTTTTTATTTATTTTATCAAATGAATAAACTTAGTTAATAAAGCTTAATCAATTATAATGATAGATGTTAATGTGGTCTCGTTAAAAACCATGCTTAATCAAATCAATTAAAAAAGTGTATCACTCCTCCTACATCAAGTCCGACTATCAACAACTAAAATGTCTTGTCTAATATTTTTGTGTATTATTATAATTAGTGAACTTTTGGAGCTTCAATTTCAGTTTAGCATACTATATGCTTTTATTTTATTTTCTTCAAAAGGACCTAGTTTACTGTTTACCCAATAATCATTTTCTTATTTGAAAATCATTGAATTCAAATTAAATTTATGGACTAAATTCAGTTTATTACTTTGAACTTTACACCAAAAATATGTCAGTCATTTATGTTTTAATTTCTTCAACAACACCCTTATTCTTATCGATTTGATCAGTCTAGTCCAATATATGTCAATTCGACGAGGCTCAATAGTAGGTGCCAGAACAGAGAAAAGGATAAAAACAGAAAATTCAAAACATACTTTTCATTCATACCCAGCAAAATGGGGAAGCCTACAAATTTAAAGGTGCTGAAAGGAAAGATTCCATCACGAGGATCAACGACAGGTGTTCAAATCTTACAATCCTTATCCTAATTGCTAGCTGGCAAAAAAAACAACCGTTACAGAAGGATAATTGTGGTGCACAATTATGGTCTACTGGTGTAGTTCTGAAAATAGCTGATGGGTGTCCTTATCAATTCCCACCCTCTCAACTAAGGACCTGTCCTCAGGCCTGGAAATGGGGAAAACGATTCATCAGGGAGTGAGCCTCCTCCCAAGTTGCGTCTTCAGCTGGAAGTCCCGTCCATTGGACGAGCCATTTCGTAACTGATCTGTTCTTCTTTTTCTCAATAGCAATATCAAGGACTTTTAGTGGAGTCCAGGAGATTCATCAGTGAAGGGAGGAAGAGTGGTCGAGACTGTGGTGTGATCTGCAATCCTCTTTTTCAGGAGTGAAACATGGAAAGTAGGATGGAGCTTGCATTGTGGCGGCAGGAGATGTATGTAAGCCACCAGACTGAACTTCGCTGTGATCTGGAAGGGTCCATAATATCGAGGAGCAAGCTTCTGTGAAGGACGGTTGCAGAGTGACTTTTGCCGATATGGATGAAGTTTGACGTATACCCAATCCCCAATTTCAAAGGTTCTCTCTGATCTATTTTTGTCTGTCTGTTGTTTCATCCTATTCTGGGCAGTATGCATATGAGTCTTCAATAGTTCCAATAGTTTATCTCTGCTTTGCAGCTCAAGGTTTACGGCATGGACTGCTGTGGAGCCAGGAAGATAGCGATGGATGCTCGGTGGTGGAGTGCCATAAATAGCTTGAAAAGGAGTCATCTGGGTTGTGGAATTGTAAGTGGTATTATACCACCATTCTGCCCAATGGAGCAAATTGGCCCAGGAATTAGGTTTGTCAGCCACAAAGCATCTGAGATAGTGTTCTAATGAGCGATTCACCACCTCGGTTTGACCATCTAATTGTGGATGATAGGTCGAGCTCCTGCACAACTTAGTTCCTTGGGATTTGAAAAGAGCCTCCCAGAAATGGCTGGTGAAGATTGGGTCACGGTCGCTGACAATAGAGCGAGGAAGGCCATGAAGCCGGAAGATTTCTCTGAGGAAAGCCTATGCTATTGTGGCAGCTGTGTAGGGATGAGTGACAGTGACAAAGTGGCCGTGCTTCGAGAGACGGTCGATTACCACCATTATGGCATTCTTACCATTTGAGACAGGAAGGCCGTCGATGAAATCCATCGATATGTCAACCCACGTATTGTCTGGCACCGGTAATGGTTTGAGAATGCCAGGAGGCTTCAAGGTTTCATAGTTTTGGCGCTGGCAGGTGTCACAAGTTGCCACAAAGCACTTCACATCCTTGCGCATACCCGGCCAACCAAAGCTACGGCCCAAGCGATTCAAAGTTTGAAGGTAGTCGGAATGCCCTGCCTCCAAGGATGAATGAAATTCTGAAAGAATCTTGAATCTTCAATCCGATGTTTCTGGTATGTAGATGCGATTTTTATAGTGAAGCCTTCCATCGGACAGAGAGAAGCCCTTCTTGGATTGGTTCCTTGATTGAAGTGCCTGGACAATTGATTGAGCTACAGGGTCTTGTTCACAAGCAAGGTCAATAGCTTTGATGCTATCAAAGACGGGGCTGGATATGGCTTGTATGGCATGGAGCTCCTCGCGGCGAGATAAAGCATCAGGTACAGTATTAAGGCTGCCAGCTCAGTATTGAATTTTGTAGCCATACCCCATGAGTTTGGATAGCCACTTATATTGAAATTACAAAATGGATATTTATGTTTCCCAACTAATGCAACTAATCAATATGTCAATAACTTTAGGAATTAGTCTTAGGAGTGCAGGCCTGTTCGCATCCTAATATAGGAGTGCAGTATAACTTGAATCCTAATCGAAACTGCATATCAATCTTAATAAGTCTGACGATGTTATGCTTTACTCAATTAACCAAACCATTCAAAGTAAACTCATCACACATAACACAAGATCTGTTGACGCAGTAAAACCCTCCAAAGAGGTAAACAACTGCGGGCACTATGCCGGTGAACAATCCACTATATGAATATGAAAGTACATAAAGATCTTACACAACTCATCTACTAGAACCAATCTAGTGGGCAGCGGTGTCTCCTTGTCTTTACTACTTCCAAATCAGCGACCTTGTTCTCCTTTGTCAATTTTGAGATGACACAACTCTCACCTCGGTTAACCTCAAGGCACAAATCATGCATGAACTACCAACACACATGAAGCATAAAACCAGAAAACTGTTTTGACAGAAAAAATTTGGGATTTGATAATCCTTCAAAACTAAACAAGGAACAACTTATGAAGGATTCTCACATGAAACTTTAGCTCAATGCTTTTTGAAGATAAAGGCAGAAAAATCTCAAGAAAGCAACGACCAAATATTTTGATATATTCCACCCCCTGAACAACCCTAAGAGAAACATATATATAGGAGAGGACGAGCTAGCTAGGGTTTCTAATGTACATGGGCTTCAAGACGTCTTTTAAAAAGCATGGATTAAAATAGAATCATCATTTAGAAAGCCCATAAACCAATTTAAGAAAGTTTGAATGCTTTTAATAAAACCATCTGAAAAAACGCAGATCAGTACAATAAGATTGAAAAGTATAATAGGATTCAAAGGCAAGTTCAGTCCTAACCACTTTACAATCATGCACATGTATGCAAGACATACCTGATTGATGAGAGTTGTGCATGAAGCTTGAATCATTCCATTCTTCTAAGGATCCAAGAGTAGAAAGTTATTACATGAAAACATGACTCTTGGTTGTTGCGCTTAGGAAATGCCAATCAAATAAACATTGCACTAACATATGTTGAGATGGTGTGGATGTTTTCTGGTCTAGCAGGTGCTTGAGCGTCTGATGATCCATAACAATAGTAAAGGTGCGGCCGAGAATGTAATGACGCCATTTTGCGACAGCAAAGAGAATGGCATACATCTCTTTGTCGTAAACCGATAGAGATTGGTTCCTTGGTGATAAGGCCTTGCTTAAGAATGCCACTAGATGGCGCTGTTGAGAAAGCACTGCCCCTATGCCCACGCCACTTGCATATGTTTCTATCGAAAACTCCTCCTCAAAGTTTGGCAAGGCTAATACAGGAGCTGATGTCACAGCTGATTTCAGTTGAAGAAATGCATCCTTAGCGTGATTAGACCATGTAAAATTATCCTTCTTCAGCAAATCTGTCAGTGGCTTTGCAATAATACCATAATGTTTTATGAACCTGCGATAATAACCTGTAAGCCCCAGAAAACCCCTTAAGGCCTTGAGAGTAGTGGGCCTAGGCCACTATGAGACCCCTTGCAATTTTTCTGGATCCATTTCGACCCCCTGGGCCGAGATAATATGCCCCAGATATTGGACTGATGGCAAAGCAAAAGAGCATTTTTCCAACTTAACTTCAAAGGGATAAGGTATTCTAATTTTACCATTGGAAGCTTTGTAAAAATATTCAAATACAATTGCTTGAAATATACTAACAATTTATTTCTGCATGGTGGATGACTAAAGTGGAATGAACAAAGTTAATATAGAGAAGCTAAAGTAAGTAAAAGAAAGTAACATCACTACTACGCCCACGCGCTATTAATCTTCCTGGATGGAACAAACCAGGCTTTGATATTCGCTGAAGTGCATGGGGTGCTCCTGTGTGGGATCTCTGCACTTGAGGGATCATCTTTGTTGGAAACCCCCACACGAAGCAAAACGAAGATGGGTGGGAGGCCACCCAAGGCCAACCGCTCTTCTTCGGGTCCCTTCCTTCTGGACTCGACCCGAGTTGTGCCCTCCAGATGGAAGGGGGCTTTGGCAGTCACCTCATTCTCATGCTCTCTATTCAATGACCGAATCTTGGAGGGATGACGAAGGATGGACTCGCGAAAGGAATGGGAGTGGCTACAGTATGGCTGTTCCCACACTTCACGCCCAGAAAATGGTGGCTGCCAAGGTTGAAGATGGTGGTGCAGAGACTCAAGCCGATGCCTCTTGGAGATAGTGGCGTAGCTCAAACCCTCAGTGAGTTCCTTCACTGCTTCCTCTTGAAGATAGATTCAGAAGATTCCACTGTCTGCATTTTAGCCACTTTTGGCTTTGTAATTTCACTAATGTATTGAATGTAATGCTTTGGCCGCAAAGCCACTTTATGAATATAATAGCATTATTCTATTTTCAGATCACTCTTTAAATATTCGCGAAGCCTCAAAAATAGGCTCCAATTTGTTATTTCAAGAAAAGTTCAAAATAATCGAACTCTAAATGTACTCTATGGCGAAAGTGACTTGAATTCCACCAACTTTATTCCTTCGCGAGATAAGCTTGTTGCAAGCCGCTTACTCGGCCTTGGTATAGTGTTGCCCCCCCCTAGTCTTGCTAGGTGAGGCAAAGGGAACGAATATGAACCTCAAAAGCAGGCCTTTATAGATGGACTTCGCGAGTGTAGGGAGACTAAGGTTGCCCCCAAGTTTCGCGCGTGGGTGCTGTCTATGATTCCTCGGATTCCCAGATGCTGGGAAAGTACAAGTATCTGTGGACCAAGGTCCACCTGCACCAAGCCGAAAATCAGCGCCCGTCGGTCATGCAGAGTAATAGTAACGGGTGGTTATGCAGAGTAATAGTAACGGGTGGATATGAGTAATGGTAACGGGTGGATATGGGGTACTCCACATGGGAGGCACGTGATAGGGTTGGCTAAAGCCTAAAAGCGGATCTCGCCTCGATCGGTCTCTCCCTCGCTCTCAGTTACGACTTACGAGTTCCAAACACCAATAGTACGACCAAATACGTCCAGATTGAGGACCAAGCCCGCACACGCGCAGGGCGTTGGAACACCTTGACAGGCTCCTGCTCCCATTTCCCGAAACGTGCAAAGCTCATTTGCCACTTTCGGGGGACGCATATTCTCCCACATCGAAAGCGGGCAAATCTCCAATCCCAAAATAAGACGCCTCCACACGGCTCCACCTCCATATTAAGTGACTACTGTCTCCCGCCTAAACCCTATATATAAGCCCCTCACTCTGTAGATTCAACGCCTCAGTCCGTCTTCTTCTCCCCTCCTAAAAAATGAAGCGCCCTCCGAGCAACACCTTGTACGGCCTTTTTCGTTCCTTCCGAGAAAACAACCCGATTGATCACATCCCCTTACCGAACCTCCCGAGCTCTAACTTCGGTCATGGAAGTCGTCGACATCGGAAAAACTCCGTGTCCGGCGTAGCTCTCACTTCCTTCATCGAAGTCGACCCGAGCTCTCACTTCCCCATACAGCCAAAACCGGCTTCAACGGCTCGACCGGGCGTGGCCATCGGCGATTATGTGTTGGACTTGTCAGCAATCGCCGCCGCCGGTCTTTTCAACGGTCCGATCCTCAGAAACTCCGACTGCTTTTATCAGGTCCGTTGGTTCAGTAATCATGATTATTATATGCTGATTAATCCTGTAAAATTGATTGCTCTGTTTTTGGTTCTTAGCCTAATTTGAACAAGTTCTTGGCCTTGGGACGACCTGCTTGGAAGGAAGCACGTGCTACACTTCAGAAGCTACTTTCATGTATGCTGCAATCTTATCCTCGCTTAAGTTTGACCTCACTAAATTGATGATTAAGTTTAGTTTGGTTGATTAATGATGCAGCTACTGAGCCAACATTGCGTGACAATCAAAGTTTAAAGCAGGAATCACTTATTCCGTTGGTATGAGAAATCTATAATCCCGAAAATTACCTTATGTTTATTGCAACTTCCGCGTTTTGAATGCCACTTTTCTGTGTGTGTCCTTATGAATATGTAGAGCGAGGTGGAAATGCTGCTTCCTGTGGCGATTGGGGACTTTACAGACTTCTTTTCATCAATGGATCACGTACACGACTGCGGGGCCAAGATTAGTTATAAGGCAGGTCAGGCAATTCCACTGAAATGGTACGTGGGTTTAGGGTGTCACAGCACAGAAATTTATTCCTCTATCTTTGATCGTTTACAAATTGAACAGGTTTTATTTCGTGTTAGGTTGGACCTACCAATTGCATATCATGGACGAGCTTCGTCGATTGTTATCTCTGGAACTGACATTACTCGACCCAGGTCAATCAGAGAGGTGTCTCTTGAGACATTTTTACGTCCAAGGTGGGGTGTTGGACATTGCTCACTTGGTGGTAATGGTTCATTTCTGAAGAATTGGTAGTATATTAGTATTTTGAGGCTATATTTCTGGTGCACGATATTTGGTTTATAAGGAGGGTGATGGGAAAGTTAATTGTAACACTTAACGATCGGTTGTGCCTCCAATCACCTGTCGCATTTTTTAACTAACTTTTGAGTTTGGTGCTCACTCTTTTCCTGAAAGAGTGTGTATTTGAACCGTGATTAGGCTGGACTTCCCATCCATGTAGAAATTTCGTTCTGTCATCACTTACGAGTATTTTAGTCTTATATTTTACTCTTTCATGTGTTTTATCAGACAACCTCCAGGTGGTCTGCTATATTTTGGTCCCGCAACGAAACTAGATTTTGAGCTTAAAATGGTTAGCCTTATGCTATTACATTACTCTTTGATGCTGTCGAACTCATAAATTTGGTTCTTCTCATCGTTCATTATCATGTTGCTTGTAGGCTGCTGTAGTTGGTCCTGGAAATGAATTAGGGAATCCGGTGGATGTGAATGAGGCAGCAGATCACATTTTTGGACTTGTCTTGATGAATGGCTGGATTGGTATGCTTGCTTCATGTTTCTTTCAGTTCTTGTCCTTCATGTTCTACAGTTGGTTGTATTTGATAAGAAGTTGGTTTTCACAGCTAGAGATATCCAGGCAAAGGAATTTATTCCCAGTGTGCCTTTCCTAGGAAAAAGTTTTGGTAAGCACTGAAAACTATCACGCTCCATTCTTAAATTCCATGGATAAAGATACACTACTTGATTGGAGCACTGTGCTCAATCAAATGATTGCATGACTTTACTTTTATGTGTAAAATTGTGAATATTTAGGAACTACGATATCCACTTGGATAGTGACACTCGAAGCTCTAGAACCATTTTCCTGTGATCCTCCCAAAAAGGTGTTTCTCATATCTATTTGTTTTGGTGCATATCACCCTAATTTTGGTTTTGTGTTGTAATTGTTGAAGCTGTGTTTCATGGTTCTTATATGATGTGTGCTCTGAAGTGCAGCACCCCCATCTATTGCCCATGTCGCTGAAAATATCTCCAAAAGCTATGACATAACATTAGAGGTACCCTCCCCGCTTGTTTCTTTCAGTCTTGTGAAGCACGTTCACAGTTTCTACTTTCCTTTTCCTATTCCGTTGCATTGTTTAGACGATGATCAAACTTCCTTTTAACTGCAAGGTTCGAATTAAACCAGATGGAGAGAGGCGCTCATCTGTGGTCACAAAGAGTAATTTCAACCACTTGTAAGGATTTCCTCTCTATTTACATCTTCAACAGTGTTTAGTTTTACATGATACAAGTCATACAACTCCTCTGTAGTAGTTTTCTTACTCGTGTACGAGTGTAGGGTATTTTCACTATTTTGTACGCACTACTGATCTTTCGGCCATCATAACACCTGGAACTGTGTTCCTTTTGTAAATATATGTTAATTATCTGCAACACATCTACAGAATTTGGACATTGCCTCAGCAGCTAGCACACCTTACCATCAATGGGTGCAACTTAAGGCCTGGAGATCTCTTTGGAACTGGGACCATCAGTGGACCTGTATGATTTCAGTTCATTTTCTGATATTATGAATTTAACAGATCCCTGTATTGCTTGAGTGAAGTTAATATATATCTTGTATCTGCCAATAGGAGCCAGAATCTTACGGAAGCTTGCTAGAGCTGACATGGGATAAGCCATTGTCATTAAACGGCGTTACTCGTGAATTTCTTGAAGATGGAGACGAAGTCATCATTACTGGTTTTAGCAAGGTTCTTGACCTTACATGCCCTTTTATTAACCTTGATATTTCTAATCGTCTTCACTATTAATAAAACGAAGGATGATCTTTTAGAAAAAATGAAAGTAAAACAAACATTAGTGAAGTTATTAATATGTTCGAAAACATTTTTAAAACCTGTTTTGCTCTTTAAACTTCTTATCCTGCTATAATGATTGTTTTTGCTCTTCATAATTTTTTTTTTCAAAAGGCACTTCATTTTCAGCACGTTTCTGATCTTTTTATCATGATTCATCGAGCTATGATGTTGTAGTATTTGCTTTTGTTCTCCTGAAGCAATTTATATTTCACATAATTACCGACTATCCTACTAGATTAAGGAACATTCTGATACTAGTAGAGTAGTAGGTCTAGTTGCAAAGATCCAACTATTGGCATCTAATTATTGTTATCCTTGCAGGGAAATGGCTACAAAGTAGGGTTCGGGAAATGCTCTGGAAAGATTGTTCCACCTCCTTGAGCACTTAGAAATGGCAAGATCAAATATAAACTTCATTGGAGCTCTCCCATTCATTGCACGCTGTAATTCCTTCCTATTGTTGTCTAAAATTGTACTATTTACTTCACTGCATAACATAATTCCTTTCTCATTGTTGTCTAAAATTGTACTGTTTACTTTCACTGCACTCCATAATTCCCTTGTCATTTATAGGTAGTTCTACTCAAACTCTTGGTGAATGCTTATGCTGTTTACTGACAATACATTTCATGATGGAATTTAAAGATCTAAAAATGATTTCCATGACCATACTGAAATTTGTTCTGGGCACAAATATAGCCTTTTCCCCCAATTATCCAAAAAAGAAATATAGGCTTTTGATTTCCTGCTTTGTATGTGGGTCACCTAAATTAACAGTCACGGAAAGACGGTGATTATGAGTGGTGACGCCACCCAGGCCAATATTACCCAGGCTGCGGTTCGAGTAATGAGGAGTTGGAAGGCGCTGTGCAAAAGAAAATGAGGAAAAAATCTTTATTTGAGAGAGAGAGAGAGAAAAAAGTCAGTGGGGGGGGGGGGGGTAAAATAGACATTTTGCAGTGAAAGGGATGCCACATCAGCAAAATAATAGAGTTTTTGACGATGAGTTGACGGCAAGGACCAGATCTGTGAAATTAGAGAGTTTAGGGAGTTTTCAGGTGAAATTGAAAAGCGAGAGATTAAACGTCGAGTCCCTAAAAGTATAGGGAGTAAAACAATAAGTATTTTGTCCTATTTTAATTGCATTGTTGACTAGACTTCTAACAAACCTAGAAGTCGAATGCTTTATGAGCTTGACAATTCTACTTCTTCAAAAAAATCTTGTCATTTGCTATAGAAGTGCAGTAGCCGTCAATCTTGTTGTAATTGGAATCGAAAAGGGATACCACATTGTTTGGTCTTTATTGCGTGTATTGATTCTGTCTTTATCATTTTTGAATTGAATTTTACAATAGACCAACTATTTTTGAACACTCTACTATGATAAGATCATCTTTTGTTTTAGATGATCAACAATAAAAAACATCATGGTTACGATTCACATCCTGCAGCAAAGCACGGGCATTGTTGCAAGCACTAAAACAAAATGGAGTTATTGTAGCTTATGAACAATAACTCCATTTGTAACAGTGTGCTTCCGCTTTTGCCCCCTCAGTGCGGCTCGTGACACTGACCTATACCAAAGTTTACTGTGCTAGTACCTCAAGGCCTAGTTACTTTAAAAAGGATTGCCATGACTTGATTTGATGCCGAGTTATAGAAGGAAAGCAGAGTTCAGCAAGCTTTCATGAACCTGAAGTTCTAGAAAGTTTTTACCTCAGCTAGACTTTCATGAACCCGAGCTCCATAGCTTTTTTTTTTTTTTAAGCCGCGGTTCAAAGAAAACATTTACGGCCAAGTAAGGCCGAGGAACAATAAAGGAACTCAAACTTACGACCAAGTAAGGCCGAGATCAGGTGGCAGCCCAGTTGAGTTGCTTACCAAGAATGGAAGCATACCGAACCTGCATGGCATGGAATGGTTTGGAGCAGATGGGTTTGAAAAAGTAGGTCCTTACCGAAGTACAACGGTAAACCTACAATCCCTTACCCCCTCGGCATTAAAGCCGAAGCTCAAGGGACTGGGGGGGCCCTGTTTGAACCTAAATTTGGCAAGGCGCAAGTAACAGAAATTAAGCTAGGGCCCACAGGATGCAGGACTGGGTCATGATGGGCCATGATATAATAAGCATTTAGCCGAGGTTCGGCTCACTTCGCTTCAGCCAGGGTCTGACTTTCACCTTGGCAGAGGTCCGGCTCACCTTGAGTCGAGGTATGGTTTAATAGTGGCTGAGAAAGTCCTATCCAATGCCTGTTTCAATTGGTCAGGACGCTGATGGAAGGACATTATGAGCAGATAAAAGCTACTAAATGCCAAATTCTACGTTTAGAGACAGTACAGCACCAAGTGTGGCCATTACAAAAGTAAGCATTGAAGAGTCATGATGGTTGATCGCCAATTATGTACGTCAAAGAAATTTTATTCTTAGAACACTTTGTAATCAATCCAGTATCAACAATTAAAGCTGAGATTGTATTTGTTTTATTATCTTTATTTCTGTACGATAATAGGGGCCGTAGACATCTTTGTTAAAGGTCCACAACCAAAAACACAACAGCTCAATACAATTTCAATATTCTCAAATTCTCTATCGCATCTCTACACTCTATCAATCTACGTATCTCTTATCAATTATTTTACTCACTGATATTTTTCTTGTCTTTCCTGCACTTTACATTCTTGCAGATTTATTTTGTTGCTCTTTAATTCCTTGTTCATTATTTTTCCTGCATGTGATTTCTTTGCATCTACCCTCCTGCACTTACTTTTTCACAAATCATATTAAGAAAATAAGAAAATCATATAAACGAGTTTTTAGGGTTCATGTGTTTCTTCGTCCGTACTCGTATTGAATCAAGGCATCAGAATAACACCTTATACTTTGATTTTGTCTTTACTGTGACTTGTGAGCATCTGCATCCTATAGATTTATTATTGATAACTCGCACTTTCACATTAACTCACTGAGTTACACAGCACGAACACTCCGGCTAGCAAAGCCAAATCGAGTAAAGTCCTTGCATCCAAGGCAGAGAACCCCGCGGCCGTCTTCGATCCTTCCTCGGCCCACAGTCGATTGATTAGAAGTCAGATCAGCGCAAACTTGGTAACCTAGATCAAAACCTTGCTTGGCCTCTCGGCTGCTAGTTGGCACGCCCGCGCACACATCACCAGGCCAGAAGGACACGTGTAAGCCAAGAAGACCTCGGCTGAGTGACACGTGGCCGAGACGATTTTTGAGCGAACAAGAGTATCTATCAAAGAAAGTTTCGTTGAAGAGGAACATGCCAGGGGATTCGCCCTAGGACAACCTCATCAATCCAAAAAAAAAAAAGAAACATAGAACGTTGGATTCACAACGCCAGAACATGTCAAGCATCTGGACATAAAGTCTGGGAAATTAGTTACAACTAGTCATTAGCAGCTAGTTAGTAATTGGGAATTCTACTCTTTGATTTGCTCATCAGTTAGCATCTCGTATAATTTACCTAGTGAAAAACACTAAAATACTGTTTTTCCTTTCTCTCTCTCTCTCTATCTCTTTTCTTTTTTTATTTATATTTTTTTTAGAAGAGTAAATGATAATATCATTGATAATGTGACAATATTAATACATAAAGACTAGCCAAAAACCCAAAAAGCTCTCATGTATAATATCACGCTTCACAAATGAAACCCAAGCTTAATTTCACCATTATCTTTCAATTGGGACCTCCAAATCTGCTCAGTTAATCTCATTCTATTATGAATTGTTAAATGACATATTAAAATAGCTGTCAAGGAAAATAATTATACCAAAAAAAATATTATATTTCATTCTTTATTATTTTCCTTATCCATTTTCATTTTCCAATTTCACTATATACTCATAAAAGAATATATATATATATATATATATATATATAATACGAATTAAAACTATAATCAAGATCACGTGACATAAAAATTCCTATCATCATATATGTTGAACGTATATTGGTGAGGGAGAACAAAAGAAATCCTATTATGACCCAAATCCCAATATATCCATTATATTTGCAAAAAAAAAGTGCTAGCGATTGAAATTAAAATTAAAAACTATTAAATAATTATTCATGAGATACAGAAAATAGATAAAATAAATAAACATTAAGAAAAGAATTATTACTCTTCATTTTTTTTTTGCACATCTAAAAGAACAAAAAAAAATAAAAACCTTGTTCAAGTAAATCCAGAATATGTGTCTGGCCCAAACTTTAGGTTACTTGACCTAGTTGTAATAGGGTTTTGAATTAAAGATATTCATAAATATCTAATTAATTGTACGATTATCTTTCCTTGTACAACTCTGATTATATTTCTTGTAATTCTCTATATAAAGAGGCCCTCATTATCAATGAGAACATACAGCAATTCTCTCTTAATTACAGTTTTCCTAAAACACATTATCAGCACGAAGCCCTAACCTTGAAACCCTAAATTCATAGCCTTCAAACCCTACCCACCATCGCAGCATATATTGAAGCCCTCGATCCCAGGATTCTAGAACTGGCGAAGGAACCACTGGAACCGGCCGGAAAACCACCGAACCGGCCCTTCAAGAAGAAAAAAGGGTATCCCTGCACCGGTTCACCACCTTCCGGACCTCCGATTGCTACCAGATTTACCAGCAGTGTCTCGATCCCAAGATTCAAGAAGCGGAAGCAGAACTCTAAAAACCGGTCTAGAAGTTGCTAAACCGGCCTGCAGAAAAACCGTAGAAGAAGAACAGGGAAAAAAAAAGAAAAAAAAAGGAGAAGCCCAGAAGAAGCCCAGCCCAATACCACGTCAGCTCAGCCACATTAGGGTGATAGTACACACACCCACAAGTGATTCGAGACGTCGAGACAGGATGGGAAGATTGGCACCAACACAGTAGTGGAACAAGGCCGCCATACCATTCCGTCACCGCAACACCGAGGCGCGTCTACGACACGAACCTAGGGAAGATTCAATCGGACCGCCAACAAATAATGCCGAGGTGGGAGAAGGCACCACGCCGCTGAGTACGATGTTGGAAGTCCATGGAGGGTGAGGCATTGTTGGATGGGATGAGCAAACATTAGTATTGCAACTGCTACTAATCTAGTATTGGGAACGTGGCTGAGGCTCGGCAGCTTATCGGCCAAATGGCGTTACACTGAAAGTCAACGTAGGTGAAGTTGAAGATACCTTACCACAGTGAATGAGTGAATGAGGTTTGTGGTAAGCTTTTATGGTGATAACAAGCTTCTGTGTATAGTTTCATGGTGCTCGAAATTTAGTTGACGATATATTCTCTCAAGATACAATTGATTTTGTATAATGTTGGAAATTTTAGGAAAATTTACTTTCAATGTACTGCAACACATTAATTTTTATGAATAGTAGAACAATTATATCTCATTGGAAATTCGGAAGAACACACCACATGAATGAAGCTCAATATAGTTGATGCAGGAGGATAGGAGGATGTGTAATAATTTTTTATGATTTGAGGGTAGTGTGATGATTGATGAATATCGAATCGCTAATGCTGAGTTAGGCTGCCGAGGGCAGAGGAGGCACATGATTAAAGGATATTTCATTAAAAGCTGCAAGTACATTTGCATTTCCTTGCATGCTAATTTCCAAAAACATAGACTATAAATCCAATCTGCTGAGTGCTTCGTAGTCAATATTATTGAACAGGCTGTGGGCAAAAAACAATTGCGGTGGTTGTGCCATACTAGCCATAATTGCAGGGAAATTGAATTGCATAGCGGCTGTTGGCACACAAAATAAGACTGCATGGGCTCCATCACATGCATCTCCCATGTCATAAGCAACTTGAACCCCTACGGGGTTAGAAAAACAGCCCCATAATTTGATCTTCATTCCTTAAAGGATCGATAATCCGAAGGAGAGCGCCTTCCTTTTGAAGTGCTTTACAGACTCTTAAGGCAGGTGAGTCGGTCAGACCAGAGATGTTAGGTTTATAGGTCACGCCCACCACTGCAATCTCTTTACCACGAAGTGTGGCAATATTGGTCAACACAAAACTCACGAATTGCTTTTGCCTGTTCTTATCCAACTTGAGAACCTGTCGCAGCATTTGTGATTCGGCATCTAATCTGCCCTCCTTGAGAGACAACGCATAGTAATGCACATATCTCGCCAAGTCCGGCCCCCCAATTAAGCATCCCCATATCTATAATCAAGTGCAACAAGTTGTCTCACATCACCGAAATTAGCACCTATTTTGTCACAGTGATTGTGAATAATGTTCATAGCATTGATTTTGATCCCAGCCGCTACATCTGTAACAATCCTCCCAAGATCAACAGAGAGATAATTTGGAAGTACGGTGATGTTTTCAAAATCAACCCATCCGTTATATAGTTGAACCAACAGATCCGGATTTCCAACATCCGACTTTCTAGCAATGACAACCTGCCTCGGCAGAAGGAGGTCAAAGATCATTAAGCCAGGAGACACGAAGTCCGGATTAGAGAACACTGCAAATTGGACAAGAGCTGTGCAGCTGCAGGACGTTGAGCCAGAAATCTGACACTACGGTTTAGGGAGTCTATAGGCATGGGGTAATGTATAAAAGAAGTAAAAACAAAAATTAAAAAAATTAATGTGTGGGGTGAAAAAAGTATATATGTAAGGTGAACAAAAAAAATGATAGAGTACGTAGCAATAGCCGCTCCTGAAATTAACTTCAGCAAGTCTTTTATTAATTATGACTACACGCTTATTGGCATTCATTTCTTGATTATCATACACGTATTTTGGCTCTTGCTAGGTTTACGGTTACAACCTAGCTTTTATTTACCTTTACTCGTCCGTGCATAAAAGAAATGCCCCTATAATCCTAGAAAAATCTTAGTTGAAATTGATAGGATAAGCAGGATCTCCGGTTGGTAAAAAGAGCCCGAAATTCTTCTCAGTCTCTGCTCCAGTTTTCTCATTCTCATTGAACATGGCAAATATGTAAGTTTCTATAGGACCTTCAGGTTTCTTCGGAGTACCACCCTTGACATGATTAATCACATGTGAGTTGTAGATTCTCGCATTCTCTATTGTTGTCACTTCGCCATCACCACCAGCGGAAGGCCAACCCGTCTCCGATACAACAATTTTCAAAGAACCGCCTCCGGCCTTCTCTAAAGCGGAGTAATGTGCATCCAGAAGTGCATCAAACAAGTTTTGGTAGCCAAGTTGTCCATCTTGAACCTGAACTGATGGAGATGTGAAAAGAGCATATTGAAGGTTAATCTCTCGGTTGTCAATGTAACTAAAGTATGGGTACATATTAACAAGCAACGGAGATTGGTTTCCCACAAGGAAACCAATGACAGGATCAAGAAAGGCTCGATAATCCTGCTTGAATGATCCTTTTGATGGAGGGAAGGATTCTTGGAGGACTATAGGATGAACCGCTGTCGAGACTTTAATTTTGTTTGCAAGACCGGCCTTAGAAATTGCATTTTGAATTCTTTCCATGGCAGGGCCAACAAATTGTGCAAATGGACCTGATTCTATTTCATTCCCAACTGCAATGTATTTGAAATTGACATCTCCATAGGTTACCACATTGTTTTGGACCCAATCATCAGCACTGGCTTGGTTGGAAGATATGTCCTGAAGGCGTTCGTGTTCGACCCCAAGCATGAGCTCGATGTTGGAGCCTCTAAGAGCTTCGAGAGCGTCATGGTTAGGACCATATAGCCGCATCCTTTTGATGTTATGTTGGTTGTAAAGTGATATTACTTGTCGTGGTTCTGGTAGATTGTTTGCTAGAGTTCCATAACAAACACCAATTTGGGCACCTGCATCAGATACATGTACATTAGCACTCGAAAACAAGCTTTATATAAATATATATATATATATATATGTATATCAGTTCTTTTTGGCTAAGGATGTCCTTACCTTAGCTTAGTAATGGATTTCAAGTTTTGACTACTTTTCAATCACATATTCACATCTTAACGTTTAGTTATTAGGTCTTAATGTATAGATTATCTCTGCAAAATTTCAGCCAAATTGATGATCGTTAAGGCATTCAAAACTGTAATTTACAATAATGAACAACGGTTCCGGTTCGAAAGATTCGGTTCGTTCATTGGTTTAATCGAGTTCGATACTTTAATGATCATCAATTTGGTTAAAAATTTACATAATTGATCTATACATTAGGACCTAAAAATTGAACGGTTAAGACGTGAATATATGATCGAAAAGTGGTCAAAAACTGAAAATTCGGTCCTAAGGCTAAGGTAAGGATATCCTTACCTGAGAAGGACTGTGTGTGTGTGTATATATATATATATATATATATATATATATATATATATATAGAGGTAAGGAAACAATGACTAAAATTAACATGCACGTTAAATAATGATACATGAGAGAGAGAGAGAGAGAGAGAGAGAGAGAGAGAGACCTGTTGTGGTAAAGGTCGCCATTAGGATCCCAAAAAGTAGTAACTTGGAAACTGCAACCACATGGGACTTGGCCATCTTGTGTATTCAAAAGGATGAACTTAGCAAATTGCATGTTTCAACAACATTTTGAGGTGCCATTTTATAAGTAGAGAACTCAAAACATTTTTGAATGCACTTCCACAATTAATCAAGTGCTAGCATTAATTAACTTGACCCAGATTTCCACAAATTAATAAATACAAAGTGTGAGTACGTATTTCACAAGTTGCAGCCTAACTTATCAACGATAGAATCGGTTGAACAAGTCTAGTTTCTTCCCCTTTGGACAAGTTGAAGAAGACTTGTTCCTAATTAACTTGTCTCCATCGGAAGCTCCAACTAAAACATAGAAACATGCATGATGCTATTAATAAAAATTGGGCAATGAAATCTGGGTAAAAAGTAAAAAGTTCAGAGGAAAATTGTTCAAAAATCCGAGTGAAATGTTGAATGTTCATTAATCCATGCATCAACTATTGTCCTGTAAGAGAGGTAATGGTGAGATTATTAATCCTTCTACAGTTTAGCGTACCTGAATAACACGGTTATTGCCATCACTGTCTTCAATTAATTAATTCCAACTTGTAATACCACTCCTTCGAAAATGTTCAAAGAAGAAGAAGAAGAAGAAGAAGAAGAAGGCGGCATATAGAAGTCTGACGTACTATTTAAAATAGTCGTTATGTTGAATTAATCTGATAATTTACTTTCTTGTCTTTTCCTTTTTGAGTCCGACTTTCGTAACACTTTCGTTTCTTATGAGTTAGGAATGCTTGATGCATGGTTGTCAGAAAACATTAAGCATGAGTTGCGGTGTCACCTAATAAGTGATTGCGCGCATCCATATCCATTATCGCAATATGTACGTAACTAATGGTGCGGAGACTGTGGACCAGGCTCTGTTTGGTTTGTGGAAAAGAGATGAAATCATTTTCCTTTTCATTGGAAAAGTGGATCCTGGGTGAGTTGGGAGGAATCATTTTCCACCTATTTTTCCTTTTTACTGGGAAGTATTTTCCCTTCCATTGTCACTCCCAAACACAGAAAAAGAATTCATTTCCCAATGCCCAAAATCTATGAAACAAACACAGCCAAGAGTGAATTGCTTCCTTGACCGGAATTGATATCCCATATCAATTAATTATATATGAACTCTAGGATAGATAGATATTATTGTAGGGCAGAGTTGTCTTCTGAGAGGGTACTGCCCTGTTAGCTAGTAAGATTTTAAGGATGAGATCACGTACTATGCCTACGTGCAAGCTAATGAGCACCACGTATTGGCTACTATCCCCGGCCTAACTTATGAGACAATTGAATTCTCCTGTTATAAGCCTCACATGCACAGCTGTGGCCGACAATATATATTGCTGCTAGATAGCACAACTACATCAGAGAAGAATCCATTGCAATTATGATAAGCAAGAGTTCTAATTAATTTACAATAAGCTTCTGATGAACGGTTGGTTGAAAGTCGCTTGCAAGCAAGCAAATGCAAGGGTTGCAATAGATCACTTCCTCAGGAACTTAATTGGTAGGAGGCAAGAGGCTAGGCGTTGGTCCAACACATCGGGATCCTTCAGTTGAATGCGTTGCTCTGTTGAAGTTGATGGACATGACAAAAAATAGGAGATGAGGTCTTCAGGATGCTTTCCTATGATCATTTCCAATTCTACCGGCCACTTGTTGAAACCGAAAAAAATCACAAGTCCAAAAATTGGTCTTTTAAATCAGAAAAATCAAGGGCCCATATTGGTGCGCAATTATATCAAGGGCCCATATTGGTGCGCAATTATACGCTTGTATAAGCTGTTGCGAGACCAAAAAAAAAAGAAAAGAAAAGGGAAATACATTCATACATATCTGTTGATAAGCTCAAAAGTTTGAATGGCAAGCAAATGTGGATAATTGCATTCAAGATTTTGGTTGGCTTTGAATAAATTCAAACGGCAAGCAAAGAAGATATATTGCTAGTCAAAGTTTGACCAATTAAACGTCAAAGATAGATACACTGACATGCAATATAGTTGGAGATAAACACATCTCATTCAAATTTTAAATTACAAGTATGGGGAGGCTGGTAGCTATCCGATCAGCAAGTACACTACTATATAAAGGTAGTGGTGTGAAGAGAAGAGAGGAAAAAAAAAAAACACTACGGAGGGCAGAAAACACTGAGCAAAAAAGACTACAGAGGAGAGAGAAATACAAAGATACGCAGCAGAGGAGAGAGGAAGACGCTATAGAGCAAAAGAAGAAAAGAAATACAGAGAGGAGGAGACGCACAGAAAAGAAAAGCAATCTGCAGATATACATCTGCCTTCCCTGTGAAGCCTCTCCAATTAATCCTCTATGTCTTGTGACCTCCAAAGCTCTAATAGGCCGTTCATGAACGACCACTGTTATTAGAGTTCTTCGTCGAAATGACATCGTTGCTGCTCGCAAATACTTTAAGGCATTGAAGCAAAACGGTTGTTCACGAACGACCTCATTTCAATGCTCAAAGCTCTCCCTGATGAATTGGAATAGGTTGTTCACGAACAACCTCCTGCAAGTTTCTTTGTCTGAGGCATTAAGGCAAATACGGTCCTTCATGAATGGCCTGAGTCTTAATGCAATCTTATATGCTGCAATTTCTAAGCATTGGAACAAATGGTCGTTCATGAACGGCCGAGTTTCAAAGCCACAATCTACATGAGGCACGGCTGTCAAAGCCTCTGCTGAATCACCACCTCTAAAACAAGCCATACAAAACCCAAAGCTGACAGGCAATGCCAACCAAGAAGCGTCACCCAAAATTAGCGGTCGAGTTTGGCGGTAGTGAAGTAACCAAAGCCTGCAGAAGGGTTTAAATTAAAGCAATACAATTGAGTGTGGACAGAAGCTTTAAAATCAATAAAAAGCATTTGTCGAATTGTTATGGATGGAAGAACATGGCTCAGATGCTCAGAATCAAAACAAAGAATGATTAAAATATTTCTTTGTTGAAGCAGTGGTTTGATTAGTAAGAGACAACAGAATGGAAACAAATAAGCTTTGTTTCTAGAACTAGTACCATTCATAATTAACAAGAAGACAAAGCTTAATTGTTTAGACAAAATTTCATCTTGAACTTGCTGTATGTCGGCAAGTATAATTGAATATTTGAAGGTGGTGTACATGGTCAATAAAGGAAGGAAATCATATTTGATGGATTGTAGCATTCACAGAAGGGTCGTACCAGAAGAGGAATTGCACCAGCTTTCCAACCCTGCACACCGGCTAATCAATCTACTGCTGTGATGGGGAATTGAGACTGCAACAACAAGGAAATAAATTTGGGGATCTTAGTCGGTATTTCGATTGATTGAAGCCCATTGAAAAGCTTTACCCAGTTCAAGTCTCCCTCTCCGAAATGAGCTGCAAGAGCTAGCTTCACCTCCAACATGATTTCTATTAGCTCGAGGCAACTACACCAACAAGGATTCCAGCGAATGTAAAGATTGATAGAGATCAGTTTAGTCTCATGGATGGAGTGGACCGTTTCAATTGGGCCTAACGCATAATAAAGCTAAAGGCCTGGAAAGAAAAGATGGGGGTCCAGATCATTTTATTTGGGCCTAACGTATAATAGAGCTAAAGGCCTGGAAAGAAAGATGGTTGCCCAAATCATTCAGGCCTGACGCGAAACAAAGCTAAAAGGCCTAGAACGAAAAGATGGGTGTCCAAGTCAGTTTATGGGTTTGCCTACGAATTCCGAAGCACTACAAAGCCCACTTCAAGACAGTTTACCTCAGAAGTTCGGGCCCAGTCGAATTTGTTATCAACAAGTAAAGGAGACAACACAAAAGCCCATTTACACTGCCGAATACAAGATTCAACACATCGGGTGCCCAAATCAAATTAGCGGACACTCTGTTAATTACGTGTCCCAAAGAAATACATTTGTCGGGTTCAAAAAATATTTATACATCCGTCTAACACAAAAGTTGGTACAAAACCAAGAAATACAAATTCAAGGAACTACGGTCGGTTTGATCCCACAATGGGTACGTAGGCAATCTAGCAACACCCACTAGATACAACCACAAGTCCAAACAGAATCCCTGACTCCACCAGTCAAAATTTAGCCAGTCCTAAATTGAACCATTGACTCCAGTCAAATTCTGCCAACACCAGAAATACAAACTCAAGAACTACAACGGTTTGATCCCTTTACAGGGTATGTAGGCAATCTAGCGACCCACTAGATGCAACCGCAAGTCCAAACAAAATCCCTGACTCCCTGGTTCATCCAATCCGAATCCCTGACCTCATCAGTCAAATTCCGCCAAACACCAGGAAACGTCACAACCTTTCCAAACAAATCCAAAACAAATCGAATCCCTGGTTCACTTACACCAAATTCGTCCAAACACTATTCACATTCCAAAAGCAATACCCTCCAATGGGTCATTCACCCATTGGAAATCTTGAACTACGAGTGGCTTGATCCCTCTCCAAGGGTACGTAGGCAACCTATTCAAATCCGGGTGCAGCCACAAAAATAAACAAACACACACATCTCCACAATTGGTTTCTTCATAAATGGAATCAAAGGGTGTTTCCCTGTAACAAGGGAATATAATTAAAAGACACATTCTGTCTTGAATGGGTCGAACCTGAACTAATTAAAACTCTGTTCACTAAATGAATACGAGTGAAATTATGTTGGGTGACATTTACGCTCACAGTATGCAGATTTTCTCTCAACACCACTCAAAGCTATAAACATCAATTTCTCATTTGATTCCATATTATCTATGCCAAATCTGAAGCACTGTATCCAAATGTGCCTGCAAATGTACGTAATCCAATTAGAATCATTAGGCTTCAAAAGCCTAGCCGTACCAAAATCAGAGACATTTAGAGATCTGATGCCTAAATTAGAAACATATTTTTATGTAATTCAAACTGTTTGATAATATCTAGATACAAATGGGCACGGTATTAATGCTGATGAAACATTATTTGGTGTAGAAGTATGAGCATCCCATCCTATACTAATTCGCAGATGCAATAGACCTGTGAAATAACTCAAGGCAATGCTAGCTTATGTTAGCTTTGCATCTTCAAAATGTAATAGCACGCTCAATCGCTCAAAGTCAATCTACATCTTCAAAATACGTAGGTTGACTTAATTTATATTAGGTGACGTACGTTGACTTGATTTATATTAGGTGACACAATGCATGGATGTGTAGCTGTCCAGCAAAAACAAAGGTGCATACAGTAGCGAGCTCTGAATACTCGAAAGTAATTACAACAATACGATTCAAACTGGAGAGTAAGCTTAAGTCATTGTTAGTTTTATGCGTACATCTATCATTAAGTCATTATAAATTGTATGCGGTGAGAATTGAGATGTGGTCAGAAAAATGACCGGTATTTCTCTATTATCGGAACCATGAACGCCATACATTGAAACCGAAATATTTCGTCATATCATATAAATGATATAATGACAATAGCTGGGTGTCAAATTCCAGATTCAAAAAGATCGATTATTCCTTTATTTTAACATCTAAGGAAATGATATCTCTGTCGTGATATTTCCTTTCTAGCATAATATTAGATATATGGTGTATGACTCTTATGGGCAGAAAGTAATAGCGTAGTTAGGTCCCCCGGAGCAAGTGAATGTGCCTTTCTTGTCATCATAAGCGTAGCTGTAAGCCTCAGGGCATTGTTGACTAAACTTCATAGAGTAGTCTGTAGGAGGACATGTCTCTGGCTTTTCATTAGGTGGAGTGCAGCAATACTTGGGCTCATTGAACTTCAAGCACGCGCTCATGCAGCCAACCACGCTCCCGCCAGCCCCCGTTACTTGTAGCTCACTCGGACACATAGCGTTCACGTTGGCGCTGCAGCTAGAGCTCCGACAGTCCCCGGGAGCGTGACCGCCTTGAGGGTTACGGAGATGGGCAAGTTGAAGCCGTCAACAAGACTAACATCGTAGAAATCTTGACCCCCACCTGCTGGGATATTAATTTCCACCAAAGTGGCTGGCGGAATTCCTCCTTTTCCGTTGCATGAGACCTGACCGGATGCGCAATCCCCTGGTTTGTCACAAGTGAACATTCCTGAATTGTCCGTGAAGCAGTTGGTACGGCCCCAGAAGCGGCCATTCCATGGAACCGGAGTGTCTATGGAATTGCTAGCTTGGGGTGCTAACTCGAACCCCGTCAATGGTAACTGAGGTTTGTTATCAGAAGTTAGGGTTGCTGGCCAGACCTTGAAGGTGCACTTGTTTGTGAAAGAAATTGTTGCCGGATGTGCGCCTGCATGCATTAAGTAAAAAAACAAATACAAAATAAATAATTACCACTACGAATAGTACTGAAAGTGTGGTAATCACTAATCAGTCTAGCAAGAAAGAAGAGCACACGAAGGAAATAAGAATTGCCTGTTCACCTGGAAAGAAAAGGAAGGCGAAAGTGAGGTAGAGAAGCACTTGGATTTTCATCATGATTGAATATCTCGATATGTTGCCCTAAATACAGCCAATTGTGGTTGCAATTTGATGAGTGAGGTTGTGGTTATATTTATAGAGCTAGATTTATAGACTATTCTTCTTAATTTTTTGGTCAACAAGTTAGGCCATCTGAGGTCGTTATTGCTTTTTGTAATTTTGCATGTTATTATACTCTTTAAGTTCGGAACAAATTAGGCTAGTATGGCCGGTGACCGGATCGAAGAAGCGACCAGGCATGAACGTATGGAAAAAGCATATATATCGACTTCGATATATTCATATATCTGTCGGCAGTAGGTTTTGTGAAACTGATGCGTCATAGATGGACTAGTTCCCAGTTTATGACGCAAATGATGAAAACTTAAATGACGAGCTAGCTCTAAGTCCAGGCAATTAGTTAGCTCTAAGTTTCTTCCCGTCTGGACAAGTTGGCGAAGACTTGTTCTAATAAACCTGTCTCTTTCGCAGGCTCCAGCTTCCCAGCTATTAACATACATTGGGCAATGAAATCTATGTACAAAGTTAGAAGTTTGAAGGAGAATTGTTAAAAAAATCCCGGTGAAATTTTTTATGTTCTTTAGTTCATGCATCTGTAAGAGAGGTTATGAATCATTTTACAGTTAATAGGATTTTTCCATACGTTCATGCCTGGTCCATTACACGGTTATTGTCATCACTGTCATCCATCTTTTAATTCTAACTTGTTTTACTACCCCTTGAAAATGTTGAAAGAAGAAGAAGAAGGCATATAGAAGTCCCACTTACTATTTAAGTCCTACATTTCCATTGAATTAATCTACTAATTCAGTACTTTCTTTTCTTTTCCTTTTTGGGTCCCAAATCTATTAAATTTTGTGACACAGTCAATTTCATTCTCTTACGAATGATTGGCGCATGGTTGTCTAAAACCATTAAGCATGATTTGTGGTTGTCTCCTAGTAAGCAGTGATCGATCGAGTGAGTAACCAAGTCAAGTCGTTGGAGGAGTCCACCAAATAAGTCGACCATTTGATTGGATATTTATGATGTATCATCAGAATACGTATGTAACAAATGGTGTGGACCTTTTGATTGCTGGATCAAGTTGTTTCCTTCTTCCTCTTCAATATCAGTTAATTAATTACTCATGAACTCTAGGACAAATAGATATTACTAGCAAATTGACCCGCGCGATGTTGCGGGTTTATTTATTTATTTATTTTTTTCAAGTTTCATATGTAATAGATGAATCCTCGCAATCTAAAAAATATAGGCGCTACTTAAAATATAATTTGTTTTGTTATTAATAATAGATTAGCAACAAATGGGATACAACAACAAATAAACTTTTTTCATGATTTGTAGAAATTTACAAATACAAAACAAAAATTATTCTCCTTTAAAAAAAAAAAGGAAAAAAAAAAACTGAAAAGGTTATGGCAGAATTGTAATTTGAGTCAAAAGCTAGGGGTAAAACCGTCACTTTATATTTGTGAACAGTGATGAATAGTGATAGGAGCTTAGTATATTTAGGATTATTTGATAAGGAAAGATGGATATGACATTGGTGGATGTATATTAATTTTAATTTTTTTTTAATTTGAAATATTGGTAGTCACTATTGTTGAGGTTAGTAGATGTATATTAAAACAATGTAAAAATCAAGTCACCAATAACGATGTGAGATTGGTGCATGGTCTAAAACCATTAAGCATGATTTGCGGTTGTCTCCTAGTAAGTGATCGAGTGAGTAACCAAGTCAAGTCGTTGATGGCGGAGTCCACCAAATAAGTCAATCGTTTGATTGGATATTTATGATGTGTCATCACAATACGTATGTAACAAATGGTGTGAACCTTTTGATTGCTGGATCAAATTGCTTCATTCTCGGAAATTCATTTTCAAGATCAATTAATTAATTATTCATGACCTTTAGGACAAATAGATATTATTATTTGATAAGGACAGATCGATATTCTTGTATGGCACCCTTGTACGTCTTCTGAATGGAATGCCCTATTATCTGGTAAGACTCTGTGGATGATATTATTATGCCTATGTGCAAGAATGAGCACCACCTACTGGCTACTACCTTCGCCTAACTTATGAGACAATTGAATTCTCATGTTATAAGCCTCACATTGTTTCGAGGCAAGGAAGACTTGGAATAAAACGAGAAGAAAAAGAACAGGCAAATGAACTAGTCTTCATGATTCCACGTGATCTCAAGTAAAGATATTAAGTGGGAGGTAGATGCTGTAGTTCTATAATCAATTAGTGCACAGCTCGATCTGGCCGACAATAACGATTGTGCAGCTACAGAAGCTGAAAGAAGAGAACCTAAACTACAGTAGAGTAATCGGGGAAATTCGAGAGAAGCAAGAGTTCTAATTTACAGTAAGCTTCTGGGAGTAACTAGTCTTGCACTTGAATTAGAATTAGTGGAGATTAATATTTATATCTGGATTTTGAATTGATAATGTTTTCAGCCCAAAATGAATATATTCCAGAGACACTTTACAACATCAAAGAATTAACGCAGACATATTTACATTGAAAGAAGCTAACACAGATTTCTTGATCGGAAAATTCTATAATACATACCCGTATATCATACACACGTTTACAAATGTGACAACAAATTTATTCTCAAAGTGGTAACGCGAGTCCTATTTTTTGTAATTTTGGTTCTATTAATGGTAATTACACAAGCTACAATATTGTTACAAGTTTTTGAACAAATTTGTTGTCAATGTTGTAATTTTGGTTTAATTATATGTAAATAGTTTAAATGAATATGATAACTTTATTCCCAATGTTGTAATTTTAATTTATATAAATTGTAATTTTTGTTCAAATAAATGTAAAATAAATGTCTGATAAACATCACAGTATCATAGCTTGTCCCTTCTTAATCTGACATTGACCGACAAAATTGTGTAATATTTAAAGTAACAACTCCGGGAAATTTGATGAATGGTTGGTCGAGATCGTGGATATGTTCACAAGCATGCAAATGCAAGGTTTGCACCTGGGATAACTTTCTCAGGAAGTGAATTGCTAGGAACGAAGAGCCGTATGTCTAATACATCGATCCTTCAGTTGAAAGTGTTTCTCTGTTGAAGTTAATGATGGATATATGACAAAAAATATATAGGAGATGTGATCTCCGGGATGCTTTCCCATGATCACTTCCAATGCTACCACTCCAAGCTATAAACATCACAGTTCACATTTAATTCCCTTGTTTATGCTAATTCTAGAGCACTGTATCCAAATAACTAGAATCATTAGGCTTCAGACACGTAGCCGTACCAAAATCAGACATATTTTTAATTAGAAACAAATTGTACGTAATTCAAAGCTAGTATGGCCGGGGATCGGAAGAAGCTGCCAGGCATGAATGCATGATCATATGGAAAAAGTATATCGGTGTCGATACATCTGTAGCGCGGCAGTAGGTTCTATGAATCTGAAGCGCCATAGATGGACTAATTCCTAGGTTATGACGCAAATACTGCAAACCTAAATGACGTTTGCATGCCTAGCTAAGCCTCTAATTCCTTAACTTATTTAGTCATATATCTTATCGTCACAGTTAAATTTTGTTGAATAATGGAGCCTGCGTAGTACGTACAGATGAGAGACTCGAGTAGTGAGAGAAGATAATGCATTTGAATGAATTTGCACCACTCATCTTTGTGGATTTACTGAAGTTCCACGAAATTCTTCTTCACGACTTGTCTTCGTTTCTACTAAGATGGTAGCATGGGCTATCGAGAAGGGCTTTACATGCTTCTATGAGCCTTTTAGATCAACATGAACTTTTACAGTTTCAGACTGCACATGCGCATGCATATCCGTTTTTTCTTTCTAATTGAAGCACACAATTGTGGATTGATACGATACAAATCTGAAACCTTGGTGACATTTTGCAATTCAAAATTTAAATTTAAATTTGCATATATTTGATGATTGATTAACATGAAAAATACAAATCCAAATATCAAGAGCAAGACAAATTACCTCGCTCTCTGTGGTAATAAGGCGTTCACTACAACAGGAACAATTTTTTCTGACGACTAAATTCGGTCGGAAAATGTACAAATGATTTTTTATTTGCTTATATATATTATGTTAACATCAAGACGTTCACTGTGAGTTTCATAATTTATTAAGGAATTCATTAGAAATACTGAGTGCATACTATATCATTAACTGATCTCACTATTTTTTAAGGTGAGCGTTTTGGTCGGAAATATTACATATATTTTCATATGACAAAAAGGTCTCGTCGGAAAATGATCTATTATTTTCCGACGATATTTAGTGTGGTTAGAAAAGCAATTAGCGGGAAGTCTTCCCGCCAAATAATAATTATTTCTAACTAAAATCTATACTTTTTTCGAGAGATTGATGGCAGTAGAAAATAATGGCCATAAAAAAATGTATTTCCGACTGACCATTTTTTTTTGGCCGAAAAAATGATATTTCCGAGCAAAAGTAGCATCCGTCGGAAAGACGTTGTCGGAAAAGACCATTTCTCTTGTAGTGGTTTACGAAGTGGTTTCACTATTCACTGGATATGTTTTGAGCGGGTTCACCATGAACAAGTGGGGCTACCTTCCAAGCAGTATGTAATAGCATTGAGTCTGTAATATATATCGATTGATCAAGTCCTAGCTAGCTAAATCAAGCTGGCCTAAGAGGTCTTTGTTTACTAAGTGGTTTCACTATTCACTGGATATGTTTTGAGTGGGTTCACCATGAACAAGTGGAGCTACCTTCCAAGTAGCATGTAATAGCAGTCTTATATGCTTTATTCAGTTTGTAGTATCGATTGATCAAGTCCAAACACCATGAACAAGTGGAGCTACCTTCCAAGCAGCATGTAATAGCAGTCCTATTTGCATTATTGAGTCTGTAATATTGATTGATCAAGTCCAAATAAAATACCAAACCCTAGCTAGCTATATCAAGCTGGCCTAAGAGGTCTTCGTTTACGAAGTGGTTTCACTATTCACTGGATATGTTTTGAGTGGGTTCACCATGAACAAGTGGAGCTACCTTCCAAGTGTTAAACAACGACAAGTGTTGGGTTTTAATCACAAAAGGTCTTGATACAATTGAGTGTGATCCATCCACTTATAAGTTATATTTTATTTGTTACTTTTCTAATATGAGATCTTTCCTCTCCAACACGCCCTCTCATGTGCAACCTAACCCTAGGTCTGCACGTGAAATTAATTAACAATTCAATTCTCACATTGGAAATTGGGATACAAGATACAATTCCCACATTTGAAATTGACATTGGAAATTGGTTTACGAAGTTGTTTCACTATTCACTGGATATGTTTTGAGTGGGTTCACCATGAACAAGTGGAGCTACCTTACAAAACAGAGACGTGCAACCTAACTCTAGGTCTGCACGTGAAATTAATTAACAATCTAATTCCCACATTGAAAATTGGTTTACGAACTAGATATGTTTTGAGTGGGTTCACCATGAACAAGTGGAGCTACCTTCCAAGTGTTAAACAGTGACTTGCAACCTAACTCTAGTCTTCAGGTGAAATTAATTAACAATCCAATTTCTATATTGGAAATTGGGACACAAGATACAATTCTCACATTTGAAATTGATATTGGAAATTGGTTTACGAACTGGATATGTTTTGAGTGGGTTCACCATGAACAAGTGGAGCTACCTTCCAAGTGTTAAATAGCGACGTGCAACCTAACTCTAGGTCTGCACGTGAAATTAATTAACAATCTAATTCCCACATTGGAAATTGGGACACAAAATACAATTCCCACATTTGAAATTGACATTGGAAATTGGGACACAAGTGACACAAGTCTCATATCAGAGACTTGACCAATATAACAATCCAAGGCCCATAACGAACACTTAGTAACAATCCTATCAGAATATTCCAATGGCAATATAAGGAACCCAAATTTGAGCTCATGACAGTTGGAGACGCAATTGGAGAGGGACCCGCTTTGATACCATGTTAAACAGCGACAAGCGTGACCCGTGGTCCACCGTTGTACCGATACTGTCCCAATTTAACCACCCGATAGGTGTTGGGTTTTAATCACAAAAGGCCGCGGTATAATTGGGTGTGATCCATCCACTTATAAGTTATATTTTATTTGTCACTTTTCTAATGTGGGATCTTTCCTCTCCAACACCAAGCAGTATGTAATAGCAGTCCTATATGCATTATTGAGTATGTAATATCGATTGATCAAGTCCAAATAAAATGCCAAATCCTAGCTAGCTGTATCAAGCTGGCCTAAGAGGTCTTCATTTTCCTCAGGAACTGAAGAAATAGTATGTCTCGATAAGGAAGGACCAAGCGAGATCAAGTAGTGTAGTAAAGACTAGGAAATAAGTCTAACTAGGAATCCCTAAAGTTAGCCCTAAAATCTAAAACCACATGTCATTTCATCTGCTTTCGTCTAGCTATAGTGAATCTGTTTATCGGCCTATCCAATAATTGTGGAAAAGTTTGTGAAAATAGCTTAGTACTATCCAATAATTCGAATATTCCTGAATTGTATAATGTGCTACAGTGCTACTTCTTGGTAACATATATGGTCTAATTGCCATATTAATAGGAAAATTAAGAAATCATTTATGCAAATAATATACCAAATAGAATGCATAAATCTAAGGGTAATTATCACAAATAGTACATGAACTTTATCCTCTATCGTATCGATAGTACCTGAACTTCAATTTTGATCACAACCAGTACCTGAACTTTTCGATTTTATTTCAAATGGTACCTATCACTAACTTCCGTTAATGTTCCGTTAAAAACTGACATGTGCCAAACTTGTGACTCATTTTTCAAGGATAAATTTGTAAAATTACCTTCTTCTTTTTTGTAATATCACTTATATTGTGGTAATATGGCTATAAAAAATGAGACTATTGTAACCAAAAAAAAAATGAGACTATCAAAAGGAAAAAATTTCAACTTCAATTAAAAATATATATGAATGGCAGGAAAAAAAAAGAATTACGAAAGTTTTGATAGGCTTTTGGTTTTAAATGTTTTATAGTTTGTCCAAAAAAAATATGTTTTATAGTTTTATTTGAAATGTTTTGTCTGTATCTATAAAACAAATTAATTTTTGTTGTGATCTTGTTTTTAAATTTTATTTTCATAAGAGGGTAGAGATACATTTTTAATTTTATTTTTAATTGAACATCTATTTTTATTAACATATTAATTGTTCAAAATATCCAGTAAAAAAATTTATTTTAATGGGTATTTTAGTCAAACTACTCTTGAATATAGGTCATGTGTTTTGCACATGTTAGTTTTTAACGGAACATTAACGAAAGTTAGTGATAGGTACCACTTAAAATGAAATTGAAAAGTTCAGGTACTGGTTGTGATCAAAATTGAAGTTCAGGTACCATCGATAAGATATAGCATAAGGTCAGGTACCATTTGTGATAATAACCCTAAATCTAAACAATCCAAAACAAATCAAAGTTTGAAAAACCTTAAATAATATGGTCGAGTCTAGAACTTGGTTCTATGTCCTTAAGACGAAATTGCTTCCCCATTGGTGCTTAAATATTTCAACGGCAAACGTCTCCCAGGATACAACAACACTTCTTCTTGTGCTAGTAGCACTCTAAACCTCAAGAATGACGAACTTAGATTGTGTATAAACTCTCTCTTGAAGAGACTCAATTGATTTTCATGACACTAGGAAACACTCATATGTAAAAGGAGAGGAGGAAAGATGAATTCAAGTAGTGATCTTTTGAATATGGTGTAGCAACTGTTTTATAGATGTAAGCTGATTTTTGGGGGAGAGATGACTTTTCACCAAAAATGTCTTTTGTGAATAGTCATTACTTTTCATTGTATAATCATTTACGTTTATTCAATGAGAGTTTCTATTCATACCTCCTAGATTGGTATTTGGACATCTCATTCAAAAATTTACACAAAACTTCCAATCTTGCTCTTTTTTGTATCCTCACAATTTTTTCCAATGCAAATCTACTAGTAATATTTTTTTTTTCATCACTTAAAACTCAGTCCATAGCCATGACTTAACACCATTCACCTTGTAATTTTGGATACTCTTATGAACCTCCTTCTATTTCTTAATAAATTTTGCAATGTATAATACCACAGGAGGACTATTGTCAAAATCAATTTTCCTAAACTCAAATCAGGCTAGCAACATAGTCTACTCTAGCAAAAAAAAAAAAATCATAAAAATAGACCAAGATAACAATTAACGATCAACTCCATGAAGTGAAGCAATTAAGGGGGGTGTATTCAATTCAGAGTATAAAAGATTTTGTTTGAGTTTTTATAATCCATGGATTTACTTAATCCATGGATTGTTTAAATTCTATATGGACTTTAATCGATTCTAATTGATTGATTTACTGGTATTTGTTTTGATTTTACAAGTCCTTATGATATTTTTGGTAAATTAATTTTTTTCTTCTTCTTTAAAAGCGATGGATGTATGGATCCAACTATAATTCTATATCAATGACAAAAAAGTGTGTGTGTGTGTGTGTGTGTATGGTAATGTACCATTCTTTATGTTGTGTGTAATGATATATGAATAATAAGAGAAAACTAATCAGCCAAAATGTTACACAAAAAATAAAGTAATAAACTAATGACATAATTTATTTCATATTTAATTTACAAAAGAAACATGTGTGTATGTATCATCTTAACAATACCATTGAAAGTGAGCTTCATTAGCTAGAAGGATTAAAAATAAAAATAAAATTATTAGATGAAAACAGAGGCAGAGGTAGAGGAGGATAGTGAGAAGATAGGTCTAAGACAAAATGGATGAGTGCCATCTATTGAGAGCTACTTTTTTTTTTTGGTGAATAGCTTCTTCATTTTTTGAGTGAAAAAGAATCCATCAAAATCTCTTGGGAAGTGGTTGGATTGTTTTTGAGTTTTGATATGTATAAAAAGCACTATAAAATCCTTCAAAATCCAGCATTTAATGAAATCCTTCAAAATCCTTATACTTTTGAATATCTGCAGATTTAAATGGATAATTCTAAATCTTAATTGAATACATCAAGATTTTAAAGGATTATTTAAAATCTCAATTGAATACCCATAGACTTTCAAAATACAAAAAAATCTTGTAGATTCTTAAATGAATACACCCCCCTAAGTCAAACTAGAAAGAAACAAAAAGAATAGGAAATAGAAATTGGTTTTCGATCAATATTTTCTCGATTGTTCTTCTCTATATTTTTTGTCCTTTATTCCATTTTGCAATCTTTAACATTCTATCATAATCAAAGTTGCCCAATAATCCTCATGTATGGCTGTAAGGCCCCGTTTATTAGCCAGGAAATCAAATCTGGAATGTGAAATAGTTTCCCATTCCATTAAATTATCGTGTTTGGTTAAGTCATCAGTCTGAAAAGGAAAGTAAAATAAATGAGTTGACCGGAGTTTAATTCCATAAAAGAGGCGGAATAGAAATACCATCTAAGTTGTGGTATTTCAATTCCTTCACTCAATGGAATTGAAAATTTACTTGTTTAGCCCTTCATAAAATCTGGTCAATTAATAACTCTTATCTCCATTCATTTTTAATCTTCCATATTTAATTTGATTGGACATTATTGGAAAATCATTAACAAATCAATTCTCTCAAATCATTTTTTAATCTCAAGTCTTGAATCCTTCCAAACACCACAAATGGAAATGCTAAATCAATTCCATTCCATCCTTGAAAGGAAAATTAGTACAATTCTTTTTCCCACTGTAACATTCCGGTCAACCAAACAGGGCCTAAGAGAATGAGGGAGGGGAAAGGGAGGGGGAGAGAACGTGCAGATTTTATTTAATTTTTTTAATCTTTCATTTTGTTCATTTTTTAGAAGGGCAGAGTTGGATTTAAAAATTTCTAAAAATTGTTGGATGTCCAAATACCATCTTAAGAGATATGAATAGAACTTCCCTTATTTAATTTCACACATTTTCACTAAATTATTTATCCATAAATTATGAAAAATTAATAATTTAATATTAAATTTTCCAACACTACTACAATTCTACAAACCGAAAACTTACAAGAAGATCACCATTCCTCCACAAAAATCATAATGACAGACATGAATCTGCATTGCTTGCCTTTTTGCAAAAAAAAATAAAATAAATAAAATAAAATAAAAAATCTAGTAGTACTACTGCAACCTTATAGGCTGGTTGTACTATGTTTTGTATTCTTTTGTGGAATCAATTCATAAAGTTCCATAGCATTATTGACCGAAGAGTCTTGGATGGGTCCACCTGCACCAAAAGTTAATTTTGCATACTGTTCACACTCCGAATTACACTATGATCCACGTGCACCTTGGTTCGTACTAGAATTTTCTGTTATCGACTTGCATTCCCCTCCATAGGTAAGTGAACTAATTACGTTTTTCGATATTACCATTCTGATCAAACAAAGGGATTGGAGCCCAGCGGGACCAGCTTATCATTTCAGTTCTGAGCTAGCAAGATTCTTATAGGCTATGGACGGGAGATCATGGCTGTGTGCATATCAAACAAAGTCTATATCAATTCAAAGCCCAGACACCGAATAACAAAGGGTTTTTGTCCATTTACCCCATTTTAAGAGATTTTTTTCCTACTTAACCCATTAAGTTTTTTTAATTCCCTCTTACCTAAAACACTCTAAGGAGATCTTCCCTAATACCCCATTAAGATTTTTTTTTTTGTTTTTTAATTTTTTTAATACCATTTTACCCTCACCCCTTTGTTACTTAGAGAGAGAGAGAGAGAGAGAGAGAGAGAGAGAGAGAATGGAAGAGAGAGAAACCATAGGAGACTTCGCCGGAGCCCGGTCACCGACCGCCGGAATCCGGCCAACTTTCTCATGATTCTGGTCACCGGCTGCCGCCCACCAGAATTTGCTGAAAATCTCACAGGAAAGGTTTTTTTTTGCCCCCAATAGACATCTATTGCCCCCAATAGGACGTCCATTACCCCCTAATAGGACTTTCAGTCGCCAGAATGGAAACTAATCTCCCCAAATTTAGACAAATAAAACTTTGATTACAGAAAAAAAAAAAAACAAGGAGATTACATCAATTCAAAACATCTATTACCCCCCAATAGCCGTCTATTGCCCTTCAATAGAGGGTAGAGGTGGCAAAGGGGCCGGCCCGGCCCGGCCCGACCCATTTTAAGCGGGCCTAGTCGTGCTTCTTGCCTGGCTTGGGCCGGCCCATTTATTATCGTGCCGGGCTCGTGCCGGCCCATTTACTTAAACATTAAGCCCGGCCCGGCTCGACCCATGGCCCGAGCCCATATTGTGGCGGGCCGTGCTCGTGCCGGGTCAATAACGGGCCGTGCTCGTGCCTACCCATTATAAAGCACGATTTTAAAATCTTAATTTGAACAAATAAAAATTAATTTTATTTAACTATTTAGAAAATTAAAATAAATTAAGTTCTATAACGTTTTTCTTAATCTTAGCTTTTTAAGATTAGATTTCTAATAATTTTTTATATTCCACTATAAGAAAGAAAGAAAAAAAAACTCAAAATATATTGTTTTTAATATATTATTGTGAGATTAATCTTTATTAATATAATGAAGATTTAGTATCTATTATTATTTCCTTCAATCTATAGTTGTATTATTATGAGATTAGTCTTTATTAATAAACATATATTTAATATTTAGAAAAAATACTTATGTCAAAACAAGGATATAATGTTTTGTTTCATTATTTTGACAATATAAAAGAAAGCATTGGTGGAATTGTCATGAGATTTTAAATAAAAATGTCTCATATTCAAATCTCATCACTGTAGTTTTTTAATATTTTTTTTAAAAAAATGAAATTTTGTGTTTGTAACGGGCCGGCCCACAATATGTCGTGCTCGGGCCGTGCAGGGCCCATTACCGGGTCGGGCCGGGTCGGGCCAATGGGCCAATATTTTTAGGCCCAGCCCGACCCGTTATTCTAACGTGCTCGGGTCGTGCCGGGCCGCTTTTAAGCGTGCCGGGCCCGTGCCGTGCTCGTGCTTAGTGGCCCGTTTGCCACCTCTAATAGAGGGGTAATAAACCTCTATTGCTTCCCAATAGATGTCTATTGCTCTCCAATAAAACTTTCCGTAGCCAGAATGAGAACTAATTTTCCTAAAATTAGACAAATAAAAACTTTGATTAAAAAAAAAAAACGAAGAGATTGTATTAATTTAAAAACTGTTGTAAATATTATTATTTATATGGCTGTCCACGTAAATACTCATTAGTTATGTACTTTGATACAAACCCTACCTCTATATAAAGGAGGCTAATGAGACTGAATGAGAACACTTCTACTTCCTCCCTACTATTCTCTCTCTATGTTCTCCCTACTTTATAACACGTTATCAGCACGCTCTGCTATTATTTTTTGAAAACTCTATGATGATCTACGAGTTTATGGTGCAACGTTGTTGCTATTAACTATAACTTATGATCTATGAGTTTATTCATGATCTATGTCATTTATGCATATCAGTTTATTTCTTAAAGTGCCATCGATTCCTGCTTTTTTTCATGAGTTTATTTCATAATCTATGATCTATGCTTTAATCTTATATATAATCATTACGGCGCCATCAATTCCTGCTTTATATACTGATATACATATGTTCTTTTTCTCATATATGAGTATAATTGCTGAAAGTTTTGGTTGATCATGCAAATAGAATCATACCCGTTTTCCTTTCCAACAATCTCAATTTTTTTTTGTCAATAATCATGCCTCTCTCCTTTATTTTTGGTTTTGCAACCAAAACCCAACGTATTATCCCATAAGGTGCAATAGAGGCATTAGTTTTTACTTGTCTATTTAATAGCATTTTCTGGGGTTTTTTTTTTCAGTATACACTCATAAGATTTTTTGTGTGTTTCCCTCAATTGTTGTTAGGCATCAATCCTGATTCGTCATATATTTCATGATTACAAGTATTAGTATATGCCTTATGTTGTCATCTGCACATGTATTTATGAATTGATTAATATGAGAAGCAATCTTGACGTGATGAGAGTGATGACCACTATCTATGTTGATTCAATTTATGGCAGGATCAGTAACTCCCAAAGGCGGATCAATAATTTTTTGATATCCAGGTTATACAATCCTACGATTATGTGCATAAGTCTGCTCAAAAGGTAAGGACGTATGATATGATTTTATTGCTCATAGACGGATTTCAATGACCATTGTAAATTCAATGCGATCAAAATATTTTCTTTATATGATTACACGAGGGCCTGAAGTTCCTCAAAGTGGAAAAATTGCGATATGAAGTCTCATAAATTTATACAATTACGAGGGCCAGAAGATCCTTAGAGTTATATAATTGGGTATATGAACTCACATATTTTTTTTATCCCCAATAATTATAAGAGGGCCGGAAGTTCCTCAAAATGTTTGGGTATTGGGGTTCCCTCCTCCCCACGACAATGTGAATTTGAAGTTCAATTTTGAATGTAAAGCTAGAAGTTACGTTCTCCACAAGATAAAATTATGTTCTTGTGTGATTAGAGGAGAAAAAAAAAATTATCATTTTGTGAAGTGAAGCAGACCAGAAGTTCTGTGTATTTTCTTCATTAATGGAACCAGAAGTTTCCACAATTAATTTTATTGCATAGTTTATCTATTTATTTTTCTTCCCTGCAATTTTTCTATTTTGTTATGTACTTTCATTACAGTACTTATCTTTTAAATTATTTTTTTTTTGTTACTCATACGGACCAGTAGTCCTATACCTCGAACATATGAATTTTGAGTGTAATATTTTTGAACCAGAAGTTCAAAATTTCATAGTAGAACCTGAAGTTCTAACAGTAAAACTCAAACCCGAAGCTTTGAGTATAAAATATAAATTAGTTAAAAGTGAACTTGAAGCTTCACTTTAGTCACCTCGAGCCTGAAGTTTCGAGCATCAAATTTATTTGAACCCGAAGTTCAAATTACGAAATTTTAGAACTTGCAGTTCATAAAAAAAAAAAAAATATTCGAACCTGAAGCTTCGATTACACATACAATTCATTCATAGTTTATTTGACTTTATGTCAACTCGAACTAGAAGTTTCGAGTAAATTTTCATATGTCGATTGATACATTCTTCTTTATGTCTGCTTAAAGCATTCCACCTTAGAACCTGAAGTTCTAATTGTGGAGACTCGAGCCTTAAGTTTCGAGTGGATATATGGACAATTTATCGAAGAGTTTTAATCTCGGTCAACCTCAAACCTGAAGTTTTGAGGGAATTATATTGACACCAATTTAAAAGTAAGCAGATATTTTACTGTTGGTTTATGACGAATGAGTATGAGTATACCCCAAATTTGTGATCGTGGATTTTGTAATTAAAAGAGATCAGAGCCTGTAGTTCCTTGATCCTTAATTACATGAGGACTTGAAGTTCCTCAATGATCAAACTAACTAGATGACCATCTAAAGTCCTTCACTCATAAGTTAAGGTCATGAAGTTTGAACTCGACATGTCGAGTATATTATTTTGGCTAGAAGTTCAAAATGCATTTGATGTTAATCTACATCAAACAGCAACACAATAATTAAACGTCATGTTTTACCTGTATAACACGGACCAGAAGCTTCGTGTATATCCTATGAGATCCACTGTTCAATTCTTACAAATTTGATTTCTGTCATCTTCAAACTTATGTTTTGAGTGACTTTCAGGCAATGCAATTTTATGCATGGTTATGCTTATGAGGCTAATATAACAATCATCTCAGATCTTACATATCTGATTGATGGCTCCAGAAGAGCACATATTATTGTCCCTTTGCATTCTGTGCCTCCAATATTACTAGAGATGTATAATCTCCCCGTCTCATAGATCTCATTGTATAGTAAGAAAGCCGATTGACATGGCTATACCATGAAATGCCACCAGAAGTGGATCATGGCAAGAGAAAAATCAGGAGTCAATGTAAATATTGTCCTAACATCCACATATGCGAGGAAATTGTAAATTGGGTGTGTGTCGCCTATGGTACACTATATGGTGGATGATTATCAAGCCACTTTCGAAAAGGCACTGGTCAAATTAAATTGCATTGACTAGTAAGAACATTGAGATTCATCTCACATGCCTGATGTCTTTTGCTTACAATAAGCAAAGTTGAAAGCACTATTGTGTTATTCCTCAGATTTATTGTAACCTTTAAGTCCCCATTGAAACTAAATGTTTCTTAATCCGATTATCTAGGAACCTGATGTTCCTTAAGAGGTTGTTATAAATTGAAAAAAAAATTGAAACCTGAAGTTTCTTGGATCTCCAATTATATGAGGGCTTGAAGTCCCTCCTCTTTATGACTACACAAATATATATGTGACAGTGAATTTGAGTTCTCCACGTAATAAAGTTACTCCTTTATTATGGATTGTAGCCTTTAACTCGAAATTTTCGAGTATATCATTTTGGCCAGTAGTTCAAAATGAAGTTGGTCCATTCCAATTATCAGTATTTCACAATTAATGTTTACTGAAGCTAAGGTAACAACCATATCAAGAGTTGTAGATCTTGATCTATGGCTCCAAATGAGCTACTATCATGTTACCGAATTTGAAATATTGTTGCATTATTTGCTTATTATATGGTTGGAGAAGACTTTATGCCATCGGATATATACTGTATCGAATTTTCTGCAGTAAATTAAGGCATATGATGTCATGAACCTGAAGTTCCTTGAACCAAATACACTATTTTGGCATGACCGGTTACTTCATCTTTTGTCTACCATGTTGCATGGAATCACTTACAAGTTTGATGATTGCTAATCTTACTCACAAGCAAATTGTTTATTTACATATTTGCGAGTTGTCACTTTAATGAGACAATCCTCCTGCAATGAGGGGGAGAAATATTGTTCCTGAAGAACGATATGAATTGGTGTGAGATATTTATCCACCGTCTCATTTTGACTTTGAGAAATATCAAAACTAGTGAATTGATAAAAGAAAGTGACAAAATTATATGCTAAATGCAAAGGCATCTGCTTGGGTTAAAGTCCTTGAGACCAACCATATTAATACAAATAATGTAGACTCCATTTGATTTGTAGGATGCAAATGTATCCAATTGACATGGTTCTCCTGAAGAGAATGTCATTAAACAATATCACAGCTCCTAATATGGCTACACATACAGAGAGTGTAAGTACGCCATTCGGAAATGATATCTTAGTGATACAATAATAAATCAATATGGTTGATGCTAATGGACAAAACATTTTTGACCTAAAACTTGGTTTGGGTTCGCCACCAGCCAATGAACACCTTCACTCCAAAGAAAGTGATAGATTTTTGAATGCATCTTTTGAGCATGGTCATAATAAGACAGTCTTCCCGCCGTTAGGGGAAGGAAAGACTACTGTCATTTGAATAACGACGTGAATTTGTGTGGATTGTATCCACCAGGTCTAAAGTTTTAAATTCCCAAAACAGGGAAGATTATACAAGCCCTATGATGCTCTATATGAGATTATAAGTAAAAAGATCCACATTCGCTACATAATTCATCTATGAGAGATGATTGTCCTAGAAGCGACAATGTATGCCCCAGAAGTGGCATGGGTACCCAATATCAATAAGCTTATTATAGCTAATGCATGCATATAAGAATGTGTGGGATCTATGATTGTTGATCATCGATGATAATTTACATTTAGTAGCTACCAAAAATCTTTAAGGGCTGTATGGACGCTATACCACGTTTCACCATAAATGTCGACAAAGTATATTATTGGCCAAATTGGAAAGAGGCAATTCCAATGAAATTCAATATTTGAAACGTGATGAAATACTTGGACCTCTAACCCTACAAGTTACAAAAGGGTATTTATCAAAAGTGAAGATAAATCACTACGACACAATGTCTATTTATAGAGACATGAGATTATGAATATCTCCCCTTATATGAATGACAATTTTCTATAAGTATAGTGTTACATATAGCTATTATATTGACGAGAGATTTATGGCACTTTGTCATTGTATATTGTGAAGAAACATTGCTAAAAGCAAAATCTCAAAAGCAAAGTGTCATAATAAGTGTATTTCTTATCAAATCCTCAAGGGATTCAAATACATGAATGATTCAAATGCAAGTCCATGAAAGGTTGAAAGAGCCTGAAGCTCACTCATGGAATCAAAGAGTCTAAAGCTAGCTCATATGTACTCATTTCGTTCTAGTCAACGAGATCTAAATTGCCTTAATGAGTACTATGACGAGACTACTATCAAATTCGAATTATGATTATAATGTTGCAACATATTCTAACTTTCGCAAAGTTATGAATTATTTAGAGCTCTTGAAGAGCTTATATGAGACATATCAATACACAAAGATATTGATGTGTATGGCTAGGCATGCCATAATGATTTTCAATGTTTTAAGCTATACAAAGTTAAATGTGTCAATTTCTTTATATTGTTTAGCTATTACTCAGTGAATGAATTTGAGCATATGAGATTGTTTCTAACCTTATTATATGAGGTAAGACTTATTGAAAATCGTCTAGCTTTGTTGGTATTGCTTAAACTTTGCAGGTATGAAAATTTGTGATGAGCCCCTATATGCAAAGCACACATGGTCTCACTTCAGTGATAGACACATCAAACCACTATACATGGTACATGTAGCTTATCGCATACATAATTAAGGCTTGCAACAATCAGGGGAAGATTCTCATCAGGGGGAGCATCCAGAAGCATGCTACCTAGGACATATGCGCGTTGTGCTCTTTTTGTCCTTCGACCAGGGTTATTTTTGTCCCACTGGGTTTTTGTTACCTGGCAAGGTTTTTAACGAGGCAACAATAAGCGCATCCAATATCATCATTCATTAGTGGACATCCAAGGGGGAGTGTTGTAAATATTATTATTTATATGGCTGTCCACGTAAATACTCATTAGTTATGTACTTTGATGCAAACCCTACCTCTATATAAAGGAGGCTAATGAGACTGAATGAGAACACTTCTACTTCCTCCCTACTATTCTCTCTCTATCTTCTCCCTACTTTATAACAAAAACGTATATTGCCCTCCAATAGATGTCTATTACCCCTAATAGACATTTAAAACTTTTTTTTCTCTCCTTCTTTACTCATTACCAAAAAAAAGAAAGAAAGAAAAACATTGATTTGGGCACCTAGAAAATGATCTGGGCACCTAGAAAATGATCTGGGCACCCACGTTTGCAGGGACATGGGCGGGTGTGCTGGAGGTCGAAATGGACAATTGGACGGTGCCCATGTTGAGAGAAGAGATTGCCCAACTTGATTGAACCTCCGAGAAGCTCCTGCACTCGAAGCCGACGAGCCTGACCTGAAACCAGCGTTGGAGAAGGAAGGCTGGCTTCGACGCCCGCGACATCGGATCTCAGATGCCAACCTTTATGCGGCAGGGCCATGACCTTCACGATCGGCCTCGCTGGAGACGGCTTCCAATACGACAACGGCAGGGAAGCTGATCATAGAGGTCAGAGCTTGAATTTTTCTCGCCGGGTTCGGAATCCGGCAAGGGGGAGAGAGAGAGAGAGAGAGAGAGAGAGAGAGAGAGAGAGAGAGAGAGAGAGAGAGAGAGAGAGAGAGAGAGAGCTGTGAATCGTGACTGGAGAGAGGGGAGAGAGAATTGCATGGCAGTGTTGTAGTTTATTAAATAAGTTGAGGGTATATTTGTCATTTCTCTTTAAATTATGTTAATGGGAATAAAAAGCTCTTACTTGGGCAAGTGAGATAATTTTCCCTCATTTTAGTGGTTTACGTCAAGGACCCAATAACAAAACTATCAAAACATTGCAGCCTGTAATTAAAAAACAATCAAAGGGCAGATGCGAAATTGTACGTGGTGGAAGACCAAGGGTAAAATCCTCATTTTACTGTTACACAAACAGTTGTGAATAGTGTACAGTTATAATATAATATAATATGCAATAATTTTGTGGAAACATTTTATAGTTGGCCCCAATAATTCATATATTACCGTACTGGACTAGTAGAATGCATGTGCTGGAATGAAGAAGCCTACGGAGGAGACTTAGGAGAAGACCAGCATTAATAATTCCTCCATAGAAATCATTGACAGACATGAATAATTGTATATATATATATGTACGACTTGTCTTTTCATGTGCAAGAAAAATCCAGTATATATGTTAGGTAATAGTAATGTGTTTGTATCTTTTGTGGAATTAGCTAGCTAGATAGTAATATGTTTGTATTCTTTGTGGAATTAGCTAGCTAGCTTGCTATCTAGTCAACATTCCTCTGCGAATTAGTGTACCACTCGATCTATAAAGATGGCACATGTAACTCGCAAGTTGGGAGGCATTACACTTAATTGCTTCTTTTCTTAGCTTAACGACTTCGCTGTACAATGGGAAAGGCAAATATACTTGCCAAAAACTCTTCCATGCTTTCAAAAATGCTACTTTTTGGAATACTAGTAATGGCTCATATAGCAGCAACTACAGGTCTCACTCTCTCTCTCTCTCTAATATATATACCCCTGTTTTATACACTTCAAGTTACGGAATTCGCAATCATTAAATAGTATATCTTTCATTGTATCTGATGCAGGTTCCAAGATTGGTGTTTGTTATGGAACCTTGGGAAACGACTTACCGCCAGCACAGGAAGTAATATCTATGTTCGACCAGTATAGAATTCAGAAAATCCGTCTCTATGATCCTAACCAAGGAGCTCTCCAAGCCCTTAGAGGCTCCAACATCGAGGTCATGCTTGGTGTTGAAAATGAACGCCTTCAAGACATTTCTTCTAGCCAAGACAAGGCTAATTCCTGGGTCCAAAGTAATGTCCTAAACTATGGCAATGTCAATTTCAAATACATTGTTGTAGGAAACGAAATAGATCCTACAGGTCCACAAGCATCGTTTGTTGCCCCTGCAATGGAAAACATTCAAAAAGCAATTACTTCGGAGAATCTTGCCAGTAAAATTAAAGTCTCCACTGCCATTTCCACTGCCGTCCTCAAAGAACCCTCTTACCCTCCATCAAACGGAGCATTCCGTATCGACCATTTACCATTTCTTAATCCCATCATCGCCTTCTTAGCACGCAACCAATCTCCACTGCTTGTTAATCTATACCCTTATTTTACTTACGATCAAAACCGTCAGATTAATATCGAGTATGCTCTTTTTACATCTCCATCACCAGTAGTGCATGATGGCCAGCTTGCGTATCAAAACCTGTTTGATGCTATTCTCGATACAGTTTACTCGGCACTAGAGAGAGCTGGCAGCGGTTCCTTGGGAATCGTTGTATCGGAGTCTGGTTGGCCCTCTTCCGGTGGGGACGGAGAAGTGACTACAATTGAGAATGCAAGAATTTACAACTCCAATTTGATCAATCATGTGAAGGCTAATGGGACTCCAAAGAAACCTGGAAGCACTATAGAGGCTTATGTGTTTGCCATGTTTAATGAGAATCAAAAGAAAGGTCCAGAGATTGAGAGACATTGGGGGCTCTTCTACCCAACCAAACAGCCTAAATATCACATTGACTTCAATTAAGCCAAAATTCTAGTGCTTTCTGGAATCATGGGTTCTTTTCTTATGTAATTCAGTAACTATAATAAAAGGCCAACTAGTAGCAATGATAGATCTTTTATCATTTATGGCCTTGCCACTGTATAATTAAATCCAGATTAATGCGGAATTGTGGATGACATGTTCTAGCTCTAAGGACTCATCTAAAACTCGTGCCACCGTGGCGCTGTCACCTGTGGTGTCTTTCTCTTGGTTGGATTGTGGCTTGGGTAGTGTTTGTTTGGGCGTCGTCTTTCTTGCCTTCTGCTTGTCATGGTTCACGTTTGATGCTTTCTATCAATATAAACTTCTATCCGGATTCTGACTTTGGCTTGCATACAGAGTTTATTATGTTGAAGGATATCGACATAATGTGTGCCTCTACAAACTAGGGTTTAGAGTTGTAATATGAATGTGTTCTAGGTATTCAATTGTAATCTGATTCTATTACCTTTTTGGGTACCTTGTAACTCCCTATTTAAAGGACTCCTATTATCAATAATATACACAATTCTATTCTCCTACAACACGTTATCAGCACGAGTTCTAACCCTAGCCGAAAAAGAAAAAACCCTAAACATCAAAATCTGCCGCAGCCTCCCTGCCAAAGCTTTCCTGCCGAGCCTGCAACCCTCCCCTGCAGCCTCCTGCTGCATCTTCTTGCAACCTGCTGCACACCACACTGCTGCTCCCTGCACACCACGCTGCTGCTCTCTGCGCACCCTCCTGCACACCCACCTGCACACTGCAGCACAAGCCTCGTTGCTGCCTGCTACTGCCCGCGTGTTGTTGCTGCTGCACCAGCCCACGCACACCTGCTCACCAACCCTCCTAGGGAACGCCCGCAACGTGCACAACGTGCACCTCAATTAAAGGGAGGCAACCACAATGATGAGTGTCATCGATGTGGATCAATTGAGCATTGGTTCAAGCAATGCAAGGCAAGCGAGGAACTAGCTGAAAGATACAGGGCATACAGGGACCTGAGAGAGCAAGAAGTGTACCTTGCAGAAGAAGAAGAAGATGGTGGAGATGTCAATCTCACCATAGAGGACTTCAAAGCTGAAGATGAAGCGCACAAGGATGCAGCAGACTTTGATTAAATTAGTCCTTTTATTTTTCCAAGAACTTTTGTAATGGCAATTTGCCTTAGTCAATAAATGACAATTGTATTAACTCTTTCTTATGTGGCGGACCCAATAAAATGTGATGTCTAGGAAAGTCATTGAGATTATTGGTACTTAAGAGAGTCTCGCTCCACCAACGTCTCTCTCTACTTTCCTGGTCATATTTGATTGGAGATTACCAAACGGATAGAGTGACTACAATGTGTCTTACTTTGATTTTATTTTGGATTAGATGTAATCATTGGCTATTAATAAAGTGTCAATTCTTTTACTTAATGACTTGGACATACCTTAATTCGAACTTTATAAGAGCCAATGGTTTTCATGTGGAAACACATTATGAGAATGGACAGAGTTCCTTTGCATCACCTCTAATGACTACGGACATAAACGAGTATTAGAGAAACTTATGTGTCGCTCTAGTGGGTTGTATGCAACCACTATTTGAGTTATTGAATCCAACCATGTCATGAGAGACGACTTATGGGATTTTGACACATATAGGCTTTGACATGATGATCCGTGTATTAAAGACTTTACACGGACATCCATTTTCAGAACGAAGAAAAGTAAGAACCAAGAATTGGTTCGATGAGCTGCACATGCGCCTCATGGCGCCATGATTGTGCAAAGACCGGCCATACATGGCCGGCGCCGCCTACCCCCTGCGGCAAATACATGGCATTGACGCCATAAACTCCTCTCTCTACTTCTCAAGTCTATTGTGACATTATGGCTTAACCAAAACCTTCATTGGTTGATTATAAAGCCCATGTTTCGTTCTGTAAAGCCTGTTATTTAGGATTGAGACCATCCTATGCAAAGGAGATTGAGGAAATAATTCCATTCTTACAAAGAATCTAAGGGAATTCTATGGATTTGATCAACCAACTTGCGGATCGTATAGATGTTTTATGGTGTTGGTTGATACGCAAACACGCTGGTCACGTGTTGTGCCATTATCCACTCGTAATGCTGCTTATACTACACTCCTAGCACATAACATATGGCTACGGGCTCACTACCCAGATCATCCCATTCAGTCAATTTGACTTGATAATGCTAGAGAGTTTACATCGACAATTTTCGATGACTATTGCATATCATTGGGTATTGATATCAAATATCATATTCCCATGTACACACCCAATTGGTCTCGCGGAAAAGCCACCATTAAACGACTACGATGGTAGCCTGAACATTGGTAATGCGCACCAATATTTCCGCTTGGGTTATGCAATATCGCATGCAGCTATGCTAATTCGTCTACGACTCATAGCAGCCACTCAACTTTTATTTGCGTTACAGCTAGTGACTGGGTTCGAGTCTAATATCTCGTATTTATGCATATTTGAGTGTGCGGTTCATGTGCCAATTGCGCCGCCACAGCGCATCAACATCAGTCATTGCAACTGACAGGACCAGCCCCGGATTTCACCCTGAAATCAGAAGAGGCCCTGTGGGGCCCACTTTAGAAGAAATTCTACCAAAAATTTGACAGAACTTCCCCTAAAAATGGACAACCCAAAACCTGTAGAAAAACATCCACACTTCTAAATCATCCATTCTTATTCTCCTGGAGCCACCCTGCTCCCTATATCACAACATCTCACATCTCTCATTTCATAAACAATTCTGAATTTAAGAATATTAATCTCATAGGTTATCAGAGCAATCTAATGTACAGGCGTACAAGAGAATAGAAAACAAGATAAATGACCGATGCTTTTATAATGCTGAAGCTATGACAGCTATGCCTCAACCCCAAGTACGCTCGACCTCAAGCTAAACTGGCCTGCAAACTGGGCATTTAAAACCGAAGGGCCCAGGGGAAAACATTTAAAATCCGTTAGAGTGAGTGGACGAAAAATAAGTACTTTCAAATGTATAAGTAAAACTTAATGTTTTCCCAAGTTATTCTCTAAAATCTCGCATGCAGTAACAATCTTGAAAACACTCTTAATCATCCTCTTTACTGAAATCTCAATCACGTAACAAGAACATCTTGAAACCTCTTAAAATCTCATCCTCAATCCTTATAAAAACATCCTTTTCATGAGGCTCGTTTGATGACTAGAAAGAACTGCTGTCTAGTCACCTCATGCCATCTAGGAGGGACTGCCACCCAGATGACGCATCGGAAGGGACTGCCAACCGGAATAGGAGGCGGTGGATAGAAGGGACTGCCAACTAGCCACAAGTAGTAGACGGGACTGCCGACTAACCACAGGTAGTAGACGGGACTGCCGACTAACTACCTCATGTCATCTGGAAGGGACTGCCAACCAGGTGACGCATAGGATGGGACTGCCAACAGGGCTGTAGTCTGGAAGGGACTGCCAACCAGACTATTACCTAGAAGGGACTGCCAACTAGGTAAGATATGCATGCGCCAAAACTGGCCTCCTTAATAAACTGAATAGCCTCCTCAAGAAACTGAAAATAACCTCAAAATCTCAATAAATCCTCGAAAGCATCCTCGAAAGCATAAAATCAAATACTCTGTAAATCAATAATTGCTTTCGGAAAGAAATCTCCATCTAACTCAAGTCTGATAAGTGCGGAATTCAAAACCCAATAAATCTCGATAAATCAATCATGCTCAAATATTTGCTAAATCCTTCGCACTCGTATATCTTCATAAAAACTGATATTCGAAAACAATAATTCTCATAATATTTTCTGAATCAGTCACTTCCCGAAAATCATCCCTCAACTCAATAACTCATGAATGACTATCTCAAAAATCTACTAAAAGCCCTCGGGAAGGAATTTCAATACTAACCTCGTAATTCATAAATAAATCTCGATAAACTAAATCTCATAAAACCATAAAACTCAATAATTCAAATTATAAATTAAATCTCAATCGGAAAATGCTAATATACTGCATGCACAATTAATTTAAAATAAATGTCCACTCACTGTACTGTTTAGGCGACCATGCATACGAGTTCCTTCGTCGAGCAATAGCTCGGTACGACGCCCTGTACACAATTATTTTCCGTGAATAACTATTCAACAATTAAATACGATTCTCAAAATTAAATCCTCATAAATCATCTCGCCACTTCTTCTCTGATTCAACCCAAATTTTACATCTAATACCAATTCCTTATCTTAAAGGTTCCAAGTCAGAACCAAGAGATATCCGACGGTCGGATTCTCGTAAATCGATAATCGAAATCCTAAATTCCCAGAAATTCAAAATCAATTAAAAACTTCTCCAATTCCAACCAAATTCACATATTCAACCTCTACAAAAATTATAGGATTTAACTAGCTAAAAAAAATAAAAAAAAACATAATATAAATCACTGTTCATACACCGCACTATTCACCGTCGCACTATTCATGCGGCGGCCAACTCCTCCTCCGGCCACCAAATTTCATCCACAGCATCATCTCAACATTTCCAATAACTTTCTCAACTGTGACAAAGTCAGAAAATACCTTGAAGTGGCCGAACAATTAAGCACTCCGAAGTACAGTGAAATTTTCCAATTATGCTTTCTTCCTCCATGCTTCGATCTGGGTTCTGAAACTTGGTGAGCATGAAGAGTGGCTCAAGGCGCTTCTAATGGACCTGACTTTATGACCGGAGATGGCCGGAAATCGGCGTTGACCAATTTGCTACAGTAAAAATGTTGGCTTCGATCTCCACATTTCCGGCCAAATCGTCGCAAACAACTCCCACATGCGTGATAAGGAGGAGGAGACGAGTCTATCGATGCTCGCAGCTCGCCATTTGGTGGCCTAGAGGTGGTGAAAGAGGAGGTTGCAGAAGAGAGAAAGAGAGAGTTGCAGAAGAGAGACTGAGAGAGCACGGGGGAAGGAGAGAGAAAAGAAAGAAAAGTTACCCGGCCACAGTAACTTTTCAAATTTATACCAATCTACCATAAACAGTAACTTCCTTATTTCGCTTATAACTTTCGTATACGAACTCCGATTTTTACGTACCACATATGCACGTGCTCGGCTTAACGTCTTCTACAACTTTCATGAAGGAAATTTTCTCAAATTTTGACCCGAACAAAAAGTCAACTTTTAGGGCCCCTTAAAAGCATTGAAACGACAGTAAAAGTGAAAGTAAAAGTCGTTTACCGTCCAAATGACTAGTAAACCGGTGAATTCGGGTTCGGGACGTCACAGCAACGAATGCATATATATATATATATATATATATATATATTTGTTGGACATGAGTCTCCAACTATAAGTCCGCTATGTAGAACCCTTGCCAGGCGATCTCTATTTCGCTGGATTTGCGAATTGTCACTTTGATGAGACAGTCTTCCCGTCGTTAGGGGGAGATTAGAACGTCAATGTTCAACAGGAATGACAGGAATTGTCGTGGTCTGTCCCCACTATGTCTCATCTTGATCCCCTAAAAGTAACGAGATCACATATACCTGCAGCAAACATGCCTGCAAGGATTGATGTCTCCACAAGAGGACATGGTGCCACCCAGAGAAGATGGGTACTGCACCACTACCATGGATGGTGGTATGGTGAAGCCACAAAAGTGGCATAATGGCGTCATAGGCCATGGGTTTTGCTAGAGAGAGTAGGAGATCCATAGGTTCGATGGATTCTCGCCCTAAGAAGAGAGCGAGTCTGGCACAACTTGATCCATTGATCATTGATACTCAAAATCCGTCTCATGAGAATATTTTGGATTGTGGTTATGTCCAAGAGACATCGTTGGGGGACGCCTCAATGTTAGAACCAATTCCTGAAATATAGATATCTCTACGAACTACACTAGTGTACATGAGGACGTGGAATTATTGAGACCAATGACATCGAACCTTACTCCGTTGAAGAATGTCAACGTAGAGAAAATTGGCTTAAATGGAAAGATGCGATCCAGGTTGAATTGGATTCACTAACGAAGAGGCGGGATTTCGAGCTTGAGATGCCAACACCTCCTAACATAAAACCTATTGACATTAATAGGTCTTCGTTAGATAGCGTGATGAGAAAAAGAGATGGTAATCTCGCCTTATGGCGCAAGGTTTCTCACAACGCCCTGGAATCAACTACGAGAAGACATATTCTCTCGTAATGGATGTCATTGCACTCCACTACCTTGTCAGTTTGGTAGTTTCCAAATAACTAAACATGCAGCTTACTAATGTGGTCACTACGTATCTCTATGGGGATCTAGATACGGAATATAATGAAGGTTCTTGTGGACTTCATTTACCCAAGTCAAGTGGCTCTAGACCACGGAGCGCATTTGCAACAAGGTTGAAATGCTCACTAAAATGACTACTTGATTGGGAAGGGAAACGATGAACTATGCCCACGCGTTTCCATGACAAGTTCCGGATTTGCAATTGTTGCTGTTTATGTTGATAAACATAATTGGAACCCTTGAGAGTTAAGGGAAACCGCTGAACACCTGAAATCCAAGTTTGAGAGGAAGGACCTTGGGAGAACACGGTTTTGTCTTGATTCAGAACTTGTATACCATGTCAATAGATGCTTAGGCATTTTGATAAAGTCAAAAATGTACTCCCATGGTCGTCTGTAGTCTTGGCCCTAAAAAGGGATCCGTTTCGTCCCAAGGATGATGACGAAGACGTGTTAATAGCGGAAGTGCTTACTTATGTACAATAGGCGCATTATTGTACTTAGCACAATACAAGACCGGACACCTCAATTATTATGAACTTGTTGGCTAGACATAGCCTTGCGCCAACGCAACACCATTAGATTGGTATAAAGACAATCTTTCGATATTTGAGAGGTACGATTGATATGAGCTTGTTCTATCCCTACAGAGAAAAGAGATGACGGAAGTGTGGGATCGGACCCCACAAGGCAAAATGCCACCTTCCGTGCTCCTCCTCCCCTCCATCAAAATGACAACAAGCACTTCTAAATATTGAAGTGAACCAAATCCGATCAGAGGATAATGTAGCGGACTTATTTACTAAGTCGTTACCAAAATCCACCTTCGAGAAACATGTGAAGAGCATCGGATTGAGAAAGTTATCCGAACCCCCATGATTGTAGTAATCAGGGGGAGATATTGACATCCCTGATGTCTACATGTTCGATCTCGAAGAGTGAAGGACGTGTTGTGCTCTTTTTGTCCTTCGACCAGGGTTATTTTTGTCCCACAGGGTTTTTGTTACCTGGCAAGGTTTTTAACGAGGCAACGATCAAAGCGTCATCACCAAGTTTGAGCAGCACAAGGGGGAGTGTTGAAGGATATCGACATAATGTGTGCCTCTACAAACTAGGGTTTAGAGTTGTAATATGAATGTGTTCTAGGTATTCAATTGTAATCTGATTCTATTACCTTTTTAGGTACCTTGTAACTCCCTATTTAAAGGGCTCCTATTATCAATAATATACACAATTCTATTCTCCTACAACATATTATTATTATTATTTTTTTTTTAGTCACTAAAAGTAGCTAGATTGACCACTTCATATCAAAAGAAAATATGAAAGAAACTTATAGCTATCACCGTCTGAGGTGTTTTATTTTTTTATTTTTTATTTATTTATTTATGTATTTTTTAAAGAAGATATCACCGTTTGAATATATAACGGGAGAGAAAAGGAAATAAACATAGGGCTCCTTGCATTCAAGTCCTTGTTGCATAAGGAGATGAATGAAATACCACTTTTCAAGAACCCAAGATGTTAAGAAAGGGAGATCAATTTCCAGTCCCCGTATGAATTCCAGCTAGAAAACATCTATAGCAACCGCACCACTGTCAGGTACAAGTATAAAACACCCTCCACAATGTTTCTAGGAATTAGGAAACAAGAAAAACCAATTCTCTAATTGCGTTCTTTTGCTCTATCTTCCTTCCCAAACCCCAAGGAAGACATGTTCATGTTGGGGCGGGGAAAAGCTTCCAAGTGTGAGTACTCAAAAAAGTTCAGTCGGGGCTCGAGTGCTTCAAAGAGGAAATGTCTGCTATTTCTACGCAGTTACGGAGAGAGCTTGAGAAGCAAGATTACAAGGCACTAAACCTCCGGATCGAACAAGAACTACACATCAGAGACGAATCTTCGGTGTACACTTTCGCCATCAAGCAAGTTCTGCAAGCTCATCCTCATGCTCGTACTTCTTTTATATTGAAAGCAATGTCGTCAAAGAGACCTAGCTGAAGCAGTTTCAAATCTTGTCTTTAACTTGCTTCTTCAAGATTGAGATGTGGGGTGATTCCTGAGTTTGAGGAGATCAGGGACTTATTCAGAGAGCATTACGAGGAGAGTTTTATAGAAATTTATAGAAACTGCTGTGAAATGGTTGCCTAGGAATCATCTTGTAAACCCTACCTTCCAGAAGAATATTCTTGCTCTCCTCCAGACTCAGTGGTTAAACCCTCTTTCACTAGTTCTTCTTCTGCTTAGGCACTAGAGAGATCATCATCAGCAGAGAAAAAGGACGATGACAATATCGCAAGAATCAATTACAACTTATTACCTTCCTTTCTCCTAACCATGTCAACCTCAAATTGCCTGATTGGGATGATATATATACCAAGTTCAGTGCTCTCAAGAAGCCTAAGTATGTGAACCCGAAGTTGCCAGAATATGATGATATTATGGCCAAGTTTAATGATCTTAAGATCCTGAAGAATGAGAACACTCCTAATAACTACCAGTTGCAATTAGAGTTACAGGATGATCATGACAATAATGATGATAGAGCAATATTCGATTATTCATGGTTCTCTATTGAGAGAAGCTGCAAAAATTTGATAAGTCCACCCCGATGTTATTAAGGCAATCACCTAACATAATCGGAAGTAATGGGGTTTACAAGCGATAAACCTTAAAAGACATAATTTTGGAATCCACCATAGAGAGAGAGAAAACTCTCTAATTTTTATTAAATTTGATATGAAACATAGCATGGTGATGCTTATATAGGCATCCAAATCATAATCTAATCATAGTCATAATCTAACAAGGAACCCTAAGTATCCAAATTAAAAAGGAAACTAAAAACTTAAAAATAAAAGAATCCTAAAACAAATGTAAAACTAGCCTAAAAATATTAAACCCCAAATCGGATAATTAAGACGATATTTTTTTGCCTAAATCTATTAGGACTCACTAAAGTTAGTCGTGAACATCTCGTCGTTCACATTCTAGAAAGATATCATGCATCTCAAACGGACATTCTGGCCAAAAGTTAATCGAATCTAATTCTCAATCAAGACCTAACTTTTTGCACGAGAAACCCGAAAAGTCCAATACCAAATCTTCTTGAATATTCCAGTGGCTAGTAACCTCATTACGCATGAGTTACCTATTTTTCAATCAGTCTTCTTGATTCTACGCCGCTTCTTATTTTTATGGTTTTCCGGCTAAACCGAGCCCATTCTCATCCTCCATCATCACCCCATATTGAATCCATAGCTTATTAGTTAGATTGTATTTATATATCATTTTTTTTTTTTTGAATATGAATTGATATTATTAGAAATCGAAGCAATGAAAAGAGGCCAGAGTCTAACAGAACTTACATAAGAAAATCTGAAATAGACCGGATAACCTATCTAAGTCATACCTAAACTCATTAAGGTCTAAAGGGACGCTCGCGAAAATAGCAAGCCAACAAACTAAGTAAGAATAATCTCGCTTTTCAAGGAAAAATCAATCGTCTAGTCTAATCTGCCAACACTCAATTGTGGTACACATATCAACTAGATACATCTTAGAGAAGCATATAGAAAGCACTCCCACTTGAGAAGGCATGAATTCAGAATGTCTATATTATAGAAACCCTAAGCAAGTACTTTCTCCTTCCCTTTAGGGTCAGAGCTAGTATTTGCCTCAGGCTTATCAGCATCCTTACAACCTCAGCATCAAGTTGGTCTTCTTGCTCTTTGCCTTGTCTGGTTCTCTGTCGTCTTTTGTATTTTTTCCTTTTCCCACTATTCCATACGGTAACTTGTTCACACTGCCAATAGGGCGGCCTCTCTTATGCGTTGGTTGTTCAGTGTTGCCTCATCATTTTCTCTAAGTTGTTGCTGCCACTACAAGAAATTTGGGTATATGCAACGGGTTTATATGCAAGGAGTCAAAATTCCTTGCATTTAGTTTGATAATACCAAGAATTATAGAAGTCCTTGCATTTAGCTTGGAGATAATGCCAAGAACTCATAAATTCCTTGCATTTTGTTTGTTAAAATATAATAACATTAAAAGTCTTTGTATTTGCTTTTCATTTCCTTGCATCGGTTGAGCGGGATTTTTTGGCGCTCTTAGGTTTGCTCTTTAATCCTATTTTTTTTTCACACTCTCTCTCTCCCCGTCTTTCTCCATCTCTCTATTCTCTCTCTTCTCTCCCATCTCAATTCCTCTCATACCCAACCAAACCAGTATCTAGGGTTTCTCCACTTCAAAATCACCCTTCGATCCACGATTTCCCCTTATTAGAATCCTCTTCTTCCCCTTTCCAATTTCAATTTCAAATTCGATCGCAGCGATTCCCAATTTCATATATGAAACATGCCCTTTGCTTCGCGTTTTCGATTCCCTCCCAAAATTTCACTTCCCTCCTCCCCCAATTTTTGATTTTCCTCGTCAATTGAAACCGTCCCCAAATAGAGAAAGATGTTTCATTCACTCTGGGTTGACAGATTCTGGGCGCCGCCAAGCTTGGGTAGAGAGTCTTTGTTGTGTTCTCTCTCTCACGCAATTTCTTGGTCGCTTCCTCTAACACTCGCACAAACTCACCTTTATCTCTCTCTATATATCTCTCATCTTTAATCTATCTCTGTATTCTAGGATTTCAATTTAACCTAATTTTTTTGTAATTTCATTGGAATGGACTCTAATTCGTAGAGCAATCTCTTCTCGTCCTCAAACGCGAGGCGGTATCAATCTCGATCCGTTTCGTTTTTTTTTTTTTTTTTTTTTGTCTTTTACCGAATTAGAATTTTTTAATTTGGGTTTGATAGGTGCTGATGGGTTTTTGTGGGTGATTGCAGATCTGTTCGGACACGAGGAAACATAAGAAGACGATGAGATAAAGGCTGATTTTTTGTGCCCCTTTTGCGTGGAAGATTTCGATGTCATTGGGGTATAATTTTGCAAAGAATGGGGTATAATTATGCAAGTTTTTGTTTTATTTTTATTTTTTTTCAATTTGAAGTATGAAGCTTTGTGCGTAAATTGGTTGATTGGAACTTGCTTTGTTGTTAGCATTGTGTAAAGATGCAACCTTTCAAGTTGTGTTTTATTATCTGTAAATGAACCAGTAAGTTTTTGGGTGGCTTTTAGTTGCAGTTTAGGTTAGAAAGGAATGAACTTTGGACTGTTTGTTTCATTGGTTTGTGATTTGGGTAGTGTTTTTCTTTCCTGCGATGTCCTTCTACTGTTTTGATGGTGGACAAGGCATGCTAGTGGCTTAGTTCCCATTATCAATTTTCAGCATATTTGACTTCTGTTCTTTGAGGTCCTTATTTGTGTATTTATAATATATTTGTGAAGATGAACCATGGATGACATAAACGCTTGTCACATTTGTTTCAAGACGTACGACCTGAATGTGGACCTTTTGGATGTTCATGCAGACAAAAGCACATTTCATCGTTTTGATAAGTTCAATCTGAAGTACAACCACTGTGGTCAAAGTAGGCTCAGGGAGATTTTCCTTAAGCAGGATAATCTTATCCAAGGTATAATTGTTTATTGGCTTACTTGCTCTTTTCATAGTTAAGTATTGGATTCTCAAGCCATGGCTTTTGAGATGTTATTTCTGTCAAGTCTTCGAGGCATTAATTTTCATGATTATCTTTTGTTGAATAGGCCGTTTCCTTGCTAAGCTGACAAAGCAAGTGTTTTCTGATCTTTCTGCCAGTAAATATCAGGTGCTTTTATGCTCTGCTACTTTTGTATAGGTTTTAGTGGTTTTATTTCCCTTTTTTTTAATCATCAATTATGAAGAATGCTAGACTGCTAGTGTGGATTAACGGTCCAACTATTAATTAATTCACACATACTTTAATTTCCCAATCTGTTGGATATAAATACTAGTGTTTATAATAATTTAGATATCTGGATCAAGTTTAGGTTTCTGAATTATCCTTCCTTGCCTCTCTGAATGTTCATTGATATGGAACAAATGACCACTCCCTCTCCATTCCTTCTTGTTTGTTTGTCTTTCTTATTTCTCTACATGTCCAGATTGGCTCCTTGCCTGATGCTCTGTTTTTATACTGCAGATGGCTGAGCACAGAATATCAAAATATGGCAGGAAGCAAAGTGAGTGGGACCAAATGGCTAGTTGGATAGTGAACAATGAATTGTACAGTGAGAATGTTGTATGGTTGATATAGGTAAATGTAAGATTACCTTTCAGAAATAGGTCATATGAATTTGGGGTTCTGGTAACAATGTTAGATTTAGGGTTTAGGATTCTGTAAAAACTTGAATTCTTATTACGCAATTTTTGTCTTCTTTCAGCTGCCACGGCTGTACAATATATACTAGGAAATGGGGATAGTCACATCATTTCAGAACATTCTTGACAATATCTTTATACTGTTGTTTGAGGTTACCATAAATCCAAATTCCCACCTGCAGTTGCAGGTTTTTCTGAAACAGGTTAGCTATCTCTTCGTTAAATTTTCTTTTTTATTGAACTTGTAGCTTAGTTAGGCTAATATACACGCTCATGATTGAATGGAAGTCTTTAAATTACGCTCGGTATTATAACTGGGTTTTACATCAAGTATTCCCCTTGATGATAAAGTTGATGATCGGGAGCGAAGCTAGTAAGCTACTGGTTTGTGTATGTGAGCAAACTACAATTCAATCCCTTGGTTCCTCATCATTTTCTGCACAGGGCATGAATATGAGCAAATTACCTTACATTTTTCTATAAAATTCATGTTGTCTCTGGTTCATATTTGTTCTGGTTTTAGGTAATCTGTACAGATGTATGCATGTTTGTAGTTCGACTTAAACAAATCTAATTTTCTGGTGATTGTATAGGTGATGAAGATGGAGGTTGACTACAAAGTAAGTTCCCTTTGTACCTTCCTCTTACATATTTATTTTCATTTTATTTTGAATCAATTAATGCTTGCATTTTTATTTGCTAAACTAACTGTTGTAATTTAGGTGGTATTAATCGGATTTTCTGTAGACATTGGATACTTATTAGGAGATCCACACGAGCATTGCAGGTCTGTCGAACAAGGAAATGCAGAACCTTCAAAGGTAGCCGAACAAGGGCAGCTTTTGTCTTTATTTTTGGATTTTGCTTGCTGGATCTTGCCAAGTTAGAAGGAAGAGCTGAAATTCAAGAAATTCACTTGCTTCTTCGATTCCTGCTGAAGGAAGGACTGCACCTACATATATATGTTAATTATGCTGGTAAATAGTTTCTATCTCTCTACTCAAAAGTTCAAAATTTGAGTTTAATTTTTCTATGATTTAATTATAGCTTAGGTCTTGATTTGGTTTTTAATAGTTGGTGCTGGTACTATTGCGACCCTTGTTTGTCACTATAGGACGAGTAATTTTCAAAGAGTTCTGTCAAAGTTTTGTGAGATGCACATGATTTCAAATAATGAAAGTGTGTTTTTGTGCATTTGGTTTAGGTCTGCATTGGATTTCAAGGAATTAGGGGCTAATTTTGGTTCAGTTTTAGTTCTGAATTGTGATTCTATTGAGTATTTCAATGGGTTCCAAGTTCAAACAATTTTCAGGTTCTACAAGTTTTGGTTTTGGATATATTTGGTTGACTGGTATGCACTTGCCAGTTTGTGACTTTCTGGGTTTGGGGTTTATGTTCTTCCTTGTTGCACCTTCCACAAAGGACTGCACCTTTTTCTTCTCAACAATCAAAGATCAAATTGCCACAAAGTAATCATCTCGTTAACCATTTCCAATATTCAACTGCCATATTACATCACATGCATCCGTTAAAAACTCTGCCATATTACATCACATGCATCTTGAACAACAAAGTTGCCATTGTCAAGAAGCCTTGCTGTATATTCTAATTAAATTCTTGAACAAATACCTGCTGCAGGACAGTTACTAGGAAGTTGAGGCGGAGGATATGGAACCTAATTAGTACATTTGATTGACTGGTATGTTATTTTCGCTTTGCAGGTTTTCCTGTTTTTCCATTTGGTTTTGGAGCTCAAAAGTATATTTGTTTCTTTTTTTGCTGGGTTCTGATTTTCTTTACTGTGAGTGACATATTATGGGTTTTGCATCACTCCAACAGAAAGATTTCTAGAATACCCATACATGTCCAGTGGCTTCTCATCTCAGAGGTACTAAATCAAAGGAGAGAACCAACTCAATTAATCATTTAGAATGTTTGTTATGTTTGGCTAAATTTAAATCTTATCAATGCTTTTAACAGGAAAACCAGTGTTGGATTGGGGAACTAGGGAAACGGATTGCCTTTTGGAGCTGTAAGAGGACTGTTATACCTTCATGAGCAGTGTGACCTGAAAGTTATCCACAGGGATGTGAAGGCATCAAATGTACTTGATGACTACTGTGAAGCCATAGTCGGAGATTTTGATTTGGCAAAGCTTTTGGATCACCAAGATTCACATATCACCACTGCAGTGGTACCATAGGGCACATAGCTCCAGTCCTCTGATAAGATGTCTTTGGATTCGGTATTCTTCTCCTTGAACTAATCACAAGCCAGGCAGCTCTAGAATTTGCCTAGTCAACTAACCAAAAAGTAGCCATAATTGATTGGGTGAGCAAACAACACAAATCCTGTATATTTATTACGAAAATAGTACTAAATAGTAACTGATTAGTCCAATTTTATATGATTTACATTCGAGATTTATTTGATCACAGGTTAAAAAGCTGCATCAGGAAAAGAAGCTTGAAATGCTAGTGGACAAGGATATTAATACTAACTATGATAGCATTGAACTTGAAGAAATGATTCAAGTTGCACTCGTGTACTCAATACCTTCCTGGTCATAGGCCCAGAATGTCTAAAGTACGTGGTCAGAATGCTAGAAGGTGATGGACTTGTCTCAAGTTTTTGTTTCAAACGCCTCTAAGTGTTGTTTGTCTGCATCTGAAAGTAGAAGTGTTCTGTGGTTAAGTGAAAGAATGCTAAATCGCAATTTTTGATGTATAAATGAACTAATTGTTTTTAATTCAAGCAATAAAAGAAAAGTCTGGAATGAAATTGGGGTATTTTATTTTATTCAGTTTTGTTTTTTTTTTTAATTTTTTTAAAAAATAAATGCAAGGAATGATATGCAAGGAATTCTCCTTGTATATCAGTATTCCTTGTATATCAGTTAACCATAGTTAACCCCAGGTGTTTAATTCCTTGCATTTGAGATGAACAATTCCTTGCATTTGTGAACTCAAATGCAAGGAATTTTCAAGTCGTTGTATTTGCTCTTTTGCAAGGGCCTCTTTGCAAGGACCCAAATGCAAGGAATATTCCTTGCATTTGGGTTAATGCAAGGAATTTCCAGTTTTTTACAAGGAAAAAATTCCTTGCAAAAAGCCATTTTTCTTGTAGTGTGCCCTGTGATAAGTGTGCCATTGTGTCATGGCTCTTCTAGTTCCCTAATCTGCACTTGCCTTAGATGGCAGTGCATGACTACCACAGATTGAGGAAGAAATGCTTATGATATGTTGCTCGGTACTTGAGCCTTGAAAACAAGGGTTTAGTTATTTACCATAACCCTGTTGACATTTGGGTTTGGTCCTTCAGTCCCACATAACACCATTAGGGCAGTGGGTTGCGCCACCACTCCAACCTGTGCATCATTGTCCTCTATCAGTTCCGGTCCTGAACAAGGAAGGCCGACATGGGTGACAAGGCCACATGTACTACATCGACCAAAAAATTTGTCGTACCGGAACTGGATCATGAACAGTACCTCATCCTCCACCCAGAATCGGCGTTGGAACAGCAGGGGCTTCACATAGTCGATCTTGACCTTGATGCGTAGAACCCTGTTTCGAAAAGTCAGTCTATCAAGCTCCTTGAAGTCTCCGAGCGTGCTATCAGTGAGGCGCATGTTGCACTCCAATCTGAACGCCAGCGATACGCCTTGCAGTGTCATCTAGTATGATGATGTCTTCAGGGGCACCTCTGCTGCCGGACTAACACCTTTGTACTCTGCTAGGGCTATTAAAGCTTTGTTGTATCCCCACGGCCTACCTTTCTAAACCCTAATAACATCAGTTGGGTCTGTGAATGAGAGTAAGACCCTATCATCTTCTCTAACCTCTTCGACATAAAGTTTACCATTGATTCTCAACGCAGATCTGAACATGCCAAGGAATGAACTACGAGAATACTCTCTTGCCGTAAGCAGCTTACCAACCAAGAAAACCTTTGGTTGTCTCAACCCCTTTGACAGACGCAGGTCCACAGACTTCTTCCCATTGGTCAAGGCTAGGGAGGAGGCAAGGCTGGTGGCCATTGCATCAATCGCATCCATTAATGTTTATAGAGAACTACGCAGTCGAATGATAGAAGAAGAGAGCGGTTGCGGCTTGAAAAATAGTATTGATATATCATGGGGCTAAATACTGGTTACTACCCTGTGGTTTAGGTCCAAAATAAATTCAGTCCCTGGATTTCTAATTTCATCAAAAACACCCCTGCAGTTTCAATTTTGATCTAATAGGTCCAATCTATTAGTCTTCCGATAATTGAGTCATTTAACTTGTTGACGTGGCTCATAAATGGCCAATATTTTATGATGTGGTGTTGAGGTGGCATGCATAGTCAATTTAGGAGTGGGTCTCACTTTTAAAAATCTATCAAATAAAAAAATTTTCCATCAAATAATCCAACTATAAGTTGAACCCATAACAGAATACTAACGAATTGGATCTATTAGATCAAAATTGAAAGTACAAGGGTGTTTTTGATGAAATTACAAGTCCAGGGATTGAATTGATTTTGGACCTAAATCCCAAGGTAGTAGCCAGTATTAAACCCTATATCATGTTATGTTTTAGATTAAATGAAGATTTAATTTATATAACAAATTAATCCCTATTCATTAATATCTAAGCTTTCCAAGCTCAATATTTAGTTGCTGATCATTTAAGTTCACTTGTTCAACTCACAATATTTGGTCAGATTTTACTGGCCAGCATCCTTTGCCTGGAGATATAGTCCTCTTAAAGTTGAAAATGAACGTTTAATTTTGATTTGACTCAATTTTATTTATTTATTTATCGTTATTTTTTGTGTATATGTAGAATAACTCAATTTGTTCAGCTACAGGTTCAACAGCAGTGTAAACCTTTAACTAGATTCATTTCCTTAATAAAAAAACAGATCGCTTTCCCAAACTCTAGATAATGTTCGTGTGGAAGAATAAGGAGATTACACAATAGAAAAAGTAACAAAACAACTTAAATTTGGGTGGTTCAATACAAATAGAATGGAGGCTGTTTGGGTAAAATCGCTGTAAAATAGTGGTTAGGTTGAGAATACTCTTCATGTGCCGAACAAATTAATAGTAGACCATATATGCATGCTACTCGGTTGTGGTATCAGAAACAGATTATCGATATTAAATCATATCTTGTTCACCAAGAATGGGCTTATGGGTGATTCACGTATTGGACAATAATTAGGCCTTAGAACAAATAAGTAGGGGGTGAGTGATTTGTTTTTGAAACATATGGTCGATGTGAGAATTTGTTGAGAGAAAGCTCCAAGTTAGATCGCATGTACGTAATGGATTGTGATGAGTCGCATTATAAATAAGTAACAAAAGCAAAAGATTTAAACATGAAATATTTTGAATAAATCTCCGGCAACAAGAAGTGAAGAAAACCAATTAACTGAACTCCCTCTGTGTTATAATTAAAACACAGTAGAGAGTGAGTGTTTTTTTTTTGGGTAAAATCCTCAAATGGTACCCGAATTATCACGAAATGCACTTTTTGGTACCTATAAATTTTTAGAGAGTCTAGTGGTACCTGTACTATTCCTCCGTTAGCCCTTATAGTACTTCCGTCCATTATTCCGTTAAAAAAGCCTACGTGGCGACCATGTGAGACTTATGTGAGTAAAATAATAAGGATAAAATGGTCTTTTCATTCATATATAGAATTATGGTATATAGTATATTGAAGGTCTATAATTAAAAAGTAATTTGACACATAAAAAAATAAAAATAATACCCAATCTAGTGAAGACTTCACTATTCTCGGGTTACTTGGGGGTAATTAATTTAAGTATTTTGTTTGTGTTTAGTTATTTTTTATAAAAATTTAATATATATTCATTTGGTCAACTAATGAGATAATTTTTTCTCAAACAATTAATAGGATTAACCAATGGAAGTAGTAAATAAATGTAGATATCACTAATTAAATTCAATTCTAGTTTTTTTTTTTTTTTTTAACCAAGTTTAATTTAGTTTTATAAAAGATTTGTAAAAAAAAATATAAAAAATAGGATTTTTACGATTTTATCCCTACTTTAACAGAATAATTGACGGAAGTACTAAAAGGGCTAACGGAGAGATACTACAGGTACCACTAGACTCCCTGAAAATTTGTAGGTACCAAAAAGTGCATTTCGTGATAGTTCGGGTACAATTTGAGGATTTTACCCTTTTTTTTTTAATGGAGAAATCAAATTGAGAAGAAACTACAAACTAGAATTCTAGAAAATTGATTTGAAATTATATTCAAATAATATTTTAATAAAATTATGATCATACATATTCTCAAAGTTTCATAATATAATGATTAATCAAAATCTTTAGTTATATAATTAGACAATGATTTTATTTTATTTTACTTAATCAAAAATTTACTCTTGAGGCTAGGGGTAATGTATAAAAGAAGTAAAAACAAAAATTAAAAAAATTAATGTGTGGGGTGAAAAAAGTATATATGTAAGGTGAACAAAAAATATGATAGAGTACGTAGCAATAGCCGCTCCTGAAATTAACTTCAGCAAGTCTTTTATTAATTATGACTACAGGCTTATTGGCATTCATTTCTTGATTATCATACACGTATTTTGGCTCTTGCTAGGTTTACGGTTACAACCTAGCTTTTATTTACCTTGCTCGTCCGTGCATAAAAGAAATGCCCCTATAATCCTAGAAAAATCTTAGTTGAAATTGGTAGGATAAACAGGATCTCCGGTTGGTAAAAAGAGCTCGAAATTCTTCTTAGTCTCTGCTCCAGTTTTCTCATTCTCATTGAACATGGCAAATATGTAAGTTTCTATAGGACCTTCAGGTTTCTTCGGAGTACCACCCTTGACATGATTAATCACATTTGAGTTGTAGATTCTCGCATTCTCTATTGTTGTCACTTCGCCATCACCAACAGCGGAAGGCCAACCCGTCTCCGATACAACAATTTTCAAAGAACCGCCTCCGGCCTTCTCTAAAGCGGAGTAATGTGCATCCAAAAGTGCATCAAACAAGTTTTGGTAGCCAAGTTGTCCATCTTGAACCAGAACTGATGGATATCTGAAAAGAGCATATTGAAGGTTAATATCTCGGTTGTCAATGTAACTAAAGTATGGGTACATATTAACAAGCAACGGAGATTGGTTTCCCACAAGGAAACCAATGACAGGATCAAGAAAGGCTCGAGAATCCTGCTTGAATTATCCTTTTGATGGAGGGGAGGATTCTTGGAGGACTATAGGATGAACCGCTGTCGAGACTTTAATTTTGTTTGCAAGACCGGCCTTAGAAATTGCATTTTGAATTTTTTCCATGGCAGGGCCAACAAATTGTGCAAATGGACCTGATTCTATTTCATTCCCAACTGCAATGTATTTGAAATTGACATCTCCATAGGTTACCACATTGTTTTGGACCCAATCATCAGCGCTGGCTTGGTTAGAAGATATGTCCTGAAGGCGTTCGTGTTCGACCCCAAGCATGAGCTCGATGTTGGAGCCTCTAAGAGCTTCGAAAGCTTCATGGTTAGGACCATATAGCTGCATCCTTTTGATGTTATATATGTTGGTTGTAAAGTGATATTACTTGTCGTGGTTCTGGTAGATTGTTTGCTACAGTTCCATAACAAACACCAATTTGGGCACCTGCATCAGATACATGTACATTAGCAATCGAGAACAAGCTATATATATATATACACACACACACACACACACACAAAATTTCTCAGGTAAAAATATCCTTACCTAAGCTTATGGAACAGATTTTCAGTTTTTGGCCACTTTTCGATCACATATGCACATCTTAACCATTCAGTAGTTTTTAGGTTCTAATGTATAGATCATCTCTGCAAAATTTCCACCAAATTGATGATCGTTAAGGCATCCAAAACTGTAATTTATACGAACGGACCGAATCTGTCAAACTGAAACCGTTCGTGTACATTGTTGTAATTTGCAGTTTTGAATGCCTAAACGATCATCTATTTGGCTGAAATTTTGCAGAGATGATCTATATATTAGGACCTAAAAACTGAACGGTTAAGATGTGGATATGTAATCGAAAAGTGGTCAAAATATGGAAATCCGTTCCATAAGCTAAGGTAAGGATATTCCTAGCAGAGAAGCCCTATATACAGTCATTCTTAGGTAAGGATATCCTTACCTTAGCTAAGGAACGGATTTCCATAACTACAAGGAAAACCCCCTTTAGAGACAAAACTGTTTTGTCGCCAATTAGTACAATTTTGTCACTAACTAGTATGGGTGACAATGATTTTGTCGCTAAATTTGTCTCTAATACAGCGTGACAGATTCTCATTAGTGACAAAAGGTAAATTTTGTCACCAAAAAAGATCATGGACAAAATCTTGTTCGTCTCTAATCTACTCCATAGTTGTCTCCCTTGCTGTCTAGAATTCCCGGGAATTCATGATATATGGCGGGAAATTGACTAGATCCCAAATATAATATTTTCTTCTTCAGTTTTTATTAAAATTAAATAACTGAAACGAAACCAACAACCAATTTCAAACCAAAAAAAGAAAGAGCATTATGGAACACAATTAAACTTCTTTTATTAGATTAAAAAAGAATTTTACATTGTACCCATCAAAGTAAAAAGAACATTCGACTAAAAACAAAACAATTGTATTCAAACTTCATCTCCCTCTTTGCTCAGCAAAGCCTCGTCTCACAAAAGTGTGTCTATGATTAATCATGCAACCTCACAGAAACACACTTGTTCGTTAGCGTAAGCCATAAGATGGGAGCTTTCATCTATCCTCATGTAAGATCCTTGTTATAGCATAAGAGAAGCCAGGTCGGAAGCACACATTCGAAGAAATGCCCATGTAACAGATGACAAGTACTTAGGATATCTCTGAAATAAACAAGGTAACAAATAGTTTACAATTTACTCATGGTAAAAAGGAACAAATTCAAGACATCATTGAACTTTACACGAAAGTTATTAGGCATAATTAAAGAAACAATGGAGGAAATTGTACATAACTAAATAGGTGGGAGAAAAAAAGCAAGAAGAAGAAGAAAAAAACAACTCAATTAGAGTCTGCAGGCTATCCAAATCAATGAATCATAATTAGTTAAAAATGCTTGTTTATTTATTATTTAATGGTGTCCTAACATACAGCCAAAATGACAATGGTTCAGTAAGATGAGTGACCTGGAAAATGTGTGCAGAGAAGGCTGATGCATGAGAGCTTTTCCTTAAAGCGATATGCGTACCACTTCAATTGAAGCATGTAGAACCAAGTGCCTGTCAATATAGACAAGAAAACCTATAAATTAAAAACCTGCCAAATTAACTTCAGATTCTTTTATATGCAATAGCAGATTTTTGCCCCATGGATGAACAAACATGAATAGGTTCAGCCTACAGTCTAATGAGTAAACTTTCACCCAATAGATTCAACAAATGCTACGAACCATAACTACTAATAAGACAAAGGTGGGACTACAAAAAGACAAACACAGTTCAATGCCATGGGTTGAATATGATCTAACGGTCTTAAAATAACATAACCATTCACTAAAAGCAATTAATTAAGATATAATTTTATTTTTATGATACAAGCAGCACAATTGGGAATAAACAACAGTAGAAGTGCAAGAAGAAGCATACTATAGCCGTATGTCTTCCACATCCCTTGACTGCATGCTCAATTTAAAATACCTTCAAGATTAGTGTCATAAATAATTAAATCCAGAGGAAGAAAAACTGAAATAACATGTAACCAAGAAAGTCCCTCAAAAACCCGATAGAATATAAGTTGTTTTTCGTAAGTACACATTTCTACATTGTTAATCAAATTGGGCATAGAAATTGTAGTGGTGCTTATTGCTTTAGCAGAAACTACATGATGGTACAACCAAAAGAGCAAAGCAAGAAAAGGAATAACTTAGGAGCAATCTGCATTCATATAAAAGTCCAGTCATTGTTTAGTTCTTAGTGATACCTAGTGAACAACAAACAAAGGCAATCTGATAATGTCAAAACACAAAAGTTTGAGTACCTTTTGCTGGTAGCTAGGACCTTCTGTCCTTTAGAGTAGAACAACAAATTCAAGTTGGCTCTGCACAAGCATTTGCCAAAATTAATTAAAAATATTTACATAAACAACTAAGAAATTCTTATGAAAGAATGTTCTATTAAGATTCTTACCGATTCAGTTTAGACATCTAATTCAATTTAGGAACAAAGTGCTCTGTTCATACAACAAACACCACAAACTAGGTATAAATTAAACATGCCTATGTGAAATTTTATATTAAATTAGCTACAATCTGTATCTTCTAAACTTCTAAAATGCCCATGTGAATTGTTTATGAATTAAACATAAAATCAGGGTATTCATAACAAAACTGAGATAAAAGCATGAAAAAGAATTAACAGCGATCAACTTTTATTAGCACCATCAACATAAAGAACTCCAGTTAAGCTAAGATAAGCTAACCCAAAAAGCTACAGTTCTTACAGAAGTAACAAAAGCTTTGGCTCCCTTAGATTTATCCGGAGTGGAACTATGAGAAGTGTCCACATTACTAATGCCATCATATGACTGAGGATGAATCCCCTCGCCAAAGCCAATAGGACTTTTCATATAAACTGCATAAAGATCCCAATTTGGGTGAAATTTATGATTTTCAGTTACATGATCTCAAAAATTTTGTGCATGAATAAAGAATGATAAGAGTTACCTGAAGTGGATACATCATCCTCCTGCTCAGTTGCTCTAGAACACACAATTGACAGACTGTCGACCATGGCCACCACCTACAATCCAAATTCAATGAATATAAATATGTAAAATCGGGGATGGCTATCCCACTGTTAGCTAGAACAGCAAATTGAAGGAAAGAGAAGGGAAAGACTTGTGCGATGGTGAAGAACAAGATGGTGACAGTGAGGACTAGTCCATTTTGGGGCTGGGGATCGTGATGAAACCCTAGGAAGGTCTGAGTCGGATTTCAGGGGAATGTGAATGCCGTTGTTGATGACGGAAGCCCCGCCCATGGCTAAGAGGAAGAGAATTGGCGCCAAATTCAAATGGTAACAAGAGCCCATCCCAGCACTTCAATTGATAGCAACACTGTGATCCCTGGAAAACCTAGAAAGAAAACAGAATCGAAATTTGATTTGGGGCTCCAAACCATCCCACCAAAATATACCCAAACTAAATCAAATCGCACAATAACAAAACTACAATTGACGAATATGAGCGAGGAAAGGAGAAAACAATGGCAATATCATTTTCCATGGAGGTTGATTTCTGGTGGAGGCCGAGGTTGAGCGTCAGAGAGCAGGCGAGCAGTTGAGAGTTGAGACGGGAGAGAGGAAGACGTGATGAGTGGGGAGCAACTGTTCAACTATTCTACTTATTTTCTAAACACACCAGCACCAGACGACGTCGTATTCTTTTCCGCTTTCAGTGACAAAAATAGTTGTCCCCCATTTTGATAATTTTGTCTCTGAAAAAACAGTGAATTATGTTTCTTTAAAAGACAAAACTTTAGCGATAATATCAAAATATCGTCACCATGAGAGGTTACGGAGACGAAATCTAGGTTTGTCACAAATAGTTTTGTCTCTAAATGGGTAATTTCTTGTAGTATATATATTTTGGCCTCTTTTCGATCGCATATTCACATCTCAACCGTTCAGTTTTTAGATCCTAATGTATGGATCACATATGCAAATTTTCAGCTAAATTGATGATCGTTAAGGTATCAAACTCGATTAAATCAATGAACAAACCGAACCTGTCCAACCGGAATCGTTCATGTTCGTAATTGTAAATTGCAGTTTTGAATGCCTTAACGATCATCAATTTTGCTGAAAATTTGCAGATATGATCTACACATTAGGACCTAAAAACTGAACGGTTAAGATGTGGATATGCGATTGAAAAGTAGTTAAAATATGGAAATCCGTTCCATAAGCTAAGGTAAGGATATCATTAGCAGAGAAGGCACACACACACACACACACATACAGACATGCATACAAGGGCCTTCTAGTAAGAGATCTCTTTTTTTTTTTTTGTCTTTTCTAGGGATAGGATATTAGGCCTACTTTTCGATCATATTTTTGCATCTCAACCGTTCAGGTTTTAGGTCCTAATGTGTAGATCACTTATGCAAATTTTCAGCCAAATTGATTATCGTTATCGTTAAGGCATTCAAAATGACGATTTAAGATTATAAGTATGAACGGTTCAAGTTTGACAGATTTGATTCGTCCGTTGATTTAGTCTAGTTTGATACCTTAACAATCACCGATTTGACTGAAAATTTGCAGAAATGATCTGCACATTAGAACCTAAAAGCTGAACGAATGAGATGATGAAATGTGATCGAAAAGTTGGTCTAATGCCCTATCCCTAGAAAAACCAAAAAAAGGAATCCCTTAGTGGAAGGGCCCTACACACACACACACACACACACACACATACACACACAGGGCCCTTTTAGTGAGGGATCCATTTTTTTGGTCTTTTTTAAGGATAGAGCCTTAGACCAACTTTTCGATCATATTTTGACATCTCAACCGTTCAGTTTTTAGGTCCTAATGTGTAGATTACCTCTGCAAATTTGCAGACAAATTGATTATCTTTAAGGCATTTAAAATTGCGATTTACAATTATATGTATGAACGGTTCAGGTTGGACGAATTCGGTTCGTCTATTGATTTAATCTAGTTCGATACCTTAACGATCACCGATTTGACTGATAATTCGCAGAGGTGATCTATACATTAGGACCTAAAAACTGAACGGTTGAGATTGCGAAATGTAATCGAAAAGTTAGTCTAATGCTCTATCCCTAGAAAAGACCAAAAAATGGATCCCTTAGTGGAAGATACATATATAAAAGTAAAATGTTTCTGGTACTGTTGAATGAATAGTAATACAGTGATTTTCCGGATTTGCCCCCAAAAGAGATAGACATCAATCCTCCTCTAAAAAAGAAAAAGATCTCGCTATATGCGTCTCAACATCATCAGAGCCCCAAAACAGTGAACCGATCCTTCTACACCATATGTGTTTCATCCCTTAACAGTAAACCGATCCTTCATTTGCCCCCAAAACGCTTTTGGATCTCTCTCAGAGCGAAGAGTACTGCTTTGGTTTGTTTGTTGATCCACAGTTATTAGTGCAGAGAGGAGCTGTTGCTTGCGATTTGGGATCAAGGTAATTGTGGTCAGATAATCGAGGTTTTGTTTTTGTTCCTTCTTTCCAATTGTCTTTGACTATGTCTTTCTTTTCCAGTTGTTTGCTTTTGATTCGTCATCAGCAAAGTAATTAGGTGGGCGAATTCTGGGTTTTTACCGACGATTGCTCAAATTTTTTTTTTTTTCATGCATGTTGTTTTTTGTGCAGGAATAGATTCGGCGAAGAGGATCTTTGCTTCAATTATGAGGCTTGCAATAGGTCTGTGATTTTTTGCTCTATTTCTGCTCATTTAGGATTCTTAAAAGACTCTTAAAAAAAGGTGATGGAGAAGACCTATTTCTTAATATACCCTTCAATTTTAAGGCTTGCAATAGGTTTTGATTTTTTGCTCTATTTCTGCTCATTTAACCCATTGTTTGCAATGGTTTTTTTTTTCATATTCTATTGTTTCATGATTATTTTGTTGTTGTTACATAATGAACTGAGTTTTGCTAATGGCTTCAGCGTCTGTGTGATTTGGTTTGTTGTGTATTCAATGAGTTACCATGTCCTAAAGGCTTAACTTCTGCCATTTTTGCTGGAAAGAGCTGTTAGAGCAGTTTAGTGTCTTTTTATGCAGAACTTGGACCAGGGAATTTTGTTGTTGTCTCCTTATCTACCATTTGAGTTTTTTTGGTCCTATATACGACTTGGGCCATAGAAATGGAAAATGCTCATATTAAGTTTGATTGTTCAGTGCTTAAGGTAGCAGTGATATGCTTGCTATAAAAAATAATTGAACTTTAACAATCATAGAGTTGATCGATTTGCCTTTACACCGTATATTTGAGTGCTGGCTCAATGGTACTCAGAGTTGATTTTAGCAAAAAGTGTGAAAAAAAATATATTTGATATGCTCTGTATGTTTAGGCAAATTATATATTTGGTTGTTTCGGAGTATTTATGGTTTTGGGGTTATCAGTACATGGTTTTGGGGTTACCAGTGAGTGCATTGGTGCTTTGGAAAGGCAGCATGGAGTCCAAGAAAAGCTGTTTGGTTATGGTGGTTAATAGAGAGCAGGGATAGCTATGGGCTTTTGTGGTGGAGTTGTGTAGTGCTTCTGTATTTGGTTGATCAAGTAGAGAATAGATGGATTGATCACTCAAATCACTTTAATTTAATAGTTTCAGCTTTGACCCCAAATTCCAGCCCCCACTGAACCTATTTTCCAGAAGGAGGGGTTCCTGAATATTGATCCTACTTTCTGTCTATTTTTTGTTCCCAACCAAATAATCCTGAAAAGAATGGCTTTTTTTTTTTTTTTTTTTTTTTTCTATCCCAAATAAATCATACAAAGAGAATGAATTTGTGTACCAGCAATTAGAAATGGCTAAGTAACATATCTACTACTCTTTTCATATATATTACAATTCATTTTCTCCAAATGACTGAAATAGTTGGATTAATTTTGTCATCGTTCTTTCCAGGAATTTATGCACTTGCAACTGTCTCGACTGAATCAGATGAGAGAGTTGTAATGAATCAAACCACATATTACTACACCAGCAAGCAATGTCCTTATTCATTGCTTCATAAATATGTTCGGTACCAAGTTTTGGCAAGTAGCACAGCTGCATCCTAAACACGTATTTTTCTGAGTAAGTTCTGCTTTGCTATGTATATGGTTAATTGTATTTCTGCTTATGTGCATTAGCAACTCTTATTGTCAGTGATTCTTCAGCTTCTATTGTCTCTATTTTTGACTTTATTGCCTTGATGTTTTATGTACAGCACAGATATGGCATGGAGGCCATCTACTTTGATGGTGTAAGGAACCCAAGACGACACTAACTGGAAACGAGAGCATTGGATGTATAGCTACTCTCTCTATGTTTCTAATATAACAAATTTTGATTAAGTTTTTCCAGTTTGAAACAGCTCTTGGAATTCTCTGTTTTTCCGTTACTTGCTACATATTCAACTGTTATCCATCCTTATTCCCTTCTGCTGCATTCTTACTTTGTCTTGGCTAATTAGGTGACCATTTGTGAGGACTTGATAGCAGTAAATAGAACAAAGAACCAGCTAAAGATGCGGAGTCTAAACTGCTATCGTCGACAAGTTTTTTGCGAAGTTTAACCATTTTTTGTAATATGCACATGTATACCTACTTGGTTAGCATGTGTTGAAATCTAGCTAAAGTATCCGACTTCAAATAATGTGTAACATATATGTAATTTTGAAATCTGGCTAAAGTACCAGATTTTATAACATGTAAAATAATGTGTTTTAGTGTACCTAATATTTATATACTCAAATTGAATAATGTTGATAATATACCCGCAGCATCGCGCGGGCTATCTCGCGAGTATATATGGTAAGGAAACAATGACTAAAATTAACATGCACGTTAAATAACGATACATGAGAGAGAGAGAGAGAGAGAGAGAGAGAGAGAGAGAGAGAGAGAGAGAGAGAGAGAGAGAGAGAGAGAGAGAGAGAGAGAGAGAGAGAGAGCGAGCGAGCGACCTGTTGTGGTAAAGGTCGCCATTAGGATCCCAAAAAGTAGTAACTTGGAAACTGCAACTACATGGGACTTGGCCATCTTGTGTATTAAAAAGGATGAACAAAAAGGATGAACTTAGCAAATTGCATGTTTCAACAAAATTTTGAGGTGCCATTTTGTAAGGAGAGAACTCAAACATTTTTGAATGCACTTCCACAATTAATCAAGTGCTAGCATTAATTAACTTGACCCAGATTTCCACAAATAAATACGAAGTGTGAGTACGTATTTCACAAGTTGCAGAGCAAGCCTAACTTATCAACGATATAATTGGTTGAACAAGTCTAGTTTCTTCCCCTTTGGACAAGTTGAAGAAGACTTGTTCCTAATTAACTTGCCTCCATCGGAAGCTCCAACCGCCAACCAAAACATAGAAACATGAATGATGCTATTAATAAAAATTGGGCAATGAAATCTGGGTAAAAAGTAAAAAATTTAGAGGAAAATTGTTAAAAAATCCGAGTGAAATGTTGAATGTTCATTAATCCATGCATCAACTATTGTCCTATAAGAGAGGTAATGGAGAGATTATTAATCCTTTTACAGTTTAACGTACCTGTATAACACGGTTATTGCCATCACTGTCTTCGATTAATTAATTCCAACTTGTAATACCACTCTTAGAAAATGTTAAAAGAAGAAGAAGAAGAAGAAGAAGGCGGCATATAGAAGTCTGACGTACTATTTAAGTCCAACGTTATGTTGAATTGATCTGATAATTTACTTTCTTGTCTTTTCCTTTTTGAGTCCCACTTTCGTTTCTTATGAGTTAGGAATGCTTGATGCATGGTTATCAGAAAACATTAAGCATGAGTTGCGGTGTTTCCTAATAAGTGATTGCGCGCATCCATATCCATTATCGCAATATGTACGTATAATGGTGTGGAGACTGTGGACCTTTGGAGTGAATTGCACCCATATCAATTAATTATACATGAACTCTAGGACAGAATGACAGATAGATATTATTGTGGGGCAGACTTGTCTTCTGAGAGTGTACTGCCCTGTTAGCTAGTAAGATTTTAAGGATGAGATCACGTACTATGCCTACGTGCAAGCTAATGAGCACCACGTATTGGCTACTATCCCCGGCCTAACTTATGAGACAATTGAATTCTCCTGTTATAAGCCTCACATGCACAGCTGTGGCCGACAATATATATTGCCGCTAGATAGCACAACTAGATCAGAGAAGAATCCATTGCATTTATGATAAGCGAGAGTTCTAATTAATTTAGAATAAGCTTCTGATGAACAGTTGATTGAAAGTCGCTTGCAAGCAAGCAAATGCAAGGGTTGCAATAGATCACTTCCTCAGGAACTTAATTGGTAGGAGGCAAGAGGCGTTGATCCAACACATCGGGATCCTTCAGTTGAATGCGTTGCTCTGTTGAAGTTGATGATGGACATGACCAAAAATAGGAGATGGGATCTTCAGGATGCTTTCCTATAATCATTTCCAATGCTACCGGCCACTCAAAGCTATAAACATCAATTTCTCATTTGATTCCATATTGTGTATCCAAATGTGCCTGCAAATGTACATAATCCAATTAGAATCATTAGGCTTCAAAAGCCTAGCCGTACCAAAATCAGAGACATTTAGAGACCTGATGCCTTAATTAGAAACATATTTTTACGTAATTCAAACTGTTTGATAATTTCTAGATACAAATGGGCACGGTATTAATGCTGATGAAACATTATTTGGTGTAGAAGTACGAGCATCCCATCCTATACTAATTCGCAGATGCAATAGACCTGTGAAATAACTCAAGGCAATGCTTACGTAACTATGCATCTTCAAAATGAAATAGCACGCTCAATCGCTCAAAGTCAACCCACATCTTCAAAATACGTAGGTTGACTTAATTTATTAGGTGACGTACTGACGTACGTCGACTTAATTTATATTAGGTGACACAAAACATGGATGTGTAGCTGTCCAGCAAAAACAAAGGTGCATACAGTAGCGAGCTCTGAATACTCGAAAGTAATTACAACAATACGATTGAAACTGGAGAGTACGCTTATGTCATTATTAGTTTTACGCGTACATCAATCATTAAGTCATTATAAATTGTATGCAGTGAGATGTTGTTAGAAAAATGACTGGTATTTCTCTATTATTGGAACCATGAACGCCAACATTGAAACCAAAATATTTCGACATATCATATAAATGATGTCATTCGACAATAGCTGGGTGTCAAATTCCAGATTCAAAAAGATCGATTATTCCTTTATTTTAACATATAAGGAAAAGATATCTCTGTCGTGATATTTCATTTCTAGCATAATATTAGATATATGGTGCCCACTATCTAAGATCGAGGTTATGAGTTCGAGTCACCATGGAGGTAGGAGTGAAATCATTTGATCATCTTTATAAAAGAAATAAAAAAAAGATATATGGTGTATGACTCTTATGGGCAGAAAGTAATAGCGTAGTTAGGTCCCCCGGAGCAAGTGAATGTGCCTTTCTTGTCATCATAAGCGTAGCTGTAAGCCTCAGGGCATTGTTGACTAAACTTCATAGAGTAGTCTGTAGGAGGACATGTCTCTGGCTTTTCATTAGGTGGAGTGCAGCAGTACTTGGGCTCATTGAACTTCGTGCACGCGCTCATGCAGCCAACCACGCTCCCGCCAGCCCCCGTTACTTGTAGCTCACTCGGACACATAGCATTCACGTTGGCGCTGCAGCTAGAGCTCCGACAGTCCCCTGGAGCGTGACCGCCTTGAGCTGCTACGGAGATGGGCAAGTTGAAGCCGTCAACAAGACTAACATCGTAGAAATCTTGACCCCCACCTGCTGGGATATTAATTTCCACCAACGTGGCTGGCTTATTTCCTCCTTTTCCGTTGCATGAGACCTGACCGGATGCGCAATCCCCTGGTTTGTCACAAGTGAACATTCCTAAATTGTCCGTGAAGCAATTGGTACGGCCCCAGAAGCGGCCATACCATGGAATCGGAGTGTCTATGGAATTGCTAGCTTGGGGTGCTAACTCGAACCCCGTCGATGCTAACTGAGGTTTATCATCATCAGAAGTTAGGGTTGCTGGCCAGACCTTGAAGGCGCACTTGTTTGTGAAAGAAATTGTTGCCGGATGTGCGCCTGCATGCATTAAGGAAAAAAAACAAATACAAAATAAATAATTACCACTACGAATAGTACTGAAAGTGTGGTAATCACTAATCAGTCTAGCAAGAAAGAAGAGCACACGAAGGAAATAAGAATTGTCTGTTGACCTGGAAAGAAAAGGAAGGCGAAGGTGAGGTAGAGAAGCACTTGGATTTTCATCATGATTGAATATCTCGATCTGTTGCCCTAAATACAGCCAATTGTGGTTGCAATTTGATGAGTGAGGTTGTGGTTTAGTTATATTTATAGAGCTAGATTTATAGACTATTCTTCTTTTTTGGTCAACAAGTTAGACCATCTGAGGTCGTTGCTTTTTGTAATTATGTTATTATACTCTTTTAAGTTCGGAACAAATTAGGCTAGTATGGCCGGTGGTCGATCTACAAGAGAAAACCCCTTTAGAGACAAAAGTATAGGAGACGCAACTCATGCGCGTCTCTAATAACTATTATGGGCGACAAAATTTGTTGATTTGTCACTTAAAAATCGTCATCATAAGTTAAGACTTGGCGAGACAAAATAATAGTGAATCCTATTTTGTCGCGCAAAGATAAAATAAATTTTTGATCCCTATTCTTTTTATAATTTAGGCGGTTTGGCTTCGTTCATTCAGCGGGAATTCTCGGCGGCATCATCAAAATTTTGAGAGAAAAAAAACAAACCGCCAAAACGTCGTGGTAAGGGAATTAAAATAGGGTGAGATTCCCCACCTCCAACAAATTCACGGTTTCCCAGATGTGCACGACTTGGAACCTCAACCTGCAAGCTACTCCCACCTTCGACCGGCATCTCCGCTCGGCACCATATCCATCATCTTCTCTCTAATTGGTCTCTTCTCTTCACTCATCTACCCCAAAAGCCCAGACCCCAAATCATCAACCTAACCTCTTGTTTTTTGATCGATCAGGTAAAAGAATTTTAATTTATAGCTGGTTTTCTTCTTATGTTTTGACTCGTTATTTCAATGGGTATTGTCAATTTCCTTCGAATTTAATTGTAATTGTGTTTTGATTACACTATACCAGTTCGGACAATGGGTTCTTATATACCAGTTCGGATGATGCGTTCTTATGCTGGTAAGAAAAACGATGGATAATTGTTTGAGACGTGAATTCTTGTTTGCTGTAGACTTTTCAATTTCAATTTTGTGATGAATTTGGTCTTTTCGATTTCTGTTTCATATTAAATTGTGTTGGGTTGATTTGGTTTTCCCTTTTATTGAGTTCCAACATCTGTTTCATATTAGTTCTGTGGAGTTCTAGATGGCAGATTGATTCTTCTTCTTCTTCTTTTTCAGAGTAAATTGTGGTCTTCTGGTTTCTGAGGTAGTGATGTGGTGTTGCTTGCTTATGTCAAAAGACAAATCAAACTTTGGAGGATTTTAGCATCGCTTAGAGGGTACACAAAACAGATATTTGTGTTGATTTGAACCTTTATTTCAGATGTTAAGGATGCTTGTCTCATTGTCTATATTGATTAGTTTCTCTAGGTACATACTGGCTAAGGTTGATTAACATGATGGGAGTTCTCCGACTTAAACTAACAGAGGCGTAAGACTACACTTATCTAACTCTACTAATTGCTCCTATAGTTGGCTATGACTTGTCTACTTTTGATGCATTTCTAGCATAGCCTGAAAGAAAACTTCATCACTAGCTAGCTTCATTTTCTTCCCCGATTACACACTATATATTTTTGTTCTATTCATTCCTGCAGCTGCTGTTTGAAGTATCATAGAAAAAGAAATTGCAGAAATTGTTGTAGTATCATAGAAAAAGAATCCAGGTATACTCTAAAGTTCCACATATAGTATATTATACCTGCCTCTCACAATTGTAGGAATTCAACGGAGTTCTTGCAACACTATGTCTGGTTTGTTGTTGTTACTTTCTTAAGGTTTCTGTGTTGTACATATCCAAATAGCAATTTTCTCGGTCTCATATTGATGTTTTTGACCCAAAGATATGGAGTACATTTTTAGGGTAGATCTATTGGTTTTGGAGGAGGGACTCGGGAAATTAAGACTTATCTTGTTTAGGCTTGTTGTTACTTTTTTAAAGTTTCTGTGTTATATGTTTCTTTATTGTACTACAGCTACACTTTTATCTTGTTCTTTCTTTTGTCAGCTAGTTCTAATTTTCAATTTATTTTTCTTTTGTCTTGATTTGTTCCAGGTTTTGTTAGTCTCCATAGTTCAACTTAGAATTTGCATTAGTATTACACAAAAAGTGTCCATGTATGCTCTAAAGTTCCACATACAGTATATTATATCTTCCGTTTTTTTTTTTGGCATGGTTTAAGTATCTAAGACCAGTACTCTTGTAGTGTCAAAACTCAGAGGAAATGGACATGTATATAAAAGAAAAATAAGCAAAAACATTATATGATTTTGAAATGTAAAGGGTTTCTTATTGAATTGCTTATTTGTTAGTTGGATAATGATTATTTTGCTAACATGTATTCAGACTTTAAATTCTTGAAGAACTTGGACTTGTCAAGGCTTCGGCATTACTAAAGTGGAGACTATATTCCTACATACACTTGTTTGTTTTTGTGACTTATGATAAGCAACCTTCTCGTTCTTACTTTTCATTTGAGTTGGTACTGTCAGTCTTACTTGTCAATTTATGTTACTGCAATTTTGAAGTTCTATTATGATCTGTTGCTTTTTCTTTCTCTTTTCTCTTTGGGTCTAGTTGTATGTTCATATTACTTGACATTTGGTGCTCAAATATTTTATGGACATCATTTCAATATTCTTATTTTGTAACTACTGATCTCAATCCATTGTTTGCTGAACTAATTTGAGCCATGTGATCTTTTAGGTGAATGATAACTCTCCTGTGTTCATCTCTGATATAATGCTTTTCAAGCTTCTATTAGAACCGAAGATTACTAGTCTCTTAATTGAAGAACTAGATGAACTGTAATTAATCGTGCTAATGCCTTTCAGACCATATAGAAAGCTTATGTGCAAAAAATTGTGCCGAATAGTTTTATTACTTGGTTTTTGATACATTCTTGTAACTTACCATGCCACTAGTACGTATGTTTAAGCCATCTAATTTTTTGCATTCCAAATATTTATTTTGATGAGATAGCTAGAAGTTCCTGTCTCTGTGCAGATAGATATCTTGACAAATGAGGTTGAGGTCGAGGTCATGAAGAGCAGTGTCATTCATTGTTTGGGCAATGGTGATAGGCGTAGGGATAAGGATGAGGTTGAGGTTGTGAAGAGCAGAGTCATTCACTGTTTGGGGGATGGTGATATGCACCGGGATACGGATGAGGAAGAACATGAAGATGAGAATGCAGATAATATGTATTAGGAGCTACTGTTTCTAGGCCACATATGCTAGTATCATTTTAGTCCTTAGTTAGAGAACTTGTTTATGTTGTCGATTTAATACATTGAAGCTGGATCAATGCTACATTTGTCATCTTTTATTGGAGTAGTGAATGTTTCAATTTGGCTATTGCTTATTTCAATCTTGTTTATTATATCAAGTAAACTGATATAAATAATCAGTAATATTATCTATTAATTAAACAAAAAAAAAATGTAATTAGTTTCTTTTTGTATGGTAAGAAAATGGGCGACAAAATCTGTTTGTCACCCTTAATCACGTTACCCCGATTTAGAGTTTCTTGGGCAATCATGAAAGATTTTAGGAGACAAAATGCAGTGTATAGGGGATGAAATGAATTTTGTTGCCTTTATGATTGGGTGACAAGATTTACCGTTTGTCACTAATGAGAATCTGTCACGCTGTTTTAGAGACAAAATTAGTGACAATCATTTCGTCACTCATATCAGTTAGTGACAAAATTGTACTAATTGGCGACAAAACAGTTTTGTCTCTAAAAGGGTTTTTCCTTGTAGTATGACCGGAAGAAGCGACCAGGCATGAATGTATAGAAAAAGCATGTATATCAACTTCGATATATTCATATTTGGGTTATTATCACAAATGGTACCTGAACTTATCATCTATTTTATTGATGGTACCTAAACTTCAATTTTGATCACAACCAGTACCCAAACTTTTCAACTTCTTTTTAAATGGTACCTAAGGCCACATTCAGTCACTATTCCAGCCAAAAAAGCCAAATCTAAAAAAATAAAAAAAATAAAAAAAATAAAAAAAATTCAAGTTCAAGGCAAGTCTATTACCAAAAAATCATCACTATATATGATCGCAACCTTTGAAATCATCAAAAATCATCACCATGATCGCCTCACATGCCGTTTTTAGTGGGAATATTGACCAGAGGTGGCTCTAGATACCATTTAAAATGAAATCGAAAAGTTCGGGTACTGGTTGTGATCAAAATTGAAGTTCATGTACCATCGATAAAATTGAGGTATAGTTCAGGTACCATTTGTAATAATAACCCTTCATATATCTGTCGGCAGTAGGTTTTGTGAAACTGATGCGTCATAGATGGACTAGTTCCCAGTTTATGAAGCAAATGATGAAAACGTAAATGGCGAGCTAGCTCTAAGTCCAGGCAATTCATTATGTGGGGTGAAATTAACACACCCATTTTTACATTCTGCATTCCCACTCACTTTTGGTTAATTGAGTTTCCAAATTTGCCCCAAAATCAACAACAATTTAACCTCATACCAGTCCCTAGAAAATGCAAACTAGAGTCACCAAATCCTCAGGCATCTTTGGTCGTTGGTCTCCAAAATATCTTGAATCTTCATCGTCTTTTTCTTCGTTTATGAGGATCGCTGTAGAAACCATCGACCCAAAGCAGAATAAAGACTAGATGTCATTGAAGATTAACAAAGCACCCTACTGGTTTCACTCTCTTCTTCAATTTTGTTTCACAAAACCAATCTCTTGGTCCAAAGAAACCCTCTCTTAGTTTTTAGCTCTGTATTTCTTTGTTTGATGCAAATGTTTACCTTGGCTTAATTGTATCAAGGTAAAGGAGGTTTCAAAATACTGTAATCAACTAAACTTACAAAAAAGATGAAAAATATTGACTTCGTGCTTTCAAAAACCAATTGAACTTTTCTGGGCTTATGTTAATGGAGAAAGGGAATTAAGGACTGGGTTTCTAAGAAAGTTAACAAATAGTTTAGAACAGTAAGAAATTTAGGTAAGGTGGTTTTGTTTGTAATTGTATTCCAAGCTCAACTTCTTTAGTAACACAGATCAATTAATAGAGGTTTGTAGTTCTGTACTACAAGAACCCACTTTTGTCTGCTGCGTTAACTATGTCGTCAATTTACATTTCTATGTTAGAAGCAGAGATGGGATTCGAATCTCATTTGTCACCAGGCCTTTTGCACAATGCCAATCTCTATATGTCTATTACCAGCTTGTGCTAGGCACTAGGGTTCTGATCCACCAGAATGACAATGTGTTTGACAAATGTATATCAAAATTATTGCCAATGGAATAATATGCATATAGAAGCCAAGGACTTCACCTCAGCCCAAGAGTGGGAGCCCTCTGTGGAGTTCTGGTCATTTGAAGAGAAGGCTGATTGGATTGTGTGATTGACACGGATTTGCCATCAACCAATTTTGAAAGCAACCTCAGAACTGAATATACAGAGATGTTCTACCGGAGGTAGAGATGAGGCTATGAGAGAGAAGCATTGCACGATTGTTTTGGGCAAAATTGGAATTTCAATCAATAAATTAATACAAAAATCAAAGTGGGAGTACAGAATGTAAAAAGGGGTGTATTAATTTCACCCCCCTTAATTATTCCACAGAATAATGAGCCTACCCACAGACGAGAGACTCCCGTATCTTTCCTCCGATCCACAAAAACTATCGACAGACATGAACGAATTTGCACCACTCATCTTTGTGGGATTACTGACGTTAGACGATATTCTCCCGCACGACTTGTCTTCATGCAACAAAAATCTACGAAGAGAGTAGCATGGTTTATCGAGAAGGCTTTGCATGTTTCTATGGGCCTTTTAGACTACAGCTTTATAAATTTCAATTTTTTCTTTTCAATTGAAGGACAAAATTGTGGATTGATATGATAATGACAATTCTCAATTCAAATATCAAGAGTGAGACCTATTACCAAGCACTCTGTGATAAATGTGAAAAAATAATTTGGGGTTCATATCTAAAAATAATATATTGTGAGTTTTTTCTTTCTTTCTTTCTTATAGTGGAATATAAAAAAATATTAGAAATGTAATCTTAAAAAGCTAAGATTAAGAAAAACATTGTAGAACTTAATTTATTTTAATTTTCTAAATAGTTAAATAAAATTAATTTTTATTTGTTCAAATTAAGATTTTAAAATCGTGCTTTATAGTGGGTAGGCACGAGCACGGCCCGGTACGATATGGGCTCGGGCCATGGGTCTGGCCGAGCTTAATGTTTAAGTAAATGGGCCGGCACGAGCTCGACACGATAATAAATGGGTCAGGCCAAGCACGGCACGAAGCACGACTAGGCCCGTTTGCCACCTCTAGTTAGGGTTCTGAGGAAACTTCCTTCACGAAAGTTGTAGAGCGCGTTGATACGAGTTGGTGGACAAGCGGAACGCAGAAATTGGAGTTCGTATGAAGAAGTTATGGCTATCGGAAAAAGTTTCTATTTTGGTATATATGGGATTTTTCCGGAAAAAATATCAGAAAAAACAGAGTTTCCATTTTGGGAAACTTTTCTCTCTCTTCGGTCCTGACCCCGGTTTCGCCCCTCTCCCTTCGCCGTCATCGTTCTCCCTCCTCCGGGCACCATAGGATGCGATTCAAAATGGGTTTTGCTCGCCACAATCCCATCTTGAGGTCTGTGGAAGAATTAGAGCAAGAAACTAGTTGTCGAGGGCGCTGCAAGGCCGGGAAGTTTGGCGGCGGCGATGAGTCGAGCCCAGTTCGGAACTTCCGATTCCGGTCGCCATAGCTTGTGTTTCTTGAGGGCTTTTGGAGCCCAGAGGATGTAGATGCTTCTCCCCAAGGTGGTTTGCAACGATTCAATGTGTGGAGGTCGAATTTTGAAGATTGGGATTCTAGGGTTCTTCAAATTTCTGAACTTTCGAGGTAAATTCTGGCCATATGGCTTCTATTCAGACTTTGTGCTAGTTACTAAAGTTGTAATTGGAGTTGAGATGAAGATCTTTTGTGTTGGAAGTTTTGTCAAATTTTGATTATTGGCCGGCGGCGGTGGCGCCTCCACTGTGGTGTTGTTTTCCGGGGGCTTCCGACCACCTCAGGGACAAGTTCTGTCCCTCATTGTGATCTACTCGTCGATAAGAGCATTTCGATATATAGTTTGTAATTTTTGGATATCGTATGAGCGTGTTATGATTTTTAGGGTTTTAGGGTGTTCGATTCGTTTCGGTTTTGGATCCGTGAGGATTCGGCAGTCCGATTGATTTGTAGTTTTGATGTTTTGACTATAGAAGTGTTCTGAAGACCTTAGGTGGTCTCCGATGGGGTTTAGTCTCAATTGACATATCTTTCGGTTTATAGTTCACGTATTTCGAACTTTAAAATGATTGTGTACTGTGTGTTGTATTGAATGTTACCCTGATGTGATTAGGTGATTGACGGAATTGTGTGAGCGGAGTATGGATGATTTTGTGCTTGTCTTGGTTTGTGTGAAGACGTATCAGGAATTGGAGGTAAGTAAATCTCACATTGTTTTGGGTAATAAATTAGTTGAGTGATAGTTAGTAGAATAAATTGTTAGCTGTAAAATCATATATGTCACAAAATAAATATTTTTAAAAAAATATATGAACTTGATCGTCAACGGTTCATGGGTAAGTAAAAAGAAGGATTTGTTACAAATGATTTTCGGTTTGAGTAGATTGTGAAATATCGTGGGAATTGTTTGGGGAAGTGAAAAATATTGTTTTGCGTGATTTTATCACTATTGGGTTGAGAGGTGATTTTGGAGAAAAGAAATGAATTTGAAAAGGGAAGTGACTGTGTTGTAGATTTATGTTTGAAAGGAGTGTGTATGATTTGTGAAAATGTGGAGGTGAGCAAACAATACTTTGAAAAGGTTTTCAATATTGTTTTGAGAGTGGTGAATTTATATATCTTGTGATGATAGCCACAGTGGCGATAGTTTATATTGTAATACCAAAGTGGCGATAGTTTATGTTGTAATACCAAAGGGGCGATAGTTTATGCAGTAATACAAAAGTGGTGAAAATTGATGTGTTGATTGTTAGGAACAGGATATGGATTGTTGTTGAGCGATTGATGTTTGACATTGTTGATGTGGTGTTTGGTGTTATTAATAGATGTATGGTATTGACTTTTAGTTTATTTCTATTATGGACTTGCTTGTCTTCTTTTGTAATCTCCTGAACTAAATTACATGCAGGGATTACTGTTTTCTGAATTGATTGTTTTTAATGTAATCTCCTGAACTAAATGATATGCAAGGATTACTATGACTTCTATTGATTGTTTTTAATGTAATCTCATGAACTAAACTATATGCAGGGATTACTATATATGATTTGCTTGATGAGCTTTTGATGTGATCTCCTGAACTAATGCACATGCAGGATTACTTTTTATTTGATTTTGAATTATACGTGCTTTATATTTTCGAGAAGTGGTTGTCGAGATTTCAATGTTTTTGAAAGGTCACTGAGGTGATAATTATTCGGTTGAGATAAATGGAGGATGATTTTGAGTTGTTGGAGTTTTTAATGTTTTAAAATGTTACTTGAGTTTAATGGTTAGTTGAGCCTTTGTAAAATTAAATGCATCAGTTGAGAGTCAAGAGCATGTGGGTTTAGAGTTTGAGATAACGTACGTGAGCATGATATGGTATGATTTGAACATGATGTTTTTGTTGTGATAATTGCATAGCGATTTTGTTAGGTTGAGATGGTGTAAGCATATGTTTCTTCTTTGTTGTTTTGAGTTTACTCATACGAGCTTTCACAAGCTTACCGGGTTTGTTGTTTCAACCCGGCGCACTATTCCATGGTGTAGGGTTCATTGTGCAGGTTAGAATATTGAATAATCGTCGTCGAAGCTGAGGTGTACGTTTGGTAGCGTGGACGTCGATGGGTACTCTTCGTTTTAAGTCTTCCTCTGTGGAGTGAGTTGTGGTGGGCGTGTTTACTTATTGAATTGTCATTCAGTTTAATTTGTAAACTCTTGGTAATGTAATATGTGACTCTAAAGAACGAGTCGGTATTTACATTGTGAGCTCAGTTGTTAGTTTCTTAATTTAAATGAAAAATTTTCTATGTGTTTTTCTTGTGCTTGTTAAGTTATCGCGTTTCGGATTTAAATTTATTTATTCAAAATTCGGGGCATGACAGTTTAATTCTATGATCAAATACTCCCAATGTTAAAAATTTCAAGAAGTATAGCACAATCGGGTTATATGGGTTCACTTCGTGTTGGCGGGTTGACCCGTGGCCGACCTATTTATTAAATGGGTCATGGATTAAATGGGTCATGGCGGGTCGACCAATAGTGCGGGTTCAATCCGCTTTTTAATCGTGCGAGTTTTGAGTCATGTTACCAGGTCGTGTCGGAATTGACAGCCCTATATAAAACCATTAAACATCTTTTGTAGTTGTCTCCCAGTAAGTGATCGAGTGAGTAACCAAGTCAAGACGTTGGTGGGGGAGTCCACCAAATATGTCGACCGTTTGATTGGATATTTATGATGTATCATCACAATACGTATGTAACAAATGGTGTGGACCTTTTGATTGCTGGATCAAACTGCTTTCTTCTCGGAAATTCATCTTCAATATCAGTTAATTAATTATTCATGAACTCTAGGACAAATAGGTATTACAAGGATAAAACCACCACTTCATTTTGACACGGGATGAATAGTAGTGCTAGGGGCTTTAAATATACTATAAATTGCCAACACACTACATCATATGAATGGTGTGGGTTATGTGATCAAAATTTTCTCTTATCTCACTCCTAATTCTAATTTAATTAAGGTCTAATTTATATGCTTGGATTCTGTGAGTAATTTAATTGGGAGGGAGGGACAAAATGGTAAAACAGGAATGAGGGGTAGAACAGTAATAAATATAACATTAGGGGCAAAATAGTAAATCAATGGCTGATGGTAACTTCGTAATAAGCAAACAAACAGGAGCAAATGGGTAAATCAATATGAAAGTTACTGTTCATGAGGAGATAGCGCGCTTTGGTATAGGTAATTATTTCATAAGGACCCATTTAATCAATATATAGGTCGTGTCATGTAAGATAAAATGACTCATTTAAGGGTTAACAATGTGACCCATTTAACTAAAAAAATGCATAAATTGATTAAATTCACTAAAAACTCCACAAGACGAATAATATAAATAATTAAATATGATTCATAAATAATTAAATGCAATAATTATAAAGCAAAATATTTAAAATTGTCTAATCCTATGATCAAATACGCCCAACGCTAAAAATTTCAAGAAGTATAGCATAATCGGGTTATATGGGTTCACCTTGTGTTGGCCGGTTGACCCGTGGCAGACCAAGTTATTAAATGGGTCATGGCAGGTCGACCCATGGCCGACCCGCTTTTTAATCTTGCGGGTTCAACCCCCATTTTTTCGCGCGGTTTAGAGTCGTGTTATCAGGTCGCGTCGTAATTGACAGCCCTATCTAAAACCAATAAACATGATTTGCAGGTGTCTCCTAATAAGTGATCGAATGAGTAAAGAAGTCAAGTCGTTGCTGTCAGAGTCGACCGTTTGATTGGATATTTATGATGTATCATCACAATACATATGTAACAAATGGTGTGGACGTTTTGATTGCTGGATCAAATTGCTTCCATCTCGGAAATTCATCTTCAATATCAGTTAATTAATTATTCATGAACTCTAGGACAAACAGATATTACAAGGATAAAACCGCCACTTCATTTTGACATGGGATGAACATTGCTAGGGGCGCTAAATATACTATAAGTGGCGGTTTGAGTTATGATCACATAAATCTTCCCTTATCTCACCCCTGATTCCAATTTAGTTAAGGTCTAAATTATATACTTGGATTCTGAGAGTAATTTAATTGGGAGGGAGGGACAAAATGGTAAATCATGCATGAGGGGTAGAACAGTAATAAATATAACATTAGGGGCAAAATAGTAAATCAATGGCTGATGGCAACTTTGAAATAAGCAAACAAACATGAGCAAATGGGTAAATCAATATGAAAATTACTGTTCACAAGGCATTAACTTGCTTTGCTATAGGTAATTATTTAATAAGGACCCATTTAATAAATAGGTCGTGTCATGTTAAATTAAATGACCCATTTAGGGGTTAACAATGTGACCCATTTAACTAAAAAAAATGTATAAATTGATTAAATTCACTAAAAACTCCACAAGACGAAGAATATAAATAATTATATATAATTCATAAATAATTAAATCCAATAATTATGAAGAAAAATATTTCAAATTGTCGAATCCTATGATCAAATACTCCCAACGTTAAAAATATCAAGAAGTATAGCATAATCGGGTAATACTGGTTCACTTCGTGTTGGCGGGTTGACCCCTGTCTGATCCATTTGGGTCATGGATTAAATGGGTCATGGAAGGTTGACGCACGGCTGATCCGCTTTTTAATCGTGTGGGTTCAACCCGTTTTATTTCGTGCGGGTTTCAAGTCATGTCGGAATTGACAACCCTATCTAAAACCAATAAACATGATTTGCAGTTGTCTCCTAGTAAGTGATCGAGTGAGTAACCAAGTCAAGTCGTTGGTGGCACAGTCCACCCTATAAGTCGACCGTTTGATTGGATATTTATGATGTATCATCACAATACGTATGTAACAAATGGTGTGGACCTTTGGATTGTTGGATCAAATTGCTTCCTTCTCGGGAATTCATCTTCAATATCAGTTAATTGATTATTCATGAACTCTAGGACAAACAGATATTACAAGGATAAAACCGCCACTTCATTTTGACATGGGATGAACATTGCTAGGGGCGTTAAATATACTATAAATTGCCAACACACCACGCGCGCCATATGAATGGTGTGAGTTATGTGATCAAAATCTTCCCTTATCTCACCCCTGATTCTAATTAAGGTCTAAATTATATGCTAGGATTCTGTGAGTAATTTAATTTGGAGGGAGGGACAAAATGGAAAAACAGGCATGAGGGGTAGGACAGTAATAAACAAAACATTAGGGACAAAATAGTAAATCAATGGCTGATGACAACTTCGTAATAAGCAAACAAACAAGAGCAAATGGGTAAATCAATATGAAGGTCACTGTTCACGAGGAGATAGCGCGCTTTGGTATAGGTAATTATTTGTTTGGGACCCATTTAATAAATATATAGGTCGTGTCATGTTAGATAAAATGACTCATTTAAGAGTTAGCAATGTGATCCATTTAACTAAAAAAATGCATAAATTGATTAAATTCACTAAAAACTCCAAAAGACGAAGAATCTAAATAACTATATATAATTCATTAATAATTAAATCCAATAATTATAAAGTAAAATATTTCAAATTGTCTAATCTTATGATCAAATACGCCCAAGGTTAAAAATTTCAAGAAGTATAGCATAATCAGGTTATACGGGTTCACTTCGTGTTGGCGGGTTGACCCATGACCGACCCATTTATTAAATGAGTCATGGAATAAATGGGTCATGGCAGGTCGATCCACAGCTGACCCGCTTTTTAATCCTACAGGTTCAACCCGCTTGACTTTGTGCGGGTTTTGCGTTGTGTCTGAATTGACAAGCCTATCTAAAACTAATAAACATGATTTGCAGTTGTCTCCTAGTAAGTGATCGAGTGAGTAACCAAGTCAAGTCGTTGGTGGCAGAGTCTACCAAATAAGTCGACCGTTTGATTGGATATTTATGATGTATCATCACAATACGTATGTAACAAATGGTGTGGACCTTTTGATTGCTGGATCAAATTGCTTCCTTCTCGGAAATTCATCTTCAATATCAGTTAATTAATTATTCATGAACTCTAGGACAAATAGATATTACAGGGATAAAACCACCACTTCATTTTGACATGGGATGAACATTGCTAGGGGCTTTAAATATACTATAAATTACCAACACACCACACCATATGAATGGTGTGAGTTATGTGATCAAAATGTTCCCTTATCTCACCCCCGATTCTAATTTAATTAAGGTCTTAATGATATGCTTGGATTATGTGAGTTATTTAATTGGGAGGGAGGGACAAAATGGTAAAACAGGCATGAGGGGTAGAACAGTAATAAACAAAACATTAGGAACAAAATAGTAAATCAATGGCTGATGACAACTTCATAATAAGCAAACAGACAGGAGCAAATGGGTAAATTAATATGAAAGTTACTGTTCACAATGAGATAGCGCTCTTTGGTATAGGTAATTATTTGATAAGGACCCATTTAATAAATATATAGGTCGTGTCATGTTAGATAAAATGACCTATTTAACTAAAAAAATGCATAAATTGATTAAATTCACTAAAAACTCCACAAGACGATGAATATAAATAATTATATATGATTCATAAATAATTAAATGCAATAATTATAAAGCAAAATATTTCAAATTTTCTAATCCTATAATCAAATACGCCCAAGGATAAAAATTTCAAGAAGTATAGCATAATCGGGTTATACGGGTTCACCTCGTATTGGCCGGTTGACCCTTGGCCGACCCTGTTATTAAATGGGTCATGGCAGGTCGACCCGCTTTTCAATCGTGCGTTTTAACCCGCTTTATTTTGCGCGGGTTTTGAGTCATGTTATCAGGTCGTGTCGGAATTGACAGCCCTATCTAAAACCAATAAACATGATTTGCAGTTGTCTCCTAGTAAGTGATCGAGTGAGTAACCAAGTCAAGTCGTTGGTAGCAGAGTCCACCAAATAAGTTGACCGTTTGATTGGATATTTATGATGTATCATCACAATACGTATGTAACAAATGGTGTGGATTGCTGGATCAAATTGCTTCCTTCATCTTCAATATCAGTTAATTAATTATTCATGAACTCTAGGACAAATAGATATTACAAGGATAAAACTGCCACTTTATTTTGACATGGGATGAACAGTGCTAGGGGCTTTAAATATACTATATGTTGCCAACACACCACGCCATATGAATGGTGTGAGTTATGTGATCAAAATGTTCCCTTATCTCACCCCCGATTCTAATTTAATTCAAGTCTAAATTATATGCTTGAATTCTGTGAGTAATTTAATTGGGAGGGAGGGACAAAATGGTAAAATAGGCATGAGGGGTAGAACAGTAATAAATATAACATTAGGGGCAAAATAGTAAATCAATGGCTGATGGTAACTTTGTAATAAGCAAACAAACAAGAGCAAATGGGTAAATCAATATGAAAGTTAATGTTCACGTGGTATTAGCTTGCTTTGGTATAGGTAATTATTTGATAAGGATTCATTTAATAAATAGGTCGTGTGATGTTGGATAAAATAACCCATTTAGGGGTTAAGAATGTGACCTATTTTACAAAAAAAAAGCATAAATTGATTAAATTCACTAAAAACTCCACATGACGAAGAATATAAATAATTATATATAATTCATAAATAATTAAATCCAATAATTATGAAACAAAATATTTCAAATTGTCGAATCCTATGATCAAATACTCCCAACGTTAAAAATATCAAGAAGTATAGCATAATCGGGTAATACTGGTTCACTTTGTGTTGGCGGGTTGACCCCTGGCCAACCCATTTGGGTCATGGATTAAATGGGTCATGGCAAGTTGACGCACGGCTGATCCGCTTTTTAATCGTGTTGGTTGAACCCGTTTTATTTCGTGCGGGTTTCAAGTCATGTCGGAATTGACAGCCCTATCTAAAATCATTTAACATGATTTACAGTTGTCTCCTTGTAAGTGATCGAGTTAGTAACCAAGTCAAGTCGTTGGTGGCGGAGTCCACCAAATAAGTCGACCGTTTGATTGGACATTTATGATGTATCATCACAATATGTATGTAAGAAATGGTGTGGACCTTTTGATTGCTGGATCAAATTACTTCCTACTCGGAAATTCATCTTCAATATCAGTTAATTAATTATTCATGAACTCTAGGACAAATAGATATTACCAGGATAAAACCGCTGCTTCATTTTGACATGGGATGAACAGTGCTAGGGGCTTTAATTATACTATAAATTGCCAACACACCGCACCATATGAATGGTGTGATTTATGTCATCAAAATCTTCCCTTATCTCACTCCTAATTCTAATTTAATTAAGGTCTAAATTATATGCTTGGATTCTGTGAGTAATTTAATTGGGAGGGAGGGACAAAATGGTAAAACAGGCATGAGGGGGAGAACAGTAATAGACATAACATTTGGGGCAAAATAGTAAATCAATGGCTGATGGCCACTTCGTAATAAGCAACCAAACAGGAGCAAATGGATAAATCAATTTAAAAGTTACTGTTCACGAGGAGATGACGCGCTTTGGTATAGATAATTATTTGATAAAGAAAGATGGATATTATTGTAAGGCACCCTTGTACATCTTCTGGATGGAAGGCCCTTTTATCTGGTATGACTGTGGATGATATTATTTTGCCTATGTGTAGGAATGAGCACCACGTACTGGCTACTACCTCCGCCTAACTTATGAGAAAATTGAATTCTCATGTTATAAGCCTTACATTGCTTCGAGGCAAGGAAGACTTGGAATAAAATGAGAAGGAAAATGAAAGGCAAATGAACTAGTCTTGTCTTCAAGGCTCCACGTGATCTCAAGTAAAGATATTAAGTGGGAGGTAGATGAGGTAGTTCTATAATCAATTAGTGCACAGCTCGATCTGGCCGACAATAACTATTGTGCAGCTACAGAAGCTGAAAGAAATGAACCTAAACTACAGTAGAGTGATTGGGGAAATTCAAGAGAAGCCCGAGTTCTAATTTACAGTAAGCTTCTGGGAGTAACTAGTCTTGCACCTGAATTAGAATTAATGGAGATTAATATTTATATCTGGATTTTGAAATGGTAATGTTTTAAGACAAACACGAATATATTCCAGAGACACTTTACAACATTAAAGAGTTAATGCAGACATATTTACATTTTTTGAAAAGTGAATTCATTGAAACTTTTAACCATTACAATCGTTTAAAATGGCATCCCGAAAAACCTTGGGAGCAGACACAAGCCACAAATGGCTTGAAGCTAGAGCTAAGCTAGAACAAACCAGAAGGTGTACTACACCAACGAGTAGTTCATGTACAATAAGATACTGCTCTAAATCACTTATAGATAAACTAACAGAAAACTGAAGATAAATTCCCAGTCTCCTCAAGATAATTACCAACAATGAGACCATTGCCATGACCTTGAGGTTTGGAGACCAAATCATCAGAAGCTGTAACTCGGGCATGCAAGAGATCGGTAGATGCCTCAAGACCATGTTCATCCCAGCACAATTAACACTGCTCGCCAGGCACGCAATTGTGGTACTCACAGTGTGATTATACTGAGATCTGTTATAGAATATAGCAATAAGTAGTCTGCCTGCACTTAAGCACAACACACCCGAAATATGAACAACACATTTGAGCAAATAAGTACCCAAAGCACCTCCTGGATCCCAAATCCAAATATGAGAAGAAATCAATCCCAACCACTGGGCTCTGTCTCTGGCCCAAAGCCAGCCATGCCCCCAAGCCCACAGCCTTATACTGGGCACCCAGAAATCTGATATGGGCACCCAATCAAGGTAGGACCAGGCGCCGAAGCAGAGGACTGGTACCGTCGCTGCCCTTTGTTGCACCTCTAATCGCCGCACGCCCGGAACCAGCCCCCCTGCAGCGCCTCCATCCCAGATCGCGCCTTCACCGTCAAAGGATCTAGATGATGACATCCTCGGCCACACAATCTGACCATCCCCGTCACCATCCCAGATTGCGCCTTCACCGTCAAAGGATCTAGATGATGACATCCTCGACCACACAATCTGACCGTCCCCATCACCGTGCCGACGTCTGGTGGTCTACCCCACCGCCATAGTAGCCGGTCAGCCAAAAAAACCATCAATTCTCATCTGTTGGACCAGAGGCAGCACCAATCTGAGGTCAGAGATGAACATCGACTCAGGTCTTCGCCACACCTGCCAACGCTGAAGAGAAACACGAGCAAAGAAACCACCAGTGCCCTCATCATCACCATCTACGACGAATTTTACATTGAAAGAAGCTAACCCAGATTTCTTAATCTGACATTGACCGACAAAATTGTGTAATATTTAAAGGACTAAATTCTGTTTACTACCCTGTACTTTCAAGGGTTTATCAGTTCAGTCCCTGCACTTCTAATTTAATCAAAAAAGTCCTTGCAGTCTCCAATTTCATCAAATCGATCCAATTCTTCACCACTCCATCAATTTTCAGGGAAAATTTTGAAACTACCTATCTGCATTTACAACACTGACGTGTCGGCGGGCAGCCTAGCGATGGACAGTTTGAGAATTTTCCCTATGAGAAGGTCCCACGTTAGCATTTTAACAGCGAAAATTGAAGGAATAGTGACAGATTGGATCAATTTGATGAAATTGGAGAGTGCCAGGACTTTTCTAATTAAATTAGAAGTGCATGGACTGAACTGATGAACCCTTAAAAGTACAAGGTAGTAACCAGAATTTAATCCTTAAAGTAACAACTCCGGGGAAATTTGATGAATGATTGGTCGAGATTGTGGATTTGTTCACAAGCATACAAATGCAAGGTTTGCACCTGAGACCACTTTCTCAGGAAGTGAATCGCTAGGAGCGAAGAGCCGTATGATCAATACATCGATCCTTCAGTTGAAAGTGTTTCTCTGTTGAAGTTAATGATGGAAATGACAAGAAATATATAGGAAATGTGATCTCCGGGATGCTTACCCATGATCACTTCCAATGCTACCACTCCAAGCTATAAACATCACAGTTCACATTTGGTTCCATTGTTTATGCTAACTCTAGAGCACTGTATCCGAATGTGCCTACAACTATAGTCTAACTAGAATCATTAGGCTTAAAACACGTAGCCGTACCAAAATCAGACACATGCATTTTTAATTAGAAACACACTAGCAAATTTATGGGTCATCATGGACCGGGCTAGGGTCGGCCCTACCCTAAATTTTAGGGCTTAGGGTTGGGCCCAGCCGGGCCTAGTCAAAGTCAACAAAATTTAGGGTCGGGCCGGAGCTTAAATATGTCAAAGCCCAAAAAGCCCGATTCGCTAGGGCCGACCTTCATAATAGGGCCGAAATGGGCTGAAAATGGCCTTATTTTGTATAACCAAAAAAATAAAAATATATTTTTTTTCCTCAAAATGTGGCTCAATGATTATATAGGTAATACAAGACTCATTGTTTTTGTTAATCATATTTAATACACACACACACACACACATATATAGAAATTAACTTCTAACATTTATTAATTTAGTTAAGGTGGTTATATTCAATTAACTATCTCTCTAAATCTATCAATATTAATTGTTGTGTAACAAGGAAAATAATAGTTAAAGAAAACAAAGCCTATGTAATAGAAAATAATAAAAATAATATATAAATTTTAGGGTTGGGCCGGGTAGGGTTTTTAGGGCCGGGCTGGGCTTGGCCCTTACAAGCTCAATTGGACCAGGTCGTAGGGTAGGACCGGGCTTCATTTGCATGACCCTTACCATACCCTATTTGAGAAAGGGTAGGGCCGGCCCGCCCTAATGTAAGGGCCGGGTTGGGCTTCGGCCCTACGGGTCGGGCGGGCTTAGGGTCGAAGGGCTAAATGATGAGGCCTAAGCAAATTGATCATGTTGGAGATGAAAGATCCCACATTGGAAAAATGACAAATAAAATATAACTTATAAGTGGGTGGATCACACCCAATTGTATCGAGGCCTTTTGTAATTAGAACCCAACACCTAACAGGTGGTTAAGTTGGGACAATATCAGCATAATGGTGGGCCACGGGCCACTCTTGTACCGATATCAGAGCGGGTCCCTCTCCAATTGCGTCTCCAATTGTCATAGGCTAGAATTGGGGTTCCTTATATTGCCGTGGGAATATTCCGATTAGATTGTTACCAAGTGTCCAATGTAGGCATTGGATTGTTATATTGACCAAGTATCCAATATGAGACTTGTGTCCAAATTTCCAATGTGGGAATTGGATTGTTAATTAATTTCACGTGTAGACCTAGAGCTAGGTTGCATATGAGAGGGCGTGTTGGAGATGAAAGCTCCCATATTGGAAAAGTGACAAATAAAATATAACTTATAAGTGGGTGGATCACACCCAATTGTACCGAGACCTTTTGTAATTAAAAGCCAACCTAACAGGTGGTTAAGTTGGGACAGACAGTATCGGTACAATGGTGGGCCACGGGCCACTCTTGTCGCTGTTTAACAGATCCGAGCGATACTGCGGGAATGTTTGTTTGTTTGTTTGTTTTTTTTTCTTTTCAAGTTTCATATATAATAGATGAATATTCACAATTTAAAAAATATCGGCGCTATTTAGAATATGATTTGTTTTGTTATTAATAATAGATTAGAAATAAATACAAACAATAATAAACTTTTTGCATGATTTGTAGAAATTTACAAATACAGAACGAAATTGTTCTCCCTTAAAAAAAAAAAAAAGGGATAAAGTATATGCCAGAACTGTAATTTCAATCAAAAGCTAGGGGCAAAACCGTCACTTCACTAGTATATGAACAATAATGAACAGTGCAGCTTTAGTATATGTAATTGTATGTAATTCAAAGCTAGTATGGCCAGGGATCAGAAGAAGCTGCCAGACATGATAATATGGAAAAAGTATAACGACGTCGATATATCTGTCGCGCGGCAGTAGGTTCTATGAATCTGACGCGTCATAGATGGACTAATTCCTAGCTAGTTTATGACGCAAATACTGCAAACCTAAATGACGTTTGCATGCCTAGTTAGCTAGCTCTAAGCCTCTAATTCCTTAACTTACTTAGTCATTTTATCATCACAATTAAATTTTGTTGAATAATGGAGCCTACGTACAGATGAGAGACTCGAGTAGTGAGAGCAAATCATGCATTTGAATGAATTTGCACCACTCATCTTTGTGGATTTACTGACGTTTATAAAGTGGTTTCACTGGAAATGTTTTGAGTGGGTTCACCATGAACAAATGGAGCTACCTTCCAAGCAGTTTGTAATAGCAGTCCTATATGCATTATTGAGTCTGTAATATCGATTGATCAAGTCCACACAAAATGCCAAACCCTAGCTAGCTGTATCAAGCTAGCCTAAGAGGTCTTCATTTTCCTCAGGAACTGAAGAAATAGTGTGCCTCGTACGTTAAGGAAGGACCAAGCGAGATCAAATAGCGTAGTAAAGACTAGGAAATAAGTCTAACTGGTCGGGAATCCCCAAAGTTAGCCCTAAGGGCATCTCCCACCGTAGGCTATAATCCCATTTATAGTCTAAAACATCCTCCCACGGTAAGCTATTTCCCATGGATCAAGAAAAAAATTTGGTCTTCTCAAATTTGTTAGGCCAAATTTGGGCTCAGATTTGGTAAGCCAAATGGTAGGCCCTGCTGACTTTGTTTTTTTGTTTATTTAAGAACATGAATTTTACATTTAAGAAAAATCATTTTTCCTATATACATGGATTATTCATAATGTTACTAAATATTAAAATTACATCATTGTAAATATCTTATTGAGATCTTCAATATGAGCCCAATATTTGATATGTTTAGAATTTTTAAAATAAATGTGTAATCAATAATTTTATGATATACTTATTTTCATTTAACTAAAACGACTAGTTTTATTGATAGCCTCGTCAAAATCATACTCGAAAATATATTCTGAGCTGGGAATTATAGTCATTTTCAAATTATAGCCGTTGGATGTGATGATATTTGATTTTTGGCTTACGGAATTTGGCTTACAGTGGCAGCACTGCTTTTTGTTGGTAGGCCAAAAAAGTATATTAGAGGGAATATTCTGTTTTTGGTAGGCTAAAACCATTTGGCTTTTAGCCTACCATGGGAGATGCTCTAAAGGCTCAAACCACATGTCATTTCATATGCTTTGGTCTAGCTATACTAAATCTATTTACCGGCCTATCCAATAATTGTGGAAAAGTTTGTGAAAATAGCTTAGTACTATCCAGTAATTCGAATATTCCTGAACTGTATAATGTGCTACTTGTTGGTAACATATATGGTCTAATTGCCATATTAATAGGAAAATTAAGAAATCATTTATGTAAATAATATACCAATAGAATGCATAAATCTAAACAATCCAAAACAAATAAAAGTTAAAAAAAAAACCTTAAATACTATGGTCGAGTCTAGAACTTGGTTCTATGTCCTTAGGACGAAATTGCTTCCCCATCGGTACTTAAAGATTTCAATGGCAAACGTCTTCCAGGATACAACGACCTTCTTCTTGTGATAGTAGCACTCTAAACCTCAAGAACGACGAACTTAAATTGTGTATGAACTCTCTCTTGAAGAGACTCAATTAGTTTTCATGACACTAGGAAACACTCATATGCAAAAGGACAGGAGGAAAGATGAATTCAAGAAGTGATCTTTTGAATATGGTGTAACAAGTGTTTTATAGATGTAAAGTGATTTTTGGAGGAGATATGACTTTTCATCAAAAATGCCTTTTGTGAACAGTTGTTACTTTTCGTTGTATAATCATTTACGTTTATTCAATTTCACACATTTTCACTAAATTATTTATCCACAAATTATAAAAAATTAATAATTTAATATTAAATTTTCCAACACTACTACAATTCTATAAAGCGGAAACTTACAAGAAGATCACCATTCCTCCACAAAAATCATGTTGACAGACGTGAATCTGCATCGCTTGCCTTTCTACAAAAAAGAAATCTAGTAGTACTACTGCAACCTTATAGGCTGGTTGTACCATGTTATGTATTCGTTTGTGGAAGCAATTCATAAAGTTCTAGAGCGTTATTGACCGAAGAGTCTTGGTTGGGTCCACCTACATCAAGAGTTAATTTTACGTATTGTTTACACTCCGAATTACACTATACTTCATGTACACCTTAGTCCATACTAAAATTTTCTGTTATCGACTTGCATTCCCCTCCATACGTAAGTGAACTAATTACGTTTTTCGATATTACCATTCTGATTAAACAAAGGGATTGGAGCCCAGCGGGACCAGCTCATTGTTTTAGTTCTGAGCGAGCAAGAGTCTTGTAGGCATGTCATTTCAAAGAAATAATTCAAGTCCTAGTCTAGAGTGTTGTCATGTGTGAGACCCTGAAAAACTAAGAATTCTATTCTATTTGGTACTTGGGAAATTTGCAGAAATCAATTTGGGAATGGCATTGTACTAAAGCAAGTGACTTCCGGAGAAAATAATGTTTGAAGTCTCCATCAGTCAGTAGAGGTTTTCGGTGTTAAAAGTTTTTTTTTTCCCCCTTTTTTTTTAGAGATTGAAATCACTAAGTAACACATGACATTTCTCTGGACCATTAGGTTGGTCAAACTGAATCAAAAGAACATGATCATTAGTTCAGACACGCGTCCTTCACCTGTGATAACCCCCACCTTTCTTTAGAACCTTCTCCTTTGCTTTCTACTTTGATCAAACCTTTTCATCCCTGGTGAAACTCCATTTCTGTTGCAAAAGTGACTCAGAAGAGTGCCAAATCTTCTGGTTCATTAATTCTTGAATTGAGAGAAAGTTACAAGGTGAAAGTCTCTTCTGGACAAGCCCTGTCAGCCAACTTCAACAGCTGAAAACTGCCACTTCTGCAGTTCACATCACCACGACTTTTTCATGAAAGTTGTTCGAAATTGCGTCTTCTATACTGTGTTCGAAAATCATGATAATCCAACGGTTAATTAGTTCTCAATCAAGGTGAGACCGCTTACAGTTCAGTGAAAATCCTGTTCTGATCGAGATACCACTGATATTTGATTCTAATTCGCGTTTGCATGTCCAATCCTCTTTCAAATTCAGTTTCTACTCGGATTGAGTCATGTTTCTCCATCAACATTGAGTTAATTTCACGAAGTTTACATCTCCATCTTGAGTTCCCACACAATTGATTTTACAATTGGTAAGTTTTGCCTCAATCTGTTGAATATCATCTTTTCCCCTACTTCCTGAACCAATTTTCTTGAAATTTTAGTATGTTGTATCTTAACATGTCAACTTAGGATCTGGAAAGTTTCAAGTTCATTGCTCTTAAAATGAATTTTTACTAATTTTCTCAACTTGAGCTGTTCCAACCCTTATATCTCTTTATCTTGTGTCCTACCTTGATAGTCCTTGATTCTGTTGAATCGATTCCCAATGGTTCAAGACTATTTGGCTTTCCATATGAGAACCTTTAAATTCTAGATGTAAGTAGTGTTACATATTAGAAGCAGATAAAGAATCTAGACACCGAGTTATGGATTTATAGAAAATGGATCATGGGAATGATAGTTTGTGACCTTTATTATTAGGAATGGGGACATGCAGTGGACTTCGATCACCAAAGGAACAATGATGGAGGTGGTGGCTAGTTTGTCGATATGTTTTCCATTGCTAAGCTATCAAGCTGCTTCATATTCGATTCTAGGTAGGGAGGCTTCACCCTAGTTAGTGCTCTTTTGTTTTCTACATTGTTTTTATGGTTTGAAGTGGTTTTTAAGATTTAACACTTGAGTTCATGAGATGACTTGAGAGTGAGCGGGGTATAGCGACTTCCTTGGGTTTCGATCCCCTAAACCTCCGGGGGGCTGTACGGACGGGATAGTGTCTGACATCGTTTGAGGTGTGACACTAGATCTAGGTGGTACGGCGTAAATGGACACGTACTCTCGCTACTCTTCACCTATTGTTGAAGATTTAAATCTTCGGTGAGGATGTAGTTGGCTAGTATTAGACCGGTCATCAGGTTTGATTTCACTCGGGTACTCATTTGTTTTCATATGGTTTCACATTGGGAGTTCTTTATTTAATTTTTATTATATTTTACTCAACTGGTGCCAATTACCATTTGGTTTTAAAACCTAGATAGGGTTGATGTTTGAGTAGCGAGGACGAAAGCTCACCCTTACTATAGTTGGTTTTGCAGGTACTGTGCACAAGGATTGAGGAGGATTTCGGGACTGAGCTGGGTGTTACATTTCTTTTTACTTGACTCTTCGGTATATTTACCTTCACATTTTATTTACCTCTACTAAATTGTCATTGTTTGAGTGAGGTGAATGTTAACTTGTATTTGTGAATCTTTGCTGAGCTTCTTAACTTCGTATTCAAATGGTTTGAACCAAACTAGAATTATTTTCAATGTTATCCTTTCAGTTTTGTGTCAATTGAGTAGTAATGTCTCTCTTGACATCATTTAGTTATAATGTTCTTTTAACAAACAAGAATAAAGTTTTCAATTTCACCTCGCTTTAAACTCGACGTTTTCCGCGAACTCTTGCCATTTCATTTATTTCTTTTTTTAGTTAAATGTCTTGCGTCTCTTTAGGACATGAGTTAAGCTTGCTTAGCTTGTGCTTCTAAAGGTTCGCGGCACTGTAATGTAACCAATTTGGAGAGGTGTAAATTGGGGCGTTACATCATGGAACAAAAGTTTAGGTCTATGGAAATTCAAGACTCAAAGTTCAAACTATACTGATACTAAAGACAATATTCTTCACCTTACAAAGGTAAGAAATTAATAATGTAATTAATAAATCGCAAAATTCAATTAACAGTACGTCTGTTTATCGGTCTATAATCTATATATGCAATAATTTTGTGGAAACATTTTATAGTTGGCTCCAATAATTCATATATTACGTACTGTACTAGTAGAATGCATGTGTTGGAATGAAGAAGCCTATGGAGGAGACTTAGGAGAAGACCAGCATTAAGAGCAAGTTCATCCGTGGGTCACCAGGTCACTTACTATGCACTACTTTTTATGTGTATTTTCACTATCTGAGTCACGAACACAGTGTATTTCGTGTCTTGGGTCATTTTCTGGGTCACTCTAGTAACCTACAAACTGACCTGGTGACCCAGGTCATATTAGAAACTGTGTCCGTGACCCAGAGAGTGAAAATAAATACTAAAAAGCAGTCAATAATAAGTGACCGGTGACCTAACGGATCAATTTGCTCTAATAATTCCTCCATAGAAATCATTGACGGACATGAATAATTGTATATATGTACGACTTGTCTTTTCATGTGCAAGAAAAATCCAGTAGCACTATTTACTATTGTAACTACATATGCGGGGTAATAGTAATGTGTCTGTATCTTTCGTGGAATTAGCTAGCTAGATAGTAATATGTTTGTCTGTTGTGGAATTAGCTAGCTAGCTTGCTATCTAGTCAACATTCGTCGTGTGAATTAGTGCATCACTCGATCTATAAAGATGGCACATGTAACTCACAAGTTGGGAAGCATTACACTTAATTGCTTCTTTTCTTAGCTTAACTACTTCACTGTACAATGGGAAAGGCCAATATACTTGCCAAAAGCCCTTCCATGCTTTCAAAAGTGCTACTTTTTGGAATACTAGTAATGGCTCACATAGCAGCAACTACAGGTCTCACTCTCTCTCTCTAATATATATACCCCTGTTTTATGTACTTCAAGTTACGGAATTCGCAATCACTAAATAGTATATCTTTTATTGAATCTGATGCAGGTTCCAAGATTGGTGTTTGTTATGGAACCATGGGAAACGACTTACCGCCAGCACAGGAAGTAATATCTATGTTCGACCAGTATAGAATTCAGAAAATCCGTCTCTATGATCCTAACCAAGGAGCTCTCCAAGCCCTTAGAGGCTCCAACATCGAGGTCATGCTTGGTGTTGAAAATGAACGCCTTCAAGACATTTCTTCTAGCCAAGACAAGGCGAATTCCTGGGTCCAAAGTAATGTCATAAACTATGGCAATGTCAATTTCAAATACATTGTTGTTGGAAACGAAATAGATCCTACAGGTCCACAAGCATCATTTGTTGCCCCTGCAATGGAAAACATTCAAAAAGCAATTACTTCGGAGAATCTTGCCAGTAAAATCAAAGTCTCCACTGCCATTTCCACTGCCGTCCTCAAAGAACCCTCTTACCCTCCATCAAACGGATCATTCCGTATCGACCATTTGCCATTTCTTAATCCCATCATCGCCTTCTTAGCACGCAACCAATCTCCACTGCTTGTTCATATATACCCTTATTTTGCTTACAGTCAAAACCGTCAGATTAATATCGAGTATGCTCTTTTTACATCTCCATCACCTGTAGTGCATGATGGCCAGCTTGGGTATCAAAACCTGTTTGATGCTATTCTCGATACAGTTTACTCGGCACTAGAGAGAGCTGGCAGCGGTTCCTTGGGAATCGTTGTATCGGAGTCTGGTTGGCCCTCTTTCGGTGGGGATGGAGAAGTGACTACAATTGAGAATGCAAGAATTTACAACTCCAATTTGATCAATCATGTGAAGGCTAATGGGACTCCAAAGAAACCTGGAAGCACTATAGAGGCTTATGTGTTTGCCATGTTTAATGAGAATCAAAAGAAAGGTCCAGAGATCGAGAGACATTGGGGGCTCTTCTACCCAACCAAACAGCCTAAATATCACATTGATTTCAATTAAGCCAAAATGCTGATGCTTTCTGGAATCACGGGCACTTTTCTTATTTCTTGTGTAATTAAATAACTATAATAAAAGGCCAACTAGTAGCAATGATAGATCTTTTATCATTTATGGCCTTGCCACTGTATAAATCCAGATTAATGCGGAATTGTGGATGACATGTTCTAGCTCTAAGGACTTACCTAAAACTCGTGCCACCGTGGCGCTATCACCTGTGGTGTCTTTCTCTTGGTTGGATTGCGGCTTGGGTGGTGTTTGTTTGGGCGTCGTCTTTCTTGCCTTTTGCTTGTCATGGTTCACGTTTGATGCTTTCTATCAATATATGCTTCTATCCGGATTCTAACTTTGGCTTGCATATAGAGTTTTTTTTTAATTTGTTGTAGGAGAATAGAATTGTGTGTTATCATTGATAATAGGAGCCCTTTAAATAAGGAGTTACAAGGTACCCAAAAGGTAATAGAATCCGATTACAATTGAATACCTAAAACACATTCCTATTACAACTCTAAACCCTAGTTTGTAGAGGCACACATTATGTCGATATCCTTCAACACTCCCCCTTGTGCGGCTCAAACTTGGTGATGACGCTTTGATTGTTGCCTCGTTAAAAACCTTGCCAGGTAACAAAAACCCTGTGGGACAAAAATAACCCTGGTCGAAGGACAAAAAGAGCACAACACGTCCTTCACTCTTCGAGATCGAACATGTAGACATCAAGTCTCCCCCTGATGTCAATATCTCCCCCTGATTGCTACAATCATGGGAGTTCGGATAACTTTCTCAATCCGATGCTCTTCACATGTTTCTCGAAGGTGGATTTTGGTAACGACTTAGTAAATAAGTCCGCTACATTATCCTCTGATCGGATTTGGTTCATTTCAATATTTAGAAATGCTTGTTGTCATTTCGATGGAGGGGAGGAGGAGCACGGAAGGTGGCATTTTGCCTTGTGGGGTCCGATCCCACACTTCCGTCATCTCTTTTCTCTGTAGAGATAGAACAAGCCCATATCAATCGTCCCTCTCAAATATCGAAAGATTGTCTTTATACCAATCTAATGGTGTTGCGTTGGCGCGGGGCTATATCTAGCCAACAAGTTCATAATAATTGAGGTGTTCGGTCTTGTGTTGTGCTAAGTACAATAATGCGCCTATTGTACATAAGTAAGCACTTTCGCTATTAACACGTCTTCGTCATCATCCCTGGGACGAAACGGATCCCTTTTAGGGCCAAGACTACGGACGACCATGGTGCATCTTTGACTTTATCAAAATGTCTCTTAACACGGTATACAAGTTCTGAATTTAGACAAAACCGTGTTCTCCCAAGGTCCTTCCTCTCAAACTCGGATTTCAGGTGTTCAGCGGTTTCCCTTAACTCTCAAGGGTTCCAATTATGTTTATCAACATAAACCGCGACAATTGCAAATCCGGAACTTGTCATGGAAACGCGTGGGCATAGTTCATCATATCCCTTCCCAATCAAGTAGTCATTTTAGTGAGCATTTCAACCTTGTTGCAAATGCGCTCCGTGGTCTAGAGCCACTTGACTTGGGTAAATAAAGTCCACAAGAACCTTCGTTATATTCCGTATCTAGATCCCCATAGAGATACGTAGTGACCACATTAGTAAGCTGCATGTTTAGTTATTTGGAAATTACCAAACTGACAAGGTAGTGGAGTGCAATGACATCCATTACGAGAGGAGATGTCTTCTCGTAGTCGATTCCAGGGCGTTGTGAGAAACCTTGCGCCATAAGGTGAGATTACCATATCTTTTTCTCATCACGCTATCTAACGAAGACCTATTAATATCAATAGGTTTTATGTTAGGAGGTGTTGGCATCTCAGGCCCGAAATCATTCCTCTTCGTTACTGAATCCAATTCAACCTGGATCGCAGCTTTCCATTTAAGCCAATTTTCTCTACGTTGGCATTCTTCAACGGAGTAAGGTTCGATGTCATTGGTCTCAATAATTCCACGTCCTCATGTACACTAGTGTAGTTCGTAGAGATCTCTATATTCTCAGGAATTGGTTCTAACATTGAGGCGTCCCCCAACGATGTCTCTTGGACATAACCACAATCCAAAATATTCTCATGAGACGGATTATGAGTATCAATGATCAATGGATCAAGTTGTGCCAAACTCGCTCTCTTCTTAGGGCGAGAATCCATCGAACCTATGGGTCTCCTACTCTCTCTAGCGGAACCCATGGCCTGTGACGCCATTATGCCACCTTTGTGGCGTCACCATACTACCATCCATGGTAGTGGTGCAGTACCCATCTTCTCTGGGTGGCACCATGTCCTCTTGTGGGGACATTAATCCTTGCAGGTATGTTTGCAGCAGGTATATGTGATCTCGTCACTTTTAGGGGATCAAGATGAGACATAGTGGGGACAGACCACGACAATTCATGTCATTCCTGTTGAACATTGACGTTCTAATCTCCCCCTAACGACGGGAAGACTGTCTCATCAAAGTGACAATTCGCAAATCCAGCGAAATAGAGATCGCCTGTCAAGGGTTCTACATAGCGGACTTATAGTTGGAGACTCATGTCTAACAAATATATATATATATGCATTCGTTGCAATGACTCATGTTGATGCGCTGTGGCGACGCAATTGGCACATGAACCGCACACTCAAATATGCATAAATACGAGATATTAAACTCGAACCCAGTTACTAGCTGTAACGCAAATAAAAGTTGAGTGGCTGCTATGAGTCGTAGATGAATTATCATAGCTGCATGCGATATTGCATAACCCAAGCGGAAATATTGGTGCGCATTACCAATGTCCGGGCTACCATCGTAGTCGTTTAAGGGTGGCTTTTCCGCGAGACCAATTGGGTGTGTACATGGGAATATGATACTTGATATCAATACCCAATGAAATGCAATAGTCATCGAAAACTGTCGATGTAAACTCTCTAGCATTATCAAGTCAAATTGACTTAGTGGGATGATCTGGGTAGTGAGCCCGTAGCCATATGTTATGTGCTAGGAGTGTAGTATGAGCAGCATTACGAGTGGATAATGGCACAACACGTGACCAGCGTGTTTGCGTATCAACCAACACCATAAAACATCTATATGGTCCGCAAGTTGGTTGATTAAATCCATAGAATTCCCGTAGAGTCTTTGTGAGAATGGAATTATTTCCTCATCTCCTTTGCATAGGATGGTCTCAATCCTAAATAACAGGCTTTACAGAACGAAACATGGGCTTTATAAAGGTTTTGGTGAAGCCATAGTGTCACAATAGACTTGAGAAGTAGGTAGAGGAGTTTATGGCGTCAATGCCATGTATTTTCCGCAAGGGGGAGGCGTCACTGGCCATGTATGGCCTATCTTTGCACAATCATGGCGCCATGAGGCGCATGTGCAGCTCCTTGAACCAATTCTTGGTTCTTACTTTTCTTCGTTCTGAAAATGGATGTTCGTGTAAAGTCTTTAATACACGGATCATCATGTCAAAGCCTATATGTGTCAAAATCCCATAAGTCGTCTCTCATGACATAGTTGGATTCAATAACTCAAATAGTGGTTGCATACAACCCACTAGAGAGACACATAAGTTTCTCTAATACTCGTTTATATCCGTAGTCATTAGAGGTGATGCAAAGGAACTCTGTCCATTCTCATAATGTGTTTCCATATGAAAACCATTGGCTCTATAAAGTTCGAATTAAGGTATGTCCAAGACATTAAGTAAAAGAATTGACACTTTATTAATAGCCAATGATTACATCAAAGTTTCCAAAGTCTAATCCAAAATAAAATCAAAATAAGACACATTGTAGTCACTCTATCCGTTTGGTAACTCCAATCAAATATGACCAGGAAAGTAGAGAGAGATGTTGGTGGAGCGAGGCTCTCTTAAGTACCAAGAATCTCAATGACTTTCCTAGACATCACATTTTATTGGGTCTGCCACATAAGAAAGAGTTAATACAATTGTCATTTATTGACTAAGGCAAATTGCCATTACAAAAGTTCTTGGAAAAATAAAAAGGACTAATCTAATCAAAGTCTGTTGCATCCATGTGCACTTCATCTTCAGCTTTGAAGTCCTCTATGGTGAGATTGACATCTCCACCATCTTCTTCTTCTTCTACAAGGTACACTTCTTGCTCTCTCAGGTCCCTATATGCCCTGTATCTTTCAGCTAGTTCCTCACTTGCCTTGCATTGCTTGAACCAATGCTCAATTGATCCACATCGATGACACTCATCATTGCGGTTGCCTCCCTTTAATTGAAGTGCACGTTGTGCACGTTGCGGGCGTTCCCTAGGAGGGTTGGTGCCACCACCACGACCCATTGAGCCACCATTACGGCTGGGGATACCACGACCCCCTCTCCCACGTGTGGCATTACCACCACGTGTATCCACACTAAACTTGCGGTTTCCTTCCTGGTTAGGGCGGTTATATGGGCCCATACGTCCCTCATGTCCCCCATTCTTAGGGTACCGCTCCTTGCGCCCTCCTTTGGGTGCATTATAATTCGCCTCATGAACGCTCTTAGTTCCAATGGGCCTTGAATTATAATTCCTCACGAGTATGTTATCATGTTTCTCAACTATAGATATAATATTAATAAGCTGATGGAACCTCGTGATCCGTCCAGCATTGACTTCAGTACAGTATTGCTTTGATACCACAATGGCTGAAACGGGGAAGGTGGAGAGAGTTTTCTCAATTAGCTCTTGCTCTGTGACAGGTTGTCCACAGAATCTCAACATGGATTGTAAGCGAAGAGCCTCTGAATTATATTCAGCAACAGACTTGAAGTCAGCAAAGCGCAGATTGTTCCATTGAACCTTCAAGTCAGGGAGGAGGGAATCTTGGACATTGCCAAAGCGCTCTTCTAGCGCTACCCATAGCTCTCTTGCATCCTTGATCGACATATACTCAAATCTGAGTGCCTTGTCCATATGGCGTCGCATCAAGATAACTGCTTGAGCATGCTTTGTAGATGTTCGGTTGAACTCAATATCCAGGTTAGGTGCCTGGATTATGGGTAATATTCCCTTGGAAGTGAGATGATTCTCAACATCGGTTACCCAACTGTGGTAATCTGAGCCTGTTGAGTCAAGCATGGGAAAGTCAAGTCTAGGTTCATTCGACATCCTGAAAATAAGAAGAGAAAATATATTAGTTTCGGAGCTAAACTTCCACGAAAACTAAAATAATAAGATTTCCGAGCTATGCTACCAATAAATCAATTTCCAAGAATCTCTTTTGGATTAGACCAACAATGATGTTTTAACATGGTCACAATTTGATGCTTACGGACTCTCTTAGTCCAAGCATTGTGAACGCTCTCAGTTCACACGAACACTCTTAGTTCGTTTAATTATGAACACTCTTAGTTCATACGAACACTCTTAGTTCGTTAAGCGTGAATCCCCACAATTCCGCTTTGTTAAATACTCAAAAACCATTTGGCAACATATATTCCAATATTTGCATAAAATAAAAGGAATTTAAATACAAGAAAGCAACAACCTTAATTATAAAAACTTACGTGATTTTGCTTGAGGACACGCGCGTGTTGGAGCAGGCGTGTTTTTTTTTCTTTTTTTTTTCTGGGCTTTCCTCCCTTTTTTTTTTTTTTTTTTTTTCTGTCTTTCCCTTTTTTTTTCTTTCTTTCTCTTTTTTTTTTCGGCCTGGTCCCTTCTCTTTTTCTTTCGGTCTTCCTCTGGTTCTTCTCCTGCAGTTCGCCGGTGTGTAGAGGGGGGCTGGTGCGCGGGCTATGCGGAGGAAGGCTGATCAGAGGCTTGGGCTGCTGCAGATAGGAGGCCGGGCTGCTGCTGCTGCTGGTCGGTGGCCTGGGCTGGTATCGCTCGGTGGGCTGGTGCGCGGGGCTTGCAGGTGGGCTGGTGTGCGAGGCTTGCAGGCGGGCTTGTACGCAGCAGCTTGCAGGGGGCTGTGCTGCAGTGAGCCTGCGATGCAGGGATGGACGCAGGTGCAGGGGCTGGAGGCTGCGGCGAGGTCGGCAGGAGATGCAGGGGAGTAGCAGGGGGCTGTGCTGGTTCGGTAGGGTCTTGTGGAGGCTGGAGGCTGCAGCTAGGGTCTTGTGGGCAAGGTGAGTTTACGGCAGATTTTTGGGAGAGAGAGTTTTTAGGTTTTTTCTCTTTTGAGCTAGGGTTAGAACTCGTGCTGATAACGTGTTGTAGGAGAATAGAATTGTGTGTTATCATTGATAATAGGAGCCCTTTAAATAGGGAGTTACAAGGTACCCAAAAGGTAATAGAATACGATTACAATTGAATACCTAAAACACATTCCTATTACAACTCTAAACCCTAGTTTGTAGAGGCACACATTATGTCGATATCCTTTAACATAATTATTATTATTATTTTTTTGGTCGCTAAAAGTAGCTAGTAGCTAGATTGACTGCTTCATATCAAAAGAAAATTGGAAAGAAACTTACAGTTATCACCGTCTGAGATGCTTTAAAAAAAAATAATAATAATTTCACCGTTTGAATATATAACGTGAGAGAAAAGGAAATAAACATAGGGCTCCTTTCATTCAAGTTCTTGTTGCATAAGGAGATGAATGAAATACCACTTTGCAAGAACCCAAGATGTTAAGAAAGGGAAATCAATTTCCAGTCCCTGATGAGTATGAATTCCAGCTAGAAAGACATAGTTCTGGAACGATGTTATTAATGCAATCACCTAACACAATCGGAAGTAATGGGGTTTACAAGCGATAAACCTTAAAAGACATAGTTCTGGAATCCGGCCACCAAAGAAAGAGAGAAAACTCTCTAATTTTTATTAAATGTGATATGAAAACTGATCTTAATAGTATGATGGTTCTTATACAGGCATCAAATCATAATCTAATCATATTCATAATCTAACAAGGAACCCTAAGAATCCAAATTAAAAAGGAAACTAAAAACCTAAAAATAAAAGAATCCTAAAACAAATGTAAAACTAGCCTAACAATATTAAATCCCAAATCGGATAATTAAGACGATATATTTTGGCCTAAATCTATTAGGACTCACTAAAGTTAACTTTCAACATCTTGTCGTTCCCATTCTAGAAAGGTATCATGTGTCTCAAATGGACATTTTGACCAAAAGTTAATCGAATCTAATTCACAATCAAGACCTGAATTTTTGCTCGAGAAACCCGAAAAGTTCAAAACCAAATCTTCTTGAATATTCCATCGGCTAGTAACCTCATTTCGCATGAGTTACCTATTTTCAGTTTTCTTGATTCTATGCATGTCGCTTCTTACTTTTATAGTTTTCTTACTAAACCGGACTCATTCTCATCCTACATCATCACCCCATATTGAATCCCTATCTTATTAGTTAGATTGTATTGATATATCATTTTTTTTAATAGGAATTGATATTATTAGAAATCAAAGCCGTGAAAGCAGGCCAGAGTCTAACAGAACTTACATAAGAAAATTTGAAATAGACCAGATAACCTATCTAAGTCATACTTAAACTCATTAAAGTTTAAAGGGACGCTCGCTGAAACAGCAAGCCCACAAACTAAGTAAGAATGATCTCGTTTTCTAGGGAAAAATCAATTGTAGTACACATATCAACTAGAAACATCTTAGAGAAGCATATATCAACTAGAAACATCTTAGAGAAGCATATCAACTAGAAACATCTTAGAGAAGCACTCAATTGTAGTACACATATCAACTAGAAACATCTCAGAGAAGCATATAGAAATCATTCCCACTTGAGAAGTCTTGAGTTCAGAATGTCTAGATTATAGAAACACTAAGTACGTACTTTCTCCTTCCCCTTAAGGTCAGAGCTAGTACTTGCTTCAAGTTTATCAGCATCATACAACCTTGACATCAGGTTGGTTTTCTTGCTCTTTGCCTTGTCTGATTCTCCATCTTCCTTTGCATTTTTTCCTTTTCCTACTATTCCATACAGCAACTTGTTCACACTGCCAATAGGGCAGCCTCTCTTCTGCTTTGGTTGTTCAGTGTTGCCTCATCATTTTCTCTAAGTCGTTGATGCCCTGTGATAGGTATGCCATTAAGTCATGGCTCTTCCAGTTCCCTAATCTGCACTTGCCTTAGATGGCAGTGCATGACTACTATAGATTGAGGAAAAAATGCTTATGGTGTGTTGCTTGGTACTTAAGCCTTGAAAACAAGGGTTTATTTATTTACCATAACCCTGTTGACGTTGGGGTTTGGTCCTTCAGTCCCACATAACACCATTAGGGCAGTGGGTTGTGCCACCACTCCAACCAATGTATCATTGTCCTCTATCAGTTCCGATCCTGAACAAGGAAGGCCGACATGGGTGACAAGGCCACATGTACTACATCGACCAAAAAGTTTGTCGTACCGGAACTGGATCATGAACTGTACCTCGTCCTCTACCCAGAATCGGCATCTAAACAGCAGGGGCTTCATATAGTCCATCTCGACCCTGATGCATAGAACCATATTTCGAAAAGTTAGTATATCAAACTCCTTGAAGTCTCCCAGCGTGCTATCAATGAGGCGCATGATGCTTTCCAATCTGAATGCCAGCTATACACCTTACAGTGTCATCCAGTATGATGATGTCTTCAGGGGCACCTCTGCTGCCGGACTAACACCATCGTACTCCGCTAGGGCTATCGAAGCTTTGTTGTATCCCCACGACCCACCTTTCAATCTAAACCCTAATCACATCAGTTGGGTCTGTAAATGAGAATAAGACCCTATAATCTTCTCCAACCTCTTCGACACAAAGGTTGCCATTGATTCTCCATGCAAATCTGAACATGCCAAGGAAATAACGATAAGAATACTCTATCGCCGTAAGCAGCTTACCAACCGAGAAAACCTCGGGTTGTCTCAACCCCTTTGATAAACGTAAGTCAAGGCTAGGGAAGAGGCAAGGCGGGCGGCCATTGCATCAATAGCAGCCATTGATGTTAATAGAGAACTATGCAGTTGAACGAAAACCCTGACCCTAGGTTAGAAGAATAGAGCAGTTGCAGCTTGAAAAATAGTATTGATATATGATGTTACGTTTTAGATTAAATGAAGATTTAATTTATATAACAAATCTCGATTCATTAATATCTAAGCTTTCCAAGCTCAATATTTAGTTGCTGATCGTTTAAGTTCACTTGTTCAACTCACAATAGTTTGTCCTCGATCCTCAGATTTTACCGGCCAACATCCTTTGCCTGGAGATATAGTCATCCTAAAGTTGAAAATGAAGGTTTAATTTTGATTTGACTCAATTTTATTCATTTATTTATCGTTGTTTTGCTTGTGTGTGTGTGTGTAGAATAACTGAATTTGTTTAGCCACAGGTTCAACAATAGTGTAAACTTTTAACTAGATTCATTTTCTTTTGGGAAATTTTTTAAAAAAATAAAAAAAAAAAGATCGCTTTCCCAAGCTCTAGATAATGTTTGTGTGGAAGAATAAAGAGATTACACATTAGAGAAAGTAACAAAACAATTTAAATGTGGGTGGTTCAATACAAATAGAATGGAGGATATTTGGGTAAAAACGCCTTAAAATAGTGGTTAGGTTGAGGATACTTTTTATCTGCCGAACCAACTAATAATAGACCATATGCATGCTACTAGGTTGTGGTATCAGAAACAGATTATCGATATTAAATCATATCTTGTTCACCAAGAATGGGTTTATGGGTGATTCACGTATTGGTCAATAATTAGGCCTTAGAACAAATAAGCAGGGGGTGAGTGATTTGTTTTTGAAACATATGGTCAATGTGAGAATTTGTTGAGCGAGAGCTTCAAGTTAGATCGCATGTATGTAATGGATTGTAATGAGTCAAATTATAAATAAGTAACAAAAGCAAAAGATTTAAACATGAATATTTTGAATAAATCTCCCGCAACAACAAGTGAGCAAAACCAATGAACAACTAATTAACTTAACTCCCTCTGTGTTATAATTAAAAGACAATAGAGAGTGAGCACAGTGGGTAAAACTTATAAGGATTAAATACTTGTTACTCCTCATACTTTTCCCTGAAAAACAGTTTGGTCCCTCTCCTTTTAAATTAAACTGAATAGTTCTTATTCTCTCAAATTCTCATATAACAAGTCCAAAATGATTTGAAATGACTATTATGCCCCTAATTTTCTATTATTATTATTTTTTTATTGTTTTCTCTATTTTTTTTAATTTTTCTCCCTTTTTTTTTATATTTTCTCTCGCCCTCCCTCTCTCCCTCTCTCCTGGCCGCACAGTCTCTCTCTCTCCCTCGACCTCTCTTCTTCTTCTCTTCCTCTGCAACCACCGGAGAACACCATCTCCGGCCACCATTTCATCACGCCGCTACCTCCAATCGATCCAGCACCCAAATCCGACCCAAGCCCAAGCCTCACCATCGACATGCACCGCCTCCGGCCTCCACCCACGACCACCCAAGGCTGCGACGCTACCGCCTCTCTACCTCCATCGATTTCCAACCATCACCTCGTCTTATCGACACCACCGTCAGACTCAGCAAGCCTTAGAGAGCAAAACCCAGAAACCCCTCTGCCCGCCGACGCCTGACGACGCCGTTTGAGAATCACAGGAGCTCTCGGCTCCGCATGCCTTTGATTTCTAGTCTCCAGCTCGAATCGAGCTTCAACACCTCCATAAATGAAGTCGGAGCTGCACTATCTTTCGAAACCCCAAACTCCCGACTTCCGATTCTGACCAAAGCCGCCGCACGCGCTTGACGCGCCGCCGCTAGTGCGTGGGAGAAGATAGCTCCGCCGCTCATGGCTGCTGGAGCTTCAAACCGCCTCTATTAGGTAATCTTCATGTTTTTCCTTTGATTGGAGCTTCTGGGTTGACAAGAAATTGAATCCCTAATTGTGTTGTTTAAATTTGGATGGTGATGAAATGGTGGCCGGAGATGGTGTTCTCCGGTGGTTGCAGAGGGAAGAAGAAGAGAGAAAGGGAGAGTTTAGGTTTTTGGTGAGATGGTTTGTTACTCCTCATAATTTTCCCTGAAAAACAGTTTGGTCCCTCGCCTTTTAAATTAAACTGAATAGTCCTTATTCTCTCAAATTCTCATATAACAAGTCCAAAATATCTGAAATGACTATTATGCCCCTAATTTTCTATTTTTATTATTATTTTTATTGTTTTCTCTATTTTTTTTTCTCCCTTTTTTTTTTATATTTTCTCTCTCCCTCTCTCCTAGCCGCACAGTCTCTCTCTCTCCCTTGACCTATCTTCTTCTTCTCTTCCTCTGTAGCCACCGGAGAACACCATCTCCGGCCACCATTTCATCACGCCGCTACCTCCAATCGATCCAGCACCCAAATCCGACCCAAGCCCAAGCCTCACCATCGACATGCACCGCCTCCGACCTCCACCCGCGACCACCCAAGGCTGCGACGCTACCGCCTCTCTACCTCCATCGATTTCCGACCATCACCTCGTCGTATCGACACCACTGTCAGACTTAGCAAGCCTTAGAGAGCAAAACCCAGAAACCCCTCTGCCCGCCGACTCCTGACGACGCCGTTCTAGAATCACAACAGCTCTCGGCTCTGCATGCCTTCGATTTCTAGTCTCCAGCTCGAATCGAGCTTCAACACCTCCATAAACGAAGTCGGAGCTGCACTATCTTTCGAAACCCCAAACTCCCGACTTCCGATTCTGACCAAAGCCGCCGCACGCGCTTCACGCGCCGCCGCTGGTGTATGGGAGAAGATAGCTCCGCCGCACATGGCTGCTGGAGCTTCAGTCCGCCTCTATTAGGTAATCTTCATGTTTTTCCTTTGATTGGAGCTTCTGGGTTGACGAGAAATTGAATCCCTAATTGTGTTGTTTAAATTTGGATGGTGATGAAATGGTGGCCGGAGATGGTGTTCTTCGGTGGTTGCAGAGGGAAGAAGAAGAGAGAAAGGGAGAGTTTATGTTTTTGGTGAGATGGTGGCTGGAAGTGGTGGTCTCCGGTGATGGCAGAGGAAGAGAAGAAGAAGAGAGGAAGGTAAATTAAGTGTAGCTAAATTATATTAAGGATTAAATGTTTATTAAGGAAGTGTAGCTAAATTACGTGTAGAGGAAGGTGTTCTCCGGTGGTTGCAGAGGAAGAGAAGAAGAAGAGAGGTCGAGGGAGAGAGAGAGACTGTGCGGCCAGGAGAGAGGGAGAGAGGGAGGGAGAGAGAAAATATAAAAAAAAGGGAGAAAATTTTTTAAAAATAGAGAAAAAAATAATAATAAAAATAGAAAATTAGGTGCATAATAGTCATTTCGGATCATTTTGGACTTGTTATATGAGAATTTGAGAGAATAAGGACTATTCAGTTTAATTTAAAAGGCGAGGGACTAAACTGTTTTTCAGGAAAAAGTATGAGGAGTAATAAGTATTTAATCCAACTTATAAATAGTCCTTGTAATTTGGAGTGATGCTCAAAATTAACCTTGTGATTTAAAAATATTTAATTTTACTCTTGTAGTTTGCGACACTAATTAATATTGATCAAAATGCTATTTTGATAAAAACCTCTCATGTGCAAGGATATATAAATTTGTCATTTCAATTTAAAATAGGAAAAGAAATTAATTAAATAGTATTTGAAAAATGAAACTAAAAAAATAGGAGGTTATTAGTTAGTGATTGCAGAACGAGCCACACGCGCGGAGAGAAAAAGAACGGAGAGTATTTGAGTGTGCTCTCTCCCGGCCGAAAGCTGCCGGCGATCTTGCCTCTACGTTCTGGTCCAGGAGAGGATGAGAGTCCGGGTTAGCGGCGTGGTTCTGTGGCGGGGGTTTGGCTCAGGGATGGAAGATGGTTGTTTGATCTTGGAGGGGGTGGATCGTTATGGATCTCTTCTTCTTGGATCATGGGTAAGAACTTACAAGGAGTAGCGGCGTGGTGCGTCTTACATGCCGCTGGTTTAGATGTCACTACTGATTCTAGGATCTGGGCTATGGCTAGGTCTTCGATCTCATGGCAGAGACGAGTCCGGAGAGGGTCCATCTCTTTTTGGGATCCGATCTCAGGGGTGGGCCAAGCTTTGGGGTGGCCAGATTGGTGGTGCAGCGATGTGACGACATAGGGATGCGTCGCTGCGGCAGGCGGTGCAAGGTAGTTGTGTGGTGACGGTGGAGCACGCTGGCAGCAAGCTTGGTGACCTGCTGTGCTGGTTCCTTGTGGAGAGTGGTGGTTGGGCCGCGACTTTGTGTTAGGGCCTTGGTGATGGTTTTTTTC